>NC_091286.1:73220107-73917607 GCF_032444005.1 Ranitomeya imitator | reverse complement strand
ATAGAGGATATATGATACAATTGTCACCTTGCATTTATCAATTTAAATATCGGGACATACACTTATTGTTGTGAAATTTTGTGCTTTTAAACTCAATTTTGTGCTCTTTAAATGTTTTCAATTTCCTGTGGTTTGGTCTTGTTTTTGTTGAAGCTAATAAATATTTTGTAAGGTGATCACTATTGTCTATATATCTTCTATATGTAGTCCTCTGGGTGCCATGCCTACTCATCGCGGCACACTGTAATCATGCTGTGTGGGTGCCATTAAGCGGAGGGAGCAGTCTTTGCATTTGCGATCAGTGTGACTGCAGCATGTAAAGAGTTAGCTAGGAGAAATCACTGCTTCCATCTTGGCTGTTGAAGTGGGAGCCCAGCTGTGTAAAACAACCAGCTCTCACTGCAGGTGGTGCTTTTTCCCACCACCATATACATAAAAAAAAACTTTCTCCATGACGTACATTGACAGTGAGGTGTGCGAAGGGTAAACTGTTGAAAGAAAAACTGTAATTGTGTCACAAGGGTGTCACGTCCCCCTGGAAGACCTGGAGTTAGATGGTCATGTCAGGAAATGAATCACAGGTCTTCTTTAGAGCTGGTGTGATTGTGTCCCATATTAAATGGATTTCGTTTCTTCTGGTGCTGAAGAGGTTAATGACCCTTTCTACACTGGACAGAAACATGCAGCTCCATTTCAGCTGCTCTTGATGTGGTCATTACCTTGTCCTATATAAACTGATTGGACCTTCTTGTTCCTGCTGGTGAAAGATTCATCTTCCCGTGCTGCGTGTTAAAGCTAAGTGGTTGTAGTAGAGTTGTAGTAGTGTTCTGTGGTTTGCTGTAGTACATGTGTGTTGATCTCCTAGTTCCTGTTCCCATTTAGTTTATTCCTCCCTGTCGATATCTTCCTCCCTGTTGTTGGTTAGTGCTTTTCTATGATAGAGGTTTTTTGTTATCCCTGTTTTGTCTTTGTGTTTTGCTTACATTAGATATCTATCCCATGCCTCATGGGGAGGGGAAGGCGACAGATCAGGGTTTAACAGTAAGGTCAGAGACCCAGGCCTCTCTACCTTCAAGAGTACCTCTGGGACAGGGATAGTCAGGATCCCAATTCCAGGGACAATTGGAGGCCCCACTTCCTTACCGAAGACTGTCACAGCTTGACACATTGTTGCCCATAACAACCAGTCACAGCTCAGCTTTCATTTCTGAAACTATCCACGTAAAATAAAAGCTGAAATGTGATTGGTTGATAACAAAGACAGATTTTCTTTTAGACAGTTTGGATAATTCTCCATCAATATTTTGACATCATTTTAGCACAACAGCTAGGATGTCCTAACTAGTTTGCATTGTTTTTAGTCTGAATTTTTTATATGTATTGTCTTAAATTATATATACCAAAATGAAAGCAATACAGGTTAAAAAACAAAACCTATAGATTTATAATGATTTTTTTAAGATCCCGCCGCAGTTGGCACCTAATAAATATCAATGCCTCATATGTAAACATTACCATTGTGAATGTCTAGAGGACCTAGGCATTGTCAGGAGGTGTAATATTGCTTTTACTGAAGAAAGCAAAGGCGCATGAGATGGATGATGGTGCACAGATCATGCTTAATATTTTTCACATTATACAGATACTCCTGGAGGCCTCGCTTCTGATGAATGAAAACCGATGCTGCATACATTTGAATTTTGATCATGATTCTGATTAAATGTACTCCAGCATCGCATGATCCTGACCCTGCAACACACGTCACAGCCGGAGATTCAGTAAACATTCACTATATTTTTAGGAAGCAATATTAACGCTAACGGTCATATTTTTTATCAGAGACTCACAAGGTCTAAATAGAAGTCAAAATGGAGCAAAACGCAGTACATTCACGAGCATGACTTATTTCTAAATAAACGTTATCAGAGGGAAATCCTTAATTTGTGCAAGGTTTATCAGGATAACCAGAATCTCTTAATAAGCAATGACCTTTGCCATAACAGATGACATTTAACGTGGTCGTTTCTCTCATATCTAATACATTACGTGTTCATTTTTGTAAAGCAGATCTGTAACCAGATTTCACATTAGAAACTATGTACCTTCTTATGTACATCTCAGACCTGATGGGACTGGTAATAAAATAATAATAATCTTTATTTTTATATAGCACTAACATATTCCGCAGCGCTTTTCATTTTGCACACATTATCATCACTGTCCCCGATGGGGCTCACAATCTAAATTCCCTATCAGTATGTCTTTGGAATGTGGGAGGAAACCAGAGTGCCCGGAGGAAACCCACGCAAACACGGAGAGAACATACAAACTCTTTGCAGATGTTGTCCTTGGTGGGGTTTGAACCCAGGACTCCAGCGCTGCAAGGCTGCAGTGCTAACCACTGCGCCACCGAGCCGCCCCGCGGACTGGTGCCGCCCCACCGTGCCGCCAGACTGGTGTATCGATATTGAAATTCCATGTCAGAATGTCAATATTATGCAGATATTAAAATGAGTATTTTGTGAGTCCAGCAAAAAGTGTGAGAGAGCTCATGAGTTCAGTTGTATTCAGTCTCAGCCCACCCAACCTGATGAACAATTGCAGCTTGTCGTGAGCGGTGTGAGATCTTAGCAGCAGGAGGAGGGACGCTGAGGACCTGTCAATCAGGCTGGGTGGGTTGAGATTGATTTACATTTTCCTAAAGGATTATAACGCTATTTTGACATTTTGAAAATACAGCATTCTTATTTGGGCTAAAAGATCTATTTATTTATGTAACATAGTAACATAGTAACATAGTTAGTAAGGCCGAAAAAAGACATTTGTCCATCCAGTTCAGCCTATATTCCATCATAATAAATACCCAGATCTACGTCCTTCTACAGAACCTAATAATTGTATGATACAATATTGTTCTGCTCCAGGAAGACATCCAGGCCTCTCTTGAACCCCTCGACTGAGTTCGCCATCACCACCTCCTCAGGCAAGCAATTCCAGATTCTCACTGCCCTAACAGTAAAGAATCCTCTTCTATGTTGGTGGAAAAACCTTCTCTCCTCCAGACGCAAAGAATGCCCCCTTGTGCCCGTCACCTTCCTTGGTATAAACAGATCCTCAGCGAGATATTTGTATTGTCCCCTTATATACTTATACATGGTTATTAGATCGCCCCTCAGTCGTCTTTTTTCTAGACTAAATAATCCTAATTTCGCTAATCTATCTGGGTATTGTAGTTCTCCCATCCCCTTTATTAATTTTGTTGCCCTCCTTTGTACTCTCTCTAGTTCCATTATATCCTTCCTGAGCACCGGTGCCCAAAACTGGACACAGTACTCCATGTGCGGTCTAACTAGGGATTTGTACAGAGGCAGTATAATGCTCTCATCATGTGTATCCAGACCTCTTTTAATGCACCCCATGATCCTGTTTGCCTTGGCAGCTGCTGCCTGGCACTGGCTGCTCCAGGTAAGTTTATCATTAACTAGGATCCCCAAGTCCTTCTCCCTGTCAGATTTACCCAGTGGTTTCCCGTTCAGTGTGTAATGGTGATATTGATTCCCTCTTCCCATGTGTATAACCTTACATTTATCATTGTTAAACCTCATCTGCCACCTTTCAGCCCAAGTTTCCAACTTATCCAGATCCATCTGTAGCAGAATACTATCTTCTCTTGTATTAACTGCTTTACATAGTTTTGTATCATCTGCAAATATCGATATTTTACTGTGTAAACCTTCTACCAGATCATTAATGAATATGTTGAAGAGAACAGGTCCCAATACTGACCCCTGCGGTACCCCACTGGTCACAGCGACCCAGTTAGAGACTATACCATTTATAACCACCCTCTGCTTTCTATCACTAAGCCAGTTACTAACCCATTTACACACATTTTCCCCCAGACCAAGCATTCTCATTTTGTGTACCAACCTCTTGTGCGGCACGGTATCAAACGCTTTGGAAAAATCGAGATATACCACGTCCAATGACTCACCGTGGTCCAGTCTATAGCTTACCTCTTCATAAAAACTGATTAGATTGGTTTGACAGGAGCGATTTCTCATAAACCCATGCTGATATGGAGTTAAACAGTTATTCTCATTGAGATAATCCAGAATAACATCCCTCAGAAACCCTTCAAATATTTTACCAACAATAGAGGTTGGACTTACTGGCCTATAATTTCCAGGTTCACTTTTAGAGCCCTTTTTGATGTTGGCACCACATTTGCTATGCGCCAGTCCTGCGGAACAGACCCTGTCGCTATAGAGTCACTAAAAATAAGAAATAATGGTTTATCTATTACATTACTTAGTTCTCTTAGTACTCGTGGGTGTATGCCATCCGGACCCGGAGATTTATCTATTTTAATCTTATTTAGCCGGTTTCGCACCTCTTCTTGGGTTAGATTGGTGACCCTTAATATAGGGTTTTCATTGTTTCTTGGGATTTCACCTAGCATTTCATTTTCCACCGTGAATACCGTGGAGAAGAAGGTGTTTAATATGTTAGCTTTTTCCTCGTCATCTACAACCATTCTTTCCTCACTATTTTTTAAGGGGCCTACATTTTCAGTTTTTATTCTTTTACTATTGATATAGTTGAAGAGCAGTTTGGGATTAGTTTTACTCTCCTTAGCAATGTGCTTCTCTGTTTCCTTTTTGGCAGCTTTAATTAGTTTTTTAGATAAAGTATTTTTCTCCCTATAGTTTTTTAGAGCTTCAATGGTGCCATCCTGCTTTAGTAGTGCAAATGCTTTCTTTTTACTGTTAATTGCCTGTCTTACTTCTTTGTTTAGCCACATTGAGTTTTTCCTATTTCTAGTCCTTTTATTCCCACAAGGTATAAACCGCTTACACTGCCTATTTAGGATGTTCTTAAACATTTCCCATTTATTATCTGTATTCTCATTTCTGAGGATATTGTCCCAGTCTACCAGATTAAGGGCATCTCTAAGCTGTTCAAACTTTGCCTTCCTAAAGTTCAATGTTTTTGTGACTCCCTGACAAGTCCCCCTAGTGAAAGACAGGTGAAACTGCACAATATTGTGGTCGCTATTTCCTAAATGCCCAACCACCTGCAGATTTGTTATTCTGTCAGGTCTATTAGATAGTATTAGGTCTAA
This sequence comes from Ranitomeya imitator, assembly GCF_032444005.1. Classification (NCBI taxonomy): domain Eukaryota; kingdom Metazoa; phylum Chordata; class Amphibia; order Anura; family Dendrobatidae; genus Ranitomeya; species Ranitomeya imitator. Next base: position 73,912,482 of record NC_091286.1, on the reverse strand, counting down.
AAGTGCTGCTCCTCTGGTTGGATTCTGCACCAATTGTGAAAGATAATTTTTCTTGGTTATTAGCAGAAACCTGTTGCCTTTATGGGTTTCACAGGTTTCTGTTTCCCAGTTAATATCCGGGTAGTTAAAGTCCCCCATAACCAGGACCTCATTATGGGTTGCAGCTTCATCTATCTGCTTTAGAAGTAGACTTTCCATGGTTTCTGTTATATTTGGGGGTTTGTAACAGACCCCAATGAGAATTTTGTTACCATTTTTCCCTCCATGAATTTCAACCCATATGGACTCGACATCCTCATTCCCTTCGCTAATATCCTCCCTTAAAGTGGACTTTAGACAAGACTTTACATAGAGACAAACCCCTCCTCCTCTCCGATTTTTACGATCCTTTCTAAACAGACTGTAACCCTGTAAGTTAACTGCCCAGTCATAGCTTTCATCTAACCATGTCTCGGTTATTCCCACTATGTCAAAGTTACCTGTAGATATTTCTGCTTCTAGTTCTTCCATCTTGATTGTCAGGCTTCTAGCGTTTGCGAGCATGCAGTTTAGAGGATTTTGTTTTGTTCCAATCTCCTCACTGTGGATTGTTTTAGAAATGTTCTTACCTCCCTTCTGAGTATGTTTTCCTGGGTCGTCTTTGTTCGAGTCTAATGTTTTTCTTCCCGTCCCCTCTTCTTCTAGTTTAACGCCCTCCTGATGAGTGTAGCGAGTCTTCTGGCGAATGTGTGTTTCCCAGGTTTGTTGAGGTGTAGTCCGTCTCTGGCGAGGAGTCCATCATACCAGTAATTCACACCGTGGTCCAGGAATCCAAATCCTTGTTGTCTGCACCATCGTCTTAGCCAGTTGTTTGCATCAAGGATCCTGTTCCATCTCCTGGTGCCATGCCCGTCTACTGGAAGGATAGAAGAAAAAACTACCTGTGCATCCAGTTCCTTTACTTTCTTCCCCAACTCTTCAAAGTCCTTGCAGATTGTCGGTAGGTCCTTCCTTGCCGTGTCATTGGTGCCAACATGTATCAGAAGAAATGGGTGGACGTCCTTGGAGCTGAAGAGCTTTGGTATCCTATCGGTCACATCCTTGATCATCGCACCTGGAAGGCAGCATACTTCTCTTGCAGTTATGTCCGGTCTGCAGATGGCTGCTTCGGTGCCTCTCAGTAGTGAGTCTCCCACCACCACCACTCTTCGTTGCTTCTTGGCTGTACTTTTTGCTGTCACTTGTTGCTGTGTGCCCTTTTCTTTTTTGCTTGCTGGTATTGCTTCATTCTTAGGTGTGCCATCTTCATCCTCTACAGGATTTAATTCGGAAATCAAGAGACAGATCCACTTTATAGGAAAGTATACATCAGAAAGATCTATTCTGTGCTCCTTATTGATGTATTGATGATCAGACCGGTCAGACTTAGGTGCCTTCATACTACTCTGTTTAAGCGACAATGTAAACAAGATGCAGGAAGGGTCGAAACGTTTTATATTTTCTGTCGCATGACTCCCTGCACCCTAGGTGTGCTTATTTACACGTCTACAAATAAACCTTCAACTACATTTTGAAAACAGAGTATGCAGTGATTTTCTACATTTCTACATTTACATTACTTATTGATGTGGCAAAGGCATATATTTCTAGGAAGAATAATATAGTAAGTTTACCTGCAGATAGCAGATGGCAGTAGGTTATGTCCATATAAATACAGTGCTCAAAAAATAAAGGGAACACTTAACACAATGTAACTCCAAGTCAGTCAGACTTCTGTTAAATCAATCTTATGAAGCAACACTGATTGTGAATCAATTTCTCCTGCTGTTGTGCAATAGTAACAGACAAAAGGTATAAATCATAGGCAATTAGCAAGACAACCCCTTTAAAGGAGGGGTTCTGTAGGTGGTGACCATAGACCATTTCTCATCATTTCTGGCTGTTGTTTTGGTCAATTTTTCATTTTGTCATTGCTCACACCCAGAGACGGGGGGGCCTATTCACGGTACGGCACACTGAGGTTTTGGGGGGCCCCTGCAGGCAGGGCCAGCGTTAGGGGCAGGCAGCTGCCTAGGGCCCCTGCTCCCCCAGGGGCCCTCAGCTAGCGGCAGATCACACAGCCACTATGGGGCCCCTGTGAGGGAGGGGGGCCTGCCTGCCGCCAGCGCCGACTCCCCCGCCGCCGCATTGAACTATACCGGCGTCTGCTGGTACACTTCAAAGCAATGATGGAGGAGAGAACATCAGCTGATGCTCCCTCTCCCATCATTCCCCACTCTGCCTCTAACACTGCGGGTGCGTGATGACGTCATCGCGCACTCACTGTGTGCCAGGCAGTGCGGCCGCTGAGACAGGAGCAGGGAGCAGCGTGGCCACGAGGAGAGTGTTTTTTTTTTAATATAACAGTGAGTACTGGAATGTGGGGCCATTCTCTGGGGGATATGCGGGGCTGTGCTATATACTACATGGCTGTGCTATGTGGGTTGCTATACACTACGTGGGCTGTGTTATATGCTACATAGCTGTGCTATATACTATGTGGGCTGTGTTATATGCTACGTGGCTGTGCGATATACTGCGGGGGCTGTGTTATATACTACGCGGCTGTGCTATATACTACGTGGGCTGTGTTATATGCTATGTGGCTGTGCTATATACTATGTGACTGTGATATACTACGTGGCTGTGTTATATACTACATGGGCTGTGCTATATACTACATGGGCTGTGTTATATGCTATGTGGCTGTGCTATATACTATGTGGCTGTGTTATATACTACATGGGCTGTGTTATATACTACGTAGCTGTGATATATACTATGTGGCTGTGTTATATTCTACGTGGCTGTGCTACATACTACGTGGCTGTGCTACATACTACATGACTGTGTTATATACTACGTGGCTGTGCTATATACTACATGGCTCTGCTATATACTACATGGCTGTGTTATATACTACGTGGCTGTGTTATATACTACGTGGCTGTGCTATATTCTACATGGCTGTGTTATATACTACATGGCTGTGCTATATACTATGTGGCTGTGCTATATACTACATGGCTGTGTTATATACTACGTGAGCTGTGTTATATGCTACGTGGGCTATGTTATACTACATGGCTGTGCTATATACTATGTGGGCTGTGTTATACACTATGTGGCTGTGCAATATACTACATGGCTGTGTTATTTACTATGTGGCTGTGCGATATACTACGTGGCTGTGCTATCTGCTACCCATTTTGCACTTTTACAAATGTTCTACGCTAATACTTTCTAATGTTTACTTTAAAAAGTTTTCCATTAAAAAATTGTCATATTCAATGTATGCAGTTTTTTCTTTGCAGCAAGTTCAGCTAACAATAAAATGCCTACTGAGGAAGAGGGAGTAGGTCACAAAAATTGGCATATAAGGGATTGACTTATATATGGTATTGTAGAATTTACAATAGCTATCACTCATGTAAGAAATGAAATCTGGCATTGTTAAAGGGGGGGCCCACTGAGACTCTTTCGCCTGGGGCCCTCAAAAACCTGGAGCCGGCCCTGCGCTCACCCCTAGAGGTACAGTAGCATGAGGCATTGCCTGCAGTACAACCCACAGAAGTTGATCAGATAGTGCAGCTCATCCAGGATGGCACATCAATGTGAGCTGTGGCAAGTAGTGTAGCTGTCAGCACAGTGTCCAGAGCATGAAGCAGATAGCAGGAGACAGACTAGTATACCAGGAGACTTGGAGTGGGCCATAGGAGTGCAACAACCCAGTAGCAGGGCCGCTACCTCCTCCTTTGTGCAAGGAGTACCAGGAGGAGCAGTGCCAAAGCCCTGCAAAATCACTTCCAGCAGGACACTAACATCCATGTGTCTGCTCAAACTGTCAGAAACAGACTCCATCAGGATGTCATGAGGCCCTAAAGTCGACAAGTGGTTCTTGTGCTTACAGCCCAACACCATGCAGGGCAATTGGCATTTGCCAGAGAACACCAAGATTGGCTCATCACTAATTAAAAGGTATCAACCAATGAGAACTCTAAAATTGTAATTTTCAGTTAGCCATTAAAAGCTATCAACCAATGAGAACTCTCAAATTTTTAGTAATTTTCTATCTACTGGCTAACACGATACAAAGATATATATTTTTCCTGTATAAAAATAACATACAAATTTAAAAAAAAGTCCAGGCACGCAAAAATACTCACTATAATTCAAGACTAAACATATTTTATATTAAGATAACAGAAACAAAAGAGAAAAAAGTTGAAATTTAAAAAGAACCTAACATGTTGGATAACACTATTAATCTGCAGGTGAATAACGTTGGAAAAGAGCCCTACGAAAGTGCCCTAAGAAGATGTGTCATGCCAATCACTGAAAGGAGACATGACCGTGTGTGTTTTCTCATGACCTTTTTGGCATAATTAGCAAAGAATAACTAATAACAACCAAATCTTCTGATCAATAGATAAGAATGGAATTAGTAACAGTGTCTACTCACTCAACCTGATTAACAAGTGTGATTGGCAACATATGTCAAGCTTTTCTCTCCTTCAAGTATCCTCTTTAAACAATACTTAAGTCGTCTGGTCTCCCACCTTCAAAGTACCTAGAATTAGTAATAACAAACTTACACAGAAAAGTGGAAATAACCTTTCACAGTAAAATTGTTGGTTTAGATTCCTGCACAGTCTAAAGACGTCAATTCAGGAACTATGTGTAGAGTTGATTATGAAGATGTTATTACCAGACTGTCGAACCAAACAATGCACAATGTCAATGTGATTCTATTCAGTTGTATTTGTAGGCATAGAACTTGTAAACAGTTCAGGAACAGATGTTATTTTTTTTAAATAGACATATATACGGTATGTAATTATACGGCGACATTATGAAAATGGAGTAGACTGACTTCTATATTGGAAACTTAAGGCTGGAAATAAATTCGATCAAATTATCATCATTGTTACCTCTGGAAGGAAAAGTCAATCATTGCAAAAAAAAAAAGCTCAAGAGCGTCACAAATTTTGCAACGGCTGCAGAATCGCCAACAATTTTTTTCCATATGTAAATGCAGAGGAAGTAATGTCGTAATTTTAGCCTGACCTCTGAGTGACATGTATTTAAACAAGGCACAGAAACAATGTCATTCTGGCAGCAGACAGATATCTTGAAGATTTGTACCTCAAAAGGAGTGTTTTCTGTTATTTTTGGAAAATTGTCCATGAGGGAGAAGTGGATCAAAATAAAGAAGTAACTTACATTCACCCTTTTAAAGGAAATCGGTCAGTAGGATCTTCCCTCCTAAGCCATCTATATGGGCATGTAGGTTATAGGAGGCTGAATAAAGTAATAGCTTGATATCTGTGATCTGATGTCTTATCCCATAGAATTTCAAATTTTTCTTATGTGTAAATGAGCTGTTTTAGACTATGGGCGGGAAACTGATCTGCAGTTATGTGTCTCCAGAGCTTATTTTACATGAGGATGGAGTTACCAGTGTGATGTGTGATGGCCGCTCTCTGCTATCCTGATCTCACTGCAGAGCTGTGTGTGATTATACCTAACACATCTGCAGGTTCCTCTCAGCTTCCAGCTCACAGACAGGCAGGGTTACAATATTGCTGCATTACAGCTGAGCTTAGAGAGCTGCAAAAATGTGTTTGCAAGAAGACACAGTTCAGCTATACTGTTCTGTGTTATTAGTAAAAAAACATGGATTTCTCTGAAATAAGACATCAGATCACATCAAAATATAATTTTATTCAGCTTCCTATGACCCACATAGCCAAATACACAGCTTAGGAAGGCTGATCCTACTGACAGATTCCCATTAATAAAATATGAGTAAGAAATGGTGTAAAATAAAGAAGCAGTACAAAGAAAGAAAAAAGCCAGCTCACCGATATGTGCAAGGAGCACGGAACTTCGTCCTGACTCGACGTAGTGCAAATCCAAGTAAAAGAGAAAAATGTTCCAGCTTCTTGATAAAATGTAAAACTTTAATCCATCATATAAAATAGTAGAAGACACACTCCTGGGACAATGCCATGTCACAAGTGAAGAAAGCTACGCGTTTCGACCATACGGTCTTTGTCACAGCTGATCTACTCAGCAGTCCATCCAGTATAAGAAGGACTGACCTACCAATGGAAAGGTAAAAGAAAAAAAAAAAAAGGGGGGCTCACCTGACCAAGAGTACTTATAATCACAAAAACATATAAACCATTGCCAAATATTCCAAAAAATATAAACAATGTACATATATATACAATGGTAAGATACAATAAATCCCATATATATGAAAATACAAAAAAAAAGACAGAAAAAAACACACAAAAAAAAAAAAGCTAAAAAACATGCAATATATAAATACATGAATCTGTGCCTGCACTGCAATTTACCATATCTAATAGTGAAACATAAGTTCACTCTTTTTATTCAAACCATGCGGAAATCTAGTACCCAAATTAAACATCCAAAAGGCTTCCCGTGTGAGTAAAGACCTATGCATGTCTCCTCCCCGCGGAGGTTTTTTTATTTTTTCAATGCCCGTTACTCTTAAGGAATCAGTGCTGCGTGAATGCATTTCAATGAAATGTCTCGCTGCTGAGGAAACGGTACGATTGCTGTTAGTTGTACATTTGATACCGTACAAATGTTCAGAGATGCGGTTTTTTAGTTTTCTAATTGTGCAACCGATGTATGATTTGTCGAAGGAAATGCAATCTATTTTGTATACTACAAATCGTGTGTTACAATTAATAAAAGTTTTAATTTTATATTTATTTTCCATACCCCTGGTACCAAAAAATGTTGTAACTATTAAATGCTTACAGGTAGTACAATTAGTGATATTGCATTTATAGCAACCCGTACAACTAAGCCAGGTGCTATTAGGTTGTTTGGACATAAAGCTATTAGGGGATAATATGTTGCCTAGCGTAGGTGCCCTTCTTGCTACAACGTTGCAACCATTATTCAACAATACAGCAAGAGTGGGATCTTCAAAAAGAATTGGAATAGCCCGATTAATAATTGCTTTAATCTCATTAAATTGCGGGCTGAATTGTATACAGACATATGGCTTGGTTGCCACATTTTTTTGATTGTCATTTTTGTTTTTATTTTTCTTATGACTAGATTCCACATCTAAAAGATCTGACTGATTCTTCTGTTTAGCTACATTTAATGCTCTATTGAGCATCCAGTTAGGGTACCCCCGCTTTCTGAATTTATTTCCTGCTTGAAGTAAATCATTATTAAAATTGCTATTGTTGTTGCAATTCCGCTTTAATCTTGTAAATTCCCCCACGGGGATGGCTTTGATTGTATGTGTTGTGGATTCTGTTTTTGGGCTCCCTCTGGTGGTTACAGATGGTACTGGGTGACTTGTGTTCTCTGCGGTCTCTGGTGTCCACCTGTTCTATCAGGATATGGGAGTTTCCTATTTAACCTGGCTTTCTTGTCATTTCCTCGCCGGCTAGCAATGTAATCAGTGTGTCTTGTTACCTCTGCTTCCCGCTTCTGTATTCTTCAGGACAAGCTAAGTTTTTGATTTTCCTGTTCCACGTTTTGCTTAATTTTTGTCTTAGTCCAGCTTGCAGATATGTGATTCCTTTTTGCTGGTTGCTCTAGTGGGCTGATATTACTCCTCATGTTCCATGAGTTGGAACAAGAGTTCAAGTAATTTCAGGATGTTTTTTTGTAGGGTTTTTCGCTGACCGCGCAGTTCACTTTTGTATCCTCTGCTATCTAGCTTTAGTGGGCCTCATTTTGCTGAATCTGTTTTCATAACTACGTATGTGCTTTCCTCTCATTTCACCGTCATTACATGTGGGGGGCTGCTATTTCTGTGGGGTGTTTCTCTGGAGGCAAGTGAGGTCTGTGTTTCTTCTAATAGGGAAAGTTAGTTCTTCGGCTGGCGCGAGACATCTAGGAATCATCGTAGGCACGTTCCCCGGCTACAGCTAGTTGTGTGTTGAGGTTCAGGATCGCGGTCAGCTCAGTTTCCATCACCCTAGAGCTTGTTTTGTTTTTTGTGCTTGTCCTTTTGTGATCCCCTGCCATTGGGATCATGACAGTATAGCCGGCCAAAAAGTGGTAATCGTATTGGCTGAAGTAGGAGGAAAAGTAGTCTGAGGAAGTTTTTTTTTTTTTTTTTTCCCCTCAGAGTTTGCTGCATAGCCTTAATTGCAGCTTGGCTGCGTCTTACCTCCTCTTAATCCTTGAATGGCTCTGACCTCAGCTGTTTATCATGGACGTCCAGAGTTTGGCTTCCAGCCTGAATAATCTTGCTGCTAAGGTTCAAAATATACAAGATTTTGTTGTACATGCTCCTATGTCTGAACCTAGAATTCCTATCCCAGAGTTTTTTTCTGGAGATAGATCTAGTTTTCTGAATTTTAGGAACAATTGCAAGTTGTTTCTTTCTTTGAAATCTCGCTCTTCTGGAGACCCTGCTCAGCAAGTCAAGATTGTTATATCTTTCCTGCGGGGTGACCCTCAGAATTGGGCATTTGCATTGGCACCAGGGGATCCTGCGTTGCTCAATGTGGATGCGTTTTTTCTGGCATTGGGTTTGCTCTATGAGGAACCTAACCTAGAGATTCAGGCTGAAAAAGCTTTATTGGCTCTCTCTCAGGGGCAAGATGAAGCAGAAATATATTGTCAGAAATTTCGGAAATGGTCGGTGCTTACTCAGTGGAATGAGTGCGCCCTGGCTGCAAGATTCAGAGATGGCCTTTCTGAGGCCATTAAAGATGTCATGGTGGGGTTCCCTGCGCCTACAGGTCTGAATGAGTCTATGACTATGGCTATTCAGATTGATCGGCGTTTACGGGAGCGCAAACCTGTGCACCATTTGGCGGTGTCTTCTGAACAGGCACCTGAGACAATGCAATGTAACATAGTATAGAATAGTGATAGAATTCAGTCCAGAAGTGAACGGCAAAACTATAGGCAGAAAAATGGGTTGTGTTTTTATTGTGGTGATTCAGCTCATGTTATATCAGCATGCTCTAAACGCACAAAAAAGGTTGATAAGTCTGTTGCCATTAGTACTTTACAGTCTAAGTTCATTCTGTCTGTGACTCTGATTTGTTCATTATCAGCCATTTCCGTCGATGCCTATGTAGATTCAGGCGCTGCCCTGAGTCTTATGGATTGGTCATTTGCCAACCGCTGTGGGTTTAGTCTGGAGCCTCTGGAAGTCCCTATTCCTTTGAAAGGAATTGACTCTACACCTTTGGCTATGAATAAACCTCAGTACTGGACACAAGTGACCATGCGTATGACTCCCGTTCATCAGGAGGTGATTCGCTTCCTGGTACTGTATAACTTACATGATGTCTTAGTGCTTGGTCTGCCATGGTTACAAACTCCTAACCCAGTCTTGGACTGGAAAACGATGTCTGTGTTAAGCTGGGGATGTCAGGGGGTTCATGATGATGCACCTCCGATTTCTATCGCTTCATCTACTCCTTCTGAGGTTCCGGTATTTTTGTCTGATTATCGGGATGTTTTTGAGGAGCCTAAGCTCAATTTGCTTCCTCCTCACAGGGATTGCGATTGTGCTATAGATTTGATTCCTGGCAGTAAATTTCCTAAAGGTCGTTTGTTCAATCTGTCAGTGCCAGAGCATACTGCTATGCGGGATTATGTTAAGGAGTCCTTGGAAAAGGGACATATCCGTCCATCTTCGTCCCCTTTGGGAGCAGGTTTTTTTTTTGTGGCCAAAAAAGATGGTTCCTTGAGGCCTTGTATAGATTACCGTCTTTTGAATAAGATTACAGTTAAATATCAGTATCCTTTGCCATTGTTGACTGATTTGTTCGCTCGCATTAAGGGGGCTAAATGGTTCACTAAGATTGATCTTCGGGGTGCGTATAATCTTGTGCGGATAAAGCAGGGTGATGAGTGGAAAACCGCATTTAATACGCCTGAGGGCCATTTTGAGTATTTGGTGATGCCTTTTGTACTTTCTAATGCTCCTTCTGTCTTCCAGTCCTTTATGCACGATATTTTCCGTGAATATCTGGATAAATTTATGATTGTGTATTTGGATGATGTTTTGGTTTTTTCGGATGACTGGGAGTCCCATGTTCAGCAGGTCAGGAAGGTGTTTCAGGTCCTGCGGGCCAATTCTTTGTTTGTAAAAGGTTCAAAGTGTCTCTTTGGAGTCCAGAAGATTTCTTTTTTGGGGTATATTTTTCCCCTTCTACTATTGAGATGGATCCCGTCAAGGTTCAGGCTATTTGTGACTGGACGCAGCCTACATCTCTTAAGAGTCTACAGAAGTTCTTGGGCTTTGCTAATTTTTATCGTCGTTTCATAACTAATTTTTCTAGTGTTGTTAAGCCTTTGACGGATTTGACTAAGAAGGGTGCTGATGTTGCTGATTGGTCTCCTGTGGCTGTGGAGGCCTTTCAGGAACTTAAGCGCCGGTTTTCTTCTGCTCCTGTGTTGCGCCAGCCAGATGTTTCGCTTCCTTTTCAGGTTGAGGTTGATGCTTCCGAGATTGGAGCGGGGTCGGTTTTGTCACAGAGAAGCTCCGATTGCTCAGTGATGAAGCCATGTGCGTTCTTTTCTAGAAAGTTTTCGCCCACTGAGCGGAATTATGATGTTGGTAATCGGGAGCTTTTGGCCATGAAGTGGGCATCTGAGGAGTGGCGTCATTGGCTTCAGGGTGCTAGACATCGTGTGGTGGTCTTGACTGATCACAAAAATCTGATTTACCTTGAGTCTGCCAAGCGTCTGAATCCTAGACAGGCTCGTTGGTCACTGTTTTTCTCCCGTTTCGATTTTGTGGTTTCATACCTGCCAGGTTCAAAGAATGTAAAGGCGGATGCTCTTTCTAGGAGTTTTGTGCCTGACTCCCCTGGAAATTCTGAGCCCACTGGTATCCTTAGGGATGGGGTGATTTTGTCGGCTGTCTCCCCAGACTTGCGACGTGCTTTGCAGGAGTTTCAGGCGGATAAACCTGATCGTTGTCCGCCTGAAAGACTGTTTGTTCCGGATAATTGGACCAGTAGAGTCATCTCCGAGGTCCATTCTTCTGCGTTGGCAGGTCATCCTGGAATATTTGGTACTAGAGACTTGGTGGCCAGGTCTTTTTGGTGGCCTTCCTTGTCGAGGGATGTGCGTTCTTTTGTGCAGTCTTGTGAAGTTTGCGCTCGGGCTAAGCCTTGCTGTTCTCGGGCCAGTGGATTGTTGTCACCTTTGCCTATCCCGAAGAGGCCTTGGACGCACATTTCCATGGACTTTATTTCGGATCTCCCTGTCTCTCAGAAAATGTCCGTCATCTGGGTTGTGTGTGACCGCTTTTCTAAGATGGTTCATCTGGTACCCTTGCCTAAGTTGCCTTCCTCCTCTGAGTTGGTCCCTCTGTTTTTTCAGAACGTGGTTCGTTTGCATGGGATTCCGGAGAACATCGTTTCTGACAGGGGATCCCAGTTTGTGTCTAGATTTTGGCGGACGTTCTGTGCTAAGATGGGCATTGATTTGTCCTTTTCGTCTGCATTCCATCCTCAGACGAATGGTCAGACGGAACGAACTAATCAGACCTTGGAAACTTATTTAAGGTGTTTTGTTTCTGCTGATCAAGATGACTGGGTTACCTTTTTGCCGCTTGCCGAATTTGCCCTTAATAATCGGGCTAGTTCTGCTACCTTGGTTTCTCCTTTCTTTTGTAATTCGGGGTTTCATCCTTGTTTTTCCTCTGGTCAGGTGGAGCCTTCTGATTGCCCTGGAGTGGACATGGTGGTGGATAGGTTGCATCAGATTTGGAGTCATGTGGTGGACAATTTGAAGTTGTCCCAGGAGAGGGCTCAGCAGTTTGCTAATCACCGTCGCCGCGTGGGTCCTCGACTTCGTGTTGGGGACTTGGTGTGGTTGTCTTCTCGTTTTGTTCCTATGAAGGTCTCTTCTCCTAAGTTCAAGCCTCGGTTCATCGGTCCCTATAGGATCTTGGAAATTCTTAACCCTGTGTCGTTTCGTTTGGATCTCCCGGCATCGTTTGCTATTCATAATGTGTTCCATCGGTCGTTGTTGCGGAAGTATGAGGTACCTGTTGTTCCTTCGCTTGAGCCTCCTGCTCCGGTGCTGGTGGAGGGAGAATTGGAGTATGTTGTGGAGAAGATCTTGGATTCTCGTGTTTCCAGACGGAAACTCCAATATTTGGTCAAGTGGAAGGGTTATGGTCAGGAGGATAATTCTTGGGTGGTTGCCTCTGATGTTCATGCTGCTGATTTGGTCCATGCATTTCATAGGGCTCATCCTGGTCGCCCTGGTGGTTATCGTGAGGGTTCGGTGACCCCTCCTCAAGGGGGGGGTACTGTTGTGGATTCTGTTTTTGGGCTCCCTCTGGTGGTTACAGATGGTACTGGGTGACTTGTGTTCTCTGCGGTCTCTGGTGTCCACCTGTTCTATCAGGATATGGGAGTTTCCTATTTAACCTGGCTTTCTTGTCATTTCCTCGCCGGCTATCAATGTAATCAGTGTGTCTTGTTACCTCTGCTTCTCGCTTCTGTATTCTTCAGGACAAGCTAAGTTTTTGATTTTCCTGTTCCACGTTTTGCTTAATTTTTGTCTTAGTCCAGCTTGCAGATATGTGATTCCTTTTTGCTGGTTGCTCTAGTGGGCTGATATTACTCCTCATGTTCCATGAGTTGGAACATGAGTTCAAGTAATTTCAGGATGTTTTTTTGTAGGGTTTTTCGCTGACCGCGCAGTTCACTTTTGTATCCTCTGCTATCTAGCTTTAGCGGGCCTAATTTTGCTGAATCTGTTTTCATAACTACGTACGTGCTTTCCTCTCATTTCACCGTCATTACATGTGGGGGGCTGCTATTTCTGTGGGGTGTTTCTCTGGAGGCAAGTGAGGTCTGTGTTTCTTCTAATAGGGAAAGTTAGTTCTTCGGCTGGCGCGAGACGTCTAGGAATCATCGTAGGCACGTTCCCCGGCTACAGCTAGTTGTGTGTTGAGGTTCAGGATCGCGGTCAGCTCAGTTTCCATCACCCTAGAGCTTGTTTTGTTTTTTGTGCTTGTCCTTTTGTGATCCCCTGCCATTGGGATCATGACATGTATGCCTAGGATGGCTACTTTTGGCATGGAGCACCATATTCCCTGCCATTGGCTTTGTAAACGTACGTGTAGATACCAACTCATCTGGAATCCCTGTCAATTCCAAATCAAGAAATGAAATTCTGGAAACCGCATGCACAAACGTAAATTTTATGTTGAAATCGTTATTATTAATGTATGACAAACATAGAGACTGGAACAGCACCAGGGCTCGCCTTCTGGTTCTATGCCCCTTTGCTTATTTCACCGATATATACCAATTGCGTTTTCCAGATAAAGCTACTGGATACGGTGCTCTGCTCAATAAGTAACAGCAATCTTCATATCACATCAAAGGATAATAAAAGAAGCGGCACTCACCAGTTTGCTGAATAAAGTGTCTTTAATACAGCCTTAATCCATGCTTACAGGCTATTCAGACACGTTGCAGGTGATTGTGAGGGTGCGGGGAGTGAAGGAGGACGACGGCCGTTTCGTGCAATCAGCACTTCGACATCATGTTCTCATTCACTTTATGCAGTTAATAGCCCTCTGTGTCTGTACTGCTACATACTTAGGCTGATAACTGGTTCATGCAGCTTTACATGAACACCCGAGCCTTACACTATGGCCGGTCCGAATAACTAAAGCAATTGTTACCATCCACCTCTCGTGTCTCCCCTTTTCCTCATAGTTTGTAAGCTTGCGAGCAGGGCCCTCATTCCTCCTGGTATCTGTTTTGAACTGTATTTCTGTTATGCTGTAATGTCTATTGTCTGTACAAGTCCCCTCTATAATTTGTAAAGCGCTGCGGAATATGTTGGCGCTATATAAATAAAAATTATTATTATTATTATTATTATTAATCCATGCTTACAGGCTATTCAGACACGTTGCAGGTGATTGTGAGGGTGCGGGGAGTGAAGGAGGACGACGGCCGTTTCGTGCAATCAGCACTTCGACGGGTCCATGTGGGAGTAAAATGATGTCATTTCCTTTTAAAGGCAATATGCGCATCAAGGTAAATTACTGACATACATGTTTTTTTTTTTTGTTTGTTTTTTCATACATTTGCCAAATACCGTATATACTCGAGTATAAGCCGAGATTTTCAGCCCAAATTTTTGGGCTGAAAGTGCCCCTCTCGGCTTATACTCGAGTCAATGTGGGTGGCAGGGTCGGCGGGTGAGGGGGTGAGGGCGCTGAGGTATACTTACCTAGTCCCAGCGATCCTCGCGCTGTCCCTGCCGTCCCACGGGCTTCTGTGCTGCAGCTTCTTCCCCTCTTCAGCGGTCACGTGGGACCGCTCATTAGAGATATGAATAAGCGGCTCCACCTCCCATAGGGGCGGAGCCGCCTATTCATTCCTCTAATCAGCGGTGCCGGTGACCGCTGACAGGAAGAGCTGCGGCACCGAAGACCAGGCAGAGGGACAGCGCGAGGATCGCCAGGACTAGGTAAGTATAGCATATTCACCTGTCCTCGTTCCAGCCGCCAGGCGCCGCTCCATTTTCCCGGCCGGCGCCTCCATCTTCCCGGCGTCTGCGCTCTGACTGTTCAGGCAGAGGACGCGATGACGCATACAGTGTGCGCGGCGCCCTCTGCCTGATCAGTCAGAGCGGAGACGCCGGGAAGATGGAGGCGCCGGAACGAGACGCCGGGAGCTGCAATCAAGGGAGGTGAGTATGTGTTTTTTTTTTTTATTGCAGCAGCGGCGGCAGAGATTTCTATGGGGCACAATGAACGGTGCAGAGCACTGTATATGGCACAGCAATGGGGCACAATGAACGGTGCAGAGCACCGTATATGGCACAGCAATGGGGCACAATGAACGGTGCAGAGCACCGTATATGGCACAGCAATGGGGCACAATGAACGGTGCAGAGCACTGTATATGGCACAGCAATGGGGCACAATGAACGGTGCAGAGCACCGTATATGGCACAGCTATGGGGCACAATGAACGGTGCAGAGCACTATATGGCACAGCAATGGGGCACAATGAACGGTGCAGAGCACCGTATATGGCACATCTATGGGGCACAGTGAACGGTGCAGAGCACTATATGGGGCACAGCTATGGGGAAATAATGAACGGTGCAGAGCACTATATGGCACAGCTATGGGGAAATAATGATCTATTTTTATTTTTGAAATTCACCGGTAAATGCTGCATTTCCACCCTAGGCTTATACTCGAGTCAATAAGTTTTCCCAGTTTTTTGTGGCAAAATTAGGGGGGGCGGCTTATACTCGGGTCGGCTTATACTCGAGTATATACGGTACTTATAATTTAAACATTGTCAGTAAAAATACTCAAATGCTTGTTGCAACACTATATGAGATTTATAGAATTTTATAGAAATACGGCCATATCCAATTTGTCGTTTAAGCACAAAGGCCCCTGTGCGTTAGTTTTTATAATCCATTTTCCTTCTTCTCTTAGGAGGAGTTTGTTGTGATCACCTCCCTGGGGTGGATATTTAACTAACTTAAGGCCAGCAAATTGTAACAGTTCAGGGTTACTTTCGTGTTTCTGCTGCATGTGCGTAATAAATCTCATGCATCCCTTTCCTGAGACTACAGAATTGTAGTGTTCTCGGAACCGTACAAATAGGGGCCGTATGGTTTTCCATATGTAATAAAAATTACAGGGACAAAATATTACGTACACAACGAACTTACTTTTACAAGTTATGAAGTCGGTGACTTTTTGTGTCATACCTCCAATTCTTAGAGTATTATCTAATTTGTGCAGATGGCAGAATTTACAGTTTTTACATCTGTAGTTCCCTTTAGTCATCTTAAATAAAAGTTATTATATTAGTGAAGGGCTATCTCAATTAAATGATATGGAAACATATCAACTTTTGGACTTCAATCCAACAAATAAATATAAGGAGAAATTAAGAGCATTATTAAATAAGTATGTGGAGAAAGGCACTTTAAGAAAAAACAGGGCAGAAAAGCTTATACCGGATTTTCCCAATATACCCACTGGTACACCATACCGAAAATTCATAAGTGCGCAGAAAGACCCCCTGGACGCCCTATAATTTCGGTTGATATGTTTCCGTATCATTTAATTGAGATAGCCATTCACTAATATAATAACTTTTATTTAAGATGACTAAAGGGAACTACAGATGTAAAAACTGTAAATTCTGCCATCTGCACAAATTAGATAATACTCTAAGAATTGGAGGTATGACACAAAAAGTCACCGACTTCATAACTTGTAAAAGTAAGTTCGTTGTGTACATAATATTTTGTCCCTGTAATTTTTATTACCGTATATACTCGAGTATAAGCCGAGATTTTCAGCCCAAATTTTAGGGCTGAAAGTGCCCCCCTCGGCTTATACTCGAGTCACGGTAGCGGTGGGGTCGGCAGGTGAGGGGCTGAGGGCGCTGGGGTATACTTACCTAGTCCCAGCGATCCTCGCGCTGTCCCTGCCGTCCCACGGGCTTCGGCGCTGCAGCTTCTTCCTCTCTTCAGCGGTCACGTGGGACCGCTCATTACAGAAATGAATAAGCGGCTCCACCTCCCATAGGGGCGGAGCCGCTTATTCATTTCTCTAATCAGCGGTGCCGGTGACCGCTGATAGAGAAAGAAGCTGCAGCGCCGAAGACAGGAGGGGACAGCGCGAGGATCGCCAGGACTAGGTGAGTATGTTATATTCACCTGTCCTCGTTCCAGCCGCCGAGCGTCGCTCCATCTTCCCGGCCGGCGCCTCCATCTTCCCGGCGTTTGCGCTCTCTGACTGATCAGGCAGAGGGCGCGATGACGCATATAGTGTGCGCGGCGCCCTCTGCCTGATCAGTCAGAGCAGAGACGCCGGGAAGATGGAGGCGCCGGAACGAGACGCTGGGAGCTGCAATCAAGGGAGGTGAGTATGTGTTGTTTTTTTTATTGCAGCAGTAGCAGCGGCAGCACAGATTAATGTGGAGCATCTATGGGGCACAGTGAACGGTGCAGAGCACCGTATAAGGCACAGCTAGGGGGCACAATGAACGGTGCAGAGCACCGTATAAGGCACAGCTAGGGGGCACAATGAACGGTGCAGAGCACCGTATAAGGCACAGCTAGGGGGCACAATGAACGGTGCAGAGCACCGTATATGGGCACAGCTAGGGGGCACAATGAACGGTGCAGAGCACCGTATAAGGCACAGCTAGGGGGCACAATGAACGGTGCAGAGCACCGTATATGGCACAGCTAGGGGGCACAATGAACGGTGCAGAGCACCGTATATGGCACAGCTAGGGGGCACAATGAACGGTGCAGAGCACCGTATAAGGCACATCTATGGGGCACAGTGAACGGTGCAGAGCACCGTATAAGGCACAGCTAGGGGGCACAGTGAACGGTGCAGAGCACCGTATATGGCACAGCTATGGGGCACAATGAACGGTGCAGAGCACCGTATATGGCACAGCTATGGGGCACAATGAACGGTGCAGAGCACCGTATATGGCACAGCTAGGGGGCACAGTGAACGGTGCAGAGCACTATATGGGGCACAGCTATGGGGAAATATGAATGGTGTAGAGCACTATATGGCACAGCTATGGGGAAATAATGATCTATTTTTATTTTTGAAATTCACCGGTAAATGCTGCATTTCCACCCTAGGCTTATACTCGAGTCAATAAGTTTTCCCAGTTTTTTGTGGCAAAATTAGGGGGGTCGGCTTATACTCGGGTCGGCTTATACTCGAGTATATACGGTATGTTAAAACATGTGTCAGTTCATGTAGAGATGTAGGAAATGCAGTTTAAAGGCTTTATCACATGGTAATAGCGGAACACTTAGCATCTGAGTGATGCCCCAAACCCGTGTAACAACACTAGCATACACCATACCAGAAAGACATGTAGACATACACACACCACCACACAACATACACACCATACACACATCACACAGACACACCAAATCACAAAGCATACACACCATACACACAGATACACTATACACACCTGGTAACAACACTAGCATACACCATACCAGAAAGACATGCAGACATACACACCACCACACAACATACACACCATACACACATCACACAGACACACCAAATCACAAAGCATACACACCATACACACAGATACAGTATACACACCTGGTAACAACACTAGCATACACCATACCAGAAAGACATGTAGACATACACACACCACCACACAACATACACACCATACACACATCACACAGACACACCAAATCACAAAGCATACACACCATACACACAGATACACCATACACACCTGGTAACAACACTAGCATACACCATACCAGAAAGACATGTAGACATACACACACCACCACACAACATACACACCATACACACATCACACAGACACACCAAATCACAAAGCATACACACCATACACACAGATACACCATACACACCTGGTAACAACACTAGCATACACCATACCAGAAAGATAAGTAGACATACACACACCACCACACAACATACACACTATACACACATCACACAGACACACCAAGTCACACAAAGCATACACACTATACACACAGATTCAGACACATACACACCCAACAAACCAAACAAACAACACATCACTCACACCTCACAAAAATGGATACCAACATGCCACAAATAAACATTTCAGACAGGACACACCACACACAAATACATCGACACATACAACTAGTGTTGAGCGATACCATCCGATATTTGAAAGTATCGGTATCGGATGGTATCGGCCGATATCCGAAAAATATAGGATATCGCCGATACCGATATCCGATACCAATACAAGTCAATGGGACACAAATATCGGAAGGTATTCCTCTATGGTTCCCAGGGTCTGAAGGAGAGGAAACTCTCCTTCAGGCCCTGGGATCCATATTCATGTGTAAAATAAAGAATAAAAATTAAAAATATTGATATTGACGCGCCCTGGTTGTCACCGCTGCAACCGCCATGCTTCCCTTTCTAAGAATGAGCACGTTAAGGACCTTCGATGATGTCGCGGCTTGTGATTGGTCGCTGAGCAGTCATGTGGAAAACCTGGAACTGGCCCTCTGGCCGCATCATGCTGTGGGGATGTTTTTCGGCAACATGGACAGGGAAAATGGTCCGAGTCAAGGGGAAGATGGATGGTGCAAAATAAATGGATATTCTTGATCAAAGCCTGTTTCAGTCTGCCAATGATTTGAGGCTGGGATGGAGGTTCACCTTCTAACAAGACAATGACCCAAAGCATACTGTTAAAGCAACATTCAAGTGGTTTAACGGAAAATGTGTAAATGTTTTGGAGTGGCCTAGTCAAAGCCCACACCTTAATCCAATTGGGAATCTGTGGTCAGACTTGAAGATTGCTGTTTACCAGAGGAAACCATCTAACTTGAAGGAGCTGGAGCAGTTTTGCCCTGAAGAATAGGCAATAATCTCAGTGGCAAGATGTGGCATACAGACTTATACAAAGTGACTTGTAACTGTAATTGATGCAAAAGAAGGCTCTACAGACTACTGACTTTAGTGGGAAGAATAGTTATGCACGCTGAAGTTTCTAGTATTTTTGTCATATTTGTTGTTTGCTTCAAAATGAAAATAAAACCAAATGTTCACAGTTGTAGACATGTTCTTTACAAAAAAGGATGCAAATCCTCAAAAATAAACAGTGAAATTCCAGGTTGTGAGTTAGCAAAACACAGACATTGCCAATGTGATGAATACTTTTGCAAGCCACTGTATCTGACACTAACCCTGACTATATTCAGTAAACAATACTGTAGTAGATGCTGATTGCTACTGTATATTTTACTGTCTAATCTAGTCCTATCAACTAATCTAAATCATATTTTATTCGATTCTTTTTTCACACACAAAAAAAAAAACAACAACCAGATGCCGATCAGTGATGTTTGCCACTGACCAGCGCTCAACAGCTGTAGGATGCACGGATGTTGTGCAAAAAGGGGGTAAAAGAAGACAGGGAAGAAAAATCCTGTCCAAAAGCAAGCACGGATGCCGATCAGAGATGTGTGTCTGATCAGTGGCTCAGCAGCTGTAGGACGCACGCACGGACGTGGTGCAAAAGGGATGGGGGAGAAAATAGGCACCAAAAAAAACTCGTGGAAAAAAGCGAGCACGGGTGCTGATCAGTGGTGTGCATCATTGATCAGCGCTCGGCGGCTGCAGGATGCACGCACAAGAACACTGTCAAAATTTGAGCAATCAAGTAGTGATCAGCATTCACATGGGGGGTGGGGCAGTGACAAGTCCCAGTTCCCTGTTGCAAGATTCATGGGCATCTTAATGTGATCACCGTGCATTAATGCTATGACGTATCTATATATATCTGAGGACTCTCAATTCTAAATATTTTTCATGACGTATCTATACTTTCAAGGTCGGGAAGTCATTCCCTTCCATGAGGTATGGATACGTCCAAGGTCGTGAAAGGGATAACCTACTATTAAAAGTGATGGGTTGTTGACAAGACATACACTTTTCTATGGACTAGGCTGCATTTTTTTTTTCCATTTTATTCCATATCAGAAAGTAAAGAAAAAGAAAATAATAAACAATTTTCATTGGAAATATGTGTTCTTACATTGGGAACCATTCCTTGATTTTGGTTTGACATGACTATGAACAAGTTTCATAATGATCCGTTGCATTGCACTGATATTTTCTGACAACTTTAATTATTTGTTATAACTTATCATTTATAGTTTAAATATATAAACAAAATTTAAGAAAGATAATGTTAGCACAGCAAACACGCACAAGTGCTGAACACATATAAATGGAGAACACAACTGTACATACCTGCGAGGCGTCCTCCAGGCATTTACAGCCCAAGGAAATGTAAGTTGGAATTACAGTAGATTTTTCTGTAAACCTTGAAAGACTAGTTTAGTTAAATATAGGCTAGAAAGAAAACAACAAAGATGTGTCTAAATTATTTAGTGCAGTCTGCCAAATTTCATTTTTTTTTTGCTACATGCTAGAGGCGATGCAGTATTGTGCTGATTCTTTGAAGACATCTCATAAACCTGTGTCTCCACAATGGAGGAGATGCTCTGTGGAGTTTTCCTTATAACGGGTGGACTGATCTATTCAGCATCTCTAAGCTTGGTAGCTTGAGTTGTCAAAATAAAGATTAGAGCTCTCAGGATCCACGGGAAGCACATTTCTAAGGCTATGTGCACAAGTTGTGGATTAGTTGCATTTTTTGTGCGGATCCGCAGCGTTTTTTTGTGCGTTTTTGCTGCGGTTTTCTTGCGGATTTGCTGCATTTTTTACCCCTGCAGTTTTCTATAATGGAATGGGTACAAAACGCTGCAGATCCGCAAAAAAAGAAGTGACATGCTACTTCTTTTAAACCGCAGCATTTCCGCAGCGGATTTTCCGCAACGTGTGCACAGCTTTTTTTTTTCATTGATTTACATTGTACTGTAAGTCCATTGCGGATCTGCAGTGTTTCTGCACCTCAAAAAACGCTGCGGATCCGCAGAGAATCCGCAACGTGTGCACATAGCCTTAGGCTATAGTGATCTGCCAAGGCACGTATTAAATACTACAAGAACAGGTCTGCTTCTTTATAAAGGTGTCCAATGAGATTAACATTGAAGATTTTTCTCCGATGAGTTTAGAATTGAAGATTTCTTTACTATGAGTTTAGAATTGAAACTTGATCTTCTTGGGCAGAGAAATTAACCACCACAACATTATATGGTAGTGGGGCAGGGGACTGAGATCAAGCACTTTTTTACGTATGCAGTCCATAGAAAACAAGAAAAAAGCTGAATGGCACTAAGAAACAGGTGAGTACTCACTGTTTGAGCAGTCTTAGCAGAGTCCAGTAGGATGAGCTGAGTCGACAGCCCCACCAAACGGTAATCCACTGGAATAATGCGTGCTTGCTTGGAAAAACATGAGTGGAAATCCAAACAGGAAGAAAATAGCAGCACCACACAAGTCTTCCAATAAAAAAACCTTTGTCCTTTATTTTAGCAACAAATTTTGGACCCGTTGAAGCGTATACCACGCGAAACGGCCGTAGTCCATTAACCTAACCAGTTTGTCTTGCAATTATCCTGCCCTCTGGAACCATGTCCACAGCACGTTGTTAAATTAAAGGACAAAGGTTTTTTATTGGAAGACTTATGTGGTGCCGCTATTTTCTTCCTGTTTGGACTTTTTTACTTACCGGTATATTGTGGTATTAGTACACTGGTACACCACACGCCTGCAACACTTCTCAGGATTGGAGAAAATAAAGATAAATGAAGATTGGTCAACCATTAGTTTAATGACATCATACAATTTTTATTGAATTGTGAACAGCTGCTTAGATTGGTTATTACAGTGCAACCATTATTCTCACATACACTGTCAGATACAGAGTTCCCTTCAAACATTGCCAAGCACACTGCATGCCTTGAAAAGATACCCCACATAAAGCCCAAATTAAGCCCCAAACATACTATCCTTGCTTCAAAGCATAATACAAAGGGACAGATTTGTAAATAAAAGAACTTCTAAAAACTGGAGGGCTCAACAGTGACTATACAGTTCATTAAGAGCTGTTGAAGCAGATAGCACACAATCACGACTGCCTGAAAAGCTTAGATGTAACTGAATGGCACTTACCGGTATGCAAATCTGGTGTTGACACGATGGCCAGGAATGCTTTCATCATGGGAGCTCTCCATTATTTCTGTAGAAGGCTTTAGTATTAAATTTCATATTATAAAAATGTGTTTGCTGTTAATGGGACTGACACTTCAGCAGAAAAAATGAAAGGATAAATTCTCCATCGGTTGGAGTATGTAAAAGTGAAATAATGCATTCTTTCATTTTGTAGTTTTATTTTTTTTAAGTCACTAGCCTGTACTATGGCATGTATCAAAGTTAATGGTCAGAAAAACGTCAATAAATTAATGCAGTTTTGAAGAAGGGAGGAAGTACAAGTTTTTTCACCAAAGACCAGGACGTAAAACGGTATATAAAGCCTTGCTTCTATTTTCTTAATGTGTACATTATTGCTACCCTACTTTAAGTAGACCTTCAATTATACAACTATTAGGCTACTTTCACACTAGCGTCGTTTGGCCTCCGTCGCAATGCGTCGTTTTGGAGAAAAAACGCATCCTGCAAAGTTGCCCGCAGGATGCACTGTTTCTCCGCGGATTTCTCCAACGGATTGCCACACGTCGCATCTGTCGTGTTTTGGCGGACCGTCGGCACAGAAAAACGCTACATGTAACTTTTTTTGTGCGTCGTGTCTGCCATTTCTGACCTCGCATGCGCGGCCGGAACTCCGCCCCCTCCTTGGACCTTACAATGGGGCAGCAGATGCGTTTAAAAAAACTGCATCCGCTGCCCACGTTGTGCTTTTACTTCACAGCATGCGTTGGTAAGTCGGCCCGACGCACTGCGACGGGCCTGTACCGACACTAGTGTGAAAGTAGCCTTAGGCTTACCTGGTGAGGCAGACTCTCTAAGCCTCAGGTCTGGGTGGGTACATAGACCCTGGGCAAGCATGCAGCAAGCATTAAGGCACATGGGCAGCAAGGACTTGGCACATGGGAATCTCAGGAACAGCAGGATTAATTAAGTGGAGAGATAAATGCAAGCATAACCAAAAAAACTACAGATGGTGGATCATGCCAAACATAGGACTAGAGTCTCAATCCCAAGACACAGGTGTGTTTATCAATGGCCTTTAAATAGGTCTAGGGAGTTGATTTCATTAATCCATGCCGTGCAACTTGTCAAACCCGATGTGGAGCACAAAAGAGGGCAGTAGACCCAAGGGAAGGAAGCGTATCCCGGGATACCCCGAACATGTAACAACAAAAGAGATGTCCTCTATCATTTAATTCCTTTCACTTTTGCTGATTCTGTACCAGTTTACACATCAAAACTAAAAATGAGATGTAAAAAGCAGGAATTGTTTATTGTATCTGTTTTTCTGTCCAGCACGGAGATAGGAAGAGTTCAAGATTTTTTTTTTGCATTTATGGTCACATTAACACTATGTGCACAGCAATCCATCAAGATCTGTAAACTGTATACCGTATATCCAATTAATAGAAACATCAGGGCATATACTCTACAAATTTATTTTTAATGAGTTCCATTTTTATAAATTGGATGAAGTAAAAATGGACCAGTCATATGGAGCTCAAGCGACACAGTTCAGCTGGTATTAAAAAATCTTCGTTTCATATTTCCACAACGCGTTTCAACGAAATAGTTCCGTCTTCTTCAGGTGGCAGTTATGATAACTATTCCGTTGAAATGCGTTGTGGAAATATGAAATGAAGACTTTTGAATACCAGCTGAACTGTGTCGTCTGTGCTCCATATGACCGGTCCATTTTTACTTAATCCAGTCTTATCCTCTTCTGAGGCATCCGTCCGGAGCTGCAGCGTGCTATCTGCACTAAAAAAACTCCCATCACCAGCTTGGCGCTCCTGTGAAGCCGCCTATTCTGAATCTGTTCACAATTTTTATAAATTAGGCTACCTTCTCTTTTATAGACTTTTTCACTATAAATTTCTATAAAGTTTTTTACTTCATTCTATAAACGGCTGTACAGTAGATGATTCCCGCTCACAGTATATCTATGATGTACGATAAATTATATCCTGTGCTCCAAAAATAATTTTTCTGGTTAGCTAATAAAGGTATCACTCCTAGAATTGCTTTGTGTTTTTTAGCATAAAATTTCATAGGATTTCTGACATGCATTAGATATCTTTGAAAATGCCCTATAAAACCCCATGTGAATAATGATCAAAATTTGCATTCAAGCACAAGGCTCTCAAGATTGACATTTAGGATTGCTACATTCAATACATTCAACTGTCGTCTTCCTTTCTGAAGAGGCTATTTGCATATAAAATAAAGAAAAGTTTAATTGATTCTGTCACTTTATTTATCAACTTAAATAACTGAGCCTTCCAGCCTTGGTAATATGCATTTTAAGAGTATTTAGTCTTGTAAGGGGGAATGTATTTAGCAGTGAATATGAGCATAGTGTGTACATAAAAATCAATGTTCAGATATAGGTCTCATATATAGAGTACATACATAGACTGCACAACAATGGCTTTGTTAACACTCCATTATGTAATATGGAAATTGGAAACCTACCGTATTTTTTAATGGGATTTACCTTTAAATAACAAATTCAGCTCAGTTACAAGTGAATGTTCATTGATTTTTCACCTGCAGTATTGAGATCAACTATGGGGTCATATCTTGGTTATATCAATCCATATGCAAATCCCATATAATCATTAAAACATAATTAGCTATGTGAAATATTAGCAATGCATTTTTTTTGTATGCATAGTTGACCCCAATAACACCGTTTTGCAGAACATATGTGTATACTAGCACCATGCAAGGAATAGATATAGAAATACATGTTTCTTGCTCTTGACATTACCGGTAATTCTTTTTATTTGCTTAATAAGAAAAAAGGTAATGAGGTTTTCCAGTCAAAATGATAAACAACGCTAGTGTTTCAATTAATGAGATACTATACTTGTTCTCTACATTTCGGCTCTCCCCTTTATGGCTGTTCGCACCTCACCAGCAAATTAATCTCAGAGGTCATAGACAATCTGCGGGAAGACGCAGCAACCTCCCCCCACTTTCCAATCATTGCATTAGTCTCTCCATCCAACAGATGAAGTAGATAGACAGATCTTCTGCAACCTCTGCATTATTAACTGGTAAGCCTTACAAAGGTGCAAACACCTCATGTGGGCTGAAACATACAAGAGGCACTGTATTTCCATCTAATAATGTCATGGCACATCACTAGGATATAGTATGTCATAAGATCATGATCATTTGATGTCCAATCTTTAGGACCCCCAGTGTACACACAGTTGAATTGTACTTACCTGAAGAGTGACCTTCCTGCCACCGGCTGTGAAGCAGCATCATGTTCATATACCAGAAACCCTAGTGTGGAGCAATAAGGAGACTATTTATTCACCTATGTACACATCTTCAGTCCGAAGGAGTACTTTGAGCAATGTGAACAGCAATGGAACCTTGATTAAAATTGGAAAGCCCCGATTTGAAAAATCTCTATGCTGCTCCTGTTTTATGGTGAGATGAATGACCCACGCAAGGCCCAAACTCTTCCCTCAGGGAAATGCATGAGTTTGAAGTAACCTTGTGTAACCATTGGCCATGTGGGTGGTCAGCCATATGTATGGTTTTCCCCTCATACTTAAAGTGAATCTGACAGCAGATACATTCAACCTGAACCATGGACAACATGTATCAGACACTGGTTCTGAAAACATAATTTAAAAGTCACCAAGGAACAAGCCGGCAAGGGGGACTATTCAGAAAAATGGGTTCGGGTGGCTTCACCCAGTCCACTGCCCTTCAGTGACAGGTCTCTTCCTGGAATGGCTTTCCCATAATCTTGAAGGAGTTCCCAAAGATACTGAACACTTCTTGCCTGCTTTGCCTTCACTATGTGGTCCAACTCATCCCAAACCATCTCAATTGGGTTGAGGTCGGGTGATTGTGGAGGCCATGTCATCTGACACACCAATCCATCCCTCTTCTTCTGGGTCACAAAGCCCTTATAGTTTGGAGGTCTCATTGACTTGTTGCAACACAAATGAAAGCGCAAATCAGAGAAAATGGCATGACATTGCTGAATGTGGTCCTCCTGCCCCTAAATTCATTACAAATCCCTGTTCCGCCCACTGTGCTCCTCGCACGCCACAAATTCATCGAAAATCCCTGACTTGTGTCTTTTCTCCATCCACTCTGCTCCACACGTCTCCAATTAATTACAAGTCCCAATTCTGTTTGCTCTACTGTACTATGTTCCTGCAATAGCATTAGATTAAAAAAACTGCTTACAGTTGTGATTGAAAATTTGTGGTCCCTTTGGAATTTTTAACATCTCTGTATAAATCTGACATAAATTTACATCAGGTTTTCATGAAAGTCCTAAAAGTAGATAAGGAGAACCAAACCAAGCAAGTGAGTCAAAAATGTTAGACTGTGTCATATTTTTATTGGGGAAAATTATTTAATAACACATGACTGTGTGTGGGAAAAGTTTGTGAATTGTGTGTTTTCAATAGGATGACAATCAGGTGTGAGAGGGTATTATTTATAGAACAGCGATCAATCAAAGTCTCATATTCACAACATAGGAGTAGCTGATCAAAAAAGATCACTCCAAGAACAGGGAAGAGTCTACAAGATCCTAAAACAAAGTTTTAGGTATAAATGTAAAGCATTATGCTTGGAGAAAGAAAAACACTGCATTACACCACATACAGTTGTATGAAAAACTGTTTGCCCCCTTCCTGATTTCTCTCAAAAGTCTTGGGGATCATCAACATGCTTCTGGCAAAACTGAGACAATCCTTATGTTTTTATTGCTCAGCAGTGGTATTTGTCTTGGAACTCTGCCATGCAGGCCATTCTTGCCCAGTCTCTTTTTTATGGTGGAGTCATGAACACTGACCTTAACTCTAGCAAATGAGACATGCAGTTCTTTGGATGTTGTTGTGGGGTCTTTTGTGACCTCTTGTATGAGTCGTTGCTGCGCTCTTGGGGTAATTTTGGTTGGGTGGCCACTCCTGGGAAAGTTCACCACTGTTCCATATCTTCGCCATTTGTGGATAATGGCTCTCACTGTGGTTCGCTGGAGTCTCAAAGCATTAGAAATAGCTTTATAACCTTTTTTGATATATCTCAATTATTTTATTTCTATATTTGTCAGGCAGGTCCTGTTTAAGTGATTTCTTGATTGGGAACAAGTGCGGCAGTAATCAGGCCTGGGTGTGGCTAGGGAATTTGAACTCAGCTTCCCATACATGAGGTAAACCTCAGTTAATTTATTTTTAAGGGGGGAAAATCACTTTTTCACACAGGGCTCTGTAGGTTTGGATTTATTTTTCCCTTTAATAATAACTTCTTCTATTTAAGGATTATGGAGGCCACTGTGCTCTAAGGAACCTTGAGTACTGCAGATATTCTGTTGTAACCTTGGCCAGATCTATGCCTTGCCACAATTTTGTCTCTGAGCTCTTTGGCCAGTTCCTTTGACCTCATGATTCTCATTTGGTCTAACATGTACTGTGAGCTGTGAGGTCTTATATAGACAGGTGCGTGCCTTTCCAAATCAAGTCCTATCATTTTAACTAAATACAGCTGGACTCCAATGAAGGAGTAGAACCATCTCAAGGATGATCACCAGGAAATGGACAGCATGTGACTTAAATATGAGTGTCTGAGCAAAGGGTCTGAATACATATGACCATGTGATATTTCATTTTTTCTTTTTTAATAAATTTGCAAAAATGACTACATTCCTGTTTTATTCAGTCAAGATGGGGTGCAGAGTGTGCATTAATGAGAAGAAAAATGAAATTTTTTGACTTTACCAAATGTCTGCAATGAAACAAAGAGTGAAAAATTTAAAGGGGTCTGAACACTTTCTGTACCCACTATCTACAATGGGGGAAATAAGTATTTGATCCCTTGATGACTTTGCAAGTTTGCCCACTGACAAAGACATGAACTGTCTATAATTTTAAGGGTTGGTTAATTTTAACATTGAGAGATAGGATATCAAAAATAAAATACAAAAAATCACATTGTATAAATATATATATTTATTTGCATTTTGCAGTGAGAAAAAACGTTTTTGATCCCTCTGTCAAACAAAACTTAATACTTGGTGGCAGAACCCTTGTTGGCAAGCACAGCAGTCATACATTTTTTGTAGTTGATGATGAGGTTTGCGCACATGTCAGGAGGAATTTTGGCCCACTCCTCTTTGCAGATCATCTCTAAATCATTAAAATTTTGAGGTTGTAAACTCGGCGCTTCAACTCGCTCCATAAGTTTTCAATGGGATTAAGGTCTGGAGACTGGCTAGGCCACTCCATGACCTTAATGTGCTTCTTTTTGAGCTACTCCTTTGCTGCCTTGGCTGCATGTTTTGGGTCATTGTCTTGCTGGAAGACCCAGCCACAACCCATTTTTAATATGATGGCAGAATGAAGTAGGTTGTCACTCAGGATTTTATGGTACGTAGCTCCATCCATTCTCCCATTGATGCGTAAGTAGTCCTGTGCTCTTAGCAGAAAAATACCCCCAAAGCATAATGTTTCCACCTCCATGCTTGACAGCGGGGACGGTGTTCTTTGGGTCATAGGCAGCATTTCTCTCCCTCCAAACACAGTTAGTTGACTTAATGCCAAAGACCTCAATTTTTGCCTCATCTGATCACAGCACCTTCTCCCAATCACTCGCAGAATCATCCAGGTGTTCATTGGCAAACTTTAGACGGGCCTGCACACGTGCCTTCTTGAGCAGGGGGATCTTGTGGGCACTGCAGGATTTTAAACCTTTACGGCGTAATGTGCTACCAACGGTTTTCGTGGTGTCTGTGGTCCCAGCTGCCTTGAGATCATTAACAAGTTCCCCTGTGTAGTTTTAGGCTGATCTCTCACCTTTCTCATGATCAAGGATACCCCACGAGGTGAGATTTTGCATGGTGCCCCAGATCGGTCAATTGATAGTCATTTAGTATTTCTTCCATTTTCTTACTATTGCACCAACAATTGTCTCCTTCTCATCCAGCATCTTATGGTTTTGCAGACCATTCCAGCTTTGTGCAGGTCTATGATCTTGTCCCTGACATCCTTAGAAAGCTCTTTGGCCTTGCCCATGTTGTAGAGGTTAGAGTCTGACTGATTAATTGAGTCTGTGCACAGGAGTCTTTTATAAAGGTCACCATGTAAGACAGCTGTCTTTAATGCAGGTAACAAGTTGATTAGGAACGTCTAACTGGTCTGTAGGAGCCAGAACTCTAAATGGTTGGTAGGGGATCAAATACTTAATTCTCACTGCAAAAATGCAAATACATTTATATAATTTATACAATGTGATTTTCTGGATTTTATTTTTGATATTCTATCTCTCAATGTTAAAATTAACCTACCGTTAAATTTATAGACTGTTCATGTCTTTGTCAGTGGGAAAACTTACAAAATCAGCAAGGGATCAAACACATATTTCCCCCACTGTATCTATATATATAGAGAGAGAGAGAGAGAGAGAGAGAGAGAGAGAGAGAGTTTCTATTTCACAAGTAAGTAAAGGCAAAGTATTCAAGTGTAAAAAATAACTGATACAAAAAATGGAACCCAGCGAGAAAATAACCTGCCTTCTGGCTAGTGTCGAACCCTGTGTCAGCTCTGTGCATGGAGAGAAGTCATGAACCTTTAAGCTAATAATATATATTTGAATGATCCCATGTGACAGTTAACAATGTGGCTTACTGTGAATGTGGACCTCATCCCTATAGACCATCAACCTCCAGCAGTAAGGCATGCTCTGTGTATTTCTGCTAGAAGCCACATACATTATTTTAATTTCTTTCAAAGTGTAAATATTACAAAGTGAGGCTTGAATGTGTGTTGTATATGTGAATTACATGTAGATTTTTTAGAATTGTTGCCTTTAACTAGATTTGTTCCTTTGTTAAGTCTTATTTATGAAATCACTCATATCTACTTTATTTAAACTAGTGCAGGTTTTATTAGCAATAAGGGTAATCACTACATTATAGTAAAATGACACTGTTATGTTACATTTGTAAGCAGGTGCGGGAATGCAGTAAGTCTACGTTCACATTAGCGTTTTGCGGTGCTGCGTTGGCGATGCAACGCACAACGCATGCAAAAACGCATGCAAAACGCAGCTTTTTGTGACGCATGCATTCATTTTTTCATGATTTTTGGCGCAGAAAAAACTGCATCGTGCAGCGTTTTCTGTTGCGCCAAAAAACGCATGCGTCACAAAACACAAGACAACGCATGTCCATGTGCCCCCCATGTTACATATAGGGGCGCATGGCGCATGCGTCGCCGCGGCTGCACCTGACGCAGCCCCGCAAAACGCTAATGTGAACGTAGCCTAAAGCAAAGATTGCCGAACCAGGCTGTATAACAAAGTTATTTAATTGGCTAACAAAGGAAAAGGGTAGCAATGGTCTCAGCGCAGGGAGCTAATAACATTAACCAGTGGATAGTAAAAAGAGAAGTAAAAAAAAGGGTTAACGTGACAGTCTGATATGTGAGTGGCACTTTTCGTGCTCTTCTCTGGTCCTCATGCGAATACAGTCTGATGGGGGTTGTAGTACCGGCAACGGCCGGTGTAGGGTCCTCCAATGGGGTCCAAGGTTAGCGATCTGTCTTCTGGCGGCAGCGGGTGGTCTTCGGTTTTACCCACTGAGCCCCCAGTCCATAAGCATCCAAAGATGTAGAAGTCTCTGCACTGACTGTGGGGGGTGCGTGCTAGACAGCAAGGGGAACCGCACTTCAATGTCCTGTAACCGGCCCACGCTTCTCTGCACGCACGCGGTCTTATGCTTAGCCAGACGGGCGGTGCTCACCACATTCACTGTTCCGCTGGAGTGCTTAGGAGATCTCGGCCGTAGTATGTCTCCACGCTGTCTGTCACCCTACGGAGTGGGCCACACACCTGCTTCTGCTCGCGTTGCTAGTAGGAAACTGTCACTTTGAGCGTTTTTTGCTCTGTTTTGGGCTTAAACACGCCCCTCTTCCCAGGTCATGTGACCTGTCCTGTTCTCTATTCCTTCCGCCGGGCAACATCGGATGCGGTCTCGATAGTTCCGGACCCGGCTCAATACAGATACCCACAGTCCGGTCTTCCTCCTTACACATTATGTTATGGGGGACTTTAACTACCCGGATATTAACTGGGAAAGTGAAACCTGTGAAACCCATAAAGGCAACAGGTTTCTGCTAACAACCAAGAAAAATTATCTTTCACAATTGGTGCAGAATCCAACCAGAGGAGCAGCACTTTTAGACCTAATACTATCTAATAGACCTGACAGAATAACAAATCTGCAGGTGGTTGGGCATCTAGGAAATAGCGACCACAATATTGTACAGTTTCACCTGTCTTTCACTAGGGGGACTTGTCAGGGAGTCACAAAAACACTGAACTTTAGGAAGGCAAAGTTTGACCAGCTTAGAGATGCCCTTAATCTGGTAGACTGGGACAATATCCTCAGAAATAAGAATACAGATAATAAATGGGAAATGTTTAAGAACATCCTAAATAGGCAGTGTAAGCGGTTTATACCTTGTGGGAATAAAAGGACTAGAAATAGGAAAAACCCAATGTGGCTAAACAAAGAAGTAAGACAGGCAATTAACAGTAAAAAGAAAGCATTTGCACTACTAAAGCAGGATGGCACCACTGAAGCTCTAAAAAACTATAGGGAGAAAAATACTTTATCTAAAAAACTAATTAAAGCTGCCAAAAAGGAAACAGAGAAGCACATTGCTAAGGAGAGTAAAACTAATCCCAAACTGTTCTTCAACTATATCAATAGTAAAAGAATAAAAACTGAAAATGTAGGCCCCTTAAAAAATAGTGAGGAAAGAATGGTTGTAGATGACGAGGAAAAAGCTAACATATTAAACACCTTCTTCTCCACGGTATTCACGGTGGAAAATGAAATGCTAGGTGAAATCCCAAGAAACAATGAAAACCCTATATTAAGGGTCACCAATCTAACCCAAGAAGAGGTGCGAAATCGGCTAAATAAGATTAAAATAGATAAATCTCCGGGTCCGGATGGCATACACCCACGAGTACTAAGGGAACTAAGTAATGTAATAGATAAACCATTATTTCTTATTTTTAGGGACTCTATAGCGACAGGATCTGTTCCGCAGGACTGGCGCATAGCAAATGTGGTGCCAATATTCAAAAAGGGCTCTAAAAGTGAACCTGGAAATTATAGGCCAGTAAGTCTAACCTCTATTGTTGGTAAAATATTTGAAGGGTTTCTGAGGGATGTTATTCTGGATTATCTCAATGAGAATAACTGTTTAACTCCATATCAGCATGGGTTTATGAGAAATCGCTCCTGTCAAACCAATCTAATCAGTTTTTATGAAGAGGTAAGCTATAGGCTGGACCACGGTGAGTCATTGGACGTGGTATATCTCGATTTTTCCAAAGCGTTTGATACCGTGCCGCACAAGAGGTTGGTACACAAAATGAGAATGCTTGGTCTGGGGGAAAATGTGTGTAAATGGGTTAGTAACTGGCTTAGTGATAGAAAGCAGAGGGTGGTTATAAATGGTAGAGTCTCTAACTGGGTCGCTGTGACCAGTGGAGTACCGCAGGGGTCAGTATTGGGACCTGTTCTCTTCAACATATTCATTAATGATCTGGTAGAAGGTTTACACAGTAAAATATCGATATTTGCAGATGATACAAAACTATGTAAAGCAGTTAATACAAGAGAAGATAGTATTCTGCTACAGATGGATCTGGATAAGTTGGAAACTTGGGCTGAAAGGTGGCAGATGAGGTTTAACAATGATAAATGTAAGGTTATACACATGGGAAGAAGGAATCAATATCACCATTACACACTGAATGGGAAACCACTGGGTAAATCTGACAGGGAGAAGGACTTGGGGATCCTAGTTAATGATAAACTTACCTGGAGCAGCCAGTGCCAGGCAGCAGCTGCCAAGGCAAACAGGATCATGGGGTGCATTAAAAGAGGTCTGGATACACATGATGAGAGCATTATACTGCCTCTGTACAAATCCCTAGTTAGACCGCACATGGAGTACTGTGTCCAGTTTTGGGCACCGGTGCTCATGAAGGATATAATGGAACTAGAGAGAGTACAAAGGAGGGCAACAAAATTAATAAAGGGGATGGGAGAACTACAATACCCAGATAGATTAGCGAAATTAGGATTATTTAGTCTAGAAAAAAGACGACTGAGGGGCGATCTAATAACCATGTATAAGTATATAAGGGGACAATACAAATATCTCGCTGAGGATCTGTTTATACCAAGGAAGGTGACGGGCACAAGGGGGCATTCTTTGCGTCTGGAGGAGAGAAGGTTTTTCCACCAACATAGAAGAGGATTCTTTACTGATAGGGCAGTGAGAATCTGGAATTGCTTGCCTGAGGAGGTGGTGATGGCGAACTCAGTCGAGGGGTTCAAGAGAGGCCTGGATGTCTTCCTGGAGCAGAACAATATTGTATCATACAATTATTAGGTTCTGTAGAAGGACGTAGATCTGGGGATTTATTATGATGGAATATAGGCTGAACTGGATGGACAAATGTCTTTTTTCGGCCTTACTAACTATGTTACTATGTTACTATGTTACAGTGACAAAACTTATCCTATAATACTAATATGATGAATGTCTGTGAGCATAAGCATTAAGCGGCTCTCCAGCTATTGACCCACAGATGTATATCCTAAACACTGTATTCAAGAAGTAGTCAAAAATAAATAAAATATTTTATTGATTAAATAAATATGAGAGCTGAATTAAGAACTACATACAAAAAAGACATGCAGAAAATATAATAAGATAAAGGGGAGGTCGGAGGAGCATGCTCCAATGGAAAGGATGGGCTGGATATCCCAGAATATTGCATTATATACACAAAGGTAATTCATACATTTAATAATCTATTGTTATAAATATATAAAGAGTATATTCCATATAATATGAAGGTGAGTATTGGTAAATAAATATCAAGTGATAAGGAAGGAAGAAGGGTTATATATAAATATAATCCAAAGTTCATTGCACGATGCCACTTAATAGGAAGCCCATAGTAGATGGTTATGAAATCATTCAGATTTATTAATGTTACTAACCGTAGGGGCACGCAGCAGCTCCCGTCACACCACTCCAATGTGTGTTTCACTGTCGCTTCATCAGGCAGTCTGTGTTTCAGAGATAACCTACATCCAGGGGCATAACGACGCGGTCTCAAAAAGTGCAACTGCGGCCCAGCCCATGAGTAAGAGGGGCACGCTGATGCCAGCGCCTATTTCAGCTGAATGTGCGTTCAAGTCCCTGCACTGCAATACATATCGTCAGCCCATCAGACATTGGCATCTGACGTCGGTGTACAAGTCACTGGCAGGGCATGACAGTGACATCATGCGTTGCACAACGCTTGCACACAGGTCAGCTGTCGGTTACAGAAGAGGACACAGCACAGTGGGGGAGGTGAGTAGAATGATTTTTTATGCATACAGAGGCATACAGCGACATATATACTAGACTGGGAGACATATATAACAGGAAGGGGCCCAGGATGGGGAATATATACCAGGATGGGGGGCATATATACCAGAATGGGAGGATGGGGCCCAGGATAAGGGACATATACCAGGAGGGGGACATATATTTCAAGTTGGGGGACATACAGTGAGGGAAATAAGTATTTGATTCCTTGCTGATTTTGTACGTTTTCTCACTGACAAAGATAAGAACAGTCTATAAATTTAAGGTTAAAGGGTAGGTAAATTTTAACATTGAGAGATAGAATATCAAAAATAAAATCCAGAAAATCACATTGTATAAATTTTAAAAAAAATTACATTTTGCAGTGAGAAATAATTATTTAATCCCCTACCAACCATTAAAAGTTCTAGCTCCTACAAACCAGTTAGACGCTCCTAATCAACTCATTACCTGCATTAAAGACAGCTGTCTTACAGTGTCACCTTTATAAAAGACTCCTGTCCACAGACTTAATAAATCAGCCAGACTCTAACCTCTACAACATGGGCAAGGTCAAAGAGCTTTCTAAGGATGTCAGGGGCAGGATCATAGACCTGCACAAAGCTGGAATAGGCTACAAAACCCTATGTAATGCACTGGGTGAGAAGGAGACAATTGTTGGTGCAATAGTAAGAAAATGGAAGAAATACAAAATGAATGTCAATCGACATCGATCTGGTGCACAATGCAAAATCTCACCTCGTTGGGTATCCTTGGTCATGAGGAAGGTGAGAGATCAGCCTACAACTACACGGGGAACTTGTTAATGATTTCAAGACAGCTGGGACCACAGTCACCAAGAAAATCGTTGGTAACACATTACGCCGTAAAGGTTTAAAATCCTGCAATGCCCGCAAGGTCCTCCTACTCATGAAAGCACATGTGTAGGCCCATTCGAAGTTTGCCAATGAACACCTGGATGATTCTCTGAGTGATTGGGAGAAGGTGCTGTGATTGGATGAGAGAAAAATTGAGGTCTTTGGCATTAAGTCAACTCGCCATGTTTGGAGGAAAAGAAATGCTCCCTATGACCCAAAGAACTCCGTCCCCACTGTCAAGCATCGTGGTGGAAAAACTATGTTTTGGGGGTGTTTCTCTGCTAAGGGTACAGGACTACTTCACCGCATCAATGCGAGAATGGATGGAGTCATGTATCATATAATCCTGAGTGACAACCTCCTTCCCTCCACCAGGACATTAAAAATGGGTCATGGCTGGGGCTTCCAGCAAGACAATGACCCAAAACATGCAGCCAAGGCAACAAAGGAGTAGCTCAAAAAGAAGCACATTAAGGTCATGGAGTGGCCTAGCCAGTCTCAGACCTTAATCCCATTGAAAACTTATGGAGGGAGTTGAAGCGCCGAGTTGCCAAGGGACAGCCTCAAAATCTTAATGATTTAGGGATGATTGGCAAAGAGAAGTGGACCAAAATTCTTCCTGACATGTGTGCAAACCTCATCATAAACTACAAAAATATGTATGACTGCTGTGCTTGCCAACAAGGGTTTTGCCAAGTATTAAGTCTTGTTTGCCAGAGGGATCAAATACTTATTTGTCACTGCAAGATGCAAGTAAATTTATATAATTTATAGAAACCGATTTTCTGAATTTTGTTTTTGATAGTCTATCTCCCAATGTTAAAAATAATCTACCCTTAAAAATTATAGTCTGTTCATATCTTTGTCAGTGGGCAAACATACAAGATCAGCAAGGGATGAAATACTTATTTCCCCCACTCTATATACCAGGAAGGCCCCAGAATGGGGGACATATATACGAGTAAGGGGCCCAGGATAGAGTCCATTAGTACATGATAGAGGATTTTTCTATGTAATATGGTAGGGGGCAACATGTATGTCCTCATAAGATTTAGTTCAAGGGGCCATTTATCTCACTAACATGCGAAGGGGAGGGTAGGTCCAAATTTTGCATGGAAGTCCATTGGACTCCAGTTACCTCACTGCATATATCATGCACTCTCTAGCTATCTACAGATCATAGCAGCTGTTCATCATTCAGAATAGCATGGAGGACAGCAGTGTCAGTGACCTCTTCTTACCTTAGCAACCCTGGTATTTCCAATTTAAGATCAGAAAGACATGTATGTGGGGGGACTGCATTATACTGTGTGTGGGGGCTGCACTATACTGTGGGGCGGGGACTGCACTACTGTGTGTTGGGGGTGCACTATGCTGTGTTTGTGTGGTCTGCATTATACTGTGAGTGGGGGGCTGCATTATACTGTATGTGTGGGTGGGGGTTGCATTACACTGTGTTGGGGCTGCATTATACTCTGTGTGGGGCGGCTGCACTATACTCTGTGTGTGGGGGTGTGCACTATACTGTGTATGTGGGGAGGCTGCATTATACTGTGTGAGGCTGCACTATACTGTGTGTAGGGGACTTTACTATACTTTGTGTGGGTGCACTATACTGTGTTTGTGGGGGCTGCATTATACTGTGAGTGGGGGCTGCATTATACTGTGTGGGAGCTGCATTATACCATATGGGTGGCTGCATTATATTGTGTTTATTTGTGGGGGGGCTGCATTATAGTGTGTGGGGGAGGGCTGCATTATACTGTGTGTGGGGGTTCTGCATTATACTGTGTGTGTGAGGGGCTGCATTATACTGTGTAGGGGGGCTACATTATATGGTGTGTGGTGGGCTGCTTTATACTGTGTGTGCGAGGCTACATTATATTGTGTGTGTGGGAGCTGCACAACAGTGTGTGTAGGGAGACTGCATTATACCGTGTGGGGGGCTGCACTAGACTATGTTGTGGGGCTGAGTTATACTGTGTGTGGGGGCCAGCATTATATTATGATGGGGCTGCATTATACTCTGAGGGGGTTGCATTATGCTCTATGAGGGGACTACATTATACTGTGTGAGGCTGCACTATACTGTGTGTGGGGGACTGCACTATACTTTGTGTGGATGCACTATACTGTGTTTGTGGGGGCTGCATTATACTGTGAGTGGGGGCTTCATTATACTGTGTGGAGGCTGCATTATACTGTATGGGGGGCTGCATTACATTGTGTGTGTTTGTGGGGGGTGCATTACAGTGTGTGGGGGAGGGCTGCATTATACTGTGTGTGTGTGGGGGGGTGCTGCATTATACTGTGTGTGTAAGGGGCTGCATTATACTGTGTACGGGGCTACATTATATGATGTGTGGGGGGCTCCATTATACTGTGTGAGCGGGGCTGCATTATATTGTGTGTGTGGGGGCTGCACAATAGTGTGTGTGGAGAGGCTGGATTGTAGTGTGTGGGGGGCTGCACTATACTATGTTGTGGGGCTGAGTTATACTGTGTGTGTGGGGGCAGCATTATACTATGATGGGGCTGCATTATACTCTGAGGGGGCTTCATTATGCTCTATGAGAGGACTACATTATACTGTGTGTGGGGCTGCATTATATTCTATGAGCGGAGCTGCAGTATACTCTGAGGAGGGCTGCAGTATGCTACTCTGAGGGGGGCTTCAGTATACTCTGAGGGGGCTGCAATATACTCTGAGGGGGGCTGCATTATGCTCTATCAAGGGCCATGGTCAGTGCATTATACTATATGGGACCTGCGTTATACTATATTGAGGACTATCTGTCCCTATCATTCTTCCTCAGCTGGTGTAAAGAGGCCAAGACACGAATTGAATATTGTCGATCACGCTCATTTAACGGCCTAAACTCACCGCGTGTAAATACAACAGAAATGTTTCTGTGGGATGGTGCAATATGTGAGCATTTGGGGCCCCACTTTAAACTTTTGCCCATGCCCCACTTTGTCTAAAACCAGCCCTGGGTATAAGAATGGTGGGCATTATTTTCTTAGCTTTTGTCTTACTTAATGAGATACAGTTAAATTCACCATAGCGTGGCTGTTTTAATGCCATATGCATTAGTAGACATTTTTCCTAAATAGTGTAGTCACATTAAGGTATAACCAAAGCTGTGATGCAGCCTGTACCATGTGACTGAGGAACAATATTCTAAAATCAACTGATTGTTCCAATAATGACTTGGGTGTGTGTCATCCTGTTTCACTAGTTTACAAAAAAAGACTTCCAAGTTCATGGAAAGTCAAAGGAGTCAATACTGTTTTATAGGCAATGATTTTTTGTTAAATTAACTTTTATTTAATTTAATCAAACATTATAGTAAATCAGTTAACCCTCCATCCATCCAAACCTTTCTTTTTCAAAATGAGCCAAAAGGGCCCTAAATTTAAGAAAACATTTCAGATATAAACCCATACACATTCTTCTTCCAAACTTGACAATTGGATTAGATGAATATCTATAATATAACGCTGGGAGTGTCACTCTGTCCGATTCCTTTATAGACTGCGCAAGCGCAAGCGTCGGCGCAGTCTGGACCCCACAGAGTGAGGCTCCCAGGAGATCGCAGTATGCGTAAACACTGAACCCACACCGCGATCTCCACCGGAGAGGCAGGGACCGTGGATGCGCCAGGAGGGTAAGTACTATATTCACCTGTCCCCCGTTCCAGCGCTGCGTGCGGCTCCGTGTTCCGGGTCCTCTGCCTGTGACGTTCAGTTCAGAGGGCACGATGACGCGCTTAATGCACGCCGCCCTCTAACTGAACAGTCACAGCCAGAGGAGCCGGAACACGGAGTCGCACGCAGTGCTGGATCATGGCCAGGTGAATATAGCAAGTGCTGGGGGGCCTGAGCTAGGGGCGATACCGGCACCTGACCCCCACAGCGCGCCAGTGTCCCCGCCTGCTCAGGCCCCCCAGCACTCGGCGCCCAGCGACGATAGGTGAGTATGTTATTTTTTTTAATATATCACAGCAGCATACGGGGCATATACAATGGAGTATCTTATGGGGCCTGTTGTGAATTCTGCTCTTGGGCTCCCTCTGGTGGTTATGAGTGGTAGTGCTGCGGTAGTTGGATCGCAACATTTATCAGGTGTATCTATTTTTTGCAATTTGGGCTGGGCTATATAGCCTTGCTTTATCCTTTAGTCTGTGCCAGTTGTCCATTGTTTTTGGAGGATTCACATCCCTTCTGGTCTCTCCTGTTCGCTGTGCTTTTCTTCAAAGATAAGTCCTGGCTTTGTTTTTGCTGTCCACCTGCTGTGGACCTTATAGTTCTGTGCATTTTCATGTTTCGTCTTGTCCAGCTTTGTCTGTGAAGGATTTTTTGCAGCCTAGCTGTGTCTCTGGAGATGCAGATATACCCTCCATGTCTTTAGTCAGATGTGGTGATTTGTATTTTCTGTGGTGGATATTTTCTAGTGTTTTAATACTGACCGCATAGTATTCTGTTCTATCCTTTCTTTTTAGCTAGTATGGCCTCCTATGCTAAATCCTGATTTCATGTCTGCGTATGTTATTTCCCTCTCCTCTCACAGTCAATATTTGTGGGGGGCTGTCTATCCTTTGGGGATTTTCTCTGAGGCAAGATAGGTGTCCTGTTTCTGTCTTTAGTGGTAGTTAATTCTTAGGCTGTGTCGAGGGGTCTAGGGAGCGTTAGGTACCCCCCACGGCTACTTCTAGTTGCGCTGCTAAGTTCAGGGTTTGCGGTCAGTACAGGTGCCACCTTCTCCAGAGTACGTCTCATGCTGCTCCAAGGCCACCAGATCATAACAGGGGCCATCAACCATAATGGAGCAGTGTACGGGGGCATATAATATGGAGCATCTTATGGGGCCATCAACCATAATGGAGCAGTGTACGGGGGCATATACCATGGAGCATCTTATGGGGGTCATAAACCATAATGGAGCAGTGTACGGGGGCATATAATATGGAGCATCTTATGGGGGCCATCAACCATAATGGAGCAGTGTACGGGGGCATATACAATGGAGCATCTTATGGGGGCCATAAACCATAATGGAGCAGTGTACGGGGGCATATAATATGGAGCATCTTATGGGGCCATCAACCATAATGGAGCAGTGTACGGGGGCATATACTATGGAGCATCTTATGGGGGCCATCAACCATAATGGAGCAGTGTACGGGGCATATAATATGGAGCATCTTATGGGGGCCATCAACCATAATGGAGCAGTGTATGGGGGCATATAATATGGAGCATCTTATGGGGGTCATCAACCGTAATGGAGCAGTGTACGGGGGCATATACTATGGAGCATCTTATGGGGGCCATAAACCTTTATGGAGAAGTACGGGGGCATATAATATGGAGCATCTTATGGGGGCCATAAACCTTTATGGAGCAGTGTACGGGGCATATATTATGGAGCATCTTATGGGGGCCATAAACCTTTATGGAGCGGTGTATGGGGCATATACTATGGGGCATCTTATGGGGGCCATAAACCTTTATGGAGCAGTGTACGGGGCATATACTATGGAGCATATTATGGGGGCCATAAACCTTTATGGAGCAGCGTATGGGGCATATGGATGGGAGCAGCAAATTACAGAACGGTGGCGCAGGATGGGAGCAGCACATGACAGAACGGGGGCGCAGGATGGGAGCAGCACATGATAGAATAGGGCAGCACATGACAGAACGGGGGTGCAGGATGGCAGCAGCACATGACAGAACGGGGGTGCAGGATGGGAGCAGCACATGACAGAACGGGGTGCAGGATGGAAGCAGCACATGAAAGAACGGGGGCGCAGGATGGGAGCAGCACATGACAGATCGGGGGTGCAGGATGGAAGCAGCACATGACAGAACGGGGGCGCAGGATGGGAGCAGCACATGACAGGATGGGGGCGCAGGATGGGAGCAGCAAATGACAGAATGGAGGCGCAGGATGGGTGCAGCACATATCAGAATAGAGGCGCAGGATGGGTGTAGCACATGTCAGAATGGAGGCGCAGGATGGGTGTAGCACATGTCAGAATGGAGGCGCAGGATGGGAGCAGCACATGACAGAATGCGTTTTTTTGCGGCAAAAAAATGCATTGCTGTCTATGTAAACGCATGCGTTTTTAACCACATGCGTTTGCATGCGTTAAAAACGCATGCATTTTTTTAAAAAACAAAACAAGAAAACACACTGATAAACCACCCCACACCATAAAATTGATAAAGGGATCCTACCCCTAACCCTAACCCTACCCCTAACCCTACTCCTAACCCTACCCCTAACCCTAACCCTAATCCCTTTAAGGGTAGGGTTAGGGTTAGGGGTTGGGTTAGGGGTAGGGTTAGGGTTAGGGTTAGGGGTAGGGTAAGGTTTAGGGTTAGGATCCCTTTAGGGTTAGGGTTAGGGTTAGGATCCCTACCCCTAACCCTACCCCTAACCCTAACCCTAGCTCTTTCTGTTTATAGTGGGTTTTTTGCTTTATTTTGATGATTGGCAGCTGTCACACATTTATCTGCATGCGTTTAAAAAACGCAAACGCATGAAAAAACGCATGTAAACACGGTAAAACGCCGCGTTTTTTTCACCACATGCAAAAACGCATGCGTCAAAAAAACGCGGCGTTTGCTCGCGTTT
This sequence comes from Ranitomeya imitator, assembly GCF_032444005.1. Classification (NCBI taxonomy): domain Eukaryota; kingdom Metazoa; phylum Chordata; class Amphibia; order Anura; family Dendrobatidae; genus Ranitomeya; species Ranitomeya imitator. The sequence goes on along the minus strand of NC_091286.1, from coordinate 73,869,822 downwards.
ACATGCGTTTTTTCACCATGCGATTTTTTTTAAAAACGCATGCGTTTTAAAACGAAAGTGGGAAACCAGCCTAACTTAATTTAGTTAATAGATGTAGAATTGGTGCACACACTATGCAACATCATAAACTCACCAAATACTCATCTTGGCAACACAGCCTATTTTTTGCACCATAAAAACAACACAATTATTATTGGAGCTGTTTTTTTTTCTAGATAAAATGTCTGTCATCTTTTGGAGCTGCCCCTCAATTGAAAGCACGTTCAGAAACTGGTTTGTAAAATTTTACTTGAATAACAAACATAACATCAGAATATTTATAAATACCGGTAGAAAAATAGCAGGAAGCGTCCATAATAACAATGAAAATAGGAGGCTGTAGAGGAAGGGTACGGCACAGCAGAGGACTATGTAATTTGTCACAGCATTCAGTGGATTTATATGCAATTTGCTGTGCCATAAATGTAACAAGCGGTATTATTTTGGGGTCTTTAGCCAGAAATCTTCACATTCCTATGTTGAATTTGCCAGTTGTGTCCAGAATTTAATGTTTTAGACCAACGTTCTACAACCCTTGTTTCTCAATTGTTTTGAAAATAGAATTCCCAGCAGGTCTCAACAACTTCAGGTTGCGGGTAATGTCTTTGTAGAATGGTCCTATGACAATTAATTAGAAGATGTCCCCCACACCCACCGGAAGCTTCAGTGATCAGCAATTTATGTAGGAGACTGCAAATTTTTTATGCTACTACTGTGCCATCAATGTAAATTACAGGACATGGACACACTGTACTTTTACCTTTTTTTTTTCGCTAAAAAACATTTTTACTATAAGGTTTCATTAAAAATTTGGACAGCTTAGCTTCTAGTGCATTCAAGTATAGCAGTACATCTACTATATAATTGTCTAAGGGTCACTTCCGTCTTTCTGTCTTTCTGTCTGTCCTTCTTTCTGTCACGGATATTCATTGGTCGAGGCCTCTGTCTGTCATGGAAATAATACTCAGCTCTCACCTGTCCTGACCTCCACACGGCTTCCTGCCCGGACCTTCAGTCCTATAAAGTGGCTTCAGTACTCTTCTGTCTTCACACTAGTCAGTGACTAGGACTTACACAATGTGAGTATGTGAACAGGAGATAAAAAATACTATACCTGCTTTGTCTCCATAAAAAAGTATAATTTTTGGATTGCTTGATAAAAAGCCTTTGTAATTGTGCAACCATTTTGTGATTAGCAAATCAGTTGTGGATCCCCAAAAAAGAAATTATTTTTCTCTCCTAGTTGCGAAAAGAAAAATGTTTCACTTCCAAAATAATACACCTTGTTTCATTTATTAAGGGATAATTCTTGAACTTTCTCCGCAAAAAGTATCCGTTTGCATCTTTTGCGAATAAACAACCTCAAGGCATACATCTATCCCCAAAAGGGTACAATTTTTGGAACTTTTATCTACTATATAATTGTCTAAGGGTCACTTCCGTCTGTCCGTCTGTCCCGGAAATCCTGCGTTGCTGACTGGTCGCAGCCGCCAGGCCAAGACCAATCAGCGATGGGCACAGTCCGGCCGAGAATTAGTCCCTCCTTACACTCCACAGTCAGTGCCCGCTCCATACTCCCCTCCAGTCAGCGCTCACACAGGGTTAATGGCAGCGTTAACGGACCACGTTATGCCGCGGTGTAACGCACTCCATTAATGCTGCTATTAACCCTGTGTGACCAACTTTTTACTATTGATGCTGCCTATTGATGCTGCCTAGGTGTGTCAATATTTTACATCCACTGTATGTGGAAATTCGACAGCATTGCAGTATATTGTGAAAAAGATGTTCTCCTATAAAGTCCAACCATAGGCTGGGCTTCACAGGAGGAATAAATAGCAGTGACAATGGTAACCAGGGTAAATATCGGGTTACTAAGAGCGGCCCTGCGCTTAGTAACCCGATATTTACCCTGGTTACCCGGGGACTTCGGCATCGACAGTTTCAACAATGCCGAAGTCTTTCCCCTGATCGTTGGCCGCTGGAGAGAGCTGTCTGTGTGACAGCTCCCCAGCGACCACACAACGACTTACCAACGATCACGGCCAGGTCGTATCGCTGGTCGTGATCGTTGGTAAGTCGTTCAGTGTAACAGTACCTTTACAGTTCTTCTAAGGGCTAATCATTTGCATTGCTGTTTGTAACCTAAAATCTGCATTTAGCCTAGAGAGAGTCGCAGGAACGGGGAGAGTGACAAAATCCAGTCTGTAAACAGGAATTAGGCCTGTGCAGTCAGTTGGTAGATATATAGCTGCAACATTTTTTTGTGGAGATTGAAAAAATTGAATATACAGTATTTTGATCCATGCTTTGAGGTTCTTTTTTGTGTTATATAACACACCGAAAAATCATTGAAACATTTTCCTTGGTTACAATTCTCAGCCACTCAGACATTATTCTGTAGTGAAGAGTACATTTCTGTGATCTCTAAAACTGAGAAAACGCTTTTAAAATTTTTGTAAGATTCCATTTATCAGCCCTACAGTGTTACATAGTTTGTGAACATCTCTGTGATCTCTAGAACTGATAAAAGCTTTTAAAAATATTTTAGGCTTCCATTTCTCAGTCATACAATGTTACATGAATTGTAAACCTTTCTGTAACTCTCGTGCCCAGACTGGTTTGCGCGGGCGTCTGGGAGTGTGGCCCCACTGGACCACAGACCAGACTTCCCTGGAAGGGGCATAACTAAGTAGCTTCCTAGGTGTTTGCTGGAACCTCTGATGGTGAGGTCAGACTTGTGCAATAGGTAGCTACCAGGTACCACTCCAGGGTGGAGTCTGACTGTGGATGCTGATCCCACCGGGGGACAGGACACAGGCAGGCATGGCAGTGACACTGGCTGACGGATGGGTATGGCAGAGGCCCCGACGGGCAGACTGGCTTGACGGAGATACTGGCAGGCAGACGGGCACGGCTGGCACACTGGTAGACAGGCGGGCACGGCTGGCACTCTGGCAGACAAGCGGGTGTATGAAGACAGGTAAGGTCCCGTACATACTGAAGAGTATATGGAAACAGGTAGGAACCTGTTTGGACTGGTGAATATAAAGAGACAGGAAGAGACCTGTACCGCAAGTTGCTGAACAGAGGTAGAGCAAGAGCAGATGCAAAGCCAAACCACAAGAGGTGGAGTAAGAGCAGGAGGTGGAGCTAAGTGCAGAGAAGGAGAAGGCAGAGCTAAGAGCAGAGAAGGAGAAAGCAGAGCCAAGAGCGGAGATGCTGGAGGCAGAGCCAAGAGCAGAGATGCTGGAGGCAGAGCCAAAAGCAGAGAAGGCACAGAGCCACAGGTTTTGGAGAGCAAAGCTGAGAAGCACAGAACCACAGACTGTAGAAAGCAGAGCAGAGCGATAGCGCAGAGATACACACAGCAGAGTGGGAATGGCAACAACCAAAGCAGGAACAGGAACAGACATAAACCAGCGTTCAGACAGGAACGGACATAGACCAGAGTTCAGACACAGAAGTAACAGAACACAGATTCAGACCAGGTTATGACTCCCCACTTGGTGGCGAACACAGACCAGGGTACTACGCCCCACTGGGTGGCGGTCATAGAGACAGAGCCAGACGATGGGTGAGGATGCCTTAAGAATCAGAGGCCTCTAGGCTATTGGCCAGAGACACCTTAGGGAGGTGCACACAGTCTCAGTAAGCCAGGAAGTGTACACAGAGTAAGCAGCCATGGAGCACACATCATGGAGTCAGCAGCAGACAGATCTCACAGCATGGCACTGGGTGAGTGAGTTGATGTAACAGGCAGGTGGGGAATGGAGTGATGTCGGCAGGGTTGTTACACTTTCCATGATCGCTAAAACTGACAAAAACATAGTTATTAAGGTTGAAGGAAGACTTTAAGTCCATCTAAAAAAAAAAAGCTTTTAAAAAATTTGCAGACTTCCATTTCTAAACCCTACAGTGTTATGTGATCTGTGAACATTTCTGTGAACTCTAACACTGATAAAAAAGCTTTTAAAAATGTTGCAAGCTTCCATTTCTCAGCCATACAGTGTTACATGGTCTGTGAACATTTCTGTAATCTCTAAAACCGAAAAAAGCATTGAAACATTTTTCTCGATTGAATTTGATTGTCATCCATACACTTTGATTGCTACAGGTGATCAATGTTTTCTTTTATTAGAAATAAACTTGGTTTCAAGTTACATAGCAATTAGAAAACGCATAAGGCGTGTGTTAAGGGACAGGGAAATGCAAATGCTGATGATGGTGCACACAGATGCCGAGGACGTGGGGCAGGTGTGACTATGCCTGTTGCTGGAGCACAAGATACACGCCCATCCATGACACATAGGTTTCTGTCCCACTTTGCAGGGAGGCAAGGTACACTGAAGCCAGAACAGTGCAAACAGGTGGTTGGTTGGATACAAGATAATGCTTCCAGCAGGCTTGGCAGCACCACACAGTCTTCCACACAGTCCAGTCTCACCAGCCTAAATCTGGATCACTTAATCCTCACCCTGATTTTCCTTCCTCCCACCATGTTGCGTTCCAGGAGACTAGTGATCCCACACTAGGACACACCGAGCTCTTTACCATAACACTTCTTGATTGTGGCCTCTCTAAGAGGGACAGAAGGACATGCTGTTTAGTGATGACAAACTTTAGAGCAGCTACGGCCACAAGAACATGACAGTGTGTAACTGCAAATTTGGGATAGGGGAGGGAGATGATAATGAGACACAGTTGCCACTAAGTCTTGTTGTAGTTAAGTCAGAAAGTCAGGAGGACCAGGGTGCAGTGGTGGAAGACAAGGTGGTGGATGACCAACCTGGGAAACTGGTATGGAGAGCGAGGTCAGCAGCGCTGAGGCGGAGTGATCGGCAGCACCAAAACACGCAGGAAGAGGCAGTGGGGTGACCAGAGGGAGAAGGCGGGCAACAGTTCCACAGAGCACCAACAATCCCGAATTTCTTAGTCAAAAAAGTTAGGTGCTCCCCAGTCTGGGACTCTTTTAATGGGAGTTCTAAGACAAATAAAATGGCCATTTGCAACCTATGCTATGCCAAGATCAGCAGTCTCTCTATGCTTTGGAGGAGTTGTGCTGCCCTTCCACTAGCGTCTTGTCTGAATGGGTTTTTAGTGCAGCTGGGAGATCATAACAGATAGGCGTATTTGCCTGTCAGCAGAGAATGCAAACAGACTCACTCTCAAAAAATTGAACAAAGACTGGATTAGCACACACTTTTTCACAACACTAGATGACAGCAGCACATAAAGTGTTTGTAATATTCAATATTTTAATGGGACCCACCAGTTATTGCCTTTCAAGGGTCTATGGATGACCCTCCTCATAATTTCTGTCTGACTTTGCACTTTCTGTAAAGCCTTTCTAAGTATAAATACATCAAGTATACTTTCAAAATATTTTCTTTCAAAAATGTTTTATGGATCCAATGACTTATCCATACAGATTAACATGGTTATTGTTGCATTACGGTGGTATGCAAAACTTACAAAAAGCGTTTAAAAATCTTCCAGGATTAGATTACTCATCCACAGAGTATTACGTGCTTTCTGTAACATTCTGGTGGCATATAACAGTACGAAAAAGCTTGTTTGTTCACATTTCCTACCCATACACTACTCTGTGTTCTGGGGTACATTTTTGTGATATATAAGACTCAAAAAATTGTAAAAATTTTGCTGGGTTACATTTCTCAGCCATATAGTATTACATCTTCTTGGGTACAGTTAGTTGCTATATAACCCTTAAAAAACTTGTTAAAAATTAAGCGGTATTATATTGCTCACCCATAGACTATTCCGTGGTCTGGAGTATATTTCCTTTGTATATAATCTTCAAAAAACTTGTTCAAAATTTAATCGGCACTAGATTGCTCATTCATAAGGTATTACATCTTCTTGAGTACAGTTTGTTGCTATAAAACTTTTTGTTGTGTTTTTTCTGCTCAGATTTGAGACAAAATCTGATGAAAGCAAAGTGAATGAGAAAGCTGATGTGTCATGCACACGTTGAGTATTTTTGACTAGCAGATTTTGGGACAGACCATAATCTACTGCATGGTAATTGTCTGTGCATTTTTGCTCTACGTTTTTCACCACTTACTTCACTCAAATAAATCAAAACTGCAGACAAAACCGCACCAAAAATGCATGTTTTGCAGCTGCGTTTTTCCTGCCAAGAGTATTTTAGTGCTCGCTCATCTTTAATTATGTATGCAAAGTTTGGCTGAAATGTATGTGTCCATTTAGGACCCCAGCACAATACCATCATAACATGGTGTGGCTTTGGTTTCATGTACTTTAAGGCACTTTTCTTTTTTGTCTTTCAAAAGGTCAAATGCCAACATATTTATCAATGTCTTAACTGAGCATTGTGTCCTACAATTGTGTCCTCTAGAAACAGAGTCATATGTGGCAGGTTAGACGTGGAGAAGAGCATGTGCCTGTTTTTAATGGCCTGTGGAATTGGATAAATTTATCATGAGCCATACACTATTTTATAGCACGTCACAGGATTTACAGCTTGTCCTTCTAAAATTATTGTTAATATTATTAGTGTTATTTAATTGGGTCCAAAGTATATCTTTGTAATATTTTTCATTTTCATGAAGCCATAAAAATGGTTTAAAAGCAAAACCCAGTCTTTAAACTCATCTAATATTCATCTATTATTTTGAGCTTTATCTTTTGTTCTTAAAACAGATCTAATAATTTTATGATTTTTAGCAATCATAACATTAATTAAATAGCCTCTCCAAAAAAAAGAGCATAGGCTCTCTGGTACCATCTGTTTGAAGTAGAAATCCGAGAAGTCAATATCGACCCTTCAAAGGGAATTTGTCACCTGGTTTTTGCCACCTAGTCTAAGAGCAGCTTGAAGTATGAGGCAGAGACCCTGATTCCAATGATGTGTCACTTACTAAGCTACTTGCTACAGTATCTATAAGATCACTATTTTCTCTGCTACACAACTACCCGTCTTCTGAATGTTGAGCTCTATATAACCTGCCTACACCACTGATTGGCAGTTTTCTATATACACTACCGTTCAAAAGTTTAAGGTCACCCAGACAATTTTGTGTTTTCTATGAAAACTCATACTTTTATTAATCAAATGAGTTGCCAAATGAATTGAAAATCTAGTCCAGACATTTACATGGCTCGAAAAAAAAGATTTTTATGTGAAATAATAATTTTCTCCTTCAAACTTCACTTTCCTCAAAGAATGCTCCCTTTGCAGCAATTACAGCATCGCAGACCTTTGGCATTCTAGCAGTTAATTTGCTGAGGTAATCAGGAGAAATTTCCCCCCATGCTTCCAGAAGCCCCTCCCACAAGTTGGTTTGGCTTGATGGGCTCTTTTTGGCACCATACGGTCAAGCTGTTCCCACAACAGCTCAATGGGGTTGAGATCTGGTGACTGCACTGGCCGCTCCATTACAGATAGAATACCAGCTGCCTGCTTATTCCCTAAATAGTTCTTGCATTATTTGGAGGTGTGCTGTGGGTCATTGTCCTGTTGTAGGATGAAATTGGCTCCAATCAAGCGCTGTCCACCGGGTATGGCATGGCGTTGCAAAATGGAGTGATAGCCTTCCTTATTCAAAATCCCTTTTACCTTGTACAAATCTCCCACTTTACCAGCACCAAAGCAACCCCAGACCATCACATTACCTCCACCATGCTTGACAGATGGCGTCAGGCACTCTTCCAGCATCTTTTCAGTTGTTCTGTGTCTCACAAATGTTCTTCTGTGTTATCCAAACACATCAAACTTGGATTCGTCTGTCCATAACATTTTTTTTCAATCTTCCTCTGTCCAATGTCTGTGTTCTTTTGCCCATATTAATCTTTTCCTTTTATTAGCCAGTCTCAGATATGGTTTTTTCTCTGCCACTCTGCCCTGAAAGTCAGCATCCCAGAGTCGCCTCTTCACTGTAGACATTGACACTGGCGCTTTGCGTGTACTATTTAATGAAGCTGCCAGTTGAGGACCTGTGAGGCGTCGATTTCTCAAACTACAGACTCTAATGTACTTGTCTTGTTGCTCAGTTGTGCAGCGGGGCCTCCCACTTCTCTTTCTACTCTGGTTAGAGCCTGTTTGTGCACTCCTCTGAAGGGAGTAGTACACACCATTGTAGGAAATCTACAGTTTCTTGGCAATTTCTCGCATGGAATAGCCTTCATTTCTAAGAGCAAGAATAGACTGTCGAGTTTCACATGAAAGTTATTTTTTTCTGTCCATTTTGAGCGTTTAATGGAACCAACAAATGTAATGCTCCAGATTCTCAACTAGCTCAAAGGAAGGTCAGGTTTCTACCTTCTCTAATCAGCCAAACTGTTTTCAGCTGTGCTAACATACTTGAACAAGGGTTTTCAAGAGTATTCTAACCATCCATTAGCCTTCTTACACAGTTAGCAAACACAAAGTACCATAAGAACACTGGAATGATGGTTGTTGGAAATGGGCCTCTATACACCTATGAAGATATTGCATTACAAACCAGACGTTTTACCACATTAACAATGTATAGAGTGTATTTCTGAATCATTTAATGTTAGCTTCATTTGAAAAAAACTGTGCTTTTCTTTCAAAAATAAGGAAATTTCTAAGTGACCCTAAACTTTGGAATGGTAGTGTACATTGTACATAAGCAGAAAGCTGCCAATCAGCAATGGGGGTGGGGTTAAACTGAGTTCATAAATATGGAGGACTACATGGCAGCAGCTTTACTAGTCCTCTAGTGATTATCTCCTTCTGATAAATATAATAATGATGTTATCAAAACTGCTGCATGCAGCCCAGTAAGTGACACATCACTAGAATCAAGATTTCTCTCTTTCTGTCTACATGATACTGCTCTCAAATTAGATGACAAAAACCCAGTGACAGATTCCCTTTTAAGAGCTATGCCACATAACTTAAGATATACAGCAACCAGACTATCCATTAATAGACACATTTTTAGAGGGTTTTGTCCCACATCAGTGCAAAACAGGAGGACTTTTTGGTTGGTTGGTATTCTTTCAAACAGGTGGCATTAGAGCGCTTGCACTCTTCTTCTATGAATAGACTATTTCACCCAGCCAACCAGTTCTCCTGCTTTACATGAATGAAGAGCAAAAAATCCAAAACATGTTTCTGCTAATGGTGGGTTGGGTTTGGTTAAGTCATATGGCAAAGCTCTTACTGTATTTCCAACAGGTAGCACTAGAGTCCCTACTTTATTCCTATTCTAAGAAGCTATTTGCATGTTAAATTTCCCAGGGTAGCATTGCATTTCCTACAAATCTCTCCATGCCATCATGGTGCTCTCCAAAAGAAGAAACTTTACTAATTAAACAACATTAATTAAAGGAAAGAAAATAAATCAAATGCAATATGGTATAAGTGTCCTGAACCACTATAGACGCTTGCTTCACTTTGGAAAGTGTTGAAAGTTTTTGCAGATCTACCCACTGTTACCTTTTAAAGGTACCTTCACACATAACGATATCGTTAACGATATCGTTGCTTTTTGTGACGTAGCAACGATATCGTTAAGGAAATCGTTATGTGTGACAGTGACCAACGATCAGGCCCCTGCTGGGAGATCGTTGGTTGCTGAGGAAAGTCCAGAACTTTATTTCGTCGCTGGATCTCCCGCTGACATCGCTGGATCGGCGTGTGTGACACCGATCCAGCGATGTCTTCACTGGTAACCAGGGTAAACATCGGGTAACTAAGCGCAGGGCCGCGCTTAGTAACCCGATGTTTACCCTGATTACCAGCGTAAACGTTAAAAAAACAAACACTACATACTTACCTTCAGCTGTCTGTCCCCGGCGCTCTGCTTCTCTGCACTCCTCTTGCATCCTGTGTCAGCGCCAGCCAGCCGGAAAGCACAGCAGTGACGTCACCGCTCTGCTTTCCGGCTGACCGGCGCTGACAGTGCAGAGGAAAGCACAGCGCCGAGGGACAGACACGGAATGTAAGTATGTAGTGTTTGTTTTTTAACGTTTATGCTGGTAACCAGGGTAAACATCGGGTTACTAGGCGCGGCCCTGCGCTTAGTAACCCGATGTTTACCCTGGTTACCGGGGACCTCGAGATCGTTGGTCGCTGGAGAGCTGTCTGTGTGACAGCTCTCCAGCGACCAAACAGCGACGCTGCAGCGATCGACATCGTTGTCGGTATCGCTGCAGCGTCGCTTAGTGTGACGGTACCTTTAGTCACAAACTGCCCTCTGTTGCCCACTATCGTCAGGACAATTATGCAATAGACCGACAATCATCAGAGGAGATCGCAGGCTGTTTCTACTACTAGGTCGATTATTGGGGAACTGAGCGTATTGTATACATACAACCAATTCCAACTCACAGAATATATATATATATGTATATATATATATATATATATATATACATATATATATATACAGCTCTGGCATAAATCAAGAGACCACTGCAAAATGTTCAGTTTGTCTGATTTTGCCCTTTCTAGGTATATTGTTGAGTAAAATGGAAATTGTTCTTTTATTCTATGAACTACTGACAACATGTCTCCGAAGTTCCAAGCAATACATTCTGTATTCATTTTCTGAAAATGAGATGGTCAAAAAATGCATTGCTTGCAGACCTCAAATGCAAAAAAACAAGTTCATAATCCTTTAGAAACAACAGTGCTAATGTTTTAACTCGGGAAGAGTTCAGAAATCAATATTTTATGGAATACCATGACTTTTAATCACAGCTTTCATGCGTCCTGGCATGCTTTCCACCAGTCTTTCACACTTCTTCTGGGTGACCTTATGCCACTCCTAGTACAAAAATTTAAGCAGTTCTTCTTTGTTTGATGGCTTGTGACTATCCATCTTCCAATTATGACAGGTATAGCTTCATCTATCAGACCTTTATTCAATTGGAGGGATTCTAATGACCACACGTCAATGTGAATGAGTTCATCATGTCCATCCCATCGCTACAATGCCGAAAATCTATCTCATAAATATTGTATCTATACAGAAGCCAAATATTCCTATCTGTACATCAGAGACACAAAGGCTAGGGAAATTCTTTCATCATGGGAGCTTCTGCTTCTTGAATCTACAAATATTACTCTTTGTCTGTTTCCCACAATAGTTATCCTGTTTTTATCACCCAGGCACTGCAGGGAGTCTCGGGCTTGAAAAGGAACTTTAATGGTTAGCTCTTCCTATCTTAATTAGTTTTAATTACTTTTTCTCCCCTAGCTATAACTGGCTTCCTCTTCCTCACATGTCCAAAGTGTCAGCTCTTTGTCCCTGATGTTCTGTGTGGGGGTGAATGTCCCCTCCCTGGAGAAGTCTTATGGATTTAAATTTTTCTCTATGACACCTCCTTATGAACCTACTACTTCAATTTAATAAGAAAATAGCAGCTCTGCAGGAGCATCCACTTGGGAAGGCAATAAGGTCTTGGCTTTAAGATTAGATTCAGCCGATGTAAAAAAAAAAAAAACTTAAAGATTTGTTTACTTTCATTCCATAACACTAAAAATTGTCCTCTGATTGTGTATTTGAAGGTGGTTGATAGCATCTTTCATGAAGGAGAAGGATCCATCTAATATTGTTCCTACTTTCGTTATTATTCCCTCTAGGGCATTAATTTCCATTACATCTAACAGCTACAACTTCGTATCCAAACCCAGTTTGCTTCCCATAGACCACAAATATTGATCAATAAATTATGTATAATTTTTCTATCTCCGTCCCACACATCTTTGTCACATAACCTCACTTGGACACATTATAAAGATTATAGTTTTCCTCTTATCTCATGACCCATCTGAAATCCATTATTTCAGGTCTCTCTTTACTTCATTGTCTGGACTAATGCCATGTAGTATTATGTCCTGGATCTCTTCTTTTCTCCATCTACACCTGTTGACTACGTAAACTATTATCTTTTCAGTATCACTTTTACTCTAGAAAAAAAGCTTCAAATCTAAACCTATTGTTCTTCTGCTGTCAACACATTCAGTACATCATAGATTTAATGCTACATGAGATTACCTAGGTAATACGCATAAACATATTCACCCACTACAAAAGAAAACTAAATTACAGCTGTTTGTCCAAAATGAATAGAGGTCTGGGTACACATCGGTTGGTCTTCTACTCTAAAGCTGGAGTCACACATAACGATATCGTTAACGATATCGTTGCAACGTCACGCTTTTGGTGACGTAGCAACGATCCCGCTAACGATCTTGTTATGTGTGACAGCGACCAACGATCAGGCCCCTGCTGGGAGATCGTTGGTCGTTGGGGAATGATCAGGACCTTTTTTTGGTCGCTGATCACCAGCTGTCATCGCTGGATCGGCGTGTGTGACGCCGATCCAGCGATGTGTTCACTTGTAACCAGGGTAAATATCGGGTTACTAAGCGCAGGGCCGCGCTTAGTAACCCGATATTTACCCTGGTTACCATTGTAAAAGTAAAAAAAAAAAAACAGTACATAGTCACATTCTGATGTCTGTCACGTCCCCCGGCGTCCACAGGGTTAAAACTGCTTTCGGCAGGAGTGCTGCTAATGCACACGCTGCTGCCGAGATGCACTGACTGTGTCAGCGCTGGCCGTAAAGCAGAGCACAGCGGTGATGTCACCGCTGTTACTGCCAGCGCTGACACAGTCAGTGCATCTCGGCAGCAGCGCGTGCATTAGCAGCGCTCTTGCCGAAAGCAGTTTTAACCCTGTGGACGCCGGCGGGGGACGTGACAGACATCAGAATGTGAGTATGTAGTGTTTTTTTTTTTTTTTTAACTTTTACAATGGTAACCAGGGTAAATATCGGGTTACTAAGCGCGGCCCTGCACTTAGTAACCTGATGTTTACCCTGGTTACCCGGGTGCTGCAGGGGGACTTCGGCATCGTTGAAGACAGTTTCAACGATGCCAAAGTCGTTCCCCTGATCGTTGGTCGCTGGAGAGAGCTGTCTGTGTGACAGCTCCCCAGCGACCACACAACGGCTTACCAACGATCACGGCCAGGTCGTATCGCTGGTCGTGATCGTTGGTAAGTCGTTTAGTGTAAAGGTACCTTTACACTCTTATAATAGATGAATGTGGATAACATCCGTGCTGCTGTGATAAATGATGGATCCAGATACAGTTTAAAGATGTTCGGTTGGTTTATTCAACGCGTTTCGAAGCTCATGGCTTCTTCTTCAGGAAGTTTCCACAGAAAGATAACACCCTTATCTTTCTGTGGAAACTTCCTGAAGAAGAAGCCATGAGCTTCGAAACGCGTTGAATAAACCACCCGAACATCCCATAACTATATCTGGATCCATCATTTGTCGCAGCAGCGCGGATTTTATCCACATTCATCTATTATAATGGTTCTGAGAGGTCGCAGCGCCGACCTGTGGATTTGCAGCAGCTGACAACTACACGCTTTTACTGTGTACCACCAGGTGAGCAGTTCTCTCATAATTGATTGGAAACAATCCTGGGGATAAGACCCTATTTGCACTTTTTTTGTCTCCTACCTTTCTATGCTAACTCTTAAGGCCCCTTCACATTAAGCGACGCTGCAGTGATACCGACAACGATCCGGATCGCTGCAGCGTCGCTGTTTGGTCGCTGGAGAGCTGTCACACAGACCGATCTCCAGCGACCAACGATGCCGGTAACCAGGGTAAACATCGGGTAACTAAGCGCAGGGCCGCGCTTAGTAACCCGATGTTTACCCTGGTTACCTGTTGTGAATTCTGTGGCTGAATTCACTCCTGTGGTCACAAGTGGTACTGCAGCTTCTGAGCTTCCTCCCTCAGGTGTTCTGGTGAGCTAGTTAACTGCTTCATTACTTAACTCCGCCTGATGCTGCTATCCTTGCTCCTTGTCAATGTTTCAGTGTTGGATCTGAGCTTCTCCTGATTGTTCCTGTGACCTGCTGCTCTGTATAGCTAAGTGCTTTTTGCTTTTTTGTTGCTTTTTTTCTTTCCAGCTTGTCTTTTGTTTTGCTGGAAGCTCTGAGACGCAAAGGGTGTACCGCCGTGCCGTTAGTTCGGCACGGTGGTTTTTTTTGCCCCCTTTGCGTGGTTTTGCTTTAGGGTTTTTGTAGACTGCAAAGTTCGCTTTACTGTCCTCGCTCTGTCCTAGAATATCGGGCCCCACTTTGCTGTATCTATTTCATCCCTACGTTTTGTCTTTTCATCTTACTCACAGTCATTATATGTGGGGGGCTGCCTTTTCCTTTGGGGAATTTCTCTGGGGCAAGTCAGGCCTATTTTTCTATCTTCAGGCTAGCTAGTTTCTTAGGCTGTGCCGAGTTGCCTAGGTAGTTGTTAGGCGCAATCCACAGCCGCTTTTAGTTGTGTTTAGGATAGGATCAGGTGTGCAGTCTACAGAGTTTCCACGTCTCAGAGCTCGTTCTTGTATTTTTGGGTATTTGTCAGATCACTGTGTGCACTCTAATCGCTAAGCACACTGTGTTTCTGGATTGCCTTCATAACGCCTGTCGTTAGCAAACATAACAGTACAAGGAGCCAAACTAATGATTCTCAATAGAGGGAAAGAAAAAGTTCTTACATCATTTTTTTTTTTTTTCTGCTCTGTGTTCACTTTTTTTTTTTTTCCCCTAGACATTTGGGTGATTCTGGACACAGGTGTGGACATGGATATTCAGGGTCTGTGCTCTTCAATGGATAATCTCGTTATAAATGTACAAAAAATTCAAGATACTATTGATCAGAAATCTATGTTAGAACCAAGAATTCCTATTCCTGATTTGTTTTTTGGAGATAGAACTAAGTTTCTAAGTTTCAAAAATAATTGTAAGCTATTTCTGGCCTTGAAACCTCATTCTTCTGGTAATCCTATTCAACAGGTTTTGATTATTATTTCTTTTTTGCGCGGCGACCCTCAAGACTGGGCATTTTCTCTTGCATCAGGAGACCCTGCATTGAGTAGTGTCGATGCGTTTTTCCTGGCGCTCGGATTGCTGTACGATGAGCCTAATTCAGTGGATCAGGCTGAGAAAAATTTGCTGGCTTTGTGCCAGGGTCAGGATGATATAGAAGTATATTGTCAGAAATTTAGGAAATGGTCAGTACTCACTCAGTGGAATGAATCTGCGCTGGCAGCTTTGTTCAGAAAGGGTCTCTCTGAGGCTCTTAAGGATGTCATGGTGGGATTTCCTATGCCTGCTGGTTTGAATGAGTCTTTGTCTTTGGCCATTCAGATCGGTCGACGCTTGCGCGAGCGTAAATCTGTGCACCATTTGGCGGTACTGCCTGAGGTTAAACCTGAGCCTATGCAGTGCGATAGGACTATGACTAGAGTTGAACGGCAGGAATACAGACGTCTGAATGGTCTGTGTTTCTACTGTGGTGATTCCACTCATGCTATTTCTGATTGTCCTAAGCGCACTAAGCGGTCCGCTAGGTCTGCCGTCATTGGTACTGTACAGTCCAAATTCCTTCTGTCCATTACCTTGATATGCTCTTTGTCGTCGTTTTCTGTCATGGCGTTTGTGGATTCGGGCGCTGCCCTGAATCTGATGGATTTGGATTATGCTAAACGTTGTGGGTTTTTCTTGGAGCCTTTGCGGTGTCCTATTCCATTGAGAGGAATTGATGCTACACCTTTGGCCAAGAATAAACCTCAATACTGGGCCCAGCTGACCATGTGCATGGCTCCTGCACATCAGGAAGTTATTCGCTTTCTGGTGTTGCATAATCTGCATGATGTGGTCGTGTTGGGGTTGCCATGGCTACAAACCCATAATCCAGTATTGGATTGGAATTCCATGTCGGTGTCCAGCTGGGGTTGTCAGGGGGTACATGGTGATGTCCCATTTCTGTCAATTTCGTCATCCACCCCTTCTGAGGTCCCAGAGTTCTTGTCTGATTACCGGGATGTATTTGATGAGCCCAAGTCCGATGCTCTACCTCCGCATAGGGATTGTGATTGTGCTATCAATTTGATTCCTGGTAGTAAATTCCCTAAAGGTCGATTATTTAATTTATCCGTGCCCGAACACGCCGCTATGCGCAGTTATGTGAAGGAATCCCTGGAGAAGGGACATATTCGCCCATCGTCATCACCACTGGGAGCAGGGTTCTTCTTTGTAGCCAAGAAGGATGGTTCGCTGAGACCGTGTATTGATTACCGCCTTCTTAATAAGATCACTGTTAAATTTCAGTATCCCTTGCCATTGTTATCTGACTTGTTTGCTCGGATTAAGGGGGCTAGTTGGTTCACTAAGATAGATCTTCGTGGTGCGTATAATCTGGTGAGAATCAGGCAAGGTGATGAATGGAAAACTGCATTCAATACGCCCGAGGGTAATTTTGAGTATCTAGTGATGCCGTTCGGACTTGCCAATGCTCCATCTGTGTTTCAGTCTTTTATGCATGACATCTTCCATGAGTATCTGGATAAATTCCTGATTGTTTACTTGGATGACATTTTGATCTTCTCAGATGATTGGGAGTCTCATGTGAAGCAGGTCAGAATGGTTTTTCAGGTCCTGCGTGCTAACTCTTTGTTTGTGAAGGGATCAAAGTGTCTCTTCGGTGTGCAGAAAGTTTCATTTTTGGGGTTCATCTTTACCCCTTCTACTATCGAGATGGATCCAGTTAAGGTCCAAGCCATCCAGGATTGGATTCAGCCGACATCTCTGAAAAGTCTGCAAAAGTTCCTGGGCTTTGCTAATTTTTATCGTCGCTTCATCTGTAATTTTTCTAGCATTGCCAAACCATTGACCGATTTGACCAAGAAGGGTGCTGATTTGGTTAATTGGTCTTCTGCTGCTGTGGAAGCTTTTCAGGAGTTGAAGCGTCGTTTTTGTTCTGCCCCTGTGTTGTGTCAGCCAGATGTTTCTCTTCCGTTCCAGGTCGAGGTTGATGCTTCTGAGATTGGAGCAGGGGCGGTTTTGTCACAGAGAGGTTCTGATTGCTCAGTGATGAAACCATGTGCTTTCTTTTCCAGGAAGTTTTCGCCCGCTGAGCGTAATTATGATGTGGGCAATCGAGAGTTGCTGGCCATGAAGTGGGCATTCGAGGAGTGGCGTCATTGGCTTGAAGGAGCTAAGCATCGCGTGGTGGTATTGACTGATCATAAGAACTTGACTTATCTCGAGTCTGCCAAGCGCTTGAATCCTAGACAGGCCCGTTGGTCGTTATTTTTTGCCCGCTTCCACTTTGTGATTTCGTACCTTCCGGGCTCTAAAAATGTGAAGGCGGATGCTCTGTCTAGGAGTTTTGTGCCCGACTCTCCGGGTTTATCTGAGCCAGCGGGTATCCTCAAGGAAGGAGTCATTGTGTCTGCCATCTCCCCTGATTTGCGGCGGGTGCTGCAAAAATTTCAGGCGAATAAACCTGATCGTTGTCCAGCAGAGAAACTGTTCGTCCCTGATAGGTGGACTAATAAACTTATCTCTGAACTTCATTGTTCGGTGTTGGCTGGTCATCCTGGAATCTTTGGTACCAGAGAGTTAGTGGCTAGATCCTTCTGGTGGCCATCTCTGTCACGGGATGTACGTACTTTTGTGCAGTCCTGCGGGATTTGTGCTAGGGCTAAGCCCTGCTGTTCTCGTGCCAGTGGGTTGCTTTTGCCCTTGCCGGTCCCAAAGAGGCCTTGGACACATATTTCGATGGATTTCATTTCTGACCTTCCCGTTTCTCAAAAGATGTCAGTCATTTGGGTGGTCTGTGATCGCTTTTCTAAAATGGTCCATCTGGTGCCCTTGGCTAAATTGCCTTCCTCCTCTGATTTGGTACCTTTGTTCTTTCAGCATGTGGTTCGGTTGCATGGCATTCCTGAGAATATTGTTTCTGACAGAGGTTCCCAGTTTGTTTCAAGGTTTTGGCGAGCCTTTTGTGGTAGGATGGGCATTGACCTATCCTTTTCCTCGGCTTTCCATCCTCAGACTAATGGCCAGACCGAACGAACCAATCAGACCTTGGAAACATATCTGAGATGTTTTGTTTCTGCAGACCAGGATGATTGGGTGTCCTTTTTGCCGTTGGCTGAGTTCGCCCTTAATAATCGGGCCAGCTCGGCTACCTTGGTTTCTCCATTTTTTTGCAATTCTGGGTTCCATCCTCGTTTCTCTTCAGGACAGGTTGAGTCTTCGGACTGTCCTGGTGTGGATTCTGTGGTGGATAGGTTGCAGCAGATCTGGACTCAGGTAGTGGACAATTTGATCTTGTCCCAGGAGAAAGCTCAACTTTTCGCTAATCGCAGACGCCGTGTGGGTCCCCGACTTCGTGTTGGGGATCTGGTTTGGTTATCTTCTCGTCATATTCCTATGAAGGTTTCCTCTCCTAAATTTAAACCTCATTTTATTGGTCCGTATAGGATTTCTGAGGTTCTCAATCCTGTGTCTTTTCGTTTGACCCTCCCAGACTCCTTTTCCATACATAATGTATTCCATAGGTCGTTGTTGCGGAGATACGTGGCACCTATGGTTCCATCTGTTGAGCCTCCTGCCCCGGTTTTGGTGGAGGGGGAATTGGAGTATATTGTGGAGAAGATTTTGGATTCTCGTGTTTCTAGACGGAAACTCCAGTATCTGGTTAAATGGAAGGGTTATGCTCAGGAAGATAATTCCTGGGTTTTTGCCTCTGATGTTCATGCTTCCGATCTTGTTCATGCCTTTCATGCGGCTCATCCTGGTCGGCCTGGGGGCTCTGGTGAGGGTTCGGTGACCCCTCCTCAAGGGGGGGGGTACTGTTGTGAATTCTGTGGCTGAATTCACTCCTGTGGTCACAAGTGGTACTGCAGCTTCTGAGCTTCCTCCCTCAGGTGTTCTGGTGAGCTCGTTAACTGCTTCATTACTTAACTCCGCCTGATGCTGCTATCCTTGCTCCTTGTCAATGTTTCAGTGTTGGATCTGAGCTTCTCCTGATTGTTCCTGTGACCTGCTGCTCTGTATAGCTAAGTGCTTTTTGCTTTTTTGTTGCTTTTTTTCTGTCCAGCTTGTCTTTTGTTTTGCTGGAAGCTCTGAGACGCAAAGGGTGTACCGCCGTGCCGTTAGTTCGGCACGGTGGTTTTTTTTGCCCCCTTTGCGTGGTTTTGCTTTAGGGTTTTTTGTAGACTGCAAAGTTCGCTTTACTGTCCTCGCTCTGTCCTAGAATATCGGGCCCCACTTTGCTGTATCTATTTCATCCCTACGTTTTGTCTTTTCATCTTACTCACAGTCATTATATGTGGGGGGCTGCCTTTTCCTTTGGGGAATTTCTCTGGGGCAAGTCAGGCCTATTTTTCTATCTTCAGGCTAGCTAGTTTCTTAGGCTGTGCCGAGTTGCCTAGGTAGTTGTTAGGCGCAATCCACAGCCGCTTTTAGTTGTGTTTAGGATAGGATCAGGTGTGCAGTCTACAGAGTTTCCACGTCTCAGAGCTCGTTCTTGTATTTTTGGGTATTTGTCAGATCACTGTGTGCGCTCTGATCGCTAAGCACACTGTGTTTCTGGATTGCCTTCATAACGCCTGTCATTAGCAAACATAACAGTTACCATCCTAAAGGTAAAAAAAAACAAACAGTACATACTTACCTACCGCTGTCTGTCCCCGGCGCTCTGCTCTGCACTCCTCCTGTACTGTCTGTGTGAGCACAGCGGCCGGAAAGCAGAGCGGTGACGTCACCGCTCTGCTTTCCGGCTGACCGACGCTCACAGCCAGTACAGGAGGAGTGCAGAGCACAGCGCTGGAGGACAGACAGCAGAAGGTAAGTATGTACTGTTTTTTTTTTTTACTTTTAGGATGGTAACCAGGGTAAACATCGGGTTACTAAGCGCGGCCCTGCGCTTAGTTACCCGATGTTTACCCTGGTTACCAGTGAAGACATCGCTGGATCGGTGTCACACACTCCGATCCAGCGATGTCCACGGGAGATCCAGCGACGAAATAAAGTTCTGGACTTTCTTCAGCGACCAACGATCTCCCAGCAGGGGCCTGATCGTTGGTCGCTGTCACACAATACGATTTTATTAACGATATCGTTGCTACGTCACAAAAAGCAACGATATCGTTAACAATATCGTTATGTGTGAAGGTACCTTTACACTCTTGTAATGAACCAAGAGCCAAAATGTGTGATGAACAGACTGATTTATTTGTAATACTAGACGTGCAAAAAAAGGATCAGTCTACAGTAGGGAAAAAAGTATTTAGTCAGCCACCAATTGTGCACGTTTTCCTACTTAAAAAGATGAGAGAGGCCTGTAATTGGCATCATAGGTAGACCACAACTATGAGAGTCAAAATGAGAAAACAAATCAAGAAAATCATCTTGACTGATTTGGCAAGATTTACTTTGCAAATTATGGTGTATAAATAAGTATTTGGTCATTAACAAAAGTTCATCTCAATATTTTGTTATATAGCCTTTGTTAGCAATGACAGAGGTCAAACCTTTTCTGTAAGTCTTCACAAGGTTGCCACACACTGTTGTTGGTATGTTGGCCCTTTCCTCCATGCAAATCTCCTCTAGAACAGTGATGTTTTGGGCTTGTCACTGGGCAACACGGACTTTCAACTCCCTCCATAGGTTTTCTATGTTGGGATCTGGAGACTGGCTAGGCCACTCCAGGACCTTCATATGCTTCTTACGAAGCCACTCCTTCATTGCCCTGTCGGTGTGCTTTGGACCATTATCATGCTGAAAGACGAATCCATGTTTCATCTTCAATGCCATTGCTGATGGAAGGAGGTTTGCACTCAAAATCTCACGATACATGGCCCCATTCATTCTTTCATGTACACGGATCAGTCGTCCTGGTCCCTTTGCAGAGAAACAGCCCCAAAGCATGATGCTGCCACCCCCATGCTTCACAGTCGGTATGTTGTTCTTTGGATGCAACTAAGCATTCTGTCTCCTCCAAACACGATGAGTTTTGTTTCTGCCAAACCGGTCAACTTTGGTTTTATCAGACCATATGACATTCTCCCAATGATCTTCTGGATAATCCAAATGCTCTCTAGCAAACTTCAGATGAGACTGGACATGTACTGGCTTAAGCAGTGGGACGCGTCTGGCACTGCAGGATCGGAGTCCCTGGCGGTCTAGTGTGTTACTGATGGTAGCCTTTGTTACGGTGGTCCAAGCTCTATGCAGGTCATTCACTAGTTCCCCCCGTGTGGTTCTTGGATTTTTGCTCACTGCTCTTTTGATCATTTTGACCCCATGGGGTGAGATCTTGCATGGAGCCCCAGATGGAGGGAGATCATCAGTGGTCTTGTATGTCTTCCATTTTCTTATTATTGCTCCCACAGTTGTTTTCATCACACCAAGCTGCTTGCCTCTTGCAGATTCAGTCTTCCCAGCCTGGTGCAGGGCTACAATTTTGTTTCTGATGTCCTTAGACAGCTCTTTGGTTTTCACCATAGAGGAGTTTGGAGTGCGACTGTTTGAGGTTGTGGACAGGTGTATTTTATACTGCTCAAACAGGTGCCATTACTACAGGAAATGAGTGGAGGACAGAGGAGCCTCTCAAAGAAGAAGTTACAGGTCTGTGAGAGCCAGAAATCTTGCATGTTTTAGGTGACCAAATACTTATTTTCCACCATAATTAAAAATAAATAAATCTTGCCAAATCAGACAAGGTGATTTTCTGGATTTGTTTTCTCATTTTGACTCTCATAGTTGTGTTCTACTTATGCTGTCAATTACAGGCCTCTCCCATTTTTAAGTGGGAGAACTTGCACAATTGGTGGCTAACTAAATACTTTTTTCCCCAATGTATACAGGTAATATACAGAATAAGTTCTAAAAAACTAAATTCAGTTGAACATAAAAAAATATAAATCTGATATTACTGTAATCGCACCGATCCGAAGAACAAAGTCATCCAATCACTTGTACTGCATGGGGAATGGTGTAAAAAATAAATAAATAAAACCAATTCCTGACCTCCTATTGATTTGATCATTCTACCTCCCTAAGATCACAGTAAGGCTCTGCGCACATTTATCCTGCGTCTATGCTGAGTATTTACACTGGGATTTCCGTGTAATTCTTTGAACTACGTGATTCAGACGGAACCCTTGATGGAAGATTCCTTATAATGAGGCAGATGGAGGCACTGTGGATGCCGCCTGACCTGTAATCCAGTGGTGTCTGTCTTTTTGGGATTGCATAAAACTGACATCGGCCACAGTTTTGTGCACTTCTGAAAAGTAGGACGCAGCTGAAAAGAGGCCAGACAGTCCAGAGTAACTCTGCTGCCTCATGATAGTGAGTGGATCCCTCAGGGGTTTCATCTGAATCACGTTGCTCAGAGATTTAGATGTAAACTCTGATGTAAGTGATCAGCATAGAGCACAGGATAAATATGATCCAAATTGTTATGTAAAATGTTCCTAATCAAAGCTTCAACTTAATAAGCAAAAAAAAAGTCCCCACTCAGGTCCGTCCTCTGTCAATTGAAATATAAGGGACTTCCACGTTACTGGTAAGACAAAGGCTCTGCAAAAGCACTATGGCTCCTCACACTCCAGAAAAATCCAACAAATTCTGAAATGCCAAATCCAAATGCCCTTCTCCTTTCTGAACCCTACAACATGCCTAAACCACATTTAGCATCCAGTATTTAGCATTTTATTTTCATGGCTCGGTGTTATAAAAGTCTGTGAAGCACTTGTGGGTTCAATCTGTTCACCACACATCTAGATAAGTTGATTGTGGGGTGTAGATTTCTAAATGGGGTCACTTGTGGGGAGTTTCCACATCAGGGGCTCTCCAAACGCGACATGGCATCCGCTAATGATTCTAGCCAATTTTGCGTTCAAAAAGTCAAATGGCGCTCCTTCCTTTCCATCCCTGCCATGCACTCAAGCAGTAGTTTTCCTCTACATATTGGATATCAGTGTACTCAGGAGAAATTGTTCAACAAATTGTATGGTGCATTTTCTCCTGTTATACTTCTGAAAATAAAAAGAATTGGGGCTATAAGAAAGAACATTTTTGTGGGAAAAATTAGATTTTTTTTATTTTCACAGCTCTACCTTTTAAACTACTGTGAAGCTTTCAGAAACCACATATATTTGTGTGAACCAATTCCTGCCATGATCTTTTAAAAATTTGATTACACTTTGGACTTTTACCAGAAGCTGGAACAATCCTTTTTCTTAAATTTTTTTAATTGCTGCACGTGAAACTACACGAGTTCCATGCTTCTGCACACCACATGCCGCTGTAGGTGAGCTGTTTTTTTTCCTTGTTTTGATTTTCTTCTGTCACCTTTGTGAAGAGGTTTGGGTTTAAAGTAAATTTTTGTAAAAAAAGTTAAATGTTCATTTTTTTCCTTCCGCGTTAATTCCTGAATTATGAAGGATTAATAAACTTCTTGAATGTGGTTTTGAGGACTTTGAGGGGTGCAGTTTTTAGAATGGTGTCACTTTTTTGGTATTTTCTGTCACACAGGCCCCCCAAAGTCACTTCAAATGTGATGTGGTCCCCCCAAAAAAATGGTTTTGTAAATTTGGTTCTAAAAATTCCTACCAAAGAAACGATGTTTCAAAAATGAGGCAGATGTAAAGTAGACATGTGGGAAATGTTAATTATTAATTATTTTGTGTAAAATAACGCTCTGGTGTAAGGACATAAGAATTAAAATTTTGAAAATTGTGAAATTTTTGCCAAATTTTAAAATATTTTCATAAATAAATGTAAGTCATATCAAACAAATTTTACAAGTATCATGAAGCACAATATGTCACGAAGAAAAACAATCATACGTAAAATTGTATCTGTAGCAACTGTCATCTCCAGTGAAGTCTTTCTTCACTGAATACAGATTTTACATCAGAGTTGAGAATTTTGATAATGACTGTTCAATTTTGGCAGAGAAAGAAGCACATTTTTTTGACAAGATATATTATAAAGTTTTTTATTTTCATGTGTACAATTGATTTATGAAATATAAATTAAAATGACAGTTACGCTTCACCCCGAGCCTGTTTTCACCTTCCTGACCTGGCCAAATTTTACAGTTCTGACCAGTATCACTTTATGTGGTAATAACTCTGGATCTGGAATGCTTCAACAAATCCCAGTGATTCTGAGACTGTCCTTTCATAACACATTGTACTTTATGTTAGTGGTAATTAAATTTATTTTTGAAGATATTGGAATTCTGCTGAAAATTTTAAAAATTTCTACGCAATTTTCAGACTTTCAATTTTTATATTCTCAAATAAGTTTGTCATGCTACTTTTCATCTGCATCATTTTTCAAACAGAATTTTATTTTTTTAGGAAGTTAGAAGGGTTAAAAATCAGCAATTTCTCCACAAATTTTACAAAACCATTTTTTTTTACGATCCACATTATGTTTGAGGTGACTTTTAGGGGCTTATATGACAGAAAATACCCAAAGTGACACCATTTTAGAAATTACACCCCTAAAAGTGCTTAAAACCACATTCAACAAGTTTATTAACCCTTTAGATGCTTCATAGGAATTAAAACAATATGGAAGGAAAAAAATGAATATTTTCATTTTCCCCACAATAATGTTTATTTAGCCTCAATTTTTTCATTTTCACAGGGGAGAAAATTAACTATACAATTTGTTCTGCAAATTCTTGTGAGTATGCCGATACACCATATGTGGAGAAAAACTACTGTTTGGGCACATGGCAGGGTTCAGAATTTGACTTTTGGAGCTCAAAATTGGCTGGAATAGCAGGTGCTATGCCGCATTTGCAGAGCCCCTTATGTGCCTAAACAGTGGAAACCCCACACACCTGATACCATTTTGGAAATTACACCCATCAAGGAAATTCTCTAGGGCAGGTGTAGCGAGCATCTTGAGCACACAGGTGCTTCGCAAAATTTTATAATGTTGAGTTGTGAAAATGAAAAAATAAGTTTTCCAACAAACATGTTCCTTTTGCTCCAAATTTTTCATTTTCATAAGGGTAACAGGAGAAAATGAATCATACGATTTGTTGTGCAATTTCTCCTGACTACGCCAATACCCCATATGTGGTGGAAAACTACTATTTTGGTGCACGGCATGGCTCGGAAAGTAATTGGTGCCAGTTGAATTCTGGATCGCAATTTGGCTAGAATAGATTGCATATGCCATGGCCCGTTTGACGAGCCTCTGTCATGCCAAACCAGCAGAAATCCCCACAAGTGACCATATTTGTGGAACTACACCTTTTGAGGAATTCATCTAGTGGTGTAGTGAGCATTTTTCCACTAAAACATTACGTTGGCCTCAAGTTTTCTATATTCAAATGGAATAATAGAAAATGGATCACAAAATATGTTACACAATTCCTCCTGAGTACACCAATGCCTCATATGTGGTTGAAAAACACTTTTGAGGCCCATTCAAAGCTCAGAAGGGCAGGAGTGCCATACTGGAGTGCAGGTTTTGCTGGAATGGCTTGAGGGTGCTATATCACATTGGCAGAGCCCCTGAGGTACCAGAACAGCAGAACCCCCCATATGTGACCTCATTTTACAAACTACACCTCTCAATGAATTCTGTATGAATATAAACTCACGAGGACCTTTGACACACTCAGTGCAGGAATGAATGTTTCACATGGATTTATGTCTTTTTACATCAATTAATGAATTTGCTCTTCAGACTTTCTGGGGACATCGAACCAGACCCATTCAGAGGACCATAAAACATTAAGACTTCTTTATCTATGAACTGTTCCATATCTATGTCTATCCCTCTCACATAATGATTATTCTGCTTTACATTACTTGTCTTATCTGTTGCCTTCTTTCTCTCTGTGCTGTGTTGTGTATAAGTATGCTATAAGCATGCGATTCTTCAGAATTTGAATTAGTCTTTGCCTGATGAAGGGACCTGCGTACTCTCGAAAGCTTGCAATTTGTTACCATCTTTTCAGTTAGCCATTAAAAGGTATCAACCACTGAGGACTCTCACATCTAAATACTTTTCTATGCACTGGCTAACATGGTACAAAGATATATATGCTTCCTATATCTTTCTAGAAACAATAATTACATTTTTACCACAAAAATTTTGTTTTATCCCCAGTTTGTAAATTGTCACACAGAAAAATGGCGCCAAACATTTGTCAAACAATTTCTGCTGAATGTGACAATACAGCATATGTAGCTGTACAGTACAGGTTAGCCAAATGGAGAAACTCTTGGAGACTTTTGGAGAACAAAATATCGTAGAATAGATTGCGGACTCCATTTACAGAGCCCTTAAGTGCCAGAAGAGCAGAATCCTACCTCATGTGACCTCATTTTAGAAATTACACCAGTCTGTGAATTTATCTACAGGTCCAGTGATGATTTAGATTCAATGGGTGTTTGTCAGAAATAAGCAGCAGTGAATGTTGATGAGTGAAAACTGTGAATCTGCCAGTGTGGTGTCCTTATGTTGGAGTGCCCATACATTGTGCCCAGCTTGTGCTTCTGGAGACATGAACCTCATAAATTAAGTGGGCTCCCATTGCTACATAAATGCCAAACTTGGATATTAACTGCGGCTTAGGCACACTGTGGGGTTCAGAAGGGAAGTGGCATTTGGATGCTTAGAAATCGCCTGATTTCTTTTATGCTACCAGTAACGTGGAAGCCCTTTATAGTTCTATTGACAGACGATGGACCTGAGTGGGGACTTGTTTTTTTGTGGATTGATTTGAAGCTTTTATTTGGTACAATTTACATTAAATTTCAGATGACATCCATCCTGCGCTCTATGCTGAGCACTTACATTGTGGCTTCCATCTATATCTCTGAATAAAATGATTCAGATGAAACCCCCGAGGGATCAATTCACTATAATGAGGCAT
The DNA here is from genome assembly GCF_032444005.1 of Ranitomeya imitator. Classification (NCBI taxonomy): domain Eukaryota; kingdom Metazoa; phylum Chordata; class Amphibia; order Anura; family Dendrobatidae; genus Ranitomeya; species Ranitomeya imitator. Next base: position 73,843,029 of record NC_091286.1, on the reverse strand, counting down.
CAGAGTTACTCTAGACTTCATCTGGCCTTTGTTGAGCGGTCTTGTTCTTTTCAGAGGTGCACAAAACTGTGGCCTCCATCTGCCTCATTACAAGGAATCTTAAACCGGCTGTTCCGTCTGAATCACGCATTTCAGAGATTTACACGGAAATCCCAGTGTAAGTGCTCAGAGAGACAGAATGAACAAATCAACAGCAGGTGAAGAATTTGTTTTATCAATTTTATACGCCGTTCCTGGTGCGGTATAAGTGATTAGAAGACTTTATTCTTCGGGTCGGTGCAATTACAGCCACAGAAGATTTATATATTTTTTTATGTTTGACTGCTGTCACACACTTTGAACAGCTGACATTTGCCCCTAAAAGCCGTGGGTGGATGGCGATTAACAGCCGTTAACCTGTTAAATGCTGCTGTCAAAAAGAATTAATTTGATCGGAAAACGGCATAGCGAAAAAAAAGTCAAAACGCCAGAATTACTTTTTTTGGTCTCTGCAACATTGCATTAAAGTGCAATAACGGGTGATCAAAAGATCGTATCCACATCAAAATGGTGTCATTAAAAACATCAGCCCAGCACTCAAAAAAATAAGCCTTCAACCATCCCCAAGTCACGAAAAATGTAGACACTATGGGTCTTGGAAAATTATGCAATTTTTTTTTACAAACACTGGAATTTTTTTTCACCATCTAAATAAAAAACAACCTATACATATGTATCTACGAACTCGTAATGACCTGGAGAATCATAATGGCAGGTCAGTTTTAGCATTTGGTAAACATGGTTTTAAAAAAAAAAAAAAAACAGTTGTGGAATTGCAGTTTTTATGTCATTTCACCACACTTGAAATTTACCATTTTTGAGTACACGATATGGTAAAATCAATGGTGTTGTTAAAAAGTACAACTCATCCCGCAAAAAACAAGCCCTCACATGGCCATATTGACAGAAAAAAAAAATTATGCCTCTGGGAAAAAGGAGAGCAAAAAACAAAAATGCAAAAATGAAAAAGGGCTGCGGCGTGAAGGGTGAAAAACAGCCTAAGGCTATGTGCACACGTTACAGATTAGCCTTAGGAATTTCTGGTGCGGCTTCTGCCTCTCCTGGCAGAAAACGCAGCTGCAGATTTTTCACATTTTTTGTGCGAATCCGCAGCATTTTTTGTGCGTTTTTGCTGCGTTTTTTTTCTTTTTGCAAATTTGCCGCGTTTTTTACCCCTGCGGATTTCTATAATGGAATGGGTACAAAAACGCTGCAGATCTGCAAAAAAGAAGTGACATGCTACTTCTTTTAAACCGCAGCGTTTCCGCAGCGGATTTTCCGCAGCGTGTGCACAGCTTTTTTTTTTTCTCATTGATTTACATTGTACTGTAAATCAAATGCGGATCTGCAGCGTTTCTGCCCGCAAAAAATGCTGCGGATCCGCAGAGAATCCGCAATGGGTGCACAAAGCCTTAAATAAGCCCTCCCATGAACTTTGACTACAATATTGACCGACGTATTGTCTGATCTCTCGATTTTGGGGGGCATGCAAACTATGTTGTACAACCTAAATATTTAAGAATGTGCCGATGGGTGACCAGTCCCTTGGAGCAATTCAGATGCATCTCACTTTGGACTTAGGCCTCCAAATGAATTTGGAAACGTGCAATTGAGCAATTACCGTATATCAGCATGTAATATAACAGGTAAATATACTGTCACAATGTCACTTCATCATTACAGCCTTTCTGTGTTTCCCATCTGTCATCATCATGAAGACACCGCCTTTTGCATCACACGTTCCATATTCTGATGGCTGTCAGCTTATGGGATCTTTCTTGATTACAACTAGAAACTGAAAATTTGTACTGACCTAATATGTCTTACATTTCAGAGCTTGATACAATTGCAATTAGACAAGACAATCCTGTGCGAGCTTAATACACCAACATCACAGAACTTCTCTTTCTTACTTGTTGACTACTTTGTATTTTGGAAGGGGTGACTGGAAACTAAAATGATAGCAAGCAGTAAATCTGTCAAACTCATTTAATTTCTTGCTGTATAAATAATATTTTAAGACTTGCTATAATTTCAGTGGTATCAAATATGGAATGGACGTAAAGACATAAAGGCCTATTCCACATCCCTTCTTGTAATTAGTTGTCTATCATGGCAGCAAGGTGTCTAACAATGGTCCCCAGATGGCTTTGAAGACCTAGGGGCCTTTGCTAGACTTACAGAAGCCATGGTTGCCTGTTGCCACCCTTCTTAGAGACATTGACATCAATGGTATTAAAGGGCCAGGAACGGAAGTTTCTCATTATGGTAGAAGCCCTGCTGTCTATCACCTTTGGGCTCCCATTATTGATGTGCAATCTTCATTATATATATGTTGGAGCATCACCATGATGCATGTCATGGTACATTAAGGGGTAAAGATTTACATATTGCTGAAGCATTACCTAAATTATATTTACCTTATGGTCGTCTCATAATCCCAGAGATTCAGGGACAAGCTCTAAAAATATGGCGAGTCACATAGGGTTGATGAAGTTTATCTTTCGACATTGCTTTCTAAAATTGACTGTAGGGTTTAATTTTTCACATGCAATTGGTTTACAAAAGTTTATAGACTCCTCATAGTATAAGTTGGGAGCCCTCCCATTGTATAATATGGAGACCAAGCACAGTACCAGCCGGCACAATTCCATTACACAGGTTACGCTCATCCATAACAACATTTAATTATTGTCTTTTTATTAGGATTAGATGTTGTCTCTTTCTAAGCTCCATGGACGTTTATGTGCCCCAGGCGGTCACTTTGTGCACAATATAATGGAACATTTCTTCTCCCCAACGAACACCAAAAACTGCTCATCTAATCTTATACTTTCCTCTTGCAGTAATAGTCCGGTTCACTATGTATTGATTTAGGCCTTCGCCGGATTTTTTTGGAGAGTCTGAAAACTATACATTTTTGGAAAGGTTATAGTATAAGCAATACGAAAAACAATGTTTCCATTTGCCCCGAGTCCCACGTGACCGCCATATTGGATTTGACAAAATGGCTGACGTAAAACCAATTTTCGTTAATATCTCAGCTTATAAATAACATAAAAATAAAATTTGACAGCTAAACATACATTTTAGGGCTAAGAAATGCAATATTACTAGTTGCAGATGTGTTTTAGATATTTACTACAGCAGTTTTTTATAATTAATTAGTATTGACATAATAATACATACTGACAGGAATCACATGTTTTTTTTTTCTTTTATTACAGGAGTTGAACATGACAGACAAACCACAAGCTACTGAAGTCACTTGTGAAGGTGAGGCACCTATCAACTGGAAGCTATGTATGCTCTGTCAGTCTTCCAATGGCAATGAGAAGTTGGTGCAAAATCCTCGGATACAGTCTTACCAGCGCGTTTTGGACATAGTAGCAGAGAGGGCAAGTTTACAAGATGGCAACTATGTTGATATCCATCGACGGATTAGCAACAGGAAAGACACAATCGCTACACATCAGGCAGTCTACCATCGAAGTTGTTACACAAATGCAATTAACAACGACCAAATACAACGAGCCCGGGACCGTTATGCACATGCATTAGCTACTGGTAGCCACATTACCAAGAAACGAGGATTAAAAAGAGGACGTGCTGAAATGGACGAATCAGGTTCATTAACATCTGACTCTTCATCACCATTCACGAGGTCACATACATGGCCACTGGATAAGGAAAAATGTTTCTTTTGTCAGAACGATGAGAATGAGAAGCTTTATAATGTGAGGACAGTCAACGCAGGGAAATCGTTGAAACAAGCTATTGAAACATCAGATAATTTAACACTGAAAACAAGACTGAACACATGCATTGCACCAGGGGATGCACATTCTATTGACGTCCGGTACCACAAAAGCTGTTGGACAAAGCATGTTTTTCATGGACAACGAGAACGTAGTACCAACAGAACAGACCACAAAGAACCCTTATTACAACGTGCAAGTCTGCTAGAGTTGATAAACCTAGTGGATATTCAAACACAGAACCAATCATATCTATCTATACAAGATATCGAAACCACTTATTTGAATATGCTTGGTATAGAAGGCGTGGAAAATCACAAACCTACATTCACTAGAAAGTGGCTCAAAGAAATTATAATGAATGCCTTGCCACATCTGAAATCCTGTCTTTCAAAAAACAGAAGGGAATCAGCAGTTCTTTATTCACCAGAAGCCTGTGAGGAAATCATGGTTAATTCTGCAATGGAATGTCGTAGTGATGATGCAGACAACATGCAGACAATCTACAAAGCAGCACAGTTAATTAGGAAAAGCATTGCTAATTTTACAACGGAAGTCAATGATAAAAACACCATAACGGTCACTAGTGACATAAACGACGTTCCAGCAGAATTATATTCCGCTATCCGTTGGATCATAACAGGGCCGATTGACAGCCTTGAAACTCAAAGAAGGACCAAAATTGTTGACCGAGCAGCACTCACTATGAGTCAGAACATCATGTATGAATTCAAATCACGAAGAAGCAGACACACTGTTGATCTACCAAGCTGTCTTGGCAACACAACGAAACCCACCGGATGCAAGGATGGTTTTCTTCTCCCCTGATACCGATGTACTGGTGTTGGTCATAGCTAACTATGACCTCATGCTGAAGAATACATCGATTTCAATGGTCTCTGGGATGATCGAGATAGAGCCAATAAGGAGAGTCATAGGGGCAGACAGAGCAAAGGCTTTGACAGCCTTCCATGCATTCACTGGTGCTGACACAACTGGAAGGTTCTCTCGAATTGGCAAAGCAATCTGGCTGCAAGCTTACATGAACGCAACACCAGATGTAATCAGTTCTCTGCAGATGCTTTCGACTGAAAAAGAAGTGAGCAAAACTATGTTGTCAACTCTTGCTACCTTCGTATGTTTTGCTTACTCTCCAAAAGGCATTTTTATTAAGAATATTCCCGAACTGCGATGGCATCTATTTTGCAAGCATATGGCAGAAAGTGACAGGTTACCTCCTACACTCGGAGCTCTAAAACAACATGTCCTCAGAGTCCATATCCAAGCCAGAGTGTGGGGACAAGCTAACATTGCTTTGCAGGATTCTCAGCTGGATCCCGAGAAGAATGGCTATCACAAAGGGTTGGATGGACAGTTGAAACCAACCATGACAGATGTTCTTCCAGCTCCAAAAGCAATAATCGAGATGATTAGTTGTCAATGCAAACATGACTGTTCTTCTTCAAGGTGTTCGTGCCGAAAAAATAACTTATCCTGTACCGATCTTTGTCAGTGTGACAGCGAGTGTATGAATGACGAGGACACTCAGACCAAATATGAAACTGATGATGACAGTGATGGTGGCGATATGTAAAGACACTCTGGTTGTTCAAAAGTTAAAAACATTAACTCTCTGCTTTTCGAGTTCGAAAATTTGTTCAAATATAAACCGATACAATTTGTAGTCGTATATAGAGTATTTATTTGGATACCACTGCATTTCTTAGTACTCAAAATGTATGTTTAGCTGTCAAAATTTAAGTTTTACGTTACTTACAAGCTGAGATATTAACAAAAATCGATGTAAATCAGCCATTTTGTAAAATCCAAGATGGCGGCCACTTAGGACTCGGGGCAAATGGAAACATTGTTTTTCTTATTGCTTATACCATAGCCTTTCCAAAAATGTACATATTTGAAACTCTCCAGAAAATTCCGGCGAAATTACATAGTGAACCGGGCTATAAATCAGATCGAACTATATGTGCATAGCTACCATCTCAATTACAGTCTATCACATTTTATTAAAAATTACCCTGAATAGGTCGGCATTACTTCTAACAGGACCTAGCAGTTTTTGTTTTTCTAAAATATAAACTGTAAAAATTCTATCTGTGTCCTGCATTTGTTCTTTTCTATTGAGGTCTGAAAAGTTCCATGCAGCATTACAAGTCCAACATGAGTTGTCAACCAGCTTTCACAAATCCTAAAATGACAAAGGTATGTAGAAAAAAAATGAAACACCAGCCGCATAATGCCTCATCCACTAGGCAGGTTGTAACAATCGGTTGTAACAGGGAACAAACGGATTGCTGCAATGTTGTCTACGCGACACATGCCCCAACACAATGTTGAAAGTGGGTGAGAGAGGCAAAAACCTTTTCATTATTGGCAGGTAAGAGAGTGAGGAATTTGCCCGGTAGCCATAAAAATGGGTAGAGTAAGAAACAAATAAAAAAATTATTTCTGGTCTGGATGGCATGATAAATGGGTTTCCATACTGATTTTTGCCATCAGGTCTCTTCTCATCCCTGTATACCACTAGTTAGGGTATCCTCACATGTGTCACATAGGTTTACCGTAGAATCTGCTAATGGTCAAATCTCACTAAGGAAAATATCTGCAAGTAGTTTGTATGCTCTACCTTCGTTAATATGGGTTTCTTTCTAAAGACATACCAATAGGCAATTCCAGTTGTGATGTCCAATCGAGACAGTGATGATAATGTCTGTAAAGTGCTGTGGAATATTTTGGTGTTATGTATGTAAAATGGGGTTAATCAATGAAGGGCTAGAAATAAGGAGTGTGCTACTTATTCTCAACAATTTTAATTGTTGACCTGTGAATTTGTCCAAAATGTATCCTCAACGTGCAAAAAGTAGTTAAAGCTACATATTGTAAATCATTAAAATGGTGCACATAGTTGTGCCAAATCCATATGAGATATGTTTCCAGCGTTCTGATGTGTCAATCATTGTTCACACTAGAACCTCAATATTTATCTTCCCTTCTTCTACCGTAGGCTAGGGTCACATTGCGTTAGCAGCAGCCCGTTCAGCACATACGCTAACGGGCTGCTGCTAGCGCAAGTGCCTGCGCTACATCACGCTAGCGCAGATGGAGCTTCTGCTAGCTCCATCTGCGCTAGCAGTGACGGACCCGGAAACTCTGCAGCCAGCGTCTCGGGTCCGTCACTCAAATGACGGCACATCGCTAGCGCGCGCCCAATGTGGCGTTCGCCATTACTAGCAATGGTGGCGTTAACGAACTACGTTACACCGCGTTATGCAGCGGCGTAACGTAGTCCGTTAAACGGACACCCGAAACGCAATGTGACCCCAGCCTTACTGTGTACATTCGATGATCACTCGGAATTAGGAGAGGGTGTTAGGTTTGCCAACTTGACTTTTTATTTTTTCTGGACAGCCTATCAAAAAGATCACAGACAGACAATATTTTTACGAGCATATCGGAAAACGATAATGAATCATTATGAATATAAGTCACACGTCTTCCCTCCAGAACTCTGACATGAAGAAATCAGCTGCATTCATAATCTGCATTATTTTCTTCAGCTTGAAAATAATCACAGAAGATGTAATTTTTTTTACAAACTGTTCTGGAATTTCTGGACGGTTGGCAACCCTGAAGGGTGTTCTTGTAGTATGTGATTTTTTTTCGTACAGCCAAAACAGAAAACTGTCTTTATTTTGGTGTAAAAACCACACTTTATAAAATACAATACATAACTATGTATATAGATATATGCTGCGGAATATGTTAGCGCTATATAAAAAAATAAAGATTATTATTATTATTATGTATATGGAATCATAACAAACGTGTTTGAAAGGAGTTATCTAATCTTCTTTCTTCGGAAGCGCACCATCGCTCTGACCTCTGCCTCCGGCTTCATGTCTGGTCCTGAAGATTGATGCAGACAACTTCAGTAAAGCACCTTTTGACTAGGAAAATAGGCAAGGTTTCCTGGACGGTCCATAAAACTAAGGCCACTTTCTTCCACTGTGAGTTAAAAAAAAATTACATGTCTGTGATTTTTTGAAGATGGAGAGACTTGTACAGATTTTTATACTTGTATTTATCACCTTTTCACAGTTAACAGTGATGGCAGCGAATATCTTCCATAGGATTTGTAGTCTCTAGGCATGTATCACTCGTACTCTTCAAGATGTTGTCCACTACTTGGACAACCTCTTCTCATACCCCACGCTTGGCCCCGATAAAACAAAGCTTATACTCACCTCCCGTGCTGGCGACATTCCCGCATTATTGCACGTGAGCCTGAAGCTCAATCAGTGCTGGCATCACTGTCCCCGCCTTTGTACGAATTGAACATGAAGAGGGAATCGGAGATCAGCTGCAGCCCGAGGTCACTCTGGGTGAGGGAACAGCTAGGTTCACAACAATGGGAAGAGGGTGGAGAACCCCAAACTCTAGGAAAGGGGGTAGTGGAGGCCCCTAGGCAGAGCTGACAACTCCCTGACTCCCCTAACGTCCCTAAATAGGTTCTGCACCTATCGCCAAGCATGAGCCTAGTCCCTGACTGCCCCTAACAATAGGCCTTGGATATGGGGGAGATGGGGTTAGCCCTGGTCAGTCCCCACTGCAACAAAAGACAACACTGTTAAACAAACGAGGGAACACACTTAGCTTGTGAAGACACAAGAGAGATCATGCCAGCAATCCTCCAAGAGAACTCCAAGAAGACACTAGTCGACTACTAGCACTGCCAGCCTGGACACAGGAAAATGGAGCTATCACCAGCGCCTTACTGAGGAAACTAAAGGTATTTAAACATCCAACAGGGGTGTGTCAATCAGCAGCTGAAGGTGGAGGTCACTGCTAGGTCCTAGATTAAGAAGGCTATCTCTCCACAACAGAGATGTAAAGATCAATAAGGGGCTTGCAGAGCCGCGCGCAATGACCTTCTACAGCCGGATCCAGAATGACTGTCTGTCACACCTGACACACCGACTTCCTCTTCATATTCAATTCATACAAAGGTGGGGACAGTAACATCAGCGCTGATTGGGCGCCAGGCACCACGTGTCATAACAACAGCACAACAGTACCAGGAGTACGCGTGCCGACACCACTGGAACGGCCCAGACATAGGAGGTAAGTATAGGCTTTATTATTTTATCAGGGCCAAACATTTAGATCAATAAGGGGTTGTCCTTGTAGAGGAAAACAACTTTACTGATTTTTTTGTGGTCATCTAATGTGTCAGTAAAAAAAAAGTTGTCTGTCCATGATTTTTTGAGAAGCTGCCCAGAAAAAATAACAAATAAAGTTGTCAACCCTGAAAATGGGCCACAGGTGACAGACTGCAGCAGCGATCGATAACTTCAGTCAGCTGTAAACTATACACATTAAAAATCCCTCCATCCTTGAGAACGATAAGGTTTTTAACAGACGCAAATCGCACAGTTGCTTATTTTTACAGGCACTTTATCATATCACCCAATTAAAGGGAAACTGTCAGCAGGAATATCCATGTTAAACTAAAGGTATGGGCAGAATGGCGCTGTCATACTGATTTAATACATATCTTTAGTGTAAAGATTTGAAACCTGGCTTTCTCTAAATCATTACGATAAATTTCGGTTTCCTCATCTCTTCGTGCTTTGGGCAGGACTTGTAGTTGGGACTGTGAGTAGGGTCTTCGGCTCAGAGGACTCAGCCACGGCCCCTTCGCTGCCTCTGTTATATTCATTATCTTCATCATTTAAATTTTGGCTGGAACCATCCTAGCTGTGGGCAGCACTCTCACAGATTCAGCTGGTGGCGGTCTACATGAAAATGGCAACGGCGCTTATGCCATTATTATTATTATTATGCCACCTTTGGTGGTCTTCAGGAAAATGGCACCAGAGGTGGCACATGCACAGAATAAGATCTCGGCTCGTCATTACAGTTCACATGGTGGTGTTATTTTCCATATATAAAAAGCAACTTGTCAATTCTTGAGAAATTGCACAAAATGCTCCAAATTTATTTAGTCAACTAAATGAGAAAAATATTTCATATAAAGCCAAGTGCACACGTTGAGTATTTGCTTGCAGAAATTTCCGTGAGGTTTATGCATCTCCAGGATGCATTTTTGATCCATTTTTGCATTCGTTTTTGTACAGTAATGAATACTTTTTGGAATTAAAGATAATTAAAAAAAAAAAAAAAGAAAGTTTTGTGATGCAATTTCCTTGTTCAACACCTTCCCTTTCATGCTTATTTGCCCTGTCCCAGGCTAAAAATACCAACCCTCAGCTGCCCCAGAAATGGCACTTCATATTTGAAAAGCAAATTCTGGCACTTAGCCCAGGCTGTTCCCGATGCCCTGGTGCAATCGGGTTATGGGATTAGGGCTTGGTGTCAACAACTGTCACTGACACCAAGCCCTAGGTTCAGCAATGAAGAGGTGTTAGCCAGACAGCTTCATTACTAAACATATAAGTAAAGAGTTAAATAAACACACACACACACACACACGGAGGATAAAAACTTTATTTGAAATTAAACAGACACATTCTTTTATCATTTAAATTAATTCAATATACTCACCCCAGGTCCGATGGTAATTTATGGGTTAAAGTGATGTCCGATATTGTCACCAGCCTATGTAGGAGCATTCACAGAATGAACTTACATGTTCTGTAACCAAACTGCAACTGGCAGAACTCGGCATGCACCGCTATACCTGGAGACGGTGACGCGAGTGGGGTTATTAGGGCTTATCCTAATCTGTAAGAAAAACGAATGAGAGCAATCTGACAAAAAATTGGATTGCACTCAGGCCAATGTTATCTTATGAAAGGACTATAAACATAAGGATGAATGACCTCGGGGAGATCAAAACATCCAACACCGCGGAGACACCATCACGTGTTTCTCAACGCAGTGATCCAGAAAACTGCTCCCTGAAAGAGACTTGGGTATACTAATAGATCACAGACTGTACATGAGTCAACATTGTGGTGCAGCAGCAAAAACAGCAAACACAGTTCTAGGATGTATTAAGAGAAGCATAGTCTAGATCACGTGAAGTAATTACCCTACTACAAGTTGGTCAGGCCTCATCTGGAATACTGTGTCCAGTTCTGGGCACCACATTTTAAAAAAAAAATTCTGAAGCAAGTTCAGAGAAGAGCTACAGTACCAGGATGGTGAGTGGACTGCAGAGTATGTCCTACGCGGAAAGGATAAAGGATCTGGGAATGTTTAGCTTACAAAGAAAGAAGACTGAGACCTAATAGCTGCCTACAAATATTTGAAGGGATATCACAGTGTAGAGGGATCATACTGTAATTATTGTCACTTGCACAACGAAACACGAGAAGCAATGGAATGAAACTGAATGGGAGGAGACACAGATTAGATATTAGAAAAAAACTTTTTGACGGTGAGGGTGATCAATGAGTGGCACAGGCGGCCACGAGAGGTGGTGAGTTCTCCTTCCATGGAAGTCTTCACCAGAGCCTGGGCAGACATCTCCTGAATTCAGCATTGAGCAGGGGGTTGGACACGATGACCCTGGAGGTCCCTTCCAACCTTCTTTGTCTGCCCTGTTGAGGGCAGAGGAAAGTACTGCAGTGCGCAGGCGCCGGAAAGGTCAGAGAGGCCCAGCGCCTGCGCACTGCAGTACTTTGCTCTGCCCTCAACAGGGCAAACAAAGTACGCCTGCGCCGGAGCCGCAGCGTAAAGACAAGAAGAGGACATCATGGAATGAAGATGGGAGGCGCCGAGCGGACCTGAGACACCCATTAATCTAACCTCTTTTTCTCCTCTTTCAGGTAACATCGGGGGCTTAGAGAATGCTGTAGATAAGCCCCTGATGACGGTGAGCTTACCTCACCATTGATTTTAGGGGTGACAGGTTCCCTTTATAGTGCCAAATGCGAATATAGACTGCGATCTCCTCATGTGTGACTACAACATTCCCATTAATGTATATGTGGCACCCCTAGGGGTATTTGCCACAAAAATAGTTACTGACAGTAAGTACAAATACTAAAATAGCAAGACTGCACTACCACCTCCGGCCAGAAGGGGGAGCTCCAGAGACTCCCCTTGATCCATTCTGGTCTGAGAGAAGAAAGGGCAGTTGGGCTAAGGAGCTGAAAGTGAGAGGTCATACAGTTGAATCTCTAACAGCCCTGTGACTGTTACCAGGCCTAAATCACCGGCCTGAGGAGAAGAGGGATAGAGAAAAAGGACATTGTGAGAACCGGGTAGCATTAATCACTACCCAGAACAGGCGCAAAGACGGATACCGGATCCGTGGCTGTATTCATTATATATAATACAGCAACCGGAAAAACGTGAGGTGATATCAGCTTCACTAGGGCCGGACGCAGCAACAGACACAGAGTTCAGCGGTACTCCCAGAGGGGGTAAACCGATAAAAGGACTCGGGTTGCCCGTCGAACCAGGACCCGGAGGGGACAGATTGGGCCGGCAGCCAGTTCACATACAGCAGCAGGGCCACATAGAAATTGCGCACAATAAGAGGCGAAGACCCCGGCAGGGTCAAAGTAACTCAGAGTTCCCATACAGACTCCGGTGACAGGACTGGTTGTAAATCCTTTTATGTTAAAGTAAACTAGTTAAACGTTTCAGTGCCTCAGTCTTTCATTTGGACAATAGCCATCTATCCAGGATCGGGATCGTCACCGCTGGGAGAACCTGCTGCTGATCAAGTAAGTGCCTGTCCCCTCATGATACCCCTTACACTGTGCATTGCCTGAGGCCACAGCACCGGGTCAAGCCACCCGTGACATCCCCCTCAAGAGACAGACTCCATTGGTCCGGTGCTGGGTATCCCGGTCTCCTGGGCGTCACAATTGGCGTCACGAACAGGATCTAGCCAGCCCGTATACCGGGTATTGTGTGCCGTGATTGGAGCCCAAAACTGTGAAAACTGGGATGAAAAATCTTGAAAATTGACTTTATTAAAGAAAAATCCATTCCCCATTGAAAACTATTGAAAGTGACTTTTCCCCATTGGTTATAATGGAGTAAAGATGGCCGCCATCCCCTGAGGTAATCACTTCATAACCGTTAGGCACGAGACTGTTAATTGAGCTACGCCATCACCTGAGCCCCAGTCTAACTGAAAAACTTCAGAATCCGCCATTACAGAGCGCGGTGGGTGGGAGCAGCAGGGGGCGTGTCATTGTGGGCGGCACCAAGCTGAGCGCTCTGACATCAGAGCAAGGGGAAAATCGATCCTGCTGCACAGCGGAACGAATCTACACTATCCCGACGGAAGCGGAGGACCGGAAGGGTCCGGATTAACTAAGGGGGCACAGTATGTCGCAGCACGGAGACGCCGCAGCACCCGGCAACGCTAATGCAGCTAAAAGACAGAGTGTCAATAGAGAGTCCGGCAGCGCAGCGGTGCAAGGAGTGGCGCCCATCATGCCGGTGCTGATGCCATATACCCCGGGTGGCCCATGGCTTCCAATGTATGAAGGTGAGCCTAATACCCTTGACGATTTCAGAGAAAAGATGCTGGCCCATTTTGACATGTTCCCTGTGGGTGAAGTTCAGCGTGTTAGTCTCCTGATGATGCAGTTAAGTGGCCATGCTAAGCGAGAAGTCACAGCTTGGGCAGCTGATCTAAAAGGCACTGTTGAACGCATATTTGCTGGATTAAAAGCTACATTTGAAACCACGGCCAGCAGCAAAGCTAAAATTTCGATTCTTTAATTGCAAACAAAAAGCTAATGAGGGCGTGAGAGACTTTGCCTTAAACCTGCAGGAAGCCCTTAAATCACTTACACTGGCTGAACCCATTTTTAACACCGGAGCGGATAAACTGCTAAGAGATCAATTTATTGAGGGACTCTACACCCCTTCTCACCGGGGGCATGTGAGCATGCTTGTTTTTAAGAACCTTGAATTGACATTTGCCCAATTAAAGGAGAGCGCTATACGTCTCCAGCTGGCAGAGGCACCTCGGGATCAGGATCCTGCGCAACCCATGGCAGAGGCACCTCAACAACAGGGAGTGCCAGTGACATCAGCTATGTCTGGGGCCATTGCTAAGCCCCTGGGGCCCAGTACTAATGAGGCTCTTCAACAAAAGCTTGACTCTTTAGCTGATGTTGTTGCTTCAATGGCTAAAACCATGCAGGAGATGAGAGGACACAAGATGGAGTTGGCAAACTGTAGAGAGGATGTTCCATGGATGAGACCCCGGAGATACCCGACATGGAGAGGACGACCCCGCGACCGCTACCAACCGGATGGACAGCCCATTTGCCGCCGTTGCCAGCAGCCGGGCCACTTTGCACGAGATTGTGATTTAAACGGGAATCCCCTGGGAATGCGGGCCGCTTCGCAGGAATGAACTTTCAAGGCCCAACACCCTGGCACGACAGGTACATCGGAGGACGACCCATTATCCCTATCGTGCTGGACGGAATTCCCCTCAACGCTTTGCTGGACACAGGTTCCCAGATTTCATCTATACCGTATATCCTTTATAAGAGGTACTGGGCTGATGCAGATATTGATAAAGGGCCCTCTGATGTTGAACTAGATATATGGGCCAGTAATGGTAAGTTGGTACCGAAACTAGGATTCAGGGAGATGACCATAAAGATTGGTAAAGTAGAACTGAAGAAACAGGGTATAATTGTTGTTGATGTTGACCGGCGGAACTGTGAACCAACTGTATTGATAGGAATGAATGTGTTAGAGAACTGCTTTTCCGAAGTCATTTCTGTCTTACAGCAAATTGCTGAAACTGCCCAATCCTGCCAGCAGAGAGTTCTCCGGAGGGAAATAAAAGTATTGATGTTAAGGCAACAGGTAGAAGTTGCAGGTGGAGAAATCGGCAGTGTGAGGGTAAGTGATCCAACGTCTATTGTAATCCCACCAAAAACAGAAATGCTGGTATGGTGTAGAGCAGCCATTGGTACTAAGGGACGAGATTATCAAGCCTTAATAGAACCAGTGTACACTGACAGCAGGCCCACTATACTCACAGCACGAGGGATAGTCGAGGTACACCGGGGACGAGTGCCGGTACGACTTTTGAACTGTGGAGAGGAAGAGGTCACTTTGCCAAGGTATGCTACAATGGCAAAGCTATATACTGTTGACAACAATGCCATCACAACCATTGAGCCCTTAGAACCAACCTGTCAGGTGGAAGGCAATGGCTCAGATGGAGAAATGGAGGATTGGTGCCAACAGCTACACGTGGGCATAAATTCAACACCTACCCATCAAAAACAAGGGGTGTATAGGCTAGTGACGGAATATGAACAAGTCTTCAGTAAACACCCATTGGACTTCGGACGGATAGAAGGGGTAGAACACACAATCCCCACAGGTGACCATCCCCCAATAAAAGAAAGATATAGACCCATACCGCCCGCTCACTATCAATGTGCAAAAGATATGCTGAGGGAAATGAAACAGGCCGGGGTAATAAGAGACAGCTGTAGCCCCTGGGCGGCCCCTCTAGTGATTGTCAAAAAAAAGGACGGAACCATGAGAATGTGCGTAGACTACCGGAAGATTAATAACATCACCCATAAAGACGCCTACCCCTTGCCTAGGATAGAAGAGTCCTTAACTGCTTTCAAATCTGCTAATTATTTTTCCACCTTAGACTTAACAAGCGGGTATTGGCAAGTCCCTGTGGCTGAGAGAGATAAGGAAAAGACGGCATTCACCACACCAATGGGTCTATGTGAATTTAATCGCATGCCGTTCGGACTCTGCAACGCATCCGGTACCTTCCAGCGGCTGATGGAATGCTGCCTCGGACACAAGAACTTCGAGACCGTCCTCCTGTACCTAGATGATGTGATCGTCTACTCAAAGACTTACGAACAACACTTAATAGACCTGGCAGAAGTGTTCGAAGCCTTATCCAGGTATGGCATGAAAGTCAAGCCATCCAAATGTCACCTTCTCAAGCCAAAGGTACAGTACCTGGGACACATCGTGAGCTCGGAGGGAGTAGCACCAGATCCCGAGAAAATAAGCGCCATAAGGGATTGGCCAAGACCTACCAGCGCAAAAGAAGTGAGACAATTCCTGGGATTGGTGGGTTACTATCGCAGATTTATAAAAGGATTTACCAAGTTGGCAGCACCCTTGCAAGACACCTTGGTAGGGCAGAAGAAGAAACCTTCAAACCGAAACCCTCCTTTTCAGTGGAACGACGAAAGGGAAGACTCCTTTGAACAACTAAAGAAGGCACTAACTGGAGAAGAGGTTCTGGCATACCCAGATTACCATCAACCTTTCATCCTCTACACCGATGCCAGTAATGTGGGACTAGGAGCGGTGCTGTCACAAAAGCAAGAAGGTCGGGAGAAAGTCATCGCCTTTGCAAGTAGAAAGCTCCGGCCTACTGAAAGAAATTCAGAAAATTACAGCTCCTTCAAATTGGAACTACTGGCAGTAGTTTGGGCTGTGACGGAGCGTTTCAAACACTATCTGGCCGCTGCAGAATTTATTGTCTATACTGACAACAATCCGTTGACCCACCTGGACACAGCCAAATTAGGTGCGTTAGAACAGCGATGGATAGCCCGGTTATCTAATTACAACTTCATAATCAAGTATCGAGCAGGTCGCAAGAATGGAAATGCCGATGCCCTATCCCGGATGCCACACTTGAGAGATGTAGAAGAGGAAACGGGGGAGCTTGAAGAAATTGAACTACCAGCCTTCCATCGTCCCAAGGCAAAACATCATCAGTCAAGTACCTATCAGAAACAACAAGAGGTGAATTTTAATCCGTTAGCACACCATAGATGGGCTGACACCCAAGACAGCAATCCGGCTGTGAAGTTGGTGAAGGAACTGTTGACTGAGCAAAGTGCATATCCCGATGAGGATGCCCCAGAAGAGACGCATCAACTCTGGAAAGAGAGAGGCAAAATGTTCCTGTATCAAGGGAAGCTCTGTAGAAGATACACCAATCCGAAAACACATGAATTGGTTTGGCAGATTATTGTGCCTAAACAAGATGTGAAGATGGTCCTCGAAGCTTACCATAATGGTGCTGGTCACTTCGGTTGGAAAAAGTTAGAAGTACTTCTAAGAGAAAGATTTTATTGGGTCGGGATGAGAAAATCAATCGAACAGTGGTGCAGAAATTGTGGCCCGTGCAACCTCAGAAGAAACGATCAAAAGAACCAAAGAGCACCACTGCAGCCCATAATCACCAAACAACCACTTGAACTTGTAGCCATGGACCACGTGAAGTTGACACCAAGCCGGTCCGGCTATGTCTATGCCTTGACCATCGTGGACCATTATTCACGTTTCTTGGTAGTAGTACCCGTAAAAGATCTGACAGCAAAAACAGCAGCCAAAGCGTTCCAAACGTACTTTTGTAGACCCCATGGATATCCGGAACAGGTTCTCACCGACCAAGGTACAGCCTTTGAATCAGAGATCTTCAGAGAATTCTGTAATATGTATGGTTGCAAAAAGATCCGGACGACGGCCTATCATCCACAAACAAACGGCTTATGCGAGAAGATGAACCATATTGTAATAGACCTACTAAAGACTTTACCTGAGACAGAAAGGAATCAATGGCCAGAGAAATTGCCTGACTTGGTGGATCTGTATAATCATGTCCCGGTGAGCTCCACCAACTGCACCCCAGCTTACCTTATGCGTGCAAGACCCGGCCAATTACCAATCGATCTAGAAATGGGAATTCTGAAACCAGACGCAGAAGTTCAAGACTCCAATTGGGATATCATACGGCAAAAGCAGTATCGCCAAGTGCAAGAGAGTGTGGAAAGAAGCCTTCAGCAAACTAGAGAAAGACAAGAGCGAACTTTCAACCAGAATGCTCTAGCGACCCCATTAAGACCGGGTGACCAAGTGCTCAAGAGAAATAGTCGAACCAATAAACTGGACAATCAGTGGGAAGCCGTACCCTACACAGTTTTACCAACAAGAGTGGATAATCCTAAAATGTGTCTCATTAGCAAAAACGGAGGCTTAACATCTGTACTAGTGTCAAGAGACAATCTTAAATTGTGTCCGGAAGCATTGAAAGAGCCAGACGTTGTCCAGCCAGAACCAGAAGTTATTCAACCCATACAGGTTCAACCAGTAAAGGAAAAAGAAGAGGAAGTGTATCACACCTGTATAGGAGACTTTCCCAAAACCCTACTAACATACCATGGTGCAGTAGTGGTTCCCATGGTGGCCTTTTACCCAACACCGAACCCAATACCAGAAGTCCCAAGACAGGAAGAGGCTGACCCCGTACTACAGGAGGTTCCAGGCCAGGAAGAACAGATTCCTGGTCAGAGTAATCCCATTCACGGTGGACTTGCCAACTCCATAGTCGTGGAATTATCTTTAGCAGAGCGGGCAGATACTATATCCGCAGTAGACAGTAGTACACCACATGAAGAGACACCGCTATTACGTAGATCACAGCGTAGTACCCAGGGTCAATTACCGGCCAGGTATGCAGATTACCAACTATAAAGCTCATAATGTGAATTGTATATATGTTATGCCGTATATAGTTAAACAGAAAATGTAGTATAGTCATTGTTATCAGTCTGCAACGTTTAAGCCCAGTGCCTACAGAGACTTGTCTGTATGAACTTATTGCATATTCTTGAACTTTTTATCAGCCCGGAGGCACTAAATCAAAGCTCCGGAAAGACTGCTTTTTGAACTTTGCTTTTTGCTCTTTTTGAACTTTCTTTAGACTTTATATTGATAACTCCGTTGGAAAAATGGAACTAAATTCCTGGACACTAAGTACAGTGCCTTTCCTAATACCTTCAAGGATAGAACTGTATTAATGGACGCTATTTGAAGTGACTTTTTTACAGAACTCTATTTTTGTTTCCTTGAGTGGTTTTTGTAACTTTTCATTTTTAAGACTCTGTACATATTAATTGTTATTTCAAAATGTTATTGTCCCACAGTCCCGGAGTACTGTTCTTAACTAAGGGGGAATGTGGCACCCCTAGGGGTATTTGCCACAAAAATAGTTACTGACAGTAAGTACAAATACTAAAATAGCAAGACTGCACTACCACCTCCGGCCAGAAGGGGGAGCTCCAGAGACTTCCCTTGATCCATTCTGGTCTGAGAGAAGAAAGGGCAGTTGGGCTAAGGAGCTGAAAGTGAGAGGTCATACAGCTGAATCTCTAACAGCCCTATGACGGTTTCCAGGCCTAAATCACCGGCCTGAGGAGAAGAGGGATAGAGAAAAAGGACATTGTGAGAACCGGGTAGCATTAATCACTACCCAGAACAGGCACAAAGATGGATACCGGATCCGTGGCTGTATTCATTATATATAATACAGCAACCGGAAAAACGTGAGGTGATATCAGCTTCACTAGGGTCGGACGCAGCAACAGACACAGAGTTCAGCGGTACTCCCAGAGGGGGTAAACCGATAAAAGGACTCGGGTTGCCCGTCGAACCAGGACCCGGAGGGGACAGATTGGGCCGGCAGCCAGTTCACATACAGCAGCAGGGCCACACAGAAATTGCGCACAATAAGAGGCGAAGACCCCGGCAGGGTCAAAGTAACTCAGAGTTCCCATACAGACTCCGGTGACAGGACTGGTTGTAAATCCCTCTATGTTAAAGTAAACTGGTTAAACGTTTCAGTGCCTCAGTCTTTCATTTGGACAATAGCCATCTATCCAGGATTGGGATCATCACCGCTGGGAGAACCTGCTGCTGATCAAGTAAGTGCCTGTTCCCTCACGATACCCCTTACACTGTGCATTGCCTGAGGCCACAGCAACGGGTCAAGCCACCCGTGACATCCCCCTCAAGAGACAGACTCCATTGGTCCGGTGCTGGGTATCCCGGTCTCCTGGGCGTCACATATAGGATATATGGAAGTATACACTGCATGTAGCTGACATTCTGTGCCAAACTGTCCCAGGGAAATAGGGGGTGCAGCCCATTCTGTACAGTGACAGAAGCCGCAGGAGAGAAGCTGGGGGACAGCAGGAGAGCTCTGCGCACATAAGAAGCAGCGCGCTCCCGGCACCCTCAGCAGCGGCAGAGCAGTGTGCGCGCTCCCGGCCCTCTCGCAGGGTGCGCGCTCCCGGCCCTCTCGCAGGGTGCGCGCTCCCGGCCCTCTCGCAGGGTGCGCGCTCCCGGCCCTCTCGCAGGGTGCGCGCTCCCGGCCCTCTCGCAGTGTGCGCGCCCCGGGAGGAGGTGTCGGGGCTGGACTCCAGGAGCAGGACGAGCCGCGCGCACCCGCCCCTCCAGGGACTGACTGCCGTCTCGGCTTCTCTCTCCCGGACCCGGCAAGTGCTAATTAGAAGAAGGAGAGGAGCATATAAAGGGGGCGCCGGCTGTGCGCAGGGAGCAGTCGCCGCAGATACAGGAGGTTAGCAGCCGCCGGGGTGGGGGGCTCTCGGCATGGTTTGGTGACATCTGCAGCAGCTGATGGCAGAGGAGACAATTGCACGGTCCTGACCGCCTCCGGCACCGGCTGTTCTGTGCATCTCTGCGGGACATCTTGCCCATGCACACTTACCTAGAGCTCCTGTGTGGTGAGTTTCCTTGTGCCAGCCGTGCCATGGGGCAGCAGATGGGCAGACCACCCTATAGCTGCAGACCAGTCCTACTGACAGCTGCCCAGCTCCAGCACAGGCTCCCTGCCCCGGTATCTGCAGGATACATGCAGCCTTATACACAGACCCCCAGTGTGGTGAGTGCAGGGTGTACCAGCCGTGCCATGGGGCAGCAGATGGGCAGACCACCCTATAGCAGCAGACCAGTCCTACTGACAGCTGCCCAGCTCCAGCACAGGCTCCCTGCCCCGGTATCTGCAGGATACATGCAGCCTTATACACAGACCCCCAGTGTGGTGAGTGCAGGGTGTACCAGCCATGCCATGGGGCAGCAGATGGGCAGACCACCCTATAGCTGCAGACCAGTCCTACTGACAGCTGCCCAGCTCCAGCACAGACTCCCTGCCCCGGTATCTGCAGGATACATGCAGCCTTATACACAGACCCCCAGTGTGGTGAGTGCAGGGTGTACCAGCCGTGCCATGGGGCAGCAGATGGGCAGACCACCCTATAGCAGCAGACCAGTCCTACTGACAGCTGCCCAGCTCCAGCACAGACTCCCTGCCCCGGTATCTGCAGGATACATGCAGCCTTATACACAGACCCCCAGTGTGGTGAGTGCAGGGAGTACCAGCCGTGCCATGGGGCAGCAGATGGGCAGACCACCCTATAGCTGCAGACCAGTCCTACTGACAGCTGCCCAGCTCCAGCACAGACTCCCTGCCCCGGTATCTGCAGGATACATGCAGCCTTATACACAGACCCCCAGTGTGGTGAGTGCAGGGAGTACCAGCCGTGCCATGGGGCAGCAGATGGGCAGACCACCCTATAGCAGCAGACCAGTCCTACTGACAGCTGCCCAGCTCCAGCACAGGCTCCCTGCCCCGGTATCTGCAGGATACATGCAGCCTTATACACAGACCCCCAGTGTGGTGAGTGCAGGGAGTACCAGCCGTGCCATGGGGCAGCAGATGGGCAGACCACCCTATAGCAGCAGACCAGTCCTACTGACAGCTGCCCAGCTCCAGCACAGACTCCCTGCCCCGGTATCTGCAGGATACATGCAGCCTTATACACAGACCCCCAGTGTGGTGAGTGCAGGGAGTACCAGCCATGCCATGGGGCAGCAGATGGGCAGACCACCCTATAGCAGCAGACCAGTCCTACTGACAGCTGCCCAGCTCCAGCACAGGCTCCCTGCCCCGGTATCTGCAGGATACATGCAGCCTTATACACAGACCCCCAGTGTGGTGAGTGCAGGGTGTACCAGCCATGCCATGGGGCAGCAGATGGGCAGACCACCCTATAGTAGCAGACCAGTCCTACTGACAGCTGCCTAGCTCCAGCACAGGCTCCCTGCCCCCGATATCTGCAGGATACATGCACATGCAGCCTTATTCACAGACCCCCAGTGTGTTCAGTGCAGGGTGTACCAGCTGTGCAATGGGGCAGCAGAAGGGCACCTCATCCTGTGATAACACAAGTAGTGCCAGGTCTCTCTCCTCTGCATTTCTGCAGGATGCCTTGCAGTAGTGAGACCACCATCCCTGTATGGTAAGTGACATGGGTGCCAGTCATGCCATGGGGTGGCAGATGGGTACATTACAGGTACGGACTGGGACTGAAATTCATCCCTGGCATTTAAAATCACACAGGCCCTATGCCGTCCCCGCCCCCAAGCACCAGATGTTGATATATTACTAATATTACCCAGGATTGAAGAAAGCAAGATTTACTACAAGGCCAATATTTCTAATGATACCTGTGGCCTGCTGGGATAAGTGACGGAGTCAGCGATTTTGTGCTTCGTCACAACTTTTAACAGTATGGGTGTCTTGAGAACACAGATTCTGCTAACAACATAGCAGACAAGGCAGCCCACAACCAGACAGGCCCTTCTGGCATTTTCCAGAATTGCCAGATGGCCAGTCCGGCCCTGGTACATCATATCCTTTATGCCGATAACATGGGGGCATCCTGGCTGTCATGTATTGGGGTGAGAGACCTGCCATCATTTCTCTGATGATTGCCCGCAGGACCTCCTAGCTGGCCATCCTGCACTATTATAATATCTGTGTCCATTGCTGTAGTAGTTTCACCCTTTTGCTCTGCACCACTTTCCCTAATGCGCCGGGAAAAATGTGTTGCCCGCTTTAAACCTATTGGCTGACATTACCAGCTGCATATCAGATGCAGTGCGTGGTGCCTGCTTCCCGGCTGTCAAGTAGTTAATGATCCATGCCAGTTTTGTATTGTATCATTGGTCTGACTTAACTTTTGTTGATATTAGATGTAATTTGCAAGATTTGGCTGGCATAAAGGGTGTTCCTGCACGCCGGCTATTGTGGAAATAATGAAAGGACGCTTTTATTGGATTGATTGCTTTAACCAATGCATGGGGTGATGGGATTTTGGGCATACAGTACCTGAAATGTGCCTACTAGCCTGGGTACTCTGTGTTCAGTAAAATTTATATATAATAAACACACATATATATATATACCGTATAAGCTAATATATAAATATATATAATAAATACTCTATATATAGTAAAATAATGTGTGTGTGTGTGTATATATATATATATATATATATATATATATATATATATATATATATATATATATATATATATATATATATATATATATATATACACTAATATATTAATATATGTAATAAAATAATATCTAAATGTAGAAATAATAAACTAATACTAATGTATAATGTCATATATTACGAAGAGCCTCTTTAATCCTTGAAGGCGGATCCTGAGACATTGTAGGACAAGTGTTCTTCTCCTGGAGTGAGACGTGGAGTTCAATATTTGCGTTGGGCAGGGATATCCCTGTCATTATCATCATCATCATTATTATTATTGCCGTGCATGGCTGGTGAATGAGTCACAGTATTTAGTGTGCCACATGGTACCTGCTAAGCGTCTTTCTCAGCTCTTGATTGTCAGTTTGTTATTTTACAGAACAGTCACTTAAAATGAAGTCGAGGAAAAAATATGGCCTGGAAGACATTCAACTAATAAATGTCAATAATAAGTCACGCTAAGTAGAGGATAAAACTGACAATGACATAAATAGCGGCTTTTATTTTACTAACTGCGGGATTGATACTTTAGTGATTATGAGACTAGTTAGAAAGTTTGGAAAGTTTTGGGTCCTAACAGTTTGATTAGATATTAGGGTAGACCATTAAATAGAAGACCTCATACGGAAGAGTTTAGTACTTCTGCCCATAATTATTATCTTTGATGCCGTCTCTTTGGTCTTCGCCCTATAAGTAGTGTTTCTCAGACTTCTTTTGAGGTCTTGAGGTTGCTCCGTTGCATATTTATGGCTGAATCCCATCCATATTTGAGGCTGTTCTCATCCTCCAATCTCTGTTCGAGGCTTTCAAATATTCTGGTCTGAGCAAATGTGTAAAATAGCGATTTACTTATTGTCACATACGAGGCCAGTTGATGTGATAGAAGACCGTCATGCTTTATGATGGGATCGGTTTGTGTTAGTGTTCGTGTAGACGACCGTATTTTCGCTCTGAGTGTGATCCAACAAAACATCGCACATTCTATGGAGCCGTGCACATGTCCGATTTTTACCGAGTCTATCGAAGAGAAAATCGCAGCATGCACAATTTGCCTCCATAAATAGGATCAAGCTTGGTAGTGGGTCCGTGGGGTAAATTGGACTTCACTCGAATGACATCCGAGTGCGGTGCGATTTTCACAGACTGACAGAATGGAGAACATGGAGACTTTTTTTTTCCCATCTTCACCAAATCCGAGAAAATCGGACGGCACTGTGATCAGAGTGTGATTAGCATAATTGTCCCAATTCTCTCGGATGAGAGAACATTCGGTTGTGTGAACCTAGCCTTAGAAGTAGTTTATTGGAGGCAGAATTGAAAAAAAAAATTTATAAAAGCAATAAAGGAACACGTAAAAGACTTGTTTTTAGAATTTACAATATTTTTGTATAGTTAATGTTCTTCTATGGATCATGGGTGTGTCATGAAGAAGTCCACCATTAAGAAGACAGGACATTCTGGGGAATCTCTGTCCATATAATAACCAGAAGTTATAGAGATTAACCAGCAAAAACAAGTTATCCCCTATCTACAGGATAGGTATTGTAATTACTTACCGATGGGTGGGGGTCCGGCCACTGACACCTGCACCGAATGGCAGAACAGTGATTTTTTTATTATCTCCGATGGGGAACTTTTATCCTTGTTAAAAAATGGAGCAGTAGGTAAGATCCCAAACTGGGCCCATAGGGAATGAATGAAGTAATGATCGTGCCCTGCCACTCCATTATACGGGGGATAAAAGTGCCCTGTTCTGATGATGTGTGGGTCCAGCGAACAGACCCCACCGATCAATAAACTATCACCTATGCTATGAATAAGTGACAGTTTGTTTTCACTGATCATTCCCTTTAAAGATGATCTGATGGAATATAGTAATAATTTGATTTCTTTCTCGACTAGTTCTAGATTATTTTTTGGTTTTCCTTTTTGAAATTTTTCTAACCTGTTATTCTCATTTGAACTCCGGATGGGAGATTAATTGAGACAAGACCAGTTGTGCAGATTGATTGATCAGGACGTTTTGTGGGTTCAAGAAATATATATTTAAATAGGAAGCTCTCACAACATGTTTGTATGAGTAAATACTTGTATTTCCTGTGAAATAGGAGCATTTTTTTCATAACTATGTTGTGCTGTCCTATACAGGAAAGAAATATATCTTGGTACCGTGTTAGCCAGTAGATAGAAAAATATTTAAAATTGAGAGTCCTCAGTGGTTGATACCTTTTAATGGCTAACTGAAAAGATGGTAATAAATTGCAAGATTTCGAGACTACATACGTCTCTTCATCAGGCAAAGACTGATGAAGACTTGTTTTAGTCTTTGCCTGATGAAGAGACGTATGTAGTCTCGAAAGCTTGCAATTTATTACCATCTTTTCAGTTGGCCATTAAAAGGTATCAACCACTGAGGACTCTCAATTCTAAATATTGTGCTGTCCTATGTAATTCCTCCTATAAATATATAAAAAGTTGGTGGTGTTACCACTCCTTTTGTCTCTGTGGATTGTGACTTTACACCATCAGGAGGCATGGATTGGATGGATGGTTAGACTGTGTTGGCACAAACCCTATAACGTCCACTTATTAATTTATTCATGAATTTCTAGGAGGAATAATGAAGGAACAGCATAAAACTGAATTTTTAGAAAAGATTCTCCCAAAATTGGTATGTAATGAAGAATACAAAGAATAGAAATATTTGCTAAAAGAGACTTGTCAAGAAAGCTTGACAGGTCCCCTTCAAGACTATGAAATGTGGAACATATTATAGTGAGTATTGCTGATATATAACATCAGTAAATGTTTCTTACACAGACACAGCTTTCTATAAAAAAAAACTAAGGTTCATCGATGACGTTTTGAAGTCCCTAACAAACGAGTTGAGTCATAGGATTGTCCTAGTTTTCCTCTTGAAGAGACGCCTCAGGCAGTAGGATACAATAGATCAAGTCACACATTTATCCTTCTCGATGGTAAAATACATGAGGTATATTGACCTAGAGGACAAGGCTAGAATAATGTACGGTATTGTGTGTGTTTTGGAATAATAAATCATTTACCAAATTGTGAGAGATCCATCAATACATGAACACAGTGGTTACCTCCTAAGGAACCCGAATGTTTGTCGGATCTTTGTTGAGTATTCCCTGAACGACCAAGAGTTTTTACTTTCATAGTAAGAATAGCCTCACGATTTTAATCTGTAGAAGGAAAACACTTGTAAAATTAGGCTGCGCTGGTGGAAGATGTCTTGCTGCAAGAAGGTGCTTGTATTGGTCCAGCTTCCAAGCTTTCAAAAATTTATTAGATTAAATGATATTAATAGATTCCATCAAGAGTGTAAACACACAGCTACCTATTTCGAACATCCATTTCATTCTTTAGCAAAGCTTTTATATTAATATTTTTTAATGCAATACATTTTTGGAAGCTGGATCATCTTTTTTCATTTCCTCAAGTGGTTCCATGCAGATCCGTGCCTCCTGGGACGCCTAGCTGGGGTGAGCTGGTTAATCTTTTTCTTTTATTGGTACAAGGTGTTTCAACGCTGGGCTGTTGAGTTTTTTTTAATAGTTTTTTTACTTTTCACTTTACACCAGTCCGGCGTTGAAATGCGCTGTCCCAATAAAAGAACCTTCTTCGTATTTTCTTGCAGAAAGACATCTTCTTCCACAAGCGCAGCCTAATTTTACAAGTGTTTTTATTCCATTTATGGGCTTTTACCTGGGGACCTTCACCAACTACAAGACAGCATCTGGTGGAACTGTTTATAGGGGCACCGTACCATTCCTTAGGTGAGCAATACTTTTTGTTTAATTTATTTCTTCCTTAAATAGGGTCACCCAATTGTGTGTCCTATCCCCACAGTTCCTAATACAAATATTTTAATCTGATGATGCTTGACATAAAGGAAGACATCTCCATCAGCAAAAAACAACCAGAATTCGGTATACATTGCCTAAAGTTGGGTGGGGGTCCTCCTATTTATGCAGGGGATCCCCAATCCTAAAAAAGATTGGCAATCAATGCTATAACATCTCAGTATTTTCTAGTTCTCTATACTGGCGTCCATGGTGGATGTTGTTGAAGCCGCTATTCGCAATCAGAACGGTCGCCATTAGGAATAGTGATTGTATCTGGCAGGGGATGTAATAATTCAGATTATAGTGGGATTATGGTCCATTTGATTGCCAGCTTAAATCACCATAAATCAGGAGCTATTGTAGCAACAGTTTTAACATTTGCTTTGGAGACGAGTATAATAAAGATATGATATGCACTTTAATATCTGGTGGTATATAAGGCTTCCCCGAGAACCACATGATCAGCCTCATTGGAAGCTGTTGTATTATTCAGCACGGGAGACTGATTTTCTCCGTTCTTTCTCAACCCTTTAGTTCCCAGAGAGGCCTTTTCACTTTGGAAATGAGCTGTATGAGTTAATACCAGGCTAAACCTGCTGGAAATGTAATGAAGGGTGCACTTTCCATGCCGGCTCGGTTTGTTTCTAATAGAGGTGTAATCTTTCATGAGACTCTTCTATTTTTCCTTGTCGAGCTGGTTTTGAAAGATTGTTCATCAGTGATTCCAGGTTTCATTGTTTTTTTTTTTTTAAAGGGAAGTCTTTTATGTTTTTTTAATTTTTTTTAGAGGGGCATTTTTTTCATATTGACGAGAGACGGTTTTGCTTGATTGTTCCTTTCAATGATCTTCCTGCCGTTGTCATTTTTGTTATGGTCACACGGTGGTACTGAATATTTATTAGCTAGATGAAGTGTAGAACTGTAGGGGAGTCTACGGACAGTTTCCTTATTGAAATCCCTGACCATCATCAAAAAGGGCTGAAGCTCAAAACTGGGCTTCCCTGGGCCTAAGAAAGCCAAAAACATCAGATTGAAGTTGACCGAAATGGCCAATTTTAACCATAACAAATGATGGTTGGCTTGGTATCAACAGATGATTAGCTAATGAATATTCTTTGCACTGGGGTCTTGGGTTCAAATCCCACCAAGGACAACATGTGAAGTTAGTATGGAATAAGGAGTTTGTATGTTCTCTCCATGTTTCCATGGGTTTCCTTCTAGTTCTCCGGTTTCCTCCTACTCTCCAAAGACATACTGATAGGGAACCTAGATTGTGACCCCCAATGGGATCAGTGATTATGATGTTTGTATGACGGTTGAGCAAGTTGGATTTTTTTTCAGCTGATCATCAGCACTAACTGAAAAACCCAGTATTGGCTAAATAGTCTGTGATATATTTTGGGCCATCATCAAAGAATCATGGGTCTGCCCATGTTGTTCTAATGTGTATTGGGGCCTTTAGCTGTAGGGATTACTGTAATAGGGGCAACATCCTGAGGAACCCCATTAGTAACTGAATGCGGAAACCCCTTAAAGTGACTTCTAGATAGTTCATATGATATTGCACTGAAATAAGTGGTATGTTCATATCTGTGTTATATAACAGCAGTCCCTCTATCTAGAGAGCTGTCACTATAGGCTAAGTTTACATGTAGCAATTATTCAGATTACTGACATTTGTTGGGTTTTACAACCATTCTGAGCAGCTAATGTCCATTTCCATCAGTACAGTCATCATACATACCGTATATTGCCATTTTTAGCACGAGTTCGATTCTCTTGACTTACGTATTGTTATGATGATTTTTATGAGTGCATAATCAGTTTTGATAAATGATAAAGGTTTAGCAATAACCATTACAATAAAAAAGAAATTAATCAGAATGATTATTGCTACATCATATATTTCTCCTTTCGGTTGGAGCATCTTCATTGTAGCGACTGTATACGGTATTATTTTTCCTCTGGCTCAGATTCTCCCTTCAGATCTTTAGAAACCGTCTTTATACAGAGTGTAACACGTTCTGCTGGCAATGCATCATAGAAAGCGTTTCTAAAAAGTATTCTTCATGGCTGTGCGTTCTTCTAGCATTTCTCATAGTGTTCATAATAATCGTAGAGTCATTATTGAAGAGATGCAGAACAAAGGCAGCCTCTAAATTATCTGTATCCATTGTAAAGGATGATTTTATCAAAACCTTAACATTCCGGTTTGGCAAATTGTTAAAGGAGTTTTCCACCCCAGGGCAAACTTTTAGCAAGCAGTGTAGTTTGCCGAACACCTATTATACACACTGTTAGGGTTCGGCTCTGCTAGCAGGATGGAGCATCAGTGACTTGATCTCAAATATGCTACTTGTATACCTGCGGTCACAGCCGGGACAGCTAGATTCTCATCCCCAATGTTCTATTGAGAGAAGTGGTTGAGAATCTAGTCATCATGTGATCGCAAGTATGCAAATTGCGTTCACATGGCGGCCGCTCAAACCAGGTATTAGAGCCCAATCGTAACAGTGTGTATATTACACACTGTTAGTATTTTTACAAACAAAAATCCTTATA
Organism: Ranitomeya imitator; assembly: GCF_032444005.1. Lineage (NCBI taxonomy): Eukaryota > Metazoa > Chordata > Amphibia > Anura > Dendrobatidae > Ranitomeya > Ranitomeya imitator. The sequence continues at coordinate 73,813,623 of NC_091286.1, read as the reverse complement.
TTGACCTATGTACCATAGATAGGATTGCACCCTATTGAAAATCAGGGCTGTGGAGTCAGAGTCGGTGTCCATTTTGGTGGAGTCGAAGTGGAGTCGGTATAAAATGGACCGACTCCGACTCCTAAAATATGTAAGAAATTGGGTACAGTAGTACAATGCAGGATGTGCTGTAAATGTTTTCACAAGAATTTGGGAAAGTTATGAAATGTTCTAAACATGTCTGTTCTGTTCCTGATCTAAGGATCTCGGCTTTTAGTGGCTATTAGTGATGAGCGAGTATACTCGTTGCTCGGGTGATCTCCGAGTATTTGTTAGTATTCGGAGATTTCGTTTTTGTTGATTCAGCTGAATGATTTACACCTACTAGCCAGCCTAAGTACATGTGGGAGTTGCCTGGTTGCTAGGGAATCTCCACAGGTAATCAAGCTGTCTAGTAGTCGCAAATCATCTTGCTGCGACAAGGAAAACAAAATCTCCGAACACTAACAAATACTCGGAGACCACCCGAGCATGGAAAACTCGAGCAATGAGTACACTCGCTCATCACTAGTGGCTATAAATCTGTGCTGCACTTTATGCACATGCTCAGTAGTGACCAGTGCTGGAGAGTCGGAGTTGGGAGTCATGGAGATTGGAGGATTCGGAGTTGTAGTCGGTGGTTTGGCTTACCAACTCCATAGCCCTGTTGAAAATACTAAACCACATCCCTTGGGCTAGCCCAAAGGGATAAAAATGCGCAATGAAAATCCACTAATCATAAAATAATTATTTATTAAATATATTTAAAAGCAGTTTCCAATCATTAAAAGGCAGAATTACCAGAGGGGGTCAAAATTAGAAGAGGCCATGAACAAGTTTCTATACAGCATGGCAGTCTCACATATAGTAACATATCATTACCCTCTTATATCCTTATTCTACATTTTGCCATTCCTCTGTAATTTATTATTGAATTATATGAATAAATAAACATCTGGGTTTTACCACTGAGTCAAAGGGGCATGTCCCAGCAGAGTCACTACTCATTGGATAGTGTGATTTTGCAGACACCCCCTCCCTCCAAACCCATCCTCCAAGGGTCAGGTTTCCTAGGCAAAAGAACATACGGTAAATCTGCAACCCATCCCCACCTTAAAAAGTTGAGTAGAAATGTATTGATTCAAAAGTTGTCACGCCCGCTAAAACGAAAGTCACCATCACATGTCTCATCAGTTTGGTGTTTCCTGAGAATCAAACGCTTTTCCTCACGATCATATACTGTATATACTCGAGTATAAGCCAACCCGAGTATAAGCTGAGACCCCTAATTTTGCCACAAAAAACTGGGAAAACTTATTGACTTGAGTATAAGCCTAGGGTGGAAAATGCAGCAGCTACTGGTATATTTCAAAAATAAAAATAGGTACCAATAAAAGTAAAACTAATTGAGAGATCAGTAGGTTAAGTGTTTTTGAATATCCATATTGAATTAGAAGCCCCATATAATGCTCCATACAGTTCATGGTGGGCCCCATAAGATGCTCCATACAAAATACACCCCATATAATGCTCCATAAAGTTCATGATGGGCCCCATAAGATGCTCCATACAAAAAATATGCCCCATATATTGCTGCACAAAGGTTAATGATGGCCCAATAAGATGCCCCATATTAAAATATGCCCCATATAATGCTGCATAAAAGGTTAATTATGGCCCCATAAGATGCTCCATAGAATAATATGCCCCATATGCTGCTCCATAAAGGTTGATGGCCCCGTAAGATGCTCCATATAATAATATGCCCCATATGCTGCTTCATAAAGGTTGATGGCCCCATAAGATGCTCCATAGAATAATATGCCCCGTATGCTGCTGCTGCTGCGATTAAAAGAAAAATGACATACTCACCTGGCCAGGGGTCGGTGTCCTGAGCAGGCGGGGACACCGGCGCGCTATGGGGGGCCAGGTGCTGGAGTCACTGCTGGCTCAGGCTCCCAGCACTTGCGATATTCACTTGTCCCTGTTCCAATGCCGGGCGCTGCTGTGTCTTATGGGTCTCTGCAGTGACTGTTCAGGCAGAGGGCGCGCACTAAACATGTCATAGTGCCCCCTGACCTGAACGTCACAGCCAGAGGACACGGAACACAGAGCCTGGCGGTGGAACGGGGACAGGTGAATATTGCATGGCTCACCCTCCCCCGTTATACTCACCCTCCTGGCGCTGTCTCTGCACTTCCCTGCTTTATCCTGGGGCCTGCAGCTCCTTCCAGTGTTGAGCGGTCACGTGGCACTGCTCATTACAGTAATGAATATGCGCTCCACACCTATGAGTGGAGTCGTGTCCATAATCATTACTTTAAGGAACGGTACCACGTGACTGCTGAACACAGAAACAATCTGCCGGCGCCAGAGACCATCGGAGAAGCAGAGACCGCACCAGGACGGAGTGAGTATGATGTGACAGCCGCCACTCCTATCGCTCCACCTTCCCCCCTGACCCCCTGGGACAATCACTCAAGTATCAGCCGAGAGGGGCACTTTCAGCCTAAAAAGGCAGAAAGTCTCAGCTTATACTCAAGTATATACAGTACTTTCTTTTCAGAAATTTTGAGAACTTTTTCCTAATATAAATTAAACTGTTCTCGCAATTCTATCAAGAACTTTTTCACTTTTGCACATACTTAGGCCCTGGCCTAGATTAAGTTTATGGGAAATCCGACCCTTGCTCCTCCTGACTGTTAACACCTAGCTGTCAATTTATGCACGTTACATTAAAAAGTTTTAAGACAAGAGCTGAGTCTCCAAGTCACAGAAGATTGCCTAACACAATTATATACAATTATAGCAAAGTTTCAGCCATAAAACATTTCAAAGTCAATTTGACACCTAAATATTAAAGGAAGCAAATTACAGGGACATGCCTGTTCTCCTATAAGCCCAACCTGCTCTCTCCTTCCTTCTGCGCCACTTAGAATTGATGGGCTTCTGTATCAATATTTCCAGCAGACTATTAGTCATCAGTAAGGAAGGTCAGGGGGATTCTCCCTTCATGAATACTGTGAGTCTGCTGTATGCATTGCTGTCTTCTATAAGCCCAAGCTGCTCTCTCTCTCTCTCTCTCTCTCTCGCTCCTTCCTTCTGCCCCACTTAGAATTGATGGGCTTCTGTGTCAATATTTCCAGCAGCCTATCAGTCACCACTATGTAGGGCCAAGGGGATTCTCCCCTCATGAATACTGTGAGTCTGCTGTATACATTGCTTTCTTCTCTAAGCCCAAACTGCTCTTTCCTTCCTTCTGCACCACTTAGAATTGATGGGCTTCTGTGTCAATATTTCCAGCAGTCTATCAGTCTCCACTATGTAGGGCCAGGGGTATTCTCCCCTTTTGAATACTAGAAGTTTGCTGCATTGCTCTCTCCCATAAGCCAACAGATGCTCATATTTCCGTACTGTGGCTAATAGGAGAATAGTCCTGTCTCTACCATTGGCTGCCATTTCTTAGGTTAGCATATGTAGGTGGCAGATCCACTTTAGAGTGGTTCTCTCATTGAAAAATATTTAAAATACCCTGTTAGGTTCTTAGATAACTGAGGGGAACCCTCCATTTAGGGCTTACAGCAATTATTAACTCTAAGAGAGCAGCTACTCTCTTTCCATGTATTACATTGATTATTTATTTGAATGGACATCATGTAATACTTTTTCTACCCGAGGGTGGCGCTGCAGGAGAATTGAACACCTGCTGCAAGGCTGCAGCTAATTTCTAGAGGTACAAATAGAAGGAAATTCTGTTTTATTACATTATTTTTAGATTTTTTTGACCGCACGCGGAATATTTGGAAATTTAGAGGGACAAAAATCATAATATAAATAAATGTCGATCAGTAGAACTGGCAAGAGGAGCCGAACACTGAGCCTGCATTACTTTCAGGATTCGGCATGACGCATTACTTGCTGAAAATTTCGCACTCCCTTTAAAGAACGACACATCAGACAATTTTTTATACTGAGGGAGACATGCAAAACTTTCTCCATTTCCAGCATGGTTCATATGGTCAGATAGCGGCAATACCCTGAATACTTTACATGTAAGGATTTAATTACCTTCCGAATAATCCCATTCAGGATCCGCGCCTGTAGGCCATACTGATGATTGTATGGAGCTCTGCTTTCTATTCCGAGGGCAGATCATACAGAATTTATGACTGTGCTGATTAAAATCTAATTATTACCTACATTTACATATTTCCAGAAGGATACATATGGTCTATGCAGAATGTTTTCATTTGTTGCAATCCTCTGCGTCAGATAGCTGGCAACGGTTTGCTGATTTTTATTTTTATATGAATATTTTTAAGGTTTTTTTTTTAATCCCGTTTTTCAATTAGTTTCTTTCAATTGATGGATTTTCTGTGATACGTGATGCCACAATAATCAGAACTATAGTATATGGCTTATTCAAAATTAAGGGTTTGTTCACACATTACATTTTTGCAGCGTTTTTTTGGTTGCACCAAAAACAGGAGTGGGGGCAGGAAAAATGCTGGGTTCAATACACGTTTTTTTTAGGGTCTGTTTCCGCGTGCAGGAAACGCTGCGTGTCTGACGCTGCATAGAGCCGCAGCGTCAAACACGCAGCGTCCAGATGTTACAGCATAGTGGAGGGGATTTAATGAAATCCCGTCTCCACTATGCGTGGTAACACGCACGCGGCGGCCCTGCGACTCCGGACATGCTGCGCGTCTTTTCAGATCGCAGCATGTCCGTATATCTTGCGGCGACGCTGCGTCGCCGCAAGATATAGCACAGGGCGCTATGGTGGGGAGCGATGATGCCGGATGTGTGCTGTGAACACATCCGGCATCATCGCGTCCCAGAAAGGGGGCGGGGCTTACCGCAGAGCGGCTATGCCGCTCCGACGATACCGCCGGCCATCCTGATCGTGGACACATACCCTTACTTGCGTAAAAAATCCTTTTCTGTGATGTTTATGTTGCTCATTGGAAAGATAGAACAATATAAATGGTGTAAAGCAATAAAAAGTACAAAGCTATACAATGTACATAAAATAATAGAACATTATGGTGCTACATTATATACAGGGGTGCAACTACAACAGGTGCAGGGGTTGCAATCGCACCCGGGCCCTGGAGCCTAGGGGGCCCTAAAAGTCCCTTTGGCCTATAGAAAAAGACTATTGCTATTAAAGAATAAAAACTTTTGGTTTGGGGGACCCGTTGGAGCTTTCGCATCATGAGTTTCAACTTACGCCACTGATTGTATATATATATATATATATGTTTTTGGCAAAGCCAGCTTACTGCTTTGAAGAAACAGGAATACATCCAACCTGTGGGTACAGTTCGCACAGAAAAACTGATTGAGACAAGTCCACACATGTCCACTGGACCTTGAGGAAGACACATGTGGTGCCGAAACATGTCATCCATAAGGGATTGAATGTACGCAATATTGTAACTGAAGAAATCTGGAACTTTTTAATGGATACATAAAAGGTATATTTTACTCTACCATTGGACTGATCGCTGGAGAAACAAAAAGTTTTATATATATATATATATATATATATTTGTATTATTTGATGAATGCCGGATGTATATAGATGCTTCTGTCATTTCCACTGAAGATTCTACAATTGACGTTTCTTTTCCCTCCATCATCCATTTTACTATAGATGTTATTTGACTGAAATATTATTGCATGTCTTGTATTATTACAATAATAATAATAATAATAATAATAATAATAATAATTTTATTGCTATAGCACCAATATATTCCGCAGCACTTTACAATTTAGAGGGGACTTATACAGACAATAAAAGACATTACAGAATTACACATAACTCAGTTTCCAGGAGTAATGAGGCTATGTTTCCGCGTGGCGTAGCAGGAACGCATCGGATCCCGGCTCCATCCAAAGCGCTGCCGGCTTTTGTACGCATGGTGATTCCGCATGTGTTCATTGAACCATGCAGAATCAACACATCCTATAGATAGAATTGTGCTATTTATCTTACAAAGACTGGGCGTCTCCGCAAGATATATAGTCATTCTGCGGTTTATAAAGACACGCCGCATGTGCGTAAACGCAGGTTTGCCACCTGTGTTTTTCTACTCATAGTGGAGATGGGATTTCATATAATCCCATCCACTATGCTGTAACATCTGGACGCTGCGGATTGGACGCTGTGGCTGTACGCAGCGTCCAGTCCGCAGCAAGTACGCCACGTGGAAACATACCCTGAGGGTCCTGCTCGCAAGCTTACAATCTGTGAGGAAATTGGGGGCACATGAAAGGTAAATGGTAAAATGTGTTTCTATTGTACGGTCCAGCCATAATATACTACATAGGGTATGCACATAATGCTGCATGAACCGGTCACCAGCCAGTAGGTGTACAGTATTGGCACATTTAGTGCTATTAAGTGCATGGAGGGTGTGTGAACAGATGCTATGAGGGTCCCAAGTAGTGATGAGCGAATATACTCGTTACTTGAGATTTCCCGAGCACGCTCGGGTGACCTCTGAGTATTTTTTTAGTTCTCAGAGATATAGTTTTCTTCGCCGCAGCTGAATGAATTGCATCTCCTAGCCAGCTTGATTACTTGTGGGGATTCCCTAGCAACCAGGCAACCCCCACATGTACTGTACTTATGCTGGCTAACAGATGTAAATCATTCAGCTGCGGCAAGAAAAACTAAATCTTCGAGTACTAAAAAATACTCAGAGGTCACCCAAGCGTGCTCGGGAAATCTCGAGTAACGACTATATTCGCTCATCACTAGTCCTAAGTTTGAAAAAAATGTATGGGCAAAACAAGAATATTTAGATAAGTGAGGTGGGGAAATAGTCTAAATAAGTGCGTTTTTAGGGCACGCTTAAAACCATGGGTATTGGGAATTAATCAAATTGTCCTGGGAAGTTTGTTGCAGCAAGAAGTCTTGAATATGGGAATCGGAGATTAAGATTATTGAAAATTTTAGTTTTAAGTCATTAGCAGAACGGAGGGTACAGGTAGAGTGGTAGTCTGAGACGAGGGAGGAGATGTAGGGTGGTGTTGAACCGTGGGTGAGAGTGATAAGTTTATATTGAACTCTGTATCGGATGGGCAACCAATGCAATGACTGGCACATGGTAGAGAAATCGGTGTAGCGGTCGGAAAGGAATACGATTCTGACTTCTGCATTCATGGTGGATTGAGAAGGGCGAGTTTAGTAAGAGGGAGACCGATTAGTAGAGAGTTGCAATAGTCCAGATGAAAATGAATAAGAGCTACAGTAAGGGTATGCGCACACGATCAGCAAATGCGGCAGGTTTCAAGAAATCCCATGCCCACTTTCTGTGCAGATATGCCCTCTGCTCACCAGCGGATACCGTCATGTGGCGCATCTCTCCAGACCGCAGCATGTCAATTTCTCTTGCCGATTGTCGGCACATACTCTTAGAGTGTTTATCAAGTCAAACGTAATAAAAGGTCGAACTGTAGATATGTTTTTGAGGTGCAGGTGACATGAGCGGGCGAGTGATCGGATGTGGGAAGTGTAGGAAAGATCTGTATCTTATTACTACATATCTCTCTTATCCAAGTGTTAGATCACAGTTTCAGTTGTCCACCGGAACAGAAATAATCTCTGCACAAATCTTTCTGCAGTTAAATGGTCGCCTACTATTTTGATTGCAGAAAAGGTGACTGTTTTCTTCATGCTCTAAAAAATTCTCAAGTGCAGACCTTGTGTGTTTTTATTTTTAGACACATTAGTACTTTCTATTGTCAGGAAAGAATAACTGTCTTTGTAGATTTGCCTACATCACGGACAATGATAAACTTAGCGAAAAGTGTAAAATACCGTTTTAATGCACAAAAGCCTTTTTTTCCCTGAGAACACTAAAAGTGCTGAGTGCTGCTGCAAAATCATAAGCATTTTTTTTTAAAGTAGTTGTCTAGTGAAAATAAGTTATCACCTATCCACCACATAGGTAATAAATTATTGATTGGTGGTGGTCCGACTGCATGGACTCGCAACGATCAGCGGAATGGGACATTTTTATCCCTGACAGGGCTGATGATGGAACTCGATATTCATGCATGACATTATTCCTGAGGAAGACTCTAAAGTCGAAACCGGTTGTATTTTAGTTTGAAATAAAAATCATCTTTGAATCAGAATATCGAGTTCCATCGTCATCCTTCAGGAGCGCATATTGCTGGGAAGAATATATACAAAGAATAGAGTAGCAGAGAGCATGACTGATTGCTGCTGCATTAATTCTCTACAGTGCTGAGGAATGGAGCAGTGGTCGAGCATGGACATTTCCGATCCGTTCTAAGAGGCAGAAAAGTTCCCCGTTCCTCCATCGGTGGGAGTCCAATCAGTCTGACTCCCAACTGACCAATAAGATATCACCTATATATTTTACTCACTTATATAGCGCTATCATATTCCGCAGCGCTTTACAGATATCATCATCGCTGTCCCTATTGGGGCTCACAATCTGAATTCCCTACAAGTATGTATTTGAGGTGTGGGAGAAAACCAGAGAACCTAGAGGAAACCCACACAAACACGGGGAGAACATACAAACACCTTGCAAATATTGTCCTTGGCGGGATTTGAACAAGGGACTGCAAAACAACAGTACAGTGCTAACCACTGAGCCAACATGCTGCCCTGTGGATAAGTAATAACTTGTAGTAATTGCTGAAAATTTTGGTAATTCTGATACTTATTTTTTTTGTATTCTTCAGTTTAAAAAAAAAATGTAATTCTAGAAAGTGCTATAGAGTGGCATTAAAAATGAAACATTGCTGATTTGTAAAAAGTAGTGTATTTGTTACCTAAGCCAGGTTATAGCACTACACTGCAGATTTCACTTTTTTGTGACATGTAGCTATTCCACAAAGAAAACTGTGTGCCACTTAGTATGCTTTTAGGGTATCTTTAAAGTACAGGAGTCATTTTTGCAGTGTGTAATGATAATTCATACTGTCCGATTCACTAAAGCTACCAATGTAACTAGCGTACAAGGGGTTGGGTAGTTTAGCCAGAATGTGGATCTGGTGGGAGCATATATATGCCATTTCATATTTCTTTTGAAAAAAAAATGTAAACAAACTTTAAAAGGCTGCAGTAATAGAGAAAGAATCACTTTCTGCAAAGATGGACGATGAAGGTTCTTTTATTAGGACAACGCGTTTCAACTTCCGACAGGTATCTTTATCAAGTAAAAAAAAACCAACGGATTCTGTTCCACCTTAAATAGGGTTACCCTATTGCGTTTTCCCCACATCTTGTACTATTTAGTATTTCTTAAAACTGGAGTGAGAAAGCAGCAATTGGGGTCCCGGCTTAGCGGTCAACAGGGTGGTTCCAATCTGAGATGTTTCGAAAGCTGAAAAATCTCAAAAACAGTTAATCTTGTGGGATGATATAGTAGTTAGTCGCTGGTAAAAAAAAGGTGCAATGAAGGTTAGCTTGTGGATTGGCAGTAGTTATGGGCTTTCCAGGCTCATGGATGCACATGGGGTCATGGGTGCAAAGGCTTCCCCAACCAATTCTATAGAAGAGATGCTGTAACTTACACTGTCTTAAATTGCTGAAGAAATGATTTCTGGACGTCTTAGGGTATGTGTCCACGTTCAGGATTGCATCAGGATTTGGTCAGGATTTTCCATCAGTTTTTGTAAGCCAAAACCAGGAGTGGATGATAAATACAGAAGTGGTGCATATGTTTCTATTATACTTTTCCGCTAATTGTTCCACTCCTGGTTTTGGCTTACAAATACTGATGAAAAATCCTGACCAAATCCTGATGCAATCCTGAACGTGGACACATACCCTTAGGTCAGGGTTGCCAACATGACCTTTTATTAACAAAAACACTGACAGACAATATTTTTTACAGACACATTGAAAAACCATAATAAATTATTATGACTCGTGTCTACAGCCCATAATTCTGATATTTAGACATCAGCTGCAATTACAGTCAAAATAATCTGTATAAGTTTCTTTAGTTTAAAGGAAAATCGCCTTCAAATTTTTTACAGACGGCAAAAATGTGCCTTATTTTTATGGATTACCCTGGAATTTCTGGACAATTGGCCGCCTTTCTTCAGATGTCCTGCAGAGTCCGTGCTTTGACAGGTCAGAGCTTGTTGGGTGTCACAATAGGAACTTTTACAATATTTTAGAGATTTTAATGTTATGACAGATGCAAATGGTTTAAATTATCTGCTCTATTCTTCCGTCTTTTATAACCTTTTATAACTTCAGCATTGTGAAATCTCCTGGATGGAGTAATTTGGCTTGAAAGTAATTCTTTGTGTGCTATGTGTTACCACCACGGAATAGGTTTTGCGTGTATTTTTATGATGAGTGATTGCTACCATGGTACAATCATTCTGACATCTGTTTTCAAGTCTTCCCCTCTATCTTTCAAACCGTAGAACTACAACACTTTATATACCATAAGTATTTTTTATTTTATTATTTTTTTCTTTTTTAATGTTTGTTTGTTGAACCTGTCACTACTCAGCAGGTATCACGCGTTTCAGGCTTTGCCTTCTATTGTACGACACTTCATGTAATTACAAGGCAGCATTTCAGTGATAGGTTCGGAGCCGGACAGGAGTGATGACAGGACACCGGCACATTATGTGGTTTATTTTCTTATAGAAGGTGAATGCCATAAAATGGGTTTGGGAAGACTTGTGGATCAAGCAGGTAGAGGGAAAGGTTCTCTCCTGGGCAAGTGCAGATTACATTGTAGGAGCAAATTCTCACATGACGTGTAAATATTCTTCTAACACCATATATTATACATGCGTCCAGTGCCTAAGCTATTTTTGCCATGATCCTTAGGTCCACGCTTCTTTTTCTGCGGTGCCACCTTACACCAGACTTGCCAACTTCTGGAGATGATGATGTAGGAGACTCTGTTGTGTGCAAAGGGCATTTTCAAAATATTTTTGCATTAAATTGCCTCATCTTTACATGCCTAGTGTCTCCTACACCCATGGGTCCCACTGCACATGTGCTTTTATATAAAGGAAAGGTACAGAAGAAAACCATCCGGAAGCGATGATTTCTTGGAGGTTTCACGAGGCTACTATGGCTGAGATTTTCCAACGTTTCTGTAAGTATGGGAGTTGTCCCATTTTTCCCATTCTGGGTAAGTTAGCAGGCTTGCTATACGCATACACCCAGAGGAAGATCTGGACATAATAGTTGCTTGTTTATTTATGGAGAGCCAGTTTTAAGACACATTAGATGGAAATGGGCCGACAAATGTTGGTTCAAATGAACATTCATTCATCGATGGCCAAAAAATACATCTCTGACTGCATCGTCTAATATTGGAGTTCTTCAGCCGATAATGCATCCATTATTGATCATTAGATGAGAAAAATTGAACATGCGCAACCCCTGATTTGAAAACATACAAAGGTTCATTGGTTGTTTGTCAGTCAAAATGAATGCTCATTCGTTCCATTCAACCAGCCAAAGACAATTCATTATGGTCAAAATCAGCCATTTCATTCAAGTATAACCTAATGTGTACGGGCTCCCTTCGGAATAACAAATTGGGCAATTGTCATAGGCAGGTCACTGAGAGATCATTGACCGGTCATCAGTCTTCAGTATGAATACCTAATCAGAGCACCACATGAAGACCCCCCACAGGCCGCCCCAGAGCACGGGCATATAATTAACTCAAAACTGAAAATAAAGATTAAACGACAACCACAAGACAGATTTCATCAACCAAGGTATAATTTTATTCAGTATAACGGCGCTGACCTGACAGTGTCTGTGCACTGTGCACAATCCTGCTGACAGTTTCCCTTTAATAGTAATGGTCTTTTCATATTATTATTTATTGTTATAGCGCCATTTATTCCATGGCGCTTTACATGTGAGGAGGGGTATACGTAATAAAAACAAGTACAATAATCTTGAACAATACATGTCACAACTGGGTACAGGAGGAGATAGGACCCTGCCCGCGAGGGCTCACAATCTACAAGGGATGGGTGAGGATACAGTAGGCGAGGATAGAGCTGGTCGTGCAGCGGTTTGGTCGATCGGTGGTTACTGCAGGTTGTAGGCTTGTCGGAAGAGGTGGGTCTAAAGAGACTTTTGGTACCTCTAGGCTCCAGGGCACTGAAACCCCTGCATATATTATAGTTATAACCCTGACTGAAATGACAAGGAAACCTGTAAGGCTCTGTTCATATATCCAGTGATCATCGGTTAGAGCGCATCTAGCAGAGATCTGTTGACAAAAAAGTTGTGCAGACACAACTTTTTTGTCCTTCTAAAAAAACTGATGTCAACTGGATCCTTTTTTTTAAACATTGAAGTCTATAGAAAACGGATCTGTTAAATAGCCATCCGTTTTATTTGAGAAAGAACCATTTTTTGCTTACTAGCTCACTTTCAAATGAAAGAAAAGGGATGGCTATCTAGCTGTTTTCTATAGACTTCAGTGTTAAAAAAAAAAAAAAAAAAAGGATCTAGCTGAAATCAATTTTTTTTAGACGGATAAAATGTTTTATTTTTGTTAATGGATTCCTGCTGGATCTGTTCTAATGGAACATAGCCTAAAATTAACAGCTGGAGGGCCTCTCTGTGATCGTCAGTGAGGATACTTACCAGTCTGGTCCCCATCAGGAACCAGGTTAGGAGCGAGTCTGTAGACTTGTGGCTGGAGGTTATTTTTATTTCATAGGAAAGTTTTTATTGTTTGTCTTTTGGGATGGTCCTGACATACCTCTATTGTGTACAATGGCTTTCCACCTCAATGTTACTGTGAATATATAACCACATGTAAAAGTTGACATTTTACCTACTATTGTATGTGCAGTGTTGGACCTAGATTTAACCATTGAAGGACACTGTGAAATTGATAAGTGCGGTAATTGTTGAGAGTATGGTGAATTGGGAAAGCAACAAGAACCCGTATAAATAGGATCCTTAATAGGACCCTCTACATGAGGAAAGTGTCTGGACTGAGAGCCAATGACACGAGCACTTGTCCATTATAAATGATAGTTTTTTTAATCCATTATGGACCATCCATTACTGCACTTAATGTCATTGATAGATATTATTCATCAGACCACAAACAATGCAAATGATGAGTAGCTAACTCACCCAGATGTCACTTTTGGTGTATTTTGGCTAGTTTTCTGCTGATGTTTGTGGAGCTTATCATTGTCTGGCTATTAAAAAAATATTGGCTAATGGTTTTGACATAACCCAAGTGTTAAAATGTCATTCCTGTTGCTAATTTTTTGTGAACAATTATTGTGACACATGGAGGACAGTCACTTCTCATCAAGAACAGAAGTATAGTCAATAATCAGTTCTATAATGGATGATATCTATTACTCCACTAATGTTATAGACTAAGGCTGCCGTCACACTAGCAGTATTTGGTCAGTATTTTACATCAGTATTTGTAAGCCAAAACCAGGAGTGGAACAAATAGAGGAAAAGTATAATAGAAACACGTCACCCCTTCTGCATTTATTACCCACTCCTGGTTTTGGCTTACAAATACTGATGTAAAATACTGACCAAATACTGCTAGTGTGACGGCAGCCTAAGAGGTAATGGACTCATAATCAACTACTTAGTAGGACCTGTATCTAGGCACGTGATCTAATGTATCTCGGCGCGTGATGTACCTAAGGCTTATGTTTATGTTGTCAGGCATTTGGTAATAACCAAAGAGAAAATGTAATGGTGTTGGAGGAATTTTTGGTATAACATAATCTGTTATATCATCACAGCCCGATGCTTATTAGGGGTGCACTTTCCCTTGAGAAAGCAATAAGGCAAAACGCGCGTTGGGGCAGTGTGGAGAGATTCTATGATACATACCATGGATAGGTGATGTGCTGTGCTTTTGACAATTATAGCCCCTGTCTGATGTGTATAACTCTGGGTATGTTCTGATGTTATTGGAAGTATTTGGCTGCCGTCACACTAGCAGTATTTGTTCAGTATTTTACATCAGTATTTGTAAGCCAAAACCAGGAGTGGAACAATTAGAGGAAAAGTATAATAGAAACATATGCACCACTTCTGCATTTATCACCCACTCCTGGTTTTGGCTTACAAATACTGATGTAAAATACTGACCAAATACTGCTAGTGTGACGGCAGCCTTTGTTTTAACTATCTACTTAGACTTCGTATATTGTTCACTTCACAGTTTATTAATTTGAAATATGTACAATTGACAGGGTTTCCCGAGTGATACTATTCATTGACAGTCCTGCCTCATGTTTCTTTTCCTGCTGATTAGACCTCATATACACATGTTTTGTAATTTTTTTTTAATATATTCCAATAAATATTGTTTTATGGTATTTGATGGTTCATTTTTACTCCGTTTTTTCTATGTTCGTGCGTGTATAGTTTACAGGCGTACTACTCCACACCCCATTTTTCTTTATGTACTGGAGGAACTTGGGAATTCCTTCTTGTTCCTAGCCCACTAAAATGTCATGAATTTTTTGACTATACACTCCCGCTACCTGTAGTGCACGGGTACCATGTTTAGCAGTTGGTGGTTGGACCTCCACCCCCTGCAGCTTCTAGTATTTATCTCCTGTATTGTAAATGGGTATTAGATACTTTTGCCTAGAATATCCTTTTAAAGGGATATTACACATTAAAAATAAGGATATGCTATTAATTCTCCCAACTTGGGAAAAACCCCTTTTGAATAACAGAACTAAGGTTCTCAATCTCAAGTCACCTGTTATTTGTAGGTTCTGTTCGCACAGTAAAGAAATGCTGTCAAGTTACTTGTTGGGAAACTCTACTTTAAAGGGAATCTGTCACCAGTTGTTTCCCACCTAGTCTGAGAGCAGCATAATATAGAGACAGAAACCCTGATTCCAGTGATATGTCACTTACTGGGCTGTTTGTTGTAATTTTTAGAAAATCATTGTTTTATCAGCAGGAGATTATCACTAGAGGACTAGTAAACTTGCTGTCATGTAGTTCATCCACGCCCCCACCACTGATTGGCAGCTTTCTGCCTATGCAGAATGTGTACTCAGAAAGCTTCCAATCAGTGGTGTGTGTGTGTGTGTGTGTGGGGGGGGGTTATGCAGAAATTGGTATTCAGAGAACTAGAAGTTAAAATCCTTTTCAATTAAAATTGCAGCACACAGTAAAGCAAGTGAAACATCACTAGAATCAGGGTCTTTGCCCCTGCATCATGCTTTTCTCAGATAGCATAGCAAAAACCTGGCTTGTAAATTGGATGAAAGTTGACTGAACCCACCGATTTTCACGGGACCGGATGACCATATGTGTATGGGGCTCTCCCCCAACAGATAATGATGGGTTAGAGAAGGATCAAGCTGTTAGAATTTCAGTGGCCAATCCTTTTCAAGGCAGGTAATCCGCTGCCACAGGAATCTGGCAGTGGCTTTCTCCTCTCTCCCCGTGAAACTTCCAACCAAGAATGTATGGGGGAGTCGGGAGAGACATCTGTCTGGCCAGATAATGTTCAGGCGACAGTTATCTCATGATGACAGCCAGCTTTACTACTTAGCACTCAGATATTTTTCCGTGCAATAGACCAATGGAAAACACTCATTTTTTTTATACTTCCAGCTCTTTGCATCCTTGAAATAATATGAGGAAATACATTCAGAACAATCTTTGATATAAGGTGGTAGTGGAAATTAAAGGCATTAATTAATAATGTGAAAGATTCAAAACACACAGATGGAAAGATTGACATTTTGTAGTCTTCAGAGACCATATCTTTGTGGTCAGAAAACGAGCGCTATAAGGGTACCGTCACACAGTGGCATTTTGATCGCTACGACGGCACGATCCGTGACGCTCCAGCGTCGTAACAATACACTTTGCAATGTACGTATGTGCGATGTAGAAGCCGTTGGTTACTATGCGCACATCGTATACAATATCGTGCACACCTTTGTTACACCATGCGATCATGCCGCCACAGCGGGACACTAGACGACGAAAGAAAGTTTCAAACGATCTACTACGACGTACGATTCTCAGAGGGGTCCCTGATCGCAGGAGCGTGTCAGACACAGCGAGATCGCTGGAACATCACGGATATATCGCTGGAACGTCACAAATCGTGCCGTCGTAGCGATCAAAATGCCACTGTGTGACGGTACCCTAACTCCAGACTACATTGAGCTCTGACAATCTTAGAAAGTCTGAGAGTTGACCACGTTATTCTTTATCCTGTTAACCTCTGTTTTCTGATTCTCCAAAGCTGAAAATCGCAGCCAGCTAATTAGAAAATGAATGCAAGATAAGAAAATGAAAGGATTATGCAGGTGCCAGGGTGACTGGACCTCAGTGCCGCGCTTTCACTGCCAGAATTCTGCACATCTTCACAATAAGAAAAAGTAGAATTCGTCTCCGCGATGAGGATGTAGAAGTCTGAATTGCAGAATGTTATTTGATGAGTTTATACCATATTACATTAGATATAACTGAGTCAATGGATTTTGCACGGCTTGTGGCATCATGACCGCCCTCACTCGAAGTCTGCCTGGCCTGGTGAGATTAAGAGACTCGTGAGGGACAACTCTTAACACTATTATTTGGCAATAATTGAGGTGATGAGGGAAGTGGTCAATGGTAGTGTTTAAAGCACTACTCCATCGTCTCTTAGCGCTGGAGTGGTGCTTCTAATGTAAGGTCCCTGCCCCCAGTCTTATACTTACGTGCCGCCATCTTCACCTTCTACCAGCGCTGCTCCGGTCGTTCTTCAGCAGGTTGTGATCTTCCGGATCGCTCCAGTGGAGGTCACGTTTCACTGTACGTCTTTGAGAGCTTCCTTCTGGCCTTGTTTTGGCTCTGATTAACTTACAATGAGAGCTTGTGACTTGTTACTTGTGACTTCCGATCAGTCAGAAGCTGTGGTCGCATGATGGCGCCTCAGGACCGGAGTGGCGCTGATAAAAGATGAATACTGCAGCGGGTAAGTACAAGAGTAGATTCAGGGACCTTAGCTTAGTAGCACCACTTCACTAAAAAAACGATAACACTGGAGTGGATAATGTCATCTTTTCTTCATAGGAGCTGTATGAATTTAGCCAATATTACCAAGTGTTTCTAGCAAGTTTTTCATTGTTCTCAATTGGCTTTAGAAAAAAGTGCAATGATGTTTTTCTTCTTTACAGATAATGTTTTATACGTTTAATGAGAACATGGTTGGTAATTAGTCGCCAGTTTCCTGCTTGGCAAATGCAATGTTGGGGTCACGATGGTGGAAAACTTTGTTCTAAGTGACCCACATACATTTGCTTGATTGGCCTTCTCCAACATAAAGAGTTTGAAAGAAATCTGTGTGACCATGTCTATCTTTATTGTGCCATCAGGTTTTAGATATTTCATATGCTTTTTTTTTTTTTTTTTTTATTCTTTTTTTGCTTACACTTAAGGTAAGTTCACACTAGGCGGTTTTTCAGTGCTTTTTTTCTGCAGCAAAGCCTGATCTCTTGGCAAGAAAGGTGCAGAAAAAAAAAGCATGCTTTCCTTGTTTTTTCCGTTTCTTGCTGAATTTTTGGTGCGTTTTTGCTGCGGTTTTGGCATGCTAGATTTGTCTCTTGTGCATGCTGATAAAGATTAGTGTTAAAAAAAGTCCTTTTTATAGAATCGGGTTTTGGCACAAAAAAACGCAGTAAAAACTGTGTTTTTTTCACCACCCTTTCATTTCAATGGGTGAAAAACGCTGAAAGAAGTGACATTCTCCATTGTGTAAAAAAAACATGCAAAGCACAAAATCGCGATGACAAAAAAAACCAAGCTGTGTGCATGAGATTCCTGAAATCTCAGACTTTGCTGGTACTGAAAAACGCAGCTGAAAATTTGCATTAAAAAAACGCTGCAAAAATGCCTGATGTGATCTTAGCCTTAAAATCTAGAGAGATTACTGATCCACAAACATGATGAAAATGAACCAAAGCAAAACATTGTGCTTATAAATGGCTATCAAGAAAAGGATCTTGGGAGTCCAGGGTTGGAGGCCTCAGAGATTAACAGTAGATGGTGCTCGTCTTGGGAGCCAGATCCTGAACTCCAGGAGCAAGTTTGACTTGAACCCGTTCAATAATAAGCCATCAAATATATGTGCATTAGCTGACTTGCTTCTGGAGTCCTAACTCAGTCATGGAAACTGGAAACCCTTAGGCTGGGTGCCCATGATCGGAACTTGCAGCGTTTTGGATGCAGCTCATGTTCTCTGCCGTCTATTGAACGCAGGAGAATCCGCATGTGGTCACTGAACCGTGCGGATTCACCACGTCCAATACATTCTATTGATGTAATTTCTCTGGAGGAGACTCGCGTCTCTGTAAGAGAAATTGACATGGTGCGGTCTGGAAAGACGCGCCGTATGTCAGTCTCCACGGGTGAGCCGCGGGTGGACATGGCATTTCTAGAAATCCCATCGACTATGCTGTAACATCTGACTCTGCACAAGTACCCAGCGCCCAAGCCGCAGCGATTACTGATCGTGGGCACATCCTCTTAAAGCTTGATCCTAAAGACCAAGTATCCTTTTCTTGTGTCCTGTTCAATCCTCTGCTTTCATTCATCAGTGGTGTCAATTTCATTTTTCCGCTACTATGATGTTTTAATGCAATAGAATTGGGAAATGCAGATATAATCAGAGGTGATAGTAAAGGGCAAATAGTTCACCTCTATTGTAGTAGTACATTTTTTATTTTACTTTGTATTGAGAATAATAATGAATTTTGGAACATGAGAGATCAACTTTAGTTATCTAATTTTTTTAAACTTTTTTTGCAGTGATACAAATGGAAAATCTTGATTTTGATCCTTTAATATTAGGGTACGTGTATATGACGGTATTTTCTGACCTTTCATGGACAGCACTTGGACCAATGCTGTTCGGATGTCAGGTTTTCACTAGTGTCTTCTGTTTTTCAGATGAGACTCTCCTATTCATCTACGGTATAGTAAATCATTATCACAGAGAACAAATCACAGTAAAAAGTGGACGCCATTACAAAATAGGCTATTGGAGTCCTGCAATAAATTGACATATGTGGACTAACCGTATAAATATTTTAATGAAGGATGGTCTCTCCATGAGAGTGACTTTTAAGGGCATACTAATGCAGACTACTGCTTGCTAAAACCATAACCACCTTCCTGGAACAGATAATTTAGTGCTTTCATTTATAGATCGGCCTGTCTCTTTAAGCTCGAATACTCCTTTGCAATCAGCAGAAGAGATCAGAGTTTCCATTAGGTTCAGGTTAATCAGAAAAAGGTCCAGAGAGATAATTGGCGCCCAACCCATTACTTTCATATTACTGCACACAATTACCAGGCAGCAGAGTTAGCTGTGATTTGACTCTAGGATTCAGTAGAAGTATCATCTGCCGTTATATATATGATCTAAATCAACATTTGAAGCAAAGGATGAGGAGATGGTAGAGGAGTCAATCACGTAATAAGCCATACTCTGTGCGGCATATGATAGCACATTTCTTTCCTGATTTGGAGTGCACTTATTCTCAGCCTCTCTCCTCATATGGGATTGACCTGACATGTACTTTTCTTCAAGAGAGAGAAGACTTTCTGAAATTTTCAGCAAAACTGTCATTGAATTGGAACTGCTCATTACACCTTTGCTCTAGTAAATTTCTCTAATAACATGTATGAGAAATATTCTAATTACTATCTAATGCCTACATCTCCTAGCTCATCTTGGTCACCACTGTAACAGTGCTCTCCTTTCTAATAATCTAAGACTTACATCCTCTATAATCTAAACTACACAATAAAATCTGCCAAGACTTCTCTCATGCTGCGCCAGTCCTTTGGAATGCACTACCCAAGACAATCCAGTTACCGTAATTCCCAGTATCCAGAGTTTTAACCGTGCTCAATCTATATCTTTAGACTGGTCGGTGAGATTACCTCATACATCTAACTGCTCCCTCTGCTCCTTTCCTAAATTTTTCTCAGAATCTGGTCCATTCTGGTCCATTCTATCACCAGTTTCCACACCCTCCATGCCCTCAATATCACTTTGTAACTGTACTTATACAGATACTGGCTGATGACCGGTTCATGCAGCTTTATGTGAGTGCCCTTATTTATTATCATGTTGTATGGATCATACATTACAATGCCACCTTCTTTTCTGCACAGAAAAATAACTGCTTTAGTACTATAGCAGAAAACGATTACTAATCTAAAACCTAAATTGTAAAAGGCCCTCACCCTGTCATGTGCATTTTATAATGCTGGTTTCTTATTTTTCAGAGAGGCCGTTGGGCTTCCTCAGCCACCATCTCTACCTCTGCTCATAATATCTTGGTCAAAATTGACATCATGGCCTCTGGAGTAGTAAAAGGTTGACCCATTTTCATTCTTCAGGAGTGTAATGCTCCCCTACCTCCCGGTTTCCTTCTTCCCCAGGGGCAGGGTGTTCTTGCTTATTCGATAGTATAGACCACCAGCATCATTGAGCTGCTGACCCAAACTGCCCGCAAACTTCCCATACAAAAGAAACTCTGCTACGGAAGCATGGAAAGAGCGTAGCGGTATTCTAGTTGTCTGGATCCAACAATCCAGTTGGTTTCAAAGAAGCGCTTACATGCCCTATAAAAAAGATCCTGCACCCGCTGCGCTCCCTACTTAGGATACGAGCCGGGTGGTCAGTTACCTAGGCAATGAGCTGTAGATTATAGAAGTAAAATCCCTCCTTTCTTGATAATGGAAATCTGATAACATGTAAATTGCAAAGATGCTTATTTATGCAAGCACTTTAGAATTTTAATAATTTATCATGGTTTGAAACCTCTTTAAATATCAAAGTATACCCCAAAAATGCAAATAATTCATTTTTTAAATTACCTTTCTTATTGATACAGTCCAAATGCCTTGTGCAGACTACTCAAGAAGCCTCACAATAGCTATTACCATATCAGTGGTGCAAAAAGCACAAGTAATGTCTTCTCGAGGCATAGCAGAACATGACACCGTCTAACAAATTATCCTTCACATGGAAAATGATTTGGATAAACTTATATTAATATTTATATTAATATTAAGACTAAAAAAAATGTAAACCCAAATCCAATGTCTTATCCAGGAGCGTTTCCGTCTTTCAATTATTTAACATCTTCGACGCTGAGATAAAAAATATGAAAAACACAGGCCCAGATATAAAATGCAGTCAGTCCTAAGAGCTTCCAATGCATTTCTATAAAGCTGGAGACGTGGAGGTAAAGTTTTGTATAGGTGTTATACATGCACATAAGATCTTTGACTTGTGGAATTGTCCAAAGTCGGTTTATTTCATGTTGCTCTTCCCCTTTATTTAGATTTAGTTGTACCTATTTCAGCTACCGTATATACTCGAGTATAAGCCGAGATTTTCAGCCCAAATTTTTGGGCTGAAAGTGCCCCTCTCGGCTTATACTCGAGTCAATGTGGGTGGCAGGGTCGGCGGGTGAGGGCGCTGAGGTATACTTACCTAGTCCCAGCGATCCTCGCGCTGTCCCTGCCTTCCTCCCCGTCTTCTGTGCTGCAGCTTCTTCCTCTCTTCAGCGGTCACGTGGGACCGCTCATTAGAGATATGAATAAGCGGCTCCACCTCCCATAGGGGCGGAGCCGCCTATTCATTCCTCTAATCGGCGGTGCCGGTGACCGCTGACAGGAAGAGCTGCGGCACCGAAGACCAGGCAGAGGGACAGCGCGAGGATCGCCAGGACTAGGTGAGTATGTCATATTCACCTGTCCTCGTTCCAGCCGCCGGGCGTCGCTCCATCTTCCCGGCCGGCGCCTCCATCTTCCCGGCGTCTGCACTCTGACTGTTCAGGCAGGGGGCGCGATGACGCATATAGTGTGCGCGGCGCCCTCTGCCTGATCAGTCAGAGCAGAGACGCCGGGAAGATGGAGGCGCCGGAACGAGACGCCGGGAGCTGCAATCAAGGGAGGTGAGTATGTGTTTTTTTTTTTTTATTGCAGCAGCGGCGGCAGCACAGATTTCTATGGGGCACAATGAACGGTGCAGGGAGCAGAGCTGTGTATATATGTGGGACATGCAGGGAGCAGAGCTGTGTATATATGTGGGACATGCAGGGAGCAGAGCTGTGTATATATGAGGGACATGCAGGCGGCAGAGCTGTGTATATATGTGAGACATGCAGGCGGCAGAGCTGTGTATATATGTGGAACATGCAGGGAGCATATGGCACCGTATATGGCACCGCAATGGGGCACAATGAACGGTGCAGAGCACCGTATATGGCACAGCAATGGGGCACAATGAACGGTGCAGAGCACTATATGGGGCACAGCTATGGGGAAATAATGAACGGTGCAGAGCACTATATGGCACAGCTATGGGGAAATAATGATCTATTTTTATTTTTGAAATTCACCGGTAAATGCTGCATTTCCACCCTAGGCTTATACTCGAGTCAATAAGTTTTCCCAGTTTTTTGTGGCAAAATTAGGGGGGTCGGCTTATACTCGGGTCGGCTTATACTCGAGTATATACGGTAAATATGAATTCAGACGACATAAAATGTGAATAAAGGAAAAAAACAAACAACTTTACATAACTCTCAACAACCTCAAACCATTTTCTGCCTGTAAAGGGTTATGTGGAGATGAAACAGACTGTGATTTGATTTGACATATAAAAAAAACATTATACTTGGATATATTGTATTTGGGCAGTGTAGATGTTTAGCACTGATGTAGATTTTTTTTCTCTAAATATGACTTCTGTAAAATTGCAGATTCCCTTAAGCCCAGAACTATAGCTTTTTAAATGAAGGTTGGGAAAAAAATGAGAACTATTTCAAAATACTTTTTTTTTTTAAAGAGAACCTGTCACCCCCAAAATCGTATATGAGCTAAGCCCACCGGCATCAGGGGCTTATCTACAGCATTCGGGAAAGCTGTAAATAAGTCCCCGATGTAACCTGAAAGATGAGAAAAAGAGGTTAGATTATACTCACGAGGGCGGCCGATCCGATGGGCTTCGTGGTCCGGTCCGGGGCCTCCCATCTTCTTACGATGACGTCCTTTTCTTGTCTTCACTCTGCGGCTCCGGCGTACTTTGTCTGCCCTGTTGAGGGCAGCGCAAAGTACTGCAGTGCGCAGGTGCTGGGCATCTCTGACCTTTCCCGGTTCTTGCCCACTGCAGTACTTTGCTCTGCCCTCAACAGAGGGCCGCAGCGTGAAGACAAGAAGAGTACGTCATCGTGTAAGAAGATGGGAGGCCCCGGACCGCGACACCCATCGGACTGGACCGCAGCAGGACCGCCCCTGGGTGAGTATAATCTAACCTCTTTTTCTCATCTTTTAGGATACATCTGGGGCTTATCTACAGCATTGCAGAATGCTGTAAATAAGCCCCTGATGCCGGAGAGCTTAGCTCACCTTCGATTTTGGGGGTGACAGGTTCCCTTTAACTAACTTTAAAATTACTATACAGTGGGGAAAATAAGTATTTGACACACTGCCGATTTTGCAAGTTTTCCCATCTACAAAGAATGGAGAGGTCTGTAATTTTTTATCAAAGATACACTTCAACTGTGAGAGACAGAATCTAAAAATAAAACCAGAAAATCACATTGTATGATTTTTACTTAATTACTTTACATGAAATAAGTATTTGATCCAATAGAAAAACAAAACTTAATATTTGGTTCAGAAAACTTTAATTGCAATTACAGAGGTCAGACGTTTCCTGTAGTTCTTGACCAAGTTTGCACACACTGCAGCAGAGATTTTTGCCCACTCCTCCATACAGATCTTCTCCAGATCTTTCAGATTTCAGGGTTGTCGCTGGGCAAAATTGAGTTTCAGCTCCCTCCAAAGATTTTCTATTGGGTTCAGGTCTGGAGACTGACTAGGAAACTCCAAGACCTGAAAATGGTTCTTTTGGAGCCACACGTTAGTTGCTCTGGCTGTGAGTTTAGGGTGATTGTCATGCTGGAAGGCCCAGCCACAACCCATCTTCAATGCTCTTACTGAGTGAAGGAGGTTGTTGACCAAAATCTTGCCAAACATGACCCCATCCATGCTCCTTTGAATATGATGCAGTCGTCCTGTCCCTTTTGCAGAAAAGTTCTCCTCAAAATATGATGTTTCCTCCACCACGCTTCACGGTTGGGACGGTGTTCTTGGGTTTGTACTCATTATTTTTCTTCCTTTGAACACGGTAAGTGGAGTTGATGCCAAAAAGTTCTATTTTGGTCTCATCTGACCACATGACCTTCTCCCATGCCTCCTGTGGATCATCCAGATGGTTATTGGTGAACTTCAAACAGGCCTGGACATGTGCTGGCATGAGCAGGGGGACCTTGCGTGCGCTGCCAGATTTTAATCCATGACGGCGTAGTGTGTTACTAGCAGTAATGTGTTGAGACTGTGGTCCCAGCTCTTTTCAGATCAATAACCAGGTTTACTGGTGTAGATCTGGGCTGATTCATGACATTTCTCAGAATCATACTTACCGCCAAGGCGAGATATTGTATGGAGCCCCAGACTGAAGAAGTTTTATAGTCATCTTGTGTTTCTTCCATTTTCTAATAATTGTGCCAACAGTTGTTGCCTATTGTCTTGAAAGCCCATCCCAGCCTTGTGTAGGTCTACAATTTTGTCCCTGGTTTCTTGAGACAGCTCTTTGGTTTTGGCCATGGTGGAGATGTGGGAGCGTGATTGATTGAGTGTGTGGACAGGTGTCTTTTATACAGATAACAAGTTCAAACAGGTGCAATTAATACAGGTAATCAGTGTAGAGTAGGAGGGATTCTTAAAGAAAAACGAACTGGTCTATGAGAGCCAGAATTCTTGCTGGTTGGTAGGTGATCATATACGTTTTCATGTAATAAAATGCAATTTAATTACGGTATTTAAAAATCATACAATGCGATTTTCTGTTTTTCTTCTATTTTTAGATTCTGTCTCTCACAGGTGAAGTGTACCTACGGTAAAAAAGAAAAATTTGTGCAAAATGTATGTATATATACAGTTTTTTGCTACAAACAAATTGGATTATTGTGAAAATCCCTTTGTACAAATGCCAAACAATCTTAGCTAAAAATGAGCTGTGGTCAGTAGGAGTCTTACATGAATATGGTTTTTACGACTTTTATGTTTATTATTATAATAGGCTTTTACATTATGGAGTACAATGTCTGTTATGTTTTCCTGCATTATGATCTAATTATCTATACAGTTAGACCAGACGCCAGAACCTTTCCCATTTTCCATGTGTCGCCCAAATTGTGGTGTTCTGTAAGGGCAATTATGGCCATATACGGTCAGGTTATTATGCACACTTTGTGTTTGCCAAGCAGACATTATTAAATTACCTTGGGCTGTTATTTCCGGTGATGGATGGATGGCTGCCAGCTGCATATTTTAATGCTGTATTTTTTATTTATTTTTGTTGGCTTTCTTCTAGCTTTTTTTTATTTTACAGAATTTGCAATACAATGCTGGGTGAATAATTTTCCCCACCTTATAGTGTGTGCTTTGTATGTGGCTTTATAATAATTGGACATGAAAAGCATAAAGAAAACTAGACTACATCCGGACTCCAGTTTTCAAACAGTAGTTTTAATTAATTTATTAAAATTACTTTAATCTGGAACCTAGTAGTCTAGAAATTCCAACAATGCAGAACTGAAATGCAAGAACATCTGACATCTCTGATTATTGATTTTTGAGATTCTTAAGACTGAAAGTAAATTAAAGTATAATCGGTAGGAAAAAAGTAATATTTTATTGGGCTAATTTCCTGGAGATTGCCTAGCCTACACTGAAATTTTTATAGTGTTTTTTTTATTAGCCACTTTTAGGTTAGTTAATGAGAAACCTCGAAAGCTTGTGCACATACAGTCATGGCCAAAAGTACTAACACCCCTGCAATTCTGTCAGATAATACTCAGTTTCTTCCTGAAAATGATTGCAATCACAAATTCTTTGGTATTATTATCTTCATTTAATTTGTCTTAAATGAAAAAACACAAAAGAGAATGAAGCAAAAAGCAAAACATTGATCATTTCACACACAACTCCAAAAATGGGCCAGACAAAAGTATTGGCACCCTCAGCCTAATACTTGGTTGCACAACCTTAAGCCAAAATAACTGCGACCAACCACTTCCGGTAACCATCAATGAGTCTTACAATGCTCTGCTGGAATTTTAGACCATTCTTCTTTGGCAAACTTCTCCAGGTCCCTGATATTTGAAGGGTGCCTTCTCCAAACTGCCATTTTTAGATCTCTCCACAGGTGTTCTATGGGATTCAGGTCTGGACTCATTGCTGGCCACCTTAGAAGTCTCCAGTGCTTTCTCTCAAACCATTTTCTAGTGCTTTTTGAAGTGTGTTTTGGGTCATTGTCCTGCTGGAAGACCCATGACCTCTGAGGGAGACCCAGCTTTCTCACACTGGGCCCTGCATTATGCTGCAAAATTTGTTGGTAGTCTTCAGACTTCATAATGCCATGCACACGGTCAAGCAGTCCAGTGCCAGAGGCAGCAAAGCAACCCCAAAACATCAGGGAACCTCTGCCATGTTTGACTGTAGGGACCGTGTTCTTTTCTTTGAATGCCTCTTTTTTTCTCCTGTAAACTCTTATGTTGATGCCTTTGCCCAACAAGCTCTACTTTTGTCTCATCTGACCAGAGAACATTCTTCCAAAACATTTTAGGCTTTTTCAAGTAAGTTTTGGCAAACTCCAGCCTGGCTTTTTTATGTCTCGGGGTAAGAAGTGGGGTCTTCCTGGGTCTCCTACCAATACAGTCCCTTTTCATTCAGACGCCGACCCGGATAGTACAGGTTGACACTGTTGTACCCTCGGACTGCGGGGCAGCTTGAACTTGTTTGGATGTTAGTCTAGGTTCTTTATCCAACATCCGCACAATCTTGCGTTGAAATCTCTTGTCAATTTTTCTTTTCCGTCCACATCTATGGAGGATAGCCATAGTGCCATGGACTTTAAACTTCTTGATGACACTGCGCACGGTAGACACAGGAACATTCAGGTCTTTGGAGATGGACTTGTAGCCTTGAGTTTGCTCATGCTTCCTCACAATTTGGTTTCTCAAGTTCTCAGACAGTTCTTTGGTCTTCTTTCTTTTCTCCATGCTCAATGTGGTGCACACAAGGACACAGGACAGAGGTTGAGTCAACTTTAATCCATGTCAACTGGCTGCAAGTGTGATTTAGTTATTGCCAACACCTGTTTGGTGCCACAGGTAAGTTACAGGTGCTGTTAATTACACAAATTAGGGAAGCATCATGGGCAGCACGGTGGCGCAGTGGATAGCACTGCAGCCTCGCAGCGCTGGGGTCCTGGGTTCTAATCCCACCCAGGACAACATCTTCAAAGAGTTTGTATGTTCTCACCGTGTTTGTGTGGGTTTCCTCCGGGCACTCCGGTTTCCTCCCACATTCCAAAGACATACTGATAGGGATTCTAGATTGTGAGCCCCATCGGGGACAGTGATGATAATGTGTGCAAACTGTAAAGCGCTGCAGAATATGTTAGCGCTATATAAAAATAAAGATTATTATTATTAAGCATCACATGATTTTTCGAATGGTGCCAATACTTTTGTCCACCCCCTTTTTTATGTTTGGTGTGGAATTATATCCAATTTGGCTTTAGGACAATTCTTTTTGTGTTTTTTCATTTAAGACAAATTAAATGAAGATGATAATACCAAAGAATTTGTGATTGCAATCATTTTCAGGAAGAAACTGAGTATTATCTGTCAGAATTGCAGGGGTGTTAATACTTTTGGCCATGACTGTAGCTGTATGCGGTTTTATTAAAGCTCATCTATATCAATCTATACAGAATTATTGCCAACACTGTTGGTGGATGGATAGGGATGTTTAAAGGGTTATCCAGGTTTGCATGGGTCAGTCTCTGCTGGTTTAGCTTAGCTTCATTTCACCTCTCACCATGAAAGCAGCACCTTCTCTCCTAGTCTGTCCTCTCAACGGGGCATAACTGCTGATGTCATGCTGATTGATAGTCGCCACCCCACAGTTAAGTGGCAGGGAGCTGGCTGTCAATCATCATGACGTCACCAGTGACCGGAAGAGAAAACTCTGCTCTATGTGACGTCACAGGAAGGGGTGAATAGAATGAGAACACCCACTTTTGTTCTTGGTTTACTTTAAACCTCATCCCTTTTCAATCTAGGCTGAACTGGATGGACGAATGTCTTTTTTCGGCCTTACTAACTATGTTACTATGTTACTATGTAATCTAGGACAACGCTAAACTCAGCAGGATTTTTTTCCAAAATGGCAGGGCAATCCCTGTTGGCAACCATGACTTTCCAGTACTCAGATTTCATAACAGAGGCATGTGTGAATGTGAAGTTCTCCATTGGATGTCATAATAAGGATGCGTTCTCCACTTGATTGAATTTCCCTAGAGAAAAATATGTTTGTAATACGGTGCTGTCCAGATGTACCATTTGGTGGCACATGAGCTGCCTAGATCTCTGTAGTAGGCCGTCTGTGTGGGCTTTGTGCACACTTCTTTTCCTTGTACATGAGATCTGATCTTCTGGAAAGACTGCAGTTACCCTTGTTATCCTCCATCTCCACATCTCCTGTGGACAAGGGTCCAGGAAGCAGAGATAAGCCTGTGACATGGAGTGAACATCGTGGTCTTTGTGGTTTCCTTGACTGACAATGTTAGGTTCCGCTGAGCAAAATAGATTATTTCTACTCCTTAAACCCACAGTCATTCTGTTTTCTTAGTTTGCTTTATATTCAGCATGAGGAGAAGACTTGTATTATTCTTTTTCTTTGATATGGAAAAAAAAAGGCCATCTGGCCAGAGTCGTAGAAGAATCCATGAGGTCCGTGTGCATGCTGTGCGATTGGTCTTTGGAAATAGAGAGAATGCCCTGGGCTTGGAGCCAGGCACATACTGGAGCGATTGGACAGTCAAGGTCCCTGTAGAAATGTTAAAATATGGAATTTTCTGTCCCTCAGGGGTAAACTTGTTGTGTTGCTGATTATTTACTAAAGTTTTTTTAATGTTTTTTCTGTTCTGTGGAAAATACCGGTAACAAATTAAAAATAAACAACCAATGTGAAGGAAGATTCCTGTTTTTGCTATTTTGTGTTTAAAGAATAGTGAACATGTAGAGATGTAAAAAATTATGTGAACATAGTATAGTAGCAACGAATCCTCATAGATATTGGAATAAAGCCCTTACTTCCACTAGACGTGTAGGATGACCCATTTCTATAGATGTAGCCTTGGGTATACCTAGATTGGGAGAGAGATCTGTAACTTTTTAAATATTTACATATATATATATATATATATATATATATATATATATATATATATATATATATATACATACTGTGTGTGTGTGTATATATATATATATATATATAAGAGAGAGATCTATATAGAGATATAGATAGAGGCTTGAGAAAGGCTCATTCAGAGCCAAAACGTCGCCCAGACAAGTGGGTTGATTAAAATCCTGCCCATCTAACACTGAAATGATGGAGTGCTGCCTCTTTTTTGAGAAGTATGGTATATATACAGTACAGACCAAAAGTTTCGACACACCTTCTCATTTAAAGATTTTTCTGCATTTTCATGACTTTGAAAATTGTAAATTCACACTGAAGGCATCAAAACTATGAATTAACACATGTGGAATTATATACTTAACAAAAAAGTGTGAAACAACTGATGAGCTTCAAGAGGTAGTCACCGGAAATGGTCTTCCAACAATCTTGAAGGAGTTCCCAGAGATGCTTAGCACTTGTTGGCCCTTTTGCCTTTACTCTGCGGTCCAGCTCAACCCAAACCATCTCGATTGGGTTCAGGTCTGGTGACTGTGGAGGCCAGGTCATCTGGCGTAGCACCCCATCACTCTCCTTCTTGGTGGTCAAATAGCCCTTACACAGCCTGGAGGTGTGTTTTGGGTCATTGTCCTGTTGAAAAATAAATGATGGTCCAACTAAACGCAAACCGGATGGAATAGCATTCCGCTGCAAGATGCTGGGGTAGCCATGCTGGTTCAGTATGCCTTAAATTTTGAATAAATCCCCAACAGTGTCACCAGCAAAGCACCCCACACCATCACATCTCCTCATCCATGCTTCATGGTGGGAACCAGGCATGTAGAGTCCATCCGTTCACTTTTTCTTCGTCGCACAAAAACACGGTGGTTGGAACCAAAGATCTCAAATTTGGACTCATCAGACCAAAGCACAGATTTCCACTTGTCTAATGTCCATTCCTTGTGTTCTTTAGCCCAAACAAGTCTCTTCTGCTTGTTGCCTGTCCTTAGCAGTAGTTTCCTAGCAGCTATTTTACCATGAAGGCCTGCTGCACAAAGTCTCCTCTAAACAGTTGTTGTAGAGATGTGTCTGCTGCTAGAACGCTGTGTGGCATTGACCTGGTCTCTAATCTGAGCTGCTGTTAACCTGCAATTTCTGAGTCTGGTGACTCGGATAAACTTATCCTCAGAAGCAGAGGTGACTCTTGGTCTTCCTTTCCTGGGGCGGTCCACATGTGAGCCAGTTTCTTTGTAGCGCTTGATGTTTTTTGCAACTGCACTTGGGGACACTGTCAAAGTTTTCCCAATTTTTCAGACTGACTGACATTCATTTCTTAAAGTAATGATGGCCACTCGTTTTTCTTTACTTAGCTGCTTTTTTTCTTGCCATAATACAAATTCTAACAGTCTATTCAGTAGGACTATCAGCTGTGTATCCACCAGACTTCTGCACAACACAGCTGATAGTCCCAACCCCATTTATATGGCAAGAAATGACACTTATTAAACCTGACAGGGCACACCTGTGAAGTGAAAACCATTCCCGGTGACTACCTCTTGAAGCTCATCAAGAGAATGCCAAGAGTGTGCAAAGCAGTCATCAAAGCAAAAGGTGGCTACTTTGAAGAACCTAGAATATAAGACATAATTTCAATTGTTTCACACTTTTTTGTTAAGTATATAATTCCACATGTGTTAATTCATAGTTTTGATGCCTTCAGTGTGAATTTACAATTTTCATAGTCATGAAAATACTGAAAAATCTTTAAATGAGAAGGTGTGTCCAAACTTTTGGTCTGTACTGTATATATTTTTTATTTATTTTTTTGAAGAAGAATTGGCTTACATTAAAGGGGTGGTCAATGTGTCCTAAATCCCTGTTTAGTGCCATAATCTAAACTATTTTCTAATATTCTTTAAATAAAAATTCCCTATCCTTCCCTTCCTATACTATATAACTGCTTTTCTTTTTTCCCCCTACTTCCTTTTTGATGACGCTTCATATGAGAATCCTATTACATACATGCTGGGATGCTCAAACAAAGCATCGGGAGCATAGGCTGCGACAACTGGTGCAGCCTTTGCGCTTTCTCTGATAGAAACGTCGATGACGCTCGATTAAGGGGCTGGGCTAGTCCATGTCCAATATCCACTGTGCGATGTGCACAAAGACAGTGCGTTCTACTGCCAGGTCAGATCAGCAATAATGAGTCGGCAATTGTCACAATACCCATCGTGCAGAGACCAGCACCGCAATTGCAGGGCAGCATGCTGTCATTGTGCACACTGCACAGTCGACATCCTGCAGGGACTAGCCCAGCCCCTGAAACAAAGGTCACTGATGATGCTTTATTTCAGGGAGGAGACAGGGACTGCGACAGAGACCCCAGCCTCTACTCCCCGATGATACTTTTTTTACTATCCCAGCATGCACTTGGATTCTCAAATGAAGCATCATCAAAAAGGAAGTAGGAAAAAAATTAAAAGCAGTTAGATAATGTAGTTAGGGAAGGATAGGACATTTTTAATTAAAGTACATCAGAAAATAGATTAGATTATAGCATCAAATAGATAGGGAGTTAGAATGAAAATTAATTTATGTTTCGGACCAACCCGTTAATGCAATGAATAGTTTTTCTTTCTCCATGCACTCTATAGTAATAGATGGATTTTATGTGTAAGATCAGCTCATACAATATAAGGACAGGATGACACAGCAGTCAAAGTGATAATTCAGGTGTAACTTTCAGAAGTTTGATATGTTTCAGTTTCAGTTTACGTAGCTGTATTACTACAGTAATAATCAAATACCTCCAATTAGAAATGTAGTATAGTTCTTCTGATTCTCTGACACTTACCCATTGTACAGGGAATTGCAGTATCCATGGTTACAATCACTCATACAGTGACATTTATTTATTGCTAGTGATCATAACCATGGATACTTAAGATACTGAAATGTCTTGCACATGGGGTAAGCGACGCAGCAAACAAAAATACAGTTGTGCTCAAAAGTTTACATACCCCGGCAAAAATGTTTCAGAGAATATGAATGATAACACCAAAACTTTCTCTCCACTTATGGTTAGTGGTTGGGTGAAGCCATTTATTGTCAAGCTACTGTTTCTCTTTTTAAATCATAATGACAACCCAAAACATCCAAATGACCCTGATTACTAGTTCACATACCCCATTTCTTAATACCGTGTATTGCCCCCTCTAACATCAATGACAGCTTGAAGTCTTTTGTGGTAGTTGTGGATGAGGTTCTTTATTTTCTCAGATGGTAAAGCTGCCCACTCTTTTTGGCAAAAAGCCTCCAGTTCCTGTAAATTCCTGGGCTGTCTGGCATGAACTGTGCGCTTGAGATCTCCCCAGAGTGGCTCAATGATATTGAGGTCAGGAGACTAAGATGGCCACTCCAGAACCTTCGCTGTGCTCTGCTGTAGCCAATGACAGGTCGACTTGGCCACACACTGCTGCAGCATGTCCTGCTTATCCTGAGCGTTTGTTTCTGCCTGGAACCCTGTGCACACTGCAATCTTTCTGACTGATGAAGGTCATTGTGGGACCAAAATGTTTCTTAATTTTATTTTGTGCAGGCAATCCAAAAATAATGTGCTTACATTTACCCAAGTGCCAAGTTTTCTACAAGATTTACATGTGATAAGATCCTACTTGGGCACCATCCACAGCCACAGGAGTGCTGTAATCACCATTTTTGATGTCTATTACTGCAGACTGTCGAATAGTGAGGGGTTGGCTGTCATTTGATCTCATGTATGCAGTTTACATACTTGTGGTCACATAGTGACTAGCCTTTGGCTTCTCTTTAAAGAACAGAATTGTGGGAAGTGTTGAAGCCTAGTTGGCATGTGATCACAAGTATTAAAAGTCTACGTATTGTCCACCCGCACCAGGAATACATGGCAATTGTGACCGTAGACCATTTCCACAATTCAGCAGTATGCTGTCATATAGAGTGAGACCAGACAACCCGTCTCATTCACTATGTAGACCCATCCTTACAAGTCAACGCACAATGAGGGAAGAAAGCTGTCTTGTTGGAAAATTTGATCATTCTGTAATTTTTAACAGGGGTCTTTCAATTTAATATATCTACGATAAGCCATAAAGTGTGATTGGGGAGTGCCTAACCTTTATAATAACCCTTGATTGCTGTAAAAGCTGCTGTGCCCCCTTTCTTGAAAGCTGGGACATAGACTCTGCCCATGAAGAATCCTTATCATTAATGTATAACAGAAAAGAGCCTTTTACTATTTGTCCACACATGAGAAGTAGTAAAAATTTCCGAAAATTCAGCCAATTGAAAAGACCCGTGTGCTTTTGTATTTTTTCTCTTGTTGAAATGGCTCTCGACAGATGTCACATTTTTATATCAATCTGTAACTGCAAGATTGGAGCAGTAGGCTTATTTTTAAGGAAATTTCCATGCCTCTGGTTACAGGAACCTCCATGGGAGATTTCCTCTTTCATTGTTTCACTGTTCTTCACTGTAATTCCGACCAAGCTGTCATCTGTTGATAATAAGTGGGTGGCGGCGTTTTTATTGAGTTCTCAACTTTCACTTCATACGTAGAAATCATAAACTATCATTATGTTGTCAAGTCCTTATGCAAGATTAGCTATGGTATATATGGCAGCTGTGAATGACACCCATGTTTTCTGTGTCAAAATGTCACATAGACTGTGGGGTCGTACACTAAACACAGGGTTTCTGCGGAAACCTATACATCATCATACACATTTTCTCTTTTTAGGACATAACCATTTTCTCCAACAATTGAAATTACTTTTTTTTTTACTTTCCAGTGGGTCAGGAATGGAAATAAGAAGCAGAGACCAGTGGGGCTGTTTTTGTGAAGTTTTTCTAAACTAAGGCTATGTGCACACTGAGTATTCATAAGGCGTTTTTGGAGCAGAAAGAGTGGAAACTCTCCAAACCTTATATTTTGCCTTCAGATGTTCCCTCAAACACAGAAAAAAGAGGCCAAGTGCACATACTCTAAGACTACGTGCACGCAGACTTTTTTGAGAGCTTCAAAAAACTCCTGAAAAACTGTAAAAAAATAAATAAAAACACTTTAAGGACTCTTCCTAATCAATTCAAAACCAAGTTGCTGGTTATATGTTCAGTCTTTTGAGGGTTTTTCTTCTGTTTCAGGTTTTAAGCACCTCCTGAAACGCACTAGGCACTGTACAATCAAAAGGCTTCAGAAAAAAATAAATAAAATAAACACTTTATGAAAAAATCTCTTTGAAAATGCTTAAAAACGACTGAGGAAATGCTTCAGGAAATGAAAACTCCTCATACAAGGAGCGTTTCCCGAAGGGTTTCCAATGGAAATCTTCTTTTTAACAACCAGAAAAAACTGTGTGTACATACCCTTTCTTTTTTACAAAAATGTTGTCACTTGATTGCAAACATATTGATTTCAAATTCATAATATTACAAAAGTAGTATTGTCCATCAGTGTTACAGTAATAGACAGTCTTAATCGTTCATGCCTTAGATACTCATGGTAGACCTGGGGGGGATTTTGTTAGTCACATCCCTTTGCTATTGAATACAGCAAGATCTACCACAAGACCAACATTTCTAATGATACCCGTGGCCTGCTGGGGTAAGTGACAGAGTCAGCAACTTTGTGTTTCATCACAATTCTTAACATTATGGGTGTCTTGAGAACACCGATTCTGTTACCAACGTAGCAGACAAGGCGGCCCATGACCAGACAGGCCCTTCTGGCATTTTCTCAGAATTGCCAGATGGCCAGTCCGGCCTGCGTAATGGAAATAGAGCTTAGAGATTTATTTTATTACTGCAGAGAGCAGAGCAAGGAGGATTCTGCTGCAGCCAGTTATCTTACAGCCGTACACGGGACGATGAGATGGAAGGACATGGCTGAACCCAGACATGGAAATGAAGCGTTTTTCTCTTGCGCTGCTGGTGAAATCCCACGAATGGATGGAAATGAGTAAAATGTAGCTTTTGTTTTTGCTGTTTTCTTATTTACGCCTTTCAAAGTTATCCATCGTCTTCCTAAGGATACAACCACAGTAAAGATCTCTGGGTCCATTTGTGGGATTTCACCAGCGCAAGAAGAAAAAAAACTCTTGATTTCCTTACAACTAAACTTCTGGTCCGATGACCCGTAGTTTGCAGCAGCTGGTATATGCCTAGAGATTGTTGCAGCACCATTAGATGAGTAATATTATCGTATAAAACCATATTTGCTCTTATTTGCTCCTTAGTTTTTCCCCAACATGGCTGAACTCCCGAGGAACACTTTAAATACAGTTATAAGAAGAAAAAAAAAGGTTTTCAGATCGAAGCTTACCTGGCCAAGGATATACTTACAGCATATGCCTTCCTAATTGAAGTACATTATACATCTGGATTTTGGTTTGAGATAGATTTTTACATAAAAATCTACTGTAAATTGAGCCTAAAGCCTCCTCCAACCACCCTCCATAAACCTTAGACTAATGTCAGAAGCACCCTTTGATATTGATGGGCTCCACCAGTCTATTGTATTTTGATGATTGGAGAAATCTAAAGCCATTTTCTGGAATTCTCAGGCACATTCACGCTCTGTGTATAATTAGCTGCAATAAAAGTACTCTCCATGCAGCCAAGTACCAACGTCTCTGTACGTTTAACACTTGTTTAGTAATTCCTAATGTGTTGGATAACTTGTGCAGTTTAGTTCTCAACCCTGAGCTGCCATGCTATAAAACGTGTGAGCGGGTGACTAATGAAAGGCCTGGAAGTCAGGGAGGAAGCATTCAGTGTTCTCACTGTAGGACCAGGTGAATGGATAAATGGATTTTACATTAACAGACGTACGTCTCTGGATTCAGTGAAGCTGAACATTGGTCGCCGTTACACATCGGGTTAACATTTAGGTGAACTAACAAGATGTTAAACTCTATGGGTTTCTCCTCAGTTTTTGTTTACAGGTGAGGTGACATGTTGTCAGGCTGTCGATGGTGATGTAAGTAACTGGCTGTCATGATTGCATGTCGGGCCTACATGTCATCATCTCAAGCATTGTGAACAAATATCAACAGGAGACTATAACCAGAAAAACCATGTTCATTAAAACAGTTGAGGAGAAATAAATGATATATCACACCCTCCAACAATGTCAGGGCCTAATTTCCTTATAGACATAGTAGGCTATTGTCTATATTTTAGGCCCTGATGGTCTGTCCAATTGGGGCCGTGTAGAGGGAGAAGAGAAGGGGGCCAAGGACTGAGCCCTGGGGTACCCCGACAGTGAGAGGAAGAGGAGATGAAGTGGAGCCAGAGAACAGAACACTGAAGGAGCGGTCAGAAAGATAAGAGGAGAACCAGGGGAGAGCAGTGTCCTTAATGCCAAGTGACTAGAGCCTAGAGAGTACGAGAGGGTGGTCAACAGTGTCGAAAGATCAAGAAGAATAAGCAGAGCGTGGTCACCGTTACATTTTCCTGTCAGAAGATCGTTGGTCACTTTGAGTGCAGTTTCTGTCGAGTGTAGGGGGCGGAAGCCGGACTGTGAAGGGTCTAGGAGGGAGTGAATGGAGAGGTAACGGGTAAGGCGGGAGTAGACTAGGAGCTCCAAGAGTTTAGAGATGAAGGGGAGATTGGAGACCAGTCTGTAGTTGTTTGTGTAGGATGGGTTGAGGGTGGGTTTCTTTAGTAATGGAGTAATGATAGAGTGTTTGAAGGAGGACGGGAAAATGCCTGAGGAGAGTGAGAGATTAGAGATTGTAGTTAGGTGAGTAGTGATGACTGGAGAGAGAGGCTGGAGGAGATGAGAGGGAATGGGGTCGGTAGAGCATGTAGTCAGACGAGAAGTAGAGAGGAGCCTGGAGACTTCTTCTGTGATGGGATCAAATTCGGAGAGTGAGCCAGGGGAGATGCAGGGAGGGATGGGAGTCACTGAACTTGGTGTCTGGGAGCGGATTTCCTGATGGATATTGTCTATTTTCTCTATAAAGTGGGCGGCCAGGTCATCAGCACAAATGTCTGTGATAGGGGCTTGAGCTTTTGGCCTGAGGAGGGAGTGAAAGGTGTCAAAAAGTTTCTTGGGGTTGCTGGATAGTGAGGAGATCAGAGTGGTGAAGTAGGTCTGTTTGGCGATGTGAATAGAGGTTATAGGTTTTTAACATAAATTTGAAGTGTATGAAGTCTTCTGGTGTCCGAGTTTTCCTCCATAAGCGTTCAGCACTCCTAGAGCATCGCTAGAGAAATCAGGTTTGTGATGTGAGCCAGGGCTGTCTTACTCTGTGTTTGAAGGTTCTGAGGATGAGAAGAGCTACTTGGTCTAGGGTGCTTCTAAGTGTGTCATTGTAGTGATGTACCGCCAGATCAGGACAGGAAAAAGAGGAGATTGGGGACAGTGAGTGTAAGGAGTCTGAAAGTGTATGACGGTTAATGGCTTGTAGATTTCTGACTGAATGGTAGGAAGGCGGGTGCTGGGGTGAGCGAGGATTTGTGAGCATGAAGGAGAGAATGTTCTAGTCAGAGAGGGGAAGCGGTGAGTTACTTAGGTAGGAGATTGAACACAGCCGGACAAAGACCAGGTCAAGGGTGTTACCGTCCTTGTGTGTCTCAGAGGTTGAGAGCTGTGAGAGGCCAAGCGAAGTGGTTAGTGATAGAAGCTGGGATGCAGATGTAGAAGTGGGGTTGTTTATGGGGTTGTTGAAGTCTCCCAGGATAAGGGTTGGGAGTTCTGAGGACATGAAGTGCGGCAGCCAGGCAGAGAAATGGTCCAGGAAGTGGGTGAGCATGGGGACCTGTCGACTCCACCACCAGGTCTGTTTGTGGGTCTCGGGGAATGGGAGAATTGTAGGCCATCATGGGAAATGGCAACAGGGGAGACAGTGTCAGAATCCTGGATCCAGGTTTCAGTGAGGGCCAATAGATTTAGAGAGTTGTTCAGAAAGTAGTTGTGCAGGAAAGGAAGCTTGTTACATACAGAATGTGGATTCCAAAGGGCACAATTGAAAGAAGGAGATGAGGGAGTGCAAGTAATATTAATAAGGTTAGAATGGTTTTGATGTGAGGTAGGGTAGCAGTTGAGGTTGTGGAATGGTGGACCAGGGTTGGGGGAGATGTCTCCCGAAACCAGTAGGAGTAGGAAGATAAAAAGCAAGAAGTTTTTTGAATTGTAAGAAGTTAAAGCTATTGACCAGAGGTTTGTAATTCGATTTGCACTGCCCTGTCTCGGGATCCAGCTCTGTGACAGCTGTTCTGCACTTTTGCTCCTTGCATTGTCCTACCAGCATCCTTGGCACCTTTGGCGTGTGAGGTCCACTCACTCTTCCTCTTGAGATATCACGACGTTGCAAGCCTGGTAAATGTCACAGACACCCAGAATACCTGACCGAGGTATTGGTTGCCACCGAGAACCAGACAGGATACCGGATCAGATAAGCGCAAACAAAATTACCCATCTTATTCTACAGTGACCACTCTGTCCTTACTTTGGCAGATGTTCACAAAAATCACCTTACTACAAGTATAGTTTGAGTAGCACATCATCATCACCGATGTCTTCATCTGACAAGTTCTTCTTCTTATTCTGTACAGTCTTCTTCCTCTAGTAGTAAGACATGGTGACAGCCCCATCGATCAGGGGCTCCATTACACGCTACTGCACACGACCTTGGAGAACAGCACATGCACAATGTCATGCATGTTGTTATTTAATAGAGGCTGCAGATAATCAAGTCCGTTCATGTGCCCCTCCATTAGTAATTTTCCTTTAAGCTTTGTTTGAATTTTTATTTTCCACTATATTCAGCAAGGAGTTTACAATATGTTTTTTCTCCCCAGAAACAGCGCCACTTGTGTCTGCAGGTTTTGTCTGGAATTGTAACTCTGCTCCATTGAATTGAATAGGCCTGAACTTCAGTTCCAGACACAGTCCACAGACAATAGTGGTGCCAATTTTTAAGAGACCTTCTGAGAAAACTGTAACCCATCAGAGTTTGGAGCCAGTCTTGTATAGACAGCAGCCTGTTTCACTTATCCCAGAAGCTTAAATGTCATTTATTTCTGGCTGTTTGTCATAGC
The DNA here is from genome assembly GCF_032444005.1 of Ranitomeya imitator. Lineage (NCBI taxonomy): Eukaryota > Metazoa > Chordata > Amphibia > Anura > Dendrobatidae > Ranitomeya > Ranitomeya imitator. Next base: position 73,774,169 of record NC_091286.1, on the reverse strand, counting down.
AACATCTTTCTGCTCTGCGACAAAGTGGCTCAGCCAATAATTTCATAAATGTACTGTACTATTCACTGAATACTTATTACACAAAGGGCATTTTCATTCAAGGTCTGTTTTTCTAACATTGTTTATTTAATGAGCGCATATTTCATTTTCTTGTTTTACTTTTGTTCTGCTTTCATTACTTTTTATGCATACCTCCGAGCCTCATACTGTAAAATGGTCTTCAATTTACAATGTGAAAAGCCAAATACGGAATGATGTTTTCACTTCAATAAACTGAGAATATCTCCTTGAAAAGTCGTGTTCTCAAACATCACATCCAATTTACCTCTTCGTAAATAAATTAAGTAGAACAGGAACCTGTGATTGATGCTCCTCTGCAAATTTTTCCTTTGTGTTTGATTCATTTTTTTAATCTGTTTTTTTAGCTTTCCGAAAAGATATTTCTGAAAAATACTATTATCACCTTATTAACTTACAGTATTAATCAGTAATAATAATATGATATATTTTTCTGATTAGAATTATTGGAAAAATATTTTTGTACAATGTTTTATTGGATTAAAAAACAAAAAAAGCCGGTGGGGGGTTGTAGTTCATTGACTATCCCTAATTTACGAGAACACAAATGTTTGATATACAAAGCAAACAACGCTCACGGATCTCTGAGTAATTGCTGTGTAAATATGCCGCCTCTTGCTTTTTTTTTCTGGTTACCTCTTCTGTCTTTCTATGTAGCTGTGTAATATAGAGTTTTACTGTACTTAACCGATTAAACAATCGATTAACCGCAATAACTTTAAAGGGAACCTGTCACCCCGAAAATCGCGGGTGAGGTAATCCCACCGGCATCAGGGGCTTATCTGCAGCATTCTGTAATGCTGTAGATAAGCCCCCGATGTTACCTGAAAAAGGAGAAAAAGACGTTATATTATACTCACCCAGGGGCGGTCCCGCTGCTGGTCAGGTCGGATGGGCGTCTCCGGTCTGCTGCGGCGCCTCCCATCTTCATTACAAGACGTCCTCTTCTGATCTTCAGCCACGGCTCCGGCGCAGGCGTACTTTGCTCTGCCCTCTTGAGGGCAGAGGATAGTACTGCAGTGCGCAGGCGCCGGAAGGGTCAGAGGCCCGGCGCCTGCGCACTGCAGTACTTTGTCTGCCCTCAACAGGGCAGAGCAAAGTACGCCTGTGCCGGAGCCGTGGCTGAAGATCAGAAGAGGACATCATGGAAAGAAGATAGGAGGCGCCGGAGCGGACCGGAGACGCCCATCCGACCTGACCAGCAGCGGGACCGCCCCTGGGTGAGTATAATATAACGTCTTTTTCTCCTTTTTCAGGTAACATCGGGGGCTTATCTACAGCATTACAGAATGCTGCAGATAAGCCCCTGATGCCGGTGGGCTTACCTCACCCGCGATTTTCGGGGTGACAGGTTCCCTTTAAGCACTTTTACTTCATATTTTTCAGATCTGCTATGTTCACATTTGCGTTGTGTGGTGATACGTCGGCGACGCAACGCACAACACATGCAAAAACGCATGCAAAACGCAGCTTTTTGTGACGCATGCGTTAATTTTTGCATGATTTTTGGCGCAGAAAAAACTGCATCATGCAGCGTCCTCTGCGCCCTGACGCTTGCGCCAAAATGACGCAAGCGTCACAAACCGCAAGACAACGCATGTCCATGCGCCCCCCCATGTTAAATATAGGGGCGCATGACGCATGCATCGCCACGGCTGTGACCGACGCAGCACCGCACAACGCTAATGTGAACGTAGCCACATATGTCAAGTCTCTATTTCCAGTTATTTCAGTGGTCATCCTTTAGCACATTGTTTTCAATTTAAAGATTTCGCTTGGACTTAATGGGGATGTCCAGTCTTAAACTACAAGTCTACGGTTACTTTATGTGACTGCAGACTTGTGAAGCCTCACATGGCGCGCACTGCACACTGTCAGATTTCTCCGGTGCAGGCATTGTGGGAGAGGAAAGGGCGTGACCATAAGCATGCGATTTGCATACATGCGGTCACTTGCTGACTAGACTGTATCTGGCCTCGTTCAGTGCAAATCTATTGAGTAAGGCTGGACATGTCTAGTTGGAATGTGGCTTGAAGTATGCAGATCGCATGTCCTCTCACTTCTGGCACTGGAAAATCCTGACAGTGTACGGTGTGCACACTGTTAGGTTTCACAAGTGCAGAGTCACATCGAGTGACTGCAGACTTGTAGTTTAAGACTGGACATGAACTTTAAATGGGGTATTCGATCTCATTATTATCAGATCTGTGGTGACCCAACACCCCCACTTAACAGTTGTGTTCAGCTCCAGTGGCATCTGGATGTAAACTGTGAACAATACCTAGTGAACAGAGTTGGAGGTGAAAACAGCTGATTGGTGGGGGTGCCGGGTGTTGGACCCTTACCATACCGATATTGATGCTCTATAATGTGGTAAGGTCATTAATATCCATCAACAATGTAGTGATACACCTTAGGGTGCCGAATGTTTGACCAACAGCAATTCCTCCTGACGACTCCATACATATGCGCTTCTTGGCATGGTCGATCTTGTCGATCGTGTGTTCTTATTGGGGAGAAAGGAATAAACCTATGAGAACATTTCTCGTGATGATCTGTCTCCCATGAGTATAAAAGCATCTAGCATATTGAAATCCATCAAATCTTTTTTTGTCCCAAATCTATTTTTGTCCCAATACCAGTTGTAGAAGAAAAGTCAGAACAGCCAATAATGCACATTAGATGATTGACCATTCCCAATGAAATTGTGGTGTCCGGTAAACATCCCATTAATGTATACCGGCATATTTGAGCATTGATGGCTTAATATACCGGGCTATGGCGCCCTATTATGCCTTTTGAAGATATGAGATATGGAAGTAACAGCAAACAGTTTCTAATATTCTGGTGAACTTCGCCCATCTATACATTGTGTGATTGGTTATTAATGTGAATGCAACTTCACTGCAGGAAACATATCTGGCCAGAAAAGCAGGACAATCACCAGGCCGGCTTCTGTTTGAAATGGCTAGTCTCGCGGGGACCTCAGTGATGGACCAAGAGCTTGTTCTAATAGATTACAAGAGGTCTTGTGTGCACTACACAGTTCTTGAATTGCAAGAAGTTGTCTGAAGCCCCCAACCATTTTCTGACGATCATTCTGCCGGCAGTTTCTCGCCGGCCCTTGAGTGAAAGAGCCGCTGCCAGACTTCTCTTGCTTTCCTCAGTGAGAACATAAGGGTCGGCAGCGCAAAATCATCTGTCCCCATACATATTAGACTGTCGGATGAACCCGTCGATATCGGTAGTTAATCTGATGTTTATGGGGTCTTTAGGTTTCCAACAATGGCCACCAAGACAAAAAATTTAATGATTGTGTATATTTACAGATGGAAATTTACAAATCACTTACAGGTTATTGGTTCAAATGAGAAATGTGTTGACTTTTGATTGTTGGGGGAAAAAATTATGATGACAGCTGTGGAAATTGTGAAATGACTGCAGTCTCCTTCTAATGTATTCCGCATCAATACCTTCTGCTGTTCGGCACCTTAATGAAGTGAGGACAATTACTGTTACTGTGCTACTAATAATGTCATTCACTTAGGCTACTTTCACACTAGCGTTTTTTTTAATACGTCGCAATGCGTCGTTTAGGGGAAAAAACGCATCCTGCAAAGTTGTTTGCAGGATGCGTTTTCGCCCCATAGAGTAACATTACCGACGCATTGCGACTTATTGACACACGTCGCAACCGTCGTGCGACGGTTGCGCCGTGTTGTGGCGGACCGCCGGGAGCAAAAAACGTTGAACTCCGCCCCCACCTCCCCGCACCTCACAATGGGGCAGCAGATGCGCTGGAGAAATGCATCCGCTGCACCCGTTGTGCGGCGCATCAAACGCTAGCGTCGGAATCTCGGCCCAACTCAATGCGACGGGCCGAATCCGACGCTAGTGTGAAACTAGCCTTAGTCTTCACAGAAGAGTCGGGATCATCCTTTATGCCTTCATTGTATGGACAGGACTCGTGTTTGCTCCGGCAGGAGCCTCCCGTGTGGCCAGGAGCCCTGTGGGTGGCTTTACCATGATAACCAGAGAGGATATCTATCCCGCCGCTGTGTGATATCGGTGCATGGACCAGCTTTATCATGTCCACTCAGACATCATGTTTCTGTCTTTTAGGAAACTATGGATTTTCTACCATGAACGTTCTGCAACATTAGTTCCCTGTGTCATCAAGGTAAGAGAAGCTATCGCCATGATCTATATAAATGTTGTATTAGATTGTGGCATTTTATGTCTTAGCTTGGGAGGATCAAGTCTTTTTCTGTTCTTTCTAACGCTCAAATCCTTTCCCGATGTTTCATTTATACACACATCCGTGGCACTCATGCTTTGAGATCCAAGAGAAATCTAAGACTGTCACATCAATGTGTCCTAATACCGTCCTTCTCACCACTGTCATTATCAGTAGGAGATGCCATCAGCATATGATTATTAGAGAGATTTCTCTAGTGCAATGCCAATTCTGATTGTCCTTTTGTAAGAACTGCAATGTAGCTCCATTCACTTAAAGGGATTGTCTGATCCAAATCAATAAGTCTGCAGTCACTCTGTGTGACTACGTCTTATGAGTCCCCCCCAGCTGTGGTGATTCGCCGGATTCCGACCCAGGATCGGAGGGTATGTATGAGTTATGCGTACCCCGGCCAGTGAGTGCGGACTCGCTCCCCATACACTTGCATTGAGCCGAAGCCACACCTCGTCTATTGACACTGCCAGCCAGTGGGCATCCAACTGTATGGAGAGGGAGGCTGCACCCACTAGCCGGGTGGGAAATCAGTGAATCCCTGCAGTGCAGAGTGCGTGTGCTGGGGGGATTGATAAGTCTACAGTCACACAGAGTGACTGCAGACTTATTGATTTGGACCAGATAACCCCTTTAAGTATCAATTGTACAAATTCTATTACTGTATATTATATAGTGCATTAATATATGTATGTATGTATGTATGTATATATATATATATATATATATATATATATATATATATATATATATACATATATATATATATATAATAATCAGGCAGGACAATTCCTTTAAAGGGAATCTGTTGCGAGGTTTTTTCTACTTCATCTGAGAGAAGCATGATATACAGAGAGAGACTTTGATTCCACTTACTGGGGGCAGCAATTGTGATACAATCAGAGTTTTTAGCTGTAGCAATGCAGCAGAGCTCAGAAAGCTGCTAATCAGTGGTGGGGGCGTGATCAGACAAGGATGCACAGGACACCTAGTTCAGCAGTGATAATTGATGTTAATAAAACACTTATTGTAGTGAAACAGCACACAGCCTAATAAGTGACACATCCCTGAAGTCAGTGTCTCAGCCCCTACCTCATGCTGCCCTCAGATTACTGCTGACAGATTCCGTTTAACTTTGTTGTACCTTCTTGCTTGCTCTTAGGTTGCGATCCTTTTCTTCATCTTTGTTTTTCTTGGGTAGAAGTATTGGTGCTCAGGTAGCATCTTGTCAGAATAATATTGAAAACACAATGGAATGTCTGACGCTAGGATGATGGCATATAGTAAAGAACTTAACCACATTCAGTATGTGTTCTCTGATTGTCTATTATGTTGTATTTTTTATATTATTTGTGGCATTTCAACCATAGGGTTCACTTTGACATGAAATTTGGCACCATATCTATTGGGGAGCTAGACGTCTTAGCATGCCTGACTGCATTTTATGCTACAAGTCCTGTAGTGATGGCTCTATTTTTGCATTCTGTTTTTTTTTTTTTTTTTTTGTTGGCTCGCTCTACGTACAGTCTTAAAGTGAATCTGTCAGCAGGATTTTACACCACAAATTATTTCTACGCACATGTAGCTCTTTGAAAGACAAGTGCACAATACCTTTCCATTGCCAATCTGTTCCTCCATTACCGTGAAATCAGTGTTTGAATTGACATGCAAATGAGGCTGAAGAACTATTTGTAGATCTGAAGCCTCTGTCACTCCAGCTCTATTCCCTCCCCTCCAGCGCTGCTGCTTGACTGACAGCTATTTTGCCTGAAGTCACACAGCATAAAGGATGAAAAGTCAATCAGGAGGAGACAGGGCTGGGTGGGGAATAGAGCTGGAGTGACAGAGGCTTCAGATCTACCATAGCCCTTCAGCCTCATTTGCATATCAATTCAATCTGATTTCTCAGTAACGGAGGATCGGACTGACCATGTAAAGGTGTTGCTGGGCTTGTATTTGAAAGAGCTACATGTGCATATAAATAATTTGGGGGTGAAATCCTGCTGACAGATTCCCTTTAACATCATCAACGACAAGACGGTTCCATGGCATTCTGAAGATGATTGGCAACATGTCGCACATGTAGATATTGTGATCCTGCCTCCTTTGGACTAGTTTACCTGGTAAAGCAGAGCTCTGACAGTGAAATAATTACCGTATGTGACAGAAGATACAACCAGGCGATTTGTCAGGATAACTAGCTATTTTGACAATGGATTTAAAATTAGTAGCAGAAAAATGTCAAAACTTGATTTTCAGGTTTCGGCGTCAGATATTTCACCTTATTTACTTCCTTTTAAGTTTTCACTTCAATCGGAAATTCCTTGTTTTTGTTCAACCATTGTGCCGCCAGCGGCAATGCGAAAGAATTTCTTGCATGACGTTTCGGTATCCTAATAACAGGCTGCGATGAAGCAAAGCCGTGTGACCACCAATACCACGGTCAGAGAGCTCCTCTAACGCGTCTTCATCGAGCTTTCCACGGCCGAGTATTTGCTGTACAAACTGCTAGTGTCAATGGTGGGAGGTGTCATTTTAGTACTGGGTCAGGGTCGATTAGCACCAGGAATGTTTTTATAGGGTCTGGAGACAAAGCAGACGTTATCTATGACAAGCTGGGTAAATATTACAATTCTTGTGCTATAAATGTCTGTAAAATGATAGTGACTATATGTAGCATACATTAGTGATATAACAAAAACAAATCAATGTGGGTAAAATGAGAATTGCTTTGAGGTTTAGGGGATTATGAGAATTGCTTTTTTTGCTTTTTTTTTTTTCCAGAAATAGTGCCCTATTTGATAGTAGGCTGTGCCTGGTATTGCAGTTTAGACTTTTTTTTTCTTGGATAAAAAGACCTTTTATTATGCTGACATACAGTGCTGTCCGGTCTGATGGACGTCTCCAGTCTTGATCCTCTCTTTTTGCGATCTCCTTCCCTACTTCGTCTGGATGACGTGTCCTACATCATCCACGCAGTGTCCCATGTCACGCTCCTGTGCGGTTGCACTTTGGCATGGCAGAGAAAAGCACTATAGTGTGCTTGTTCCGGGAAAGGCCGAAGAAAGGCGATGCCCCATAGGTAAAGCTGGCGCATGCGCACTACTGTGCTTTGCTCGTCCCTCGGTAGAGCAAAGAGAAATGCATCTGTGAAGGAGCGCGATGGGGACACTATGTGGATGACGTAGGACACCTCATCCACATGAAGCAAAGATGGAGGACAGCAGTTGTAAGAAGAGAGAAGGCCGGATAAAGGCAGAGACAACCATTGGACCGGACCACCCCGTCTGGGAGTACAATAAAATCTATTTTTTGCGCCTTGCAGAGGGGGTTGGGGACATATACAGTGGGACAAAAAAGTATTTAGTCAGTCAGCAATAGTGCAAGTTCCACCACTTAAAAAGATGAGAGGCGTCTGTAATTTACATCATAGGTAGACCTCAACTATGGGAGACAAACTGAGAAAAAAAATCCAGAAAATCACATTGTCTGTTTTTTTAACATTTTTTTTGCATATTATGGTGGAAAATAAGTATTTGGTCAGAAACAAAATTTCATCTCAATACTTTGTAATATATCCTTTGTTGGCAATGACAGAGGTCAAACGTTTTCTGTAAGTCTTCACAAGGTTGCCACACACTGTTGTTGGTACGTTGGCCCATTCCTCCATGCAGATGTCCTCTAGAGCAGTGATGTTTTTGGCTTTTCGCTTGGCAACACGAACTTTCAACTCCCTCCAAAGGTTTTCTATAGGGTTGAGATCTGGAGACTAGCTAGGCCACTCCAGGACCTTGAAATGCTTCTTACGAAGCCACTCCTTCGTTGCCCTGGCGGTGTGCTTTGGATCATTGTCATGTTGAAAGACCCAGCCACGTTTCATCTTCAATGCCCTTGCTGATGGAAGGAGGTTTGCACTCAAAATCTCACGATACATGGCCCCATTCATTCTTTCATGTACCCGGATCAGTTGTCCTGGCCCCTTTGCAGAGAAACATCCCCAAAGCATGATGTTTCCACCACCATGCTTTACAGTAGGTATGGTGTTTGATGGATGCAACTCAGTATTCTTTTTCCTCCAAACACGACAAGTTGTGTTTCTACCAAACAGTTCCAGTTTGGTTTCATCAGACCATAGGACATTCTCCCAAAAGTCCTCTGGATCATCCAAATGCTCTCTAGCAAACTTCAGACGGGCCCGGACATGTACTGGCTTAAGCAGTGGGACACGTCTGGCACTGCAGGATCTGAGTCCATGGTGGCGTAGTGTGTTACTTATGGTAGGCCTTGTTACATTGGTCCCAGCTCTCTGCAGTTCATTCACTAGGTCCCCCTGCGTGGTTCTGGGATTTTTGCTCACCGTTCTTGTGATCATTCTGACCCCACGGGGTGGGATTTTGCGTGGAGCCCCAGATCGAGGGAGATTATCAGTGGTCTTGTATGTCTTCCATTTTCTAATTATTGCTCCCACTGTTGATTTCTTCACTCCAAGCTGGTTGGCTATTGCAGATTCAGTCTTCCCAGCCTGGTGCAGGGCTACAATTTTGTTTCTGGTGTCCTTTGACAGCTCTTTGGTCTTCACCATAGTGGAGTTTGGAGTCAGACTGTTTGAGGGTGTGCACAGGTGTCTTTTTATACTGATAACAAGTTTAAACAGGTGCCATTACTACAGGTAATGAGTGGAGGAAAGAGGAGACTCTAAAAGAAGAAGTTACAGGTCTGTGAGAGCCAGAAATCTTGATTGTTTGTTTCTGACCAAATACTTATTTTCCACCATAATATGCAAATAAAATGTTAAAAAAACAGACAATGTGATTTTCTGGATTTTTTTTTCTCAGTTTGTCTCCCATAGTTGAGGTCTACCTATGATGTAAATTACAGACGCCTCTCATCTTTTTAAGTGGTGGAACTTGCACTATTGCTGACTGACTAAATACTTTTTTGCCCCACTGTATATAGAATTCTGGAATGCTGTAAAAGAGGGCTGACAGGTGACAGGTTCCATGTGATCTTCACCGTGTGAATCATAAAAGAGAAAAGCAATGCAAGAATTGCTGTTTTTGCTTGAAGGATTGTGATAGATTTAGTAATAAATCTTTACAATCTTTACACAGCTAGTTACATGAAGTAATTCCCGGCAGATGTCAAAGATCTACAAACAATTCAGATTATTTTTTTGTAATCTTGGTGTAATAAAATCTAATCCCACACTAAGACGCATATGATTATGTCTGTACGTGTGCAGTCAGTAATACCGGGAGACATTACAGACCAATCGACAGGTTCATTGTAAACATTTAAACGGTTTTACTTGATTGAACCCCTTAGCGACCGCCGATACGCCTTTTAACGGCGGCCGCTAAGGGTACTTAAACCACAGCGCCGTTAATTAACGGCGCTGTGGAAAAAGTGTATAGCGCCCCCCACAGGCCGATTTTCTCCGGGGTCTCGGCTGCCGAGGGTAGCCGAGACCCCAGAGAACATGATTCGGGGGGTTTTTAACCCTCCCCGCATTTGCGATCGCCGGTAATTAACCGTTTACCGGCGATCGCAAAAAAAAAAAAAAGCGATCTCTTTTTAATTTCTCTGTCCTCCGATGTGATCGCACATCGGAGGACAGAGAAAAGGGGTCCCAGGTGGCCCCCCAATACTCACCTAGCTCCCCCGATGCTCCTCGTGTCTCCCGGTGGGCACCGCCATCTTCAAAATGGCGGGCGCATGCGCAGTGCGCCCGCCGGCCGGCACCGGGAGAATCTTTGGGGTCTCGGCTGCCTGGGGTAGCCGAGACCCCAAAGAGCATGATCGGGGGTCGGTTTTAGCGACCCCTGTTTTGCGATCGCCGGTAATTAACTGTTTACCGGCGACCGCAAAAAAAAAAAAAAAAGTAAAGTGTAATTCTCTGTCCTCTGATGTGATCGCACATCAGAGGGCAGAGAAATAGGGGGATTCGGGGACCCTAGCATACTCACCTAGGTCCCTGGATCCTCTTGCTGCTCCTCCTGGCCGCCGGCAGAAGAACATGGCGGACGCATGCCCAGTGCGCCCGCCATCTGTCTCCATCTGCCGGCCGGCAGGAGAACAGCGGTTAGGGCTAAAATTAGGGTTAGGAGTAGGGTTAGGGGTAGGGTTAGGGGTAGGGTTAGGGGTAGGGTAGGGTTAGGGGTAGGGTTAGGGGTAGGGTTAGGGGTAGGGTTAGGGTTAGGGGTAGGGTAGGGTTAGGGTTAGGGCTAGGGTTAGGTTAGGGGTAGGGTTAGGGGTAGGGGTAGGGTTAGGGTTAGGGTTAGGTTAGGGGTAGGGTTACGGCTAGGGTTAGGTTAGGGGTAGGGTTAGGTTAGGGGTAGGGTTACGGCTAGGGTTAGGTTAGGGGTAGGGTTAGGTTAGGGGTAGGGTTGGGGCTAAATTTAGGGTTAGGGTTGGGGCTAAATTTAGGGTTAGGGTTGGGGCTAAATTTAGGGTTAGGCTTCTTTCACACTTACGTCGGTACGGGGCCGTCGCAATGCGTCGGCCCGACATACCGACGCACGTTGTGAAAATTGTGCACAACGTGGGCAGCAGCTGTAGTTTTTCAACGCATCCGCTGCCCAATCTATGTCCTGGGGAGGAGGGGGCGGAGTTACGGCCACGCATGCGCGGTCAGAAATGGCGGATGCGACGTACAAAAAAACGTTTCATTGAACGTTTTTTTGTGCCGACGCTCCGCCAAAACACAACTGATCCAGTGCACGACGGACGCGACGTGTGGCCATCCGTCACGATCCGTCGGCAATACTATGGGCAAAAAACGCATCCTGCGGGCACATTTGCAGGATCCGTTTCTTGTCCAAAACGACGGATTGCGACGGAATGCCAAACAACGCAAGTGTGAAAGTAGCCTTAGGGCTAGGGTTAGGGTTGGGGCTAAAGTTAGGGCTAGGGTTGGGGCTAAAGTTAGGGTTAGAGCTGGGATTAGGTTTAGGGTTTGGATTAGGGTTGGTATTAGGGTTAGGGTTGGCATTAGGGTTACGCTTGGGATTAGGGTTGGGTTTGGGATTAGGGTTAAGGTTAGGGTTGTGATTAGGGGTGTATTGGGATTAGGGTTAGGTTTGAGGTTAGGGTTGAGATTAGGATTAGGGGTGTGTTGGATTTAGGGTTTTGATTAGGGTTATGGTTAGGGTTGACATTAGGGTTGTTTTGGGGTAAGGGTTGTGATTATGGTTAGGGTTAGTGATTAGGATTATGGATCAGGTTGGGATTAGGGTTAGGGGTTGGAGCTAGAATTGGGGGGTTTCCACTGTTTAGGTACATCAGGGGGTCTCCAAACACGACAGCCAATTTTGCGCTCAAAAAGTCAAATGGTGCTCCCTCCCTTCTGAGCTCTGCCGTGCACCCAAACAGTGGGTTACCCCCACATATGGGGCATCAGCGTACTCGGGATAAATTGGACAACAACTTCTGGGGTCCAATTTCTCTTGTTACCCTTGTGAAAATAAAAACTTGGGGGCTACAAAATCTTTTTTGTGAAAAAAAAAAATATTTTTTATTTTCACGACTCTGCATTCTAAACTTCTGTGAAGCACTTGGGCATTCAAAGTTCTCACCACACATCTAGATAAGTTCCTTGGGGGGTCTAGTTTCCAAAATGGGGTCACTTGTGGGGGGTTACTACAGTTTAGGTATATCAGGGGCTCTGCAATCGCAACATAATGCCCACAGACCATTCTATCAAAGTCTGCATTCCAAAAAGGCGCTCCTTCCCTTCCGAGCTCTGCCGTGCGCCCAAACAGTGGTTTACCCCCACATATGGCACATCAGCGTACTCGGGATAAATTGGACAACAACTTTTGGGGTCCAATTTCTCTTGTTACCCTTGTAAAAATAAAAACTTGGGGGCTACAATATCTTTTTTGTGGAAAAAAAAAATATTTTTTATTTTCACGGCTCTGCATTATAAACTTCTGTGAAGCACTTGGGCATTCAAGGTTCTCACCACACATCTAGATAAGTTCCATGGGGGGTCTAGTTTCCAAAATGGGGTCACTTGTGGGGGATTTCTACTGTTTAGGCACATCAGGGGCTCTCCAAACGCGACATGGCGTCCGATCTCAATTCCAGCCAATTCTACATTGAAAAAGTAAAACGGCACTCCTTCTCTTCCAAGCTCTGCGGTGCGCCCTAACAGTGGTTTACCCCCACATATTGGGTATCAGCGTACTCAGGAGAAATTGCACAACAACTTTTGTGGTCTAATTTCTCCTGTTACCCTTGTGAAAATAAAAATTTGTGGGCAAAAAGATCGTTTTTGTAGAAAAAATGCGATTTTTTTTTTTTTTTTTTTTTTTTTTTTCACGGCTCTACGTTATAAACTTCTGTGAAGCACATGGGGGTTCAAAGTGCTCGCCACACATCTAGATAAGTTCCTTAAGGGGTCTAGTTTCCAAAATGGTGTCACTTGTGGGGGGTTTCCACTGTTTAGGCACATCAGGGGCTCTCCAAACGCGACATGGCGTCCAATCTCAATTCCAGCCAATTCTACATTGAAAAAGTAAAACGGCGCTCCTTCACTTCCAAGCTCTGCGGTGCGCCCAAACAGTGGTTTACCCTCACATATGGGGTATCGACGTATTCAGGAGAAATCGCACAACAACTTTTGTGGTCTAATTTCTCCTGTTACCCTTGTGAAAATAAGAATTTGTGGGCAAAAAGATCATTTTTGTGTAAACAAAAGCGATTTTTTTATTTTCACGGCTCTACGTTATAAACTTCTGTGAAGCACTTGGGGGTTCAAAGTGCTCGCCACACATCTAGATAAGTTCCTTAAGGGGTCTAGTTTCCAAAATGGTGTCACTTGTGGGGGGTTTCCACTGTTTAGGCACATCAGGGGCTCTCTAAACGTGACATGGCGTCCGATCTCAATTCCAGCCAATTCTGCATTGAAAAAGTCAAACGGCGCTCCTTCACTTCTAAGTTCTGCGGTGCGCCCTAACAGTGGTTTACCCCCACATATGGGGTATTGGCGTATTCAGGAGAAATTGCATAACAAAATTTATGGTTACATTTCTGTTTTTACACTTGTGAAAATAAAAAAAATGGTTCTGAATTAAGATGTTTGCAAAAAAAAGTTAAATGTTCATTTTTTCCTTCCACATTGTTTCAGTTCCTGTGAAGCACGTAAAGGGTTAATAAACTTCTTGAATGTGGTTTTGAGAACCTTGAGGGGTGTAGTTTTTAGAATGGTGTCACACTTCATTATTTTCTATCATATAGACCCCTCAAAATGACTTCAAATGTGATGTGGTCCCTAAAAAAAAATGGTGTTGTAAAAATGAGAAATTGCTGGTCAACTTTTAACCCTTATAACTCCCTAACAAAAAAAAATTTTGTTTCCAAAATTGTGCTGATGTAAAGTAGACATGTGGGAAATGTTATTTATTAACTATTTTTCGTGACATATCTCTCTGATTTAAGGGCATAAAAATACAAAGTTTGAAAATTGCAAAATTTTAAAAATTTTCGCCATATTTCCGTTTTTTTCATAAATAATCGCAAGTAATATCGAAGAAATGTTACCACTAACATGAAGTACAATATGTCACGAAAAAACAATCTCAGAATCAGCGGGATCCGTTGAAGCGTTCCAGAGTTATAACCTCATAAAGTGACAGTGGTCAGAATTGCAATAATTGGCTCGGTCATTAAGTACCAAATTGGCTCTGTCACTAAGGGGTTAAAGATACCTATCACCAATCTGAGGTTGCAATTTTCTTTAAAAAGTGGACAGCCACAAATTGGTGTTTTTTTTAAATATCATCAATATCCTATCAGTGATTTGACAGCTATTGCTGTATGTATACAATACTAAAAAAGCTGCCAGACACTGATAGGACTGCCCAAATGGACATAAAAGGGCCTGTGTTCAAATGATTAAAACACAGGTTAAGGCTGAGTCAGACTGCCGTATAAGTCGTGCAAGGATCGCATCACACTGCACTGCACTGGCCTGGCACCTCTCCTGACCTGAGCTAGACAGTATGATGTATTTCTATGCAACTGTCAAGCTCAAGTCAGGAGAGGTGCCAGGCCAGTGCCAGGCTTATGATGCGATTCTCGCACAAGAAAAACGGCAGTCTGTCTCTGCCCTTATACTGAATCTTTCTGACAAAACTATATACAAGTGCTTCTCACAAAATTATAACATCATCAAAAAGTTAATTTACTTCAGTTCTTCAATACAAAAAGTGAAACTCAGATATTATATAGAGTCATTACAGGATGACCTATTTCAATGTTTATTTCTGTTAATGTTGATGATTATGGCTTACAGCCAATAAAAACCAAAAAGTCATTATCTCAGTAAATTAGAATAATTAACAAAAACACCTACAAAGGATTCCTAAGTGCTTAAAAAGGCCCCTTAGTCTGTTTCAGTATTCTCCACAATCATGGGGAAGACTGCTGACTTGACAGATGTCCAGAAGGCAGCCACTGACACTCCACAAGGAGGATAAGCCACAAAAGGTCATTGCTAAGTAGCTGGCTGTTCAGAGTGCTGTATCTAAGCATATTAATGGAAAATACAGATTGGACTGTATTTTCCCTCTGTGCAACATCTTCATCGTTCCATAGCTCCTCCTGCTCAGGGGGTAATACTGGAAACTGCATTGCAGGCTCTGAACCTACTGTCAGAATATACTGGTAATCAGAGATACATTTATATTTAGCAGTGTATTACTATGTCCTGATATTCTAGAAGTGAAGAAAAAGTCAGATTTTTTTGTTCGTATAAAACAATTACTTATTGAGATATAGTCCTTTGAGGAATCAAACAAACAACCTACATCATTGCAAGCAATAATGAGCCACAGCCTACACTGACAGCTTTCAGATGATTTTCTATACTTGAAGCTGCATTGCAGGCTCTAAACCCACAGGCCAGTCCTATTAGTACATAGAGATACATCTGTGCATAGCAGTGTATTTCTACGTCCCTTTTTTCTAGAGAAAAAAAAAGATTATTTTTTTCTTCCTATAAAATCAATAAAAAATAATGAAAAATAAATGCAATAATGTCATTTTAACCCCTTAGCGACCGCCGATACGCCTTTTTACGGCGGCCGCTAAGGGTACTTAAACCACAGCGCCGTTAATTAATTGGAAAAAGTAAATAGCGCCCCCCAGAGTCAGATTTTCTCCAGGGTCTCGGCTGCCGGGGGTAGCCGAGACCCCAGAGAACATGATTCGGGGGGGTTTTACCGACCCCGCATTTGCGATCGCCGGTAATTAACCGTTTACCGGCGATCGCAAAAAAAAGCGTGATTTCTTTTTAATTTCTCTGTCCTCCGATGTGATACTCACCTATCTCCCCCGGTGCTCCTCGTGGCTCCCGGTGGGCGCCGCCATCTTCAAAATGGCGGGCGCATGCGCAGTGCGCCCGCCGGCCGGCACCGGGGGAATCTTTGGGGTCTCGGCTGCCGGGGTAGCCGAGACCCCAAAGAACATGATCGGGGTCGGTTTTACCGACCCCTGTTTTGCGATCGCGGTAATTAACTGTTTACCGGCGACCGCAAAAAAATAAATAAATCTGTAATTCTCTGTCCTCTGATGTGATCACACATCAGAGGACAGAGAAATAGGGGGATTCGGGGACCCTATTATACTTACCGATGTCCCTGGATCCTCCTCTGCTGCGCCTCCTGGTCTTCTTGGCAAAAGAAAATGGCGGGCGCATGCGCAGTGCGCCCGCCATCTGTCGCCATCTGCCGGCCGGCAGGAGAAGAGCAGTTGGGGCTAAAATTAGGGTTAGGGTTAGGGCTAGGGTTAGGGCTAGGGCTAGGGTTAGGGTTAGGGCTAGGGTTAGGGCTAGGGTTAGGGCTAGGGTTAGGGTTGGGGCTAAATTTAGGGTTAGGGTTGGGGCTAAATTCAGGGTTAGGGTTCTTTCACACTTACGTCGGTACGGGGCCGTCGCAATGCGTCGGCCCGACATACCGATGCACGTTGTGAAAATTGTGCACAACGTGGGCAGCGGATGTAGTTTTTCAATGCATCCATTGCCCAATCTATGTCCTGGGGAGGAGGGGGCGGAGTTACGGCCACGCATGCGCGGTCAGAAATGGCGGACGCGACGTACAAAAAAGTTACATTGAACGTTTTTTGTGCCGACGGTCTGCCAAAACACAACTGATCCAGTGCATGACGGACGCGACGTGTGGCCATCCGTCACAATCCGTCGGCAATACAAGTCTATGGGCAAAAAAACGCATCCTGCGGGCACATTTGGAGGATCCGTTTTTTGTCCAAAACGACAGATTGCGACGGATGCCAAACGACGCAAGTGTGGAAGTAGCCTTAGGGCTAGGGTTAGGGTTGGGGCTAAAGTTAGGGCTAGGGATGGGGCTAAAGTTAGGGTTAGATTTGGGGTTAGGGTTTGGATTAGAGTTGGTATTAGGGTTAGGGTTGGCATTAGGGTTACGCTTGGGATTAGGGTTAGCTTTGGGATTAGGGTTAAGGTTAGGGTTGTGATTAGGGGATTAGGGATTAGGGTTAGGTTTGAGGTTAGGTTTGAGATTAGGATTAGGGGTGTGTTGGATTTAGGGTTTTGATTAGGGTTATGTTAGGGTTGACATTAGGGTTGTTTTGGGGTAAGGGTTGTGATTATCGTTAGGGTTAGTGATTAGGATTATGGATCGGGTTGGGATTAGGGTTAGGGGTGTGTTGGGGTTGGAGCTAGAATTGGGGGGTTTCCACTGTTTAGTTACATCAGGGGGTCTCCAAACACGACAGCCAATTTTGCGCTCAAAAAGTCAAATGGTGCTCCCTCCCTTCTGAGCTCTGCCGTGCGTCCAAACAGTGGGTTACCCCCACATATGGGGCATCAGCGTACTCGGGATAAATTGGACAACAACTTTTGGGGTCCAATTTCTCATGTTACCCTTGTGAAAATAAAAACTTGGGGGCTACAAAATCTTTTTGTGGAAAAAAATATATTTTTTTATTTTCACGACTCTGCATTCCAAACTTCTGTGAAGCACTTGGGCATTCAAAGTTCTCACCACACATCTAGATAAGTTCCTTGGGGGGTCTAGTTTCCAAAATGGGGTCACTTGTGGGGGGTTACTACTGTTTAGGTACATCAGGGGCTCTGCAAACGCAACATAATGCCCACAGACCATTCTATCTAAGTCTGCATTCCAAAACAGCACTCCTTCCCTTCCGAGCTCTGCCGTGCACCCAAACAGTGGTTTACCCCCACATATGGGGCATCAGCATACTCGGGATAAATTGGACAACAACTTTTGGGGTCCAATTTCTCCTGTTACCCTTGTGAAAAAAACTTGGGGGCTACAAAATCTTTTTTGTGGAAAAAAAAATATTTTTTTTATATTCACGACTCTGCATTCTAAACTTCTGTGAAGCACTTGGGCATTCAAAGTTCTCACCACACATCTAGGGGGTCTAGTTTCCAAAATGGGGTCACTTGTGGGTGGTTACTACTGTTTAGGTACATCAGGGGCTCTGCAATCGCAACATAATGCCCACAGACCATTCTATCAAAGTCTGCATTCCAAAACAGCGCTCCTTCCCTTCCGAGCTCTGCCGTGCGCCCAAACAGTGGTTTACCCCCACATATGGCACATCAGTGTACTCGGGATAAATTGGACAACAACTATTGTGGTCCAGTTTCTCCTGTTACCCTTGTGAAAATAAAAACTTGGGGGCTACAATATCTTTTTTGTGGAAAAAAAAATATTTTTTATTTTCACGACTCTGCATTCTAAACTTCTGTGAAGCACTTGGGCATTCAAACTTCTCACCACACATCTAGATAAGTTCCTTGGGGGGTCTAGTTTCCAAAATGGGGTCACTTGTGGAGGGTTTCTACTGTTTAGGTCAGGGGTCCCCAACTCCAGTCCTCAAGGCCCACCAACAGGTCATGTTTTCAGGATTTCCTTTGCATTGCACAGGTGATGCAATTATTACCTGGGCAAGACTAAGGAAATCCTGAAAACATGACATGTTGGTGGGCCTTGAGGACTGGAGTTGGGGACCCCTGGTTTAGGTACATCAGGGGCACTACAAACGCAACATAACGCCCGCAGACCATTCTATCAAAGTCTGCATTCCAAAACGGCGCTCCTTCCTTCCGAGCTCTGCCGTGCGCCCAAACAGTGGTTTACCCCCACATATGGGGTACCAGCATACTCAAGACAAATTGGACAACAACTTTTGGGGTCCAATTTCTCTTGTTACCCTTGTGAAAATAAAAACTTGGGGGCTAAAAAATCTTTTTTGTGGAAAAAAAAAAATATTTTTTATTTTCACGACTCTGCATTCTAAACTTCTGTGAAGCACTTGGGCATTTAAAGTTCTCACCACACATCTAGATAAGTTCCATGGGGTGTCTAGTTTCCAAAATGGGGTCACTTGTGGGCGGTTTCCACTGTTTAGGCACATCAGGGGCTCTCCAAACGCGACATTCTACATTGAAAAAGTAAAACGGCACTCCTTCTCTTCCAAGCTCTGCGGTGCGCCCAAACAGTGGTTTACCCTCACATATGGGGTATCGACATATTCAGGAGAAATCGCACAACAACTTTTGTGGTCTAATTTCTCCTGTTACCCTTGTGAAAATAAGAATTTGTGGGCGAAAATATCATTTTTGTGTAAACAAATGCGATTTTTTATTTTCACGGCTCTACGTTATAAACTTTTGTGAAGCTCTTGGGGGTTCAAAGTGCTCACCACACATCTAGATAAGTTCCTTAAGGGGTCTAGTTTACAAAATGGTGTCACTTGTGGGGGGTTTCCACTGTTTAGGCACATCAGGGGCTCTCTAAACGTGACATGGCGTCCGATCTCAATTCCAGCCAATTCTGCATTGAAAAAGTCAAACGGCGCTCCTTCACTTCCAAGTTCTGCGGTGCACCCAAACAGTGGTTTACCCCCACATATGGGGTATTGGCGTATTCAGGAGAAATTGCATAACAAAATTTATGGTTACATTTCTGTTTCTACACTTGAGAAAATAAAAAAATGGTTCTGAATTAAAATGTTTGCAAAAAAAAGTTAAATGTTCATTTTTTCCTTCCACATTGTTTCAGTTCCTGTGAAGCACGTAAAGGGTTAATAAACTTCTTGAATGTGGTTTTGAGAACCTTGAGGGGTGTAGTTTTTAGAATGGTGTCGCACTTCGTTATTATCAATCATATAGACCCCTCAAAATAACTTCAAATGTGATGTGGTCCCTAAAAAAAAAGGTGTTGTAAAAATGAGAAATTGCTGGTCAACTTTTAACCCTTATAACTCCCTAACAAAAAAAAATTTTGTTTCCAAAATTGTGCTGATGTAAAGTAGACATGTGGGAAATGTTATTTATTAACTATTTTTTGTGACATATCTCTCTGATTTAAGGGCATAAAAATACAAAGCTTGAAAATTGCAAAATTTAAAAAATTTTCGCCATATTTCCATTTTTTTCATAAATAATCGCAAGTAATATCGAAGAAATGTTACCACTAACATGAAGTACAATATGTCACGAAAAAATAATCTCAGAATCAGCGGGATCCGTTGAAGCGTTCCAGAGTTATAACCTCATAAAGTGACAGTGGTCAGAATTGCAAAAATTGGCTCGGTCATTAAGTACCAAATTGGCTCTGTCACTAAGGGGTTAAGATGGATTGTAATTATTTTTCGTGTTGTACATTCTGCACATTCTACTCCCCCCCCATTACACTGGTATTGGCGAAGTCTAACAGGGATAGCCACCAACCGACCCCACACCTTATGACCAACCCAACCAAAATAAACAAATTAAAATAAAACCAGGACACTAAATTCTTTTTGGAATAATTATGGCCACAGCAGCCTTTATTTAAATCAACAAACCGAAAAACAATCAAGAATAAAATAACATTAAACGCTGGGAGGAGTCCTTGAAGCTCCCAAAATCTGGTGATTAAAGGGACTCTGTCACCTGAATTTGGCGGGACTGGTTTTGGGTCATATGGGCAGAATTTTTGGGTGTTTGATTCACCCTTTCCTTACCCGCTGGCTGCATGCTGGATGCAATATTGGATTGAAGTTCATTCTCTGTCCTCCATAGTACACGACTGCGCAAAGCAATCTTGCCTTGTGCAGTCGTGTACTATGGAGGACAGAGAATGAACTTCAATCCAATATTGCAGCCAGCATGCAGCCAGCGGGTAAGGAAAGGGTGAATCAAACACCTGAAAACTCCGCCCATATGACCCAAAACCAGTCCCGCCAAATTCAGGTGACAGGTTCCCTTTAACAAATATGTAGTGAACACAAATCAGCCCCCAATTTTACTCCCAGCCGTTACCCCACTGGCTCGGGAGCACCATAACCACAAAGGTTCCAATGTTCACTCAAAGATCCTGGGGATCCGACAACCTTGACGACTTCCTCACCCCATTTCACCAGATCTAAAATGCCAAAAAGGAGGAGACCAAATGCCCATGGATCCCCCGTACCAATTTCCAACCAACTTCAAGGACTCCCCCCAACTTCCAAAGCCACCATGACCCATGAAAGTACAAAAACCCCATAGGAAAAACCATAAAATATGGGCGGATGGGTGGGACCGATCGTGACTAGTGATGAGTGAGTATACTCGTTGCTCGGGTTTTCCCGAGTATGCTCGGGTGACCTCTGAGTATTTGTAACTGCTCGGAGATTTAGTTTTTCTTGCCACAACTGAATGATTTACAGCTACTAGACAGCTTGATTGCATGTGGGGATTCCCTAGCAACAAGGCAACCCACACATGTACTCAGCCTGGCTAGTAGCTGTAAATCAATCAGCTGCCGCGATGACAACTAAATCTCCGAGCAGTTACAAATACTCGGAGGTCACCCGAGCGTGCTTGGGAAAACCCGAACAACGAGTACACTCGCTCATCACTAATCGTGACCCCTGGAGAACGGGAAGTGACAAACCTCTCTGCAATCCCTGCCAAATAACCGGCCCCACCAACCCCCCCCCACCGTTGTAATGCCGGCCTCCGCCCACGCCTGTGGGGAGGTGCAACTTTTTTCCGGCCTGTGATATAAAGTTGGCTGCCATTATTGCTCCCATGTGGGCTGAAAGTTTTCCCAATCTCCTAGTTGTCGAGTTCCATCTCCACATCCAAAATATCAAAGACTAAGCGGACAAATTTTCAGTGAAGATTTTCTGGAAAATGATGACCACAACATATCTTTATAGGGACAACCCCGCTAGCCAGAATTCTAAAGGGGCAGAGTTTATGCTAACCGTAGTCAAAAATGTTCATTAGGGATGAAGTGTCCCTGAATGTTAGGAAGTACAATGTAATGGATGTCATCAGCATTTGTCAGAACTGGATAACACTCAGATACAGTTGACATAATGGAGAAAGACTTCACATAAGAAGTCTGGGTAAGAAATGCCCTTTAAATCTAGTCCCTTGTGTCAGCTTAATAGTTATCATGACCCCTTTTTGTACAAGAATGCATTTGTCACATGGATTTATTCTGTGCTGCATAATGCATTACACTGATCCCCGTCTGTATCCCACAGAGCACCCCGGGAGTATACAGCAGATATCTATGTACGGGGGATTATGAGCTACGCAGATCACAACCGGGACACAGTGGGCTTTCTTGTAAGGAGCCACATAGGCAGATGAAGGAATAGTGCTCGTTTTATCAAGCACACTGACTTACGTGGGAGGACAGATAACCTTGCTGCAAGGAATATTTTAATGCCATTATCACAGATAGAAGTTAGATGAAAGGTATGAAAGATGACAAGTATGAAAAATAAATGCTTATGGGATTGCGGACAGTCGTTCCCCAGGAGGAGATGCTGTTTATGCTCTCATTAGGTATAAAACATAAGATGGTTTACTGTATACTCCCTTACCCTGTCAATTATCAGGTTTTTTTGTAGGCATATTTGCGTTATAACTACTTTAGACGGAGCAGGAAACACATGTAAAGAAGTGCAGACTAGTGTACCATAGTTATGTACAGCTTTTTTGTAGACCCCCCTTCCTCTACAGGTAGTCCCTGGGTTACGAACCCCTTTCCTCTACAGGTAGTCCCTGGGTTACAAACCCTCTTCCTTTGCAGGTAGTCCCCGGGTTACAAACGCTCTTCTTCTACAGGTAGTCCCCAGGTTACGAACGCTCTTCCTATACAGGTAGTCCCTAGGTTACGAACGCTCTTGCTCTACAGGTAGTCCCCGGGTTAAAAAAACCCCTTCCTCTACAGGTAGTCCCCGGGTTACGAACGCTCTTGCTCTAGAGGTAGTCCCCGTGTTATGAACGCTCTTGCGCTACAGGTAGTCCCCGGGTAAAAAAAAACCCCTTCCTCTACAGGTAGTCCCCGGGTTACGAATGCTCTTCCTCTACAGGTAGTCCCCGAGTTACGAACGCTCTTCCTCTACAGGTAGTTCCCGGGTTAAAAAAAACCCTTCCTCTACAGGTAGTCCCTGGGTTACGAACGCTCTTCCTCTACATGTAGTTCCTGGGTTATGAACCCCCTTCCTCTATAGGTAGGCCCCGGGTTACGAACGCTCTTCCTCTACAGGTAGGCCCCGGCTTTCGAACGCTCTTCCTCTACAGGTAGTCCCCAGGTTAAAAAAAAACAAACCTTCCTCTACAGGTAGTCCCTGGGTTACGAATGCTCTTCCTCTACATGTAGTTCCTGGGTTATGAACACCCTTCCTCTACAGGTAGTCCCCGGGTTACTAACCCACTTCCTCTACAGGTAATTCCTTGGTTAAGAACCCCCTTCCTCTACAGGTAGGCCCCCGATTTTGAACCCCATTCCTCTACAGGTAGTCCCCGGGTTACAAACCCCCTTCCTCTACAGGTAGTTCCTTGGTTATGAACCCCCTTCCTCTACAGGTAGTCCCCGGGTTAATAACCCACTTCCTCTACAGGTAATTCCTTGGTTAAGAACCCCCTTCCTCTACAGGTAGGCCCCCGATTTCGAACCCCATTCCTCTACAGGTAGTCCCCGGGTTACAAACCCCCTTCCTCTACAGGTAGTCCCCGGCTTACGATCGCTCTTCCTCTACAGGTAGTTCCTGGGTTATGAACCCCCTTCCTCTACAGGTAGTCCCCGGGTTACAATCCCTCTTCCTCTACAGGTAGTCCCCGGCTTACGATCGCTCTTCCTCTACAGGTAGTTCCTGGGTTATGAACCCCCTTCCTCTACAGGTAGTCCCCGGGTTACAATCCCTCTTCCTCTACAGGTAGTTCCTTGGTTATGAACCCCCTTGCTCTACAGGTAGTCTCTGTGTTACTAACCCCCTTCCTCTACAGGTAATCTCCAGGTTATGAACCCCATTCCTCTACAGGTAGTCCACGGGTTACAATCCCCCTTCCTCTACAGGTAGTCCCCGGGTTACAAACCCCCTTCCTCTACAGGTAGTCCCCAGGTTATGAACCCCCTTCCTCTACAGGTAGTCCCCAGGTTATGAACCCCCTTCCTCTACAGGTAGTCCCTGTGTTACGAACCCCCTTCCTCTACAGGTAGTCCCCTTGTTATGAACCCCCTTCCTCTACAGGTAGTCCCAGGGTTATGAACCCCCTTCCTGTACAGGTAGTTCCCAGGTTATGAACCAGGTTCTATAGGTTTTTTGGAACCTGAATTTGTATGTAAATTTGAGCAGGTCCAGCCAAAATAAAATATTGTCACCTCCTTGCTGACCTCTCTGGCCGCCATGATGATCGCCATCCAATGCTCTTCTTTCCACTTTTGGGCACCGCATATTTGGCCTCGTCGGGCCTAAAGGATCTCTGCACATTAAATGGTCGCGGCACACATCTTGGCAATATCACAATCTGACAACATGCCGTAAGTTTTGGCCTATACTGATGAGGCTGGTGTTGCGGCGCACAAAGAGGATGGGATGGCAGGGAGTGGGGAGGCCCGAGAGGTGGGCGGTGAGGTAAGTATTAGGTTTTTTTTTTTAACATCTGGCGGTCGTAGCTAGGGGTTGTACGTAAGTCAGATGTTTATAAGTTGAGGACTGTCTGTGATAACATAAACAAGGGTGTACTAATTTTATAAAGGCATGATTATACCTGATCCCAGTAAATACATCAAACTTCTTACTCTGGAAGAAGCTGCCAATGATTACAGATATAATTTTATACTTCTTTATGATTCGCTTAAGAAAATCATATTTTTCCCTTATGATCCTTTATAAGTGCATGTACTGTACGGCACAGTAAGGCTGATCTGGCTGCAGCAGATAGGAGCTTAGGAGGCAATATAAAAGAGATTAGGAATCTGTGTCTTTACTTAGTGAATAGTTGATTAAATTGGCAAGGTATCAGGACGGGAACATCAGAACCTTCTCCACAAAGCCACATTTCTTTATATGTAAGCTTTTTTAAAAAGCTGTTCCTTTCCTTTCCAATGGACATTTGGCTCTTGCTATCACATAAGTATCAAACCATAAATGCCTTTTAAGGCCAACTCGGGTCCATGCTACTTTATCAGTTGCAGAGATGAAGGATAATTCCACCTTAAAAAGTTATTTTTTCTTTTTTTTTTTTTAATATTTGGCGGAAAATAGGTTATAACTAGTGATGAGCAAACGTGCTCGGATGAGGTGTTATCTAAGCATGCTCGTGTTGTAACCGAGTGTCTTCGGCGTTCTGGAAAAATATGTCAGAGTCCCCGCACCAGCATGTCTCACGGCTGTTTGACACCAGCAACACATGCAGGTATTCCCTGTTTGTTAGGTTATCCCTGTATGTGTTGCAGCTGTTGAGCAGCCGCTGGGACTCGAATGTACGCTGAAGTTACTCGTTTCGCACCTGAGCATGCTTAGGTAACACCTTATTCCAGCACGTTCGCTCATCACTAGTTATAATATATATTACCAGTTTTCTTTTTATGCCAATATATTTACTATGTTTGCTCCATGTGAGATTTGGCCACCACTTTTCAGCCCTCATATACAGCATACTAATATGCTGTATATATGCCCCCAATCCGGCCTACAACAAAAACAAACACCTTTTCTTATACTCGCATGTGTGGCGGTCTGGTCCGAGATGCGTCACTGATCTTGGTCTGACGCCTCCCTTCTTCTTGCGATGCCATCCTCCTTCTGCGCTTTGCGAGGATGAAGTGTTCCTATGTCATCCACGCAGTGTCCCCGGCATCGACCTCCTGCACAGGCGCACTTCTCTGCCCTGACCAGGCAGAGTAAAGCACTGCAGTGCGCATGCGCTGTGCCTCTCTGACCTTTCCCAGCGCATGCGCATTACAGGACTTTGCTCCACCCCCAGCAGGGCAGAGAAGTACATCTGCGCAGGAGCGCAGTGCTGGGGAACCTGTATAGATACTGTAGGGACACCTCATCCACGCGAAGAACAGGAGGACGGCATTGAAAGAAGAAGGGAGGCTCCGGACCAAGACCAGAGACGTCCCTCGGACAGGACCGCCCCACATGCTAGTATAATAAAAATAATAAAAGGTGTTTTTCTTTTGTTGCAGGCCTGATCGGAGGCACGTGCCCAGCATATTAGTATGCTGTATATGAGGGAAGTGCTGTATCTCATATGGGGCAAACCTGGTGACAGGTTCCCTTTAAAGAGGTTTTTTTTTATAGAACTTTTCCTGCTTAGTATAGGTCATGAAAGTATCATCAGTTGGAACGTGGCCCCCAGAAACCAATCATTCAGAAGGATGCACCCCATAGTTTTGACATGTTTCACATGTGTATCTTCCAGTAGCTCCAAAACGCTAATGTATAAAATCTTGATTTATTTAAAATGTCCTAAAAAATGTTTTTGAACTTGAAAATGCCAGTATGCATGTTGCTTGTGTTACTGTGATCAGCCTGTGTGACCAGCCATATCTTGCAGCGTCTCCGGACTAGATTCCCATCAAGCACACCTGTGACGTTCTTTGATCACCTAAGGCAGCTGCCAGTGGCGGATCTTGATGATTTGGTCTTCCAAGTGCATTCAGCATGGCAGAATAACCTCATTGATAGCAGCCAAGGCATGTAAGCCTGAGGATTTCTGCACGTGCCGCTCATACTCAGTTCTCATACTCAATACTCAAACTAACCGAGATTTGTCTAGCCATCCTGAGATCGCCACAATGTTTAATTTGTGGTGTTGCAATTTCAATGTTGAGGAGAATCTATTCATGGGAGACCACGTTCCTCCATATGAACAGTGTTTCCCGTGCAATCCTAACGAATGCTACAATCCCAAAATGAATATGTCTGGATCTAATGTTACGCTAATGCAAAGGTTACACCTAATCAGTTACAAAAAATATCATTGTGATATCGTTGTATGAAAACATAAAAACTACTCCAGTCAAGACGACTTACTATAGATTTTTACTTGCAACATGTCAGAATTTTGGAGACATTTTTAAAAAGTATTAGTAACTTATTTGCTATAAACCATAGATTGACAGCAGCATGAGGTAGGGACAGAGACCCTGATTCCATCGAAGTATCACTTAGCTTACTGGGTGCAGCAGTTACAATAGAGTCTCAGTTTTATCTGCTGCAGATCTAGCAGAGCTCTGAATGCTGAGCTGTGTATAGCCCAGCCCACACCACAGCTTTCTGTGTGCATTACATAGTGACAGAAAACTGCTAATCAGTGCTGGGGGTGTGGTTGGAAAAGGAGGCACCAGGACAGTTGTCCTGCAGTGATAATCTCCTGCTAATGAAACACTAATTGTTTGGAAACAGAGAAACAAAGCCCAGTAAGTGACGCATCCTTGTAATCAGAATCTCTACTCCTACATTATGGTGCTCTCAGTTTACATAGCAGAAACCTGGTGACAGGTTCCCTTTATTATTAGGATTATACAGCCCTTCTGACATTGGTGTTCAAAGTAAGTACACCAGACTCATCAGCTTTAGGAGATCTATTTAATAATGTGTGCAATTTATATTTTAAAATCCGCTGATTGACCCACTTTAGTTTTTGGATTACTCCATAGAAAACCAGGTTTCCCTGTGAAACAATACACTTTTTATATGTAACCGGGTATTTGGTGCCGATATTTATTGACAGGATTACACGATGCAGTAATAGAAAAGAGCAAGGAAGGTTATGGGAAGATTAAGATTAGTGAGAGTTTTATGGCATCACCTCAGCACCGTGACAGCCGTCACACACGACGTCGGCTAATTACACACAATGTAGGGACGTTTTCATTACACGAGAATCAGTTTTCAGGATAAGTGGAAACCTAATCTGGCGCTCTTGATAATACTGCTTTTCCTGATGCAAATCTCCGCGCGGTGATAAACTAGTGTTTTAGTTTGTATATTCAAACCCTATTTGCATTCACAGCTGTTTGTGGTGAACATGGCGAGGGCGCAGGAGGGCAGCGCGATGGCTTCTCCTTGTCTGCCTGGGGATAGTATAGGGGCACGGAAGAAATTCTACAAACTGCTCTCTGTGCATATACGAAGCTGATATCTGAGGTAATCTTCCAGAACACTCCTATGGGCCGCGCGCAGAGCTGGCACGGGATGAGACCTGCTCCGGGATTTGTTTTTATTAGACAAATCAGTTACTGAGGAAATGTTTGGATACGAGTTTTGTTTTATTGGTTCCTACTAATCATAGGAAATGGGACTATTATGCAATTATATAAATCATGGCGCTGTTAATGATTAGACGCTTTATGACGTTCCCAGTCCACATTACTTACTCCAAAATAGAGGGAAATTAATAACTGCACGGCACAAAGTATGGCAGGAATAAATACTGCATGGGTTCTCCACTTTCATACGTTTTAGGCCGGCTTCACACTCAGCGTATGAAAATACGGTCCGTATATTACGGCCGTAATACGCTGAAAAGTCCCGAAAATAGTGGTCCGTAGCTCCTCCGTAGGCAGGGTGTGTCAGCGTTTTTTGCGCATGGCATCCTCCGTATGTAATCCGTATGGCATCCGTACTGCGTGGTTTTCTCGCAGGCTTGCAAAACCAACATACCGCTATAGAAGTGATCCATGTGTGCCAAAAAGAAAAAAAAATATATATATACTGTGTATATATATATATATATATATATATATATCAGTAGACACATATATGTATATATATTAATATTTTTTCCAGTGCTATACAGCTTGAAAGCCGGTAATTCAATTACCGGCTTTTTCTTTCTCCTTCCTAAAACCCGACATGATTTGAGACATGGTTTACATACAGTAAACCATGTCTTCTCTCCATTTTTTTTGCAGATTCCACACTACTAATGTCAGTAGTGTGTATCTGCAAAATTTGGCCGTTCTAGCTCTTAAAATAAAGGGTTAAATGGCGGAAAAAATTGGCGTGGGCTCCCGCGCAATTTTCTCCGCCAGAGTAGTAAAGCCAGTGACTGAGGGCAGATATTAATAGCCTGGAGAAGGTCCACGGTTATTGGCCCCCCCTGGCTAAAAACATCTGCCCCCAGCCACCCCAGAAAAGGCACATCTGTAAGATGCGCCTATTCTGGCACTTGGCCACTCTCTTCCCATTCCCGTGTAGCGGTGGGATATGGGGTAATGAAGGGTTAATGCCACCTTGCTATTGTAAGGTGACATTAAGCCTAATTAATAATGGAGAGGCGTCAATTATGACACCTATCCATTATTAATCCAATTGTAGTAAAGGGTTAAATAAAACACAAACACATTATTTAAAATTATTTTAATGAAATAAAAACAATGGTTGTTGGAGTATTTTATTCTACGCCCAATCCAGTCACTGAAGACCCTCATTCTGTAAGTAAAAAAACATAATAAACCAACAATATCCTTACCCTCCGCAGATCTGTAACGTCCAACGATGTAAATCCTTCTGAAGGGGTTAAAACATTTTGCAGCAAGGAGTTCCGCTAATGCAGGCTGCTCCTTGCTGCAAAACCCCGGGGAATGAGGCTAAATATAGATCAATGATCTATATTTAGCTTCATTTGCGGTGAGGCGCCCTCTGCTGGCTGTTCATAGATCGTGGGAACTTACCTAGAAAGCTCCCAGGCTTTCAAGCTGTATAGCGCTGGAATAAATATTAATATATATACATATATGTGTCTCACTGACATATATATATATATATATATATATATATATATATATATATATATATATATATATATATATATATATATACCTATTCTATGTGTACACATTTATTCTACCTATTGGACTGTAAGCTGTCAGTGTGATTTTACTGTATACCGCACTGAATTACCGGCTTTTCTCTCTAACAGCGCTGCGTATTTCTCGCAAGTCACACTGCTTGTCCGTGTGTAATCCGTATTTTTCACGCTTCCATAGACTTTCATTGGCGTATTTCTTGCGCAGTACGGTGACAAACGCAGCATGCTGCGATTTTGTACGGCCGTAGAAAGCCGTATAATACTGATCAGTAAAATACGGCAGATAGGAGCAGGGGCATAGAGAATAATTGTGCCGTATTTTTTGCGAGTTTTACGGACGTAGTTTCTGCGCTCTTACGTCCGTAAAACTCGCAAGTGTGAAGCCGGCCTTATACTTATGGATGCTTTGATAAAGTTTACCAGGTGAGGCAGTTGTGACATAATCAGATTTCTTAGATGTAGCATGTAGCAGAGCTCGGAAAGCTAACCCCGCCCACACCACAGCTTTCTATGGCCATTGTCTATTGACAGTGAGCTGTTAATCACAGGAGGGGGTGTGGTCAGACAACTCCTCATGAGCCAGCTAGTCAGAGATAAAACCTTCATAGGTAAACAGCACACAGCCTAATAAGTGACACGTCATTGAATTCAGTGTTGCAACCCCTACATTATGCTGTCCTTAGATTACATAGCAAAAACCTGCTGATAGATTCCCTTTCAATTAAGGACTCCGATTTTTTTTTTTAGAGTTGAGAAAAACATCCACAGAACTCTGGTCCAGCAGCCACATTGTAATGCTTGGCCGCCAGACTGCGAGCCGCCTACTACCCGCATCAACGCCAGGGTCTCTTCTGATGTCACACGTGCATCACACCATAACATAATGTCAAGTTGGCCTACTAATCTAAAAGGGTCGCCTTGGATGTTGAAGGCAGTAGGAGATTTATAGAGCTCTGGTCCAGTGGCCACAGACTAACGACTTGCCAGATGCACCAGGGTCCTGCAAATGTTTTTTTTCTGAACTCTACTTATAATACAAAAATAATTCATTATCGTGATATGCTAGCAAAAGTCTTGACAAGCTGCATTACTACTGGAAAGCCACATATAGCATACACGTCTCGACAAAGTAGAGTAAAACATGTTTTTTTTTCTTTCAAGATCATCTTCTAGCGTTCCTCTTCTAATTCAGACACTGGTCTCCATATTGTGAATTTCTGTGATTTTTAGTGTCATTAAAGCTGGATGTTGGAGACCTCCGGAGAACTTTTTTTAGCCTGTGTGCACAATGGGCCATACATGGACCGATTGTAGCCTATTGTGCGTGTGGGCAACTTTCCACATGGACCTCAGGTCCTCAAGGAAAAAACTGCAGAATATGCTAGTCTAGTCCGTATTACACGCCATATTAGTGCAGCTGTGCGGATGAGCGAGCACAGCACCAGTCACATTGACCAATATATTCGGCGCCTGTCTCAACTTAAAACTTTGAATATTGACATGAGTCATCTCGGTTGTTGATTACCATAGACCATAACCTGTAGATTTCGGGTCCCAATGTAAAATGTGTAACAGCCTCAACTCTCATGGTGTTTTCTTCCATGGCGCGCAGAGCCTTTAGGCCCTGTCCTACACCGGGTCCTGGGTATGGTGGCCACCTCCCTGTATTGTTATCTAGTGTTGTTAACATGCATGAAACCTAAAGTAGTGGTAAACAATCGTATGCATTGTTCTTGTACAGTTTATCCCTCTGTAAATTTTCCTCCCAACAAGATAAATATGTACATGTGCAGAGTTTATGTATCTCCACCATGTTGTCAAGGCTGGTCTTAGATACATAGTGTGTTTTATTATTCGTTATTTGAATGAAGACCATAAGAAAATATCAAGCCACATTTGATAGTGTTGACTGATCACAGTTTGGCTACCAAGACTTCAAACTCTCAAGTCTTGTCCCAAATGGTGGCCCACCTCCCTCATAGGGCATGGCACAACCTATTTTCCATAGATTTTTGGACATTTTAGATGTCATGTAGAAAGATGGCATTGGAGAAGGTCGGTTGGTCCCACGCTATTTACCCAAATAGATTGTGCTAGCCTGTATGGTTTTTCCTTCCTGATAATGTCCGTTGCCTTGTCCATCAGTAGGTGTAGGGGGTCCTAGGCTACTTTTAGTGTTTGTGAAGCAAAAATTAGGTTACATCCCCCGTTGTCAAGTTTTCGGAATGCAAATAGTCACTTCAGAGAGGAAGAGGATGGGAACTCTTCCTATTGGAAGTAGCAATCCAAAAAAGTCAATATTGACCCTTTAAAGGGGCCTTTAAACGTGACTTAGGATAAAAATCAAAACCAGAAACTCCATTTGTGTATTGTGTTTGGTGCGTGAGGAGAAGGCCCCGGTGGCCCTTCATTATTACAAAGCATTAGAGCTGATTTGGCTGAGTGAGAGGTCTCTGACAGGGGGCCGAAAGTGTACAATTTCTCTCTGTAGAGAGTGCAAAGTCAGCGTATGGAGACTTATAGGCCATGCCATGCTTCTTTGGCAATTTAAATATGAAAATAGCCTCTTTAGAGAGCAAGAAAGACCATAAACCCGATATTGACGTTTTGGATTGCTATTTCCAATAGGAGGTGCTAGAGCTTCTCATCTTCTTCCTTTCTAAAGGGGATATTTTGATATTTAAATTTGCAGAGGATCACTGAATTGGTTATAAGTCTCCTTACACTGACTTGGCACTTTCTACAAGGGGAAACTTAGACCACTGAGAAAGATATACTTTAATGAGAATTTGCCGTAATATGTGCTTTTCAATGAAGTAGCACATACATGTCACACTCTGGCCTGCGGGACAATTCACCGGCAGGGGGATTATATTTGGCCCACGACGCCAGCACCGCCCCTCCTCCCGCCTGACATTGCACTTTCTACTGTATGGTCATGAATAATCCCCAGTTTAATATTTCTAATCACTTTGGCTACTTGACTCCGGGGTTTTTTAAGCCCTGGTGTAGATTAAGTGGTGGGGCGTGGTAGTATTTTCCGTGTTACCTAGGAGCATTCATGTAAGAAAGAGCTAGTGAAGCTGCATGGGACTGGCCAGAAGCTTAATTTCCACTGTTTGCAAGGATTAGCACCTAAAACATAATGCATTGTGCTGTGCAGGAACACTATGGTTGACAAATGTCCATGAGAACTTAAAAATAACTTTAACAATGCAAGTTGGAAAACAAGTTTCCGTGAGCAGAATTTTTATTTCGTTAGCACAAAAGATGTTTTCTTCTTAACAGCCAACGTTTTCTAATAAAAATTCTTCTTCACAATGAGCCGAGGGGTTAGACTTTCAGTCTGATCCGGGGGAGGGGTTCCTGATCCGTTGGTCCAGTGCCAGAAAGCGCTAGATATTGTTCAGCAAGCGTTAGCATGGTGTTTGAACACTAGTCAAATATTTATTGTCAGTAAATAAATGACCGAGCTGCTAGACTCGAATGTTAAGTTTGGTTTAGTGCTTGGGTTTCCTCTATTATAGTTCCCGAAATCATTACATCACTTTTCATGATTCTCTCTATATAAATTACCCCTGTATCTGTCATTTCTCTCTTTTCCTGTGACTTCCCTGATAGGGAATGTAGATTGTGAGGCCCAATGGGGACAGCGATGACAATGTATGTAAAGCGCTGTGGAATATAATAGCGCTATATAAGCAAAGCATTAATATTAATAATAATAATAAATAAATAAGATCTTTTGATTGCTTTTTAATGCTTTATTTTGCCAAGGTGAAGCAATTGAAAAATGGCAACTCTTTGCTTCAGGGGGTTTACCAAACCAGTTACATTTTCTAATATTTTCATTGGTCAGACTATTGCAGATGTTTTGGAAATGTTTTTATTTCTTTATTTTTTTGCATTGGATTAAGGAAGGGGGGAGGGTGATTAACGCTGTTATTTATTTTTGGCTCAGTGGTTAGCACTGCAGCCTTGCAGCGCTGGGGTCCTGGGTTAAAATCCCACCAAGGACAACATCTGCAAGGAGTTTGTACTGTATGTTCTCCCCGTGTTTGCGTGGGTTTCCTCCAGGTTCTCCAGTTTCCTCCCACACTCCAAAGACATACTGATAGGGAATGTAGATTGTGAGCCCCAACGGGGACAGTGATGATAATGTGTGCAAACTCTAAAGCGCTGCGGAATATGTTAGCACTATATAAAAATAAAGATTACGTTTTTATTTTGAACTTGCAATAGTTTGATCGCTTCTACTATATAGTGTAATGTTTTAGTAATACTCCAGCTGACAAGTCACTTCATTGTCACACCTCAATTGCTTTGTAGGATGAGGGATGGATCCCCAAATCAGTGCCACACCAGGATTGCACCACTTAAAGGGAATCTGTCCCCCCCCCACCCCCCCAGGCGTTTGTAACTAAAAAAGCCACCTTGTGCTGCACTAATGCTGCATTCTGACACGGTGGCTCCTTAAGTTCTTGTTCCTGGCACTGCTGCAATAATCGCTTTTGAAATTTGTCCCTCATACCTTGAAATGGCCACGGGGGCAGGTCTTTCCCCCCTAACACAGATGCACCACAGCCGTCACTCATGGCCTCTGCGCACCGGGTGCCGCCTCCTCTTCATTAGCGTCCCCGGCGCCTGCGCTGTTTTTTTTTTTTCCGGGCATGCGCAGTTGCACTGCCCTTCGAACTTACAGCGCAGGCGCCGGGGACGCTAATGAAGGAAGAGGAGGCGGCGCGCAGAGGCCCTGAGTGACGGCTGTGGTGCGTCTGTGTTAGTGGGGAAAGACCTGCCCCCGTGGCAATTTCAAGATATGAGGGAAAAATTTCAGAAACAATGCCAGGAACAAGAACTTAAAGAGCCACCTTGTCAGAGTGCAGCATTAGTGCAGCACAAGGTCAATCTTTTAGTTAAAAACGCCTGAGGGGGGTAGGGGGGGTTACAGGTTCCCTTTAAATGCCATTGTCAGGGATTTACACTGGAATTCATGTGGGTAATCAGCGATACCAGCTAGCTCTGCTCACTGTTATGAGAGAGATGTGCTGGCTGTATAACACAACTGGTACCCATTGTGTATAGTGCAGGCTCAGCTCCCACTATGTACATTTGCATTTTTTTTTTTTATTTAATAGGTTTTTATTAAAGTCGAATATGAACAATACAATTTATGCATTTTTCCATTATTTTACAAAATTTTTACATTTTCCAAATCCCCAACAATCCCAACAAAACCCGGACCTCCCCCTCCCCTGACAGCTCATACCCATTTATACTTTTGTTACCAGTATTGATGGTTCTTTGAGCCATTTGTCCGCTTGTTCCTTTAGCACTCTCTTCCTTTCAGAGGCCCTCATCCTCCCATTTCCCATAACTACTCATCCTAGCTCGAGCCACGGAGACCACATTTTGTCAAACGTTTCTATTTTCCCACGTCTTTTGTAGACCCCCCTTTCCAAATTGAGACCATGTTTAACATATTTCAGAAATTCACCCCTTGTAGGCGGTTCCTCCTTGATCCAGTTCCTTGCTATTACCTTCCTTGCCATATATAATAGCCTAGCTATTGCTATCTTCCAGGTGTTGTCCACTCTAATTTCCTCTACATGTCCCAGTATACACACTATCGGATCTCTCGGCACTCTGCATTTATACGCCCCTTCCACACGGCTCATTACCACCAACCAGAAAGCAACCAGTCTTGGACATGTCCACATCATGTGGTATATTCCTGCATTCTCAGTCTTACATCTCGGGCATTCAGAGTCAGCACGCAACCCCGCTCTGCACAACACTTCCGGTGATTTATAGACTCTGTGCAAGATGTACAGCTGCGATAGTCTATACGGCTCGCTCAGTGACACTCGTGGAACCCACTCCAACACCGACTCCCAGGTTTCATCCTCCATTGGGCCTAAATCTCTTTCCCATTTCGCTCTCGCTTTTAGGGGGAAGTCATGTACATTTGCATTTGACATGCACCAAACATGTAAAGTATTGGAAAAGTGTCAAGTTGAAAAAAATATATGTTGTAGAAATATATAATATCAGTACAGGCTCGGGTCCACTTCCTGCTTGTGCCCAACACAGGAGACTATTTCCTATTGCAGAACTGACGGTGAAGGGAGCCGGCTACCTGGTTGCAGTAGCTATGCCATCC
The DNA here is from genome assembly GCF_032444005.1 of Ranitomeya imitator. Lineage (NCBI taxonomy): Eukaryota > Metazoa > Chordata > Amphibia > Anura > Dendrobatidae > Ranitomeya > Ranitomeya imitator. The sequence continues at coordinate 73,738,571 of NC_091286.1, read as the reverse complement.
CTCTTCTCTTTCTATGTTGTGACCAGAGAGCGGGTGAACATATCAATTAGGGATGATCTCGGTAACCCGAATACCTGGAGCGCTTCTAGTGATCAGCTGTTCGGCACCGCAGCTGCATGTGTCGCGGCTCTGCGACAGTCATAACAAACAGGCTATCCATATCTCGAGATCGGTCTAACATTGATAATACAAATACATTCGTAAGTTGTATATATTTCTACAAAGAACACATTTAAGAATATTTTTTTTCTTACATCTCACAAAACCCCTTTAAGAAATTGAACTAAAGCTGACAAAGCTGGATTTTTCCTCAGTATCGCAAATAATGTTTCCTGTTATTTTAATAGAGGAAAGGACAGGGATGTCCTGGTAATCTAATTCTCACTAATCTGGAAATCTGGCAGTATTAGTGTACGTAAATTTTTAATCCACTATTGGAGGCTGTTCCAAAAGTTTTATGTGAGAGTAAATCAGCCATGTATCTGTCAGTATGTCTAACGTGGGATTAACCCTGCTTCCAACCAGAGCCATCTCTTTGGCTACCTTTAAAGGGGTATTAACATCTCCAAGATCCTATCCCAATATGTAGTTGGTGTAATGATAATAATATTATCAAACACCTCCAATTAGAAATGTAGTATAGTTCTTTTGATTCACTATGTCGCTTACCCCATGTCCAGGGCATTGCAGTAGCTCAGATAGCCATGGTTACGGCCACTAACAACTAACTGTCACTATGTGAGTGGTCGTAACCATGGATACCTAAGCTAAAGCAATGCGCCCTGCACATGGGGTAAGCGATATAGCGAATTAGAAGAACTTTTCTAATTGGAGGTGTTACCTATTGTTATTATTTTACCTACTATATATTTTAGATAGGATCTTGGAGATGGGAATACCCCGTTAAATTTCTTCTCTGTTGATGCTGGTTATTTGGGGAAACAATATTTTTAGGGAAGAATATCTCTGTACAGAAGGCAATTTTAGCTCGCCACAGTCTTTTTCTCCTGTTTTTGTGCAGAATCCTATAGAAAGAAACCTGCATATAAAATTAGAGGTGCAGTAAGGCCTCATACCCAGCAGCCGTTGTGTAGAGCTATAATACGGCCGTGTGCATGAAATGTCTTCTTTGCAGTCATTAAATCGTGGAGGTGTTGGGAATTGCTGGACGGATGGGTGTTCAGACAAGCGCGGCTCAATAGGAAGATGAAAGCAATGCTGATTAAAGTGCAGTAGGCCGAGAGGTCTGTGTCATAATGAACATGGATGGGATTATTGCGAGGACTTGTTACCTCCCCTCGTGTTCCTTGTGTTTCTATTTATGTATTCTCATGCCGCCCCCTCCAACCTGAGGCTCGGCACATTGCAGCACGGCACCTGTGCTTTCCCAATCTCTAGCACTGTAGGACATGAACAGACTGTCTTTGTTCCGAGCTATACCGTGAGACATGGCTCTGATTGTAGGTTTTAGCACGTGCCTTCCCTTTCTGCTCCGCTTACCTCCATGTAAGGTATATTTATGTCTCATTAGACTTTGGACTTTCTCTTGTGTGTATTTGCACATTTCCCAGTCTGGAGCTACGGTCATCAGTCAGGAATCAGGAGTAAATTATTAAGAGACAGCGAGGAGTCTGACTCCAGAGTTCAGATCAGAGTTCTTACTTTTAGTATCATATATTAAAGTCCATTTACACTTTATGAGCACAATTCCTTTTAATAAAAAGTTGTAGGTGTGGTCGGATTGTGCAGACAGAAGATCCATGGTTAGTTTTGGATCTTTTAAAGCAACTACAGACCATGAGATCCACCATGAGGTTCTGGTACGATACTTACACCCGGTACCTGCTCAAGACTGATGTTTAGGCCTCGCTCACACGAGTGTATAACTCGGACAAGTGCTATCCGATGTTTTATTGGATAGCACTCGGACCAATGTTATAGTACCGGGCAGTGCGGAACAGTGTTTTTTGTACTGGATCAGCAAATCAGATCACGTGCACCCATTTAAGTCTATAGGTGCGTGTAAAACACCGGACGACATCTGAGTGCAGTCCCATTTACACAGACAATGGAGAAGATGGAGAAATTACCGTAAGTTCTCCATCCCTGTGATACCATTCTATCATGCGAGAGAATCGGACCACAGTAAACTGACACTCGGCTCAATGTCTGATCAGAGTTTGAGCCTAGTGTCATTATAATCAGTCCAAGTTTAAGAGATTTCGTCATGTTGATGTGTGTTGCTGACAAGCTCTGTGCCTCGACTGAGGTGTAACCACCAAGCTCCGTACCTCATCCGTGAAGAGTATTCACTAAGCTCTATGATGATGATTTAGGTTGTAACCGCAAAGGTTTGTTGCTCAATACTGTCCTCTCTCAAAGACTTAAGCCAGTGGTCCCCAACTCCAGGCCTCGAGGGCCGCGAACAGTGCAGGTTTTCAGGATTTCCTTAGTATTGCACAGGGGTTGGAATCATCACCTGTGCAGATGATCACATTACCACCGATGCAATACTAAAGAAATCCTCAAAACCTGCACTGTTGGCGGCCCTCGAGGCCTGGAGTTGGGGACCCCTGACTTAAGCCCTTGCACTATAAATATGACGCTCTTACAAGTGTTTGCGTGCGTACGCTACATCCAAGTGATCGGACACTAACCGTCTATCCAGTGGACAGGTGACAAGTTGTGATTGTGAAGCAACACCTTGGATCATTATATAATAAGTTGTGTAACTTTTTAATATATGTGACGCCCAGGAGACCGGGATACCCAGCACCGGACCAATGGAGTCTGTCTCTTGAGGGGGATGTCACAGGTGGCTTGACCCGGTGCTGTGGCCTCAGGCAATGCACAGTGTAAGGGGTATCGTGAGGGGACAGGCACTTACTTGATCAGCAGCAGGTTCTCCCAGCGGTGACGATCCCGATCCTGGATAGATGGCTATTGTCCAAATGAAAGACTGAGGCACTGAAACGTTCAACCAGTTTACTTTAACATAAAAGGATTTACAACCAGTCCTGTCACCGGAGTCTGTATGGGAACTCTGAGTTACTTTGACCCTGCCGGGGTCTTCGCCTCTTATTGTACGCAGTTTCTGTGTGGCCCTGCTGCTGTATGTGAACTGGCTGCCGGCCCAATCTGTCCCCTCCGGGTCCTGGTTCGATGGGCAACCCGAGTCCTTTTATCGGTTTACCCCCTCTGGGAGTACCGCTGAACTCTGTGTCTGTTGCTGCGTCCGGCCCTAGTGAAGCTGATATCACCTCACGTTTTTCCGGTTGCTGTATTATATATAATGAATACAGCCACGGATCCGGTATCCGTCTTTGCGCCTGTTCTGGGTAGTGATTAATGCTACCCGGTTCTCACAATGTCCTTTTTCTCTATCCCTCTTCTCCTCAGGCCGTTGATTTAGGCCTGGAAACAGTCACAGGGCTGTTAGAAATTCAGCTGTATGACCTCTCACTATCAGCTCCTTAGCCCAACTGCCATTTCTTCTCTCAGACCAGAATGGATCAAGGGGAGTCTCTGGAGCTCCCCCTTCTGGCCGGAAGTGGTAGTGCAGTTTTGCTATCTTAGTATTTGTATTTATTGTCAGTAACTATTTTTGTGTACATTATGTTTCAGTATCACACTATTTCAAGAACTCTTGATCGCCATCAGTAAATAATGAAATTGTTGTTTAATGCTTCTCATATCTGAGAGTTTGATATAAAGGTATCCTATATCTGTAAGTCAAAGGGAGTGTCAGGACTCAAACCTAGCAATTCATGTGCACCAGTCAGCAGCTCTTCCCTCTATGGGCAGCTCCTTGCTAGTCCAGCTACCAGTACCTGTTCTTCCCGCCTGGTTCCACCTTGTGTTTTCCTGATTGGCTGCACTCTGATTCCTAATCGGACACCCTAATTAAGCCTGGCCTTGCACCTCCTTCAATGAGAGATTATTGAGCTCCCAGCCTTTAGTCTAGCATTCTCACCTGCTGTTTCTCCGTATCTTACTGCTTTTCCCGTGTACCAACCTCTGGCTATCCATTGATTATGCTACCTTTGGGTGCTGCCCCTAGTGGCTGCTGTAATAATAGACTCCAATCCAGACCTGGATCATTGTAGGGAACCTTAGGCAGTATGAATCAGAGCCTGGATCCATGACTGCAGCCAGGTATATTATTCTATGAAAAAGTTAGAAAACCCAGGCAGGGACCATAGGCGGAGACAAGACCTGTTAATCACATGCAGGAAATGCTGGAAAAGGCCAGCCAGGAGAAGCATCTTACTAGTCTTGTCCCCAGAATCGTGCAGCTAGGCTATGATTTATGCTGCCTGTGGTTCAGACAGCATGAATCCACTGACAAGTTCCCTGTAAAGGAAACCTGTCATTAAAATAACCCGCTATTAACCCTCAGATATGGGGTTAATCTGCAGGTTAATAGTGTTCCAAAGCCGTGCCAGCTCTATGACTGAAAGCCGGAGGCTGCCGGGAGGAATAAAGTTCATTTCTTTCCATTAGCCTTGCTTTTGTGTGTTTCTTTCACGGCTTTAAAACGCTATTAACCTGCAGATTATCCCCATATTTTCAGGGTAATAGCGTTTTTTCACATGACAGGTTCCCTTTAAATACATCAGTGGCATATAAGTATCAATATGACTTTGATTGTTTGCTACACTGTGTTAGCGGAGGTAAAATTTAGCGTGCACATATGCTCGTCACGTTGACCAATACTTTGAGCATGCGATCATTATATGATAGTTATACTGTAGGAAAAAAATAGTCAACACAGCCAGTTGCTTTCAGAAAAGGAGTCCAGTTTCTTATGGTTCCTATGGTACCATAAAAGAGCAATTCATGACGGCTTACTGCTAACTGTTATGATTATGGCCACTTTTACATCTTGTAGAGTCCAAAGAAAGTAATGGATTAGCAGATGGCTTTATTTGGAAATTGATTTTTTGGTCATTACAAATGCCAAGACTGTAATTTATCATAGAAAGCTGTCCGACAGTCACAGCCTGTTACCCACCAGTGAGCTGGAATTGACTCAAACATTCCATCATATATAACTATTCAGATCTCACTATAAGAACCAGGCTGAAGACTTCACCATATTGCCTGAAACAAGCCTATAGCGGTGGAAACATGAAGATGCTATAAAATACTTCTGTATGGCTCCACTTCAAAATGGATTCTCAGTCTTGATATTTGGGTACTCTACTCCGGATTCAGTATTGCAAAGATACTTTGAAGAATTTCGAGTTCAAGAAAACTGGTGTCTTCTGCTGGAGGGTCCACCATCAGTCAACTGATTGAAGAAACTGTGACTTGTTCTCTTCATTGTATTCCAAGCAAAACACGCTAGTTTTTGTAGATTCTGGGCCTGGTATCACAGCTTTGTCCCATGTAAATCTGAAATGCAATTTAAGACTCTACTACTACCAAGAGTATGAAGATTTGCTGTGCAACAATCAAGGGAACAAGCTGCTCGCTGGAACCCATCAACTCCTCCATCAGCTGATCCTGGGAGCATCGAGAATAGGACCCCTATTGGTATAATATTGGAAGACTATTCCAAGTATAGGTTACCAAAGTTATAAAACTTGAAAACCCCTTTAATCAAAAAGTTGAGCTTGAGGGGCTTCATCTTCGGTCTCTATAACCCACTCTCTTGATTCTTTTCCTTCACATCTTTTTAGATGCTGCTTCATCAGTTCTGATTCTTCTTCTAAAAGAAATTAATCAATTCTCTCTAAATCTAGAATCCCTCTCTTGATCTATCGTTTTCTGTTCTGACTTTATTTGCTTTTACTATTCTTTAATATTCTTTTTTTTCTTTTATATTCTTTGTACTACTGTTCTTCTTACTATATTCCCTTTTCTACCCTACAGTTTATGGCTTTTAGACTTTTGTAGAGCAAGATTTTCACTCGACTTCTCGTTTTCTTGTCTGCGAACATTTTTCCTCATTTGACATCCACAGGCTATCCAGATCACTCATGTGTTAAATGTTTGCTCTTTTAATATGTCTCACTACATAAAGTAATTTGTATCTCTACTTTATCACCTCATTAACGCTCACACTAACAAATACAAGGATGTGATTAATCCAGCTGCTGGTAAAACCGGGGAGAATGTTCAGGCCTTTTAACTATACAACTATAGTGGAGTTAGCAAACTAAATGTAGATTTAGGAGTCATTCTGAACATTTTAGGAGTAAATATGATTATATCTTACTAGTAAAGTAGAACAAACCTATCAATAGAACATAACTCTTAAAGTTAGGCTCTAGCAGCAAATTTCTAGATGGATCGGATATATGGTTCCTGGAATTTGTCCAGCTCTGATCTATAGATACTGTATAGTTATTATGTTAATTAAATAAAAAATAATTATTATTTAAAAAAAAAAAAATCTGTTGCTTTAAAGAAAACCTTTTACTGGATTTTTTAAAATTAAAACTGACTATTCCAATTGCCGCTGCTCCACTGATTCTGCAAGAGTTTATTTTTTCTTTGCTCCTCCATTCCAAAGTTATGTCCACCGCCTCCCAACATGCACATTTTCCCTTAAACCAACTGGGTGTCTATGACAGAACTTTATTGTGGGTGTTTGCTTTTCTCCTCTATAACGTTGGCCAATCAAAACACAGCTGCATCATAGAGGAGAAAAACAAACGCTAACAGAGGAAGCAACAGCTACAGCCTGGTTCAGCGTGTTCCTCTGAGATGAGATTTGTCTTATGCTGAAAACTCTGCAGTCACCATTTCCCTTCCTGTTATTGGAGCATCGGAGCAGCAGCAACACTGGAATGTCGGACCTGCTGCCGAGGACATACCAGTCTGACTAGTCAAGAGCGGAATCTCGGTCACTCACAGCTTGCTAATATATGTTTTTTTTTCTACAATCTGCCATGGCGTTTCAGAGTCAAACATACCTCACCAAGTTAATACATGCCTTTGGATTGGGTGGCATCATCTGCTGACAGGTTAATTTTAATAACTAGAGGATGAATGGCGAGGGCTCAAGAACTGACCCACCATATATATATACTTATATTACTATCCTTTCCTAATATGCAAATTGCCTCTTCTGAGAAAAAGAGGACTTAAACTCTATAGCGCCTCCTGTTGGAAGTAGCGATCTTACAAGTCCCAATCAACCCTTTATCGAGTCGTGCAATATGACTTAGGATAAAAGCCAAATCAGTATCTCAATTCGCAGATACGACATTTCGGGCTGTTGGCCCTCGCCAGTGTATCCTTTCCTAAAACATTTACAAAGTTTTTTTTAACCCTGCTGTTGTCTTCGGTCTGGGGAGACCTATTTTGAACTTTGGTATTTTTTGGGGTGTTCAAGATGCGGTTCTGAAACTTGTGGTTGATTGTCTTAAATGAGGATGGGTCGGTCAGCCACAGGTTCCAGAGCCGCATCTTGAATAATTTAAAGAATATTGAAGTTCAAGGTCGGTCGTTTTTGACCGAAGACAACAGCAGGGTTAAGCTAACCTTGGTATAGTTCCACTACTTACTACATGATAATTGACCAAAGCAATATACTCCACAGGTTTCAGGAGGGACTCTACATGCTATTAAAGTAGTTTTACCTTTCTCTGGGATCAACTGGGATTTGTATTTATAGAAGGCTGATCTTAAATGGGTTATGCACTACTAGGGCAACCCCTTCCTCAATTCCTCATATTTGGCCCCATTAAATTTAAAAGACCTACATTGACCTCCCGTGTCGGCACCATTCCAGTGGTGTTGATACTTGAGTTGCCATGTCTCACATTAGGTTTTTAAGTCACGCGAGCCCTGTGCCCAGTCAGCGCCAGATTCACTATCCTCGCATATTTGCATTTGATCATCCCCAAGGGTATGTGCACACGTTAAGTACCGTAAGGCTATGTGCACACGTCAGGATTTCTTGCAGAAATTTCCTGAAGAAAACCGGACAGTTTCTGCAAGAAATCCACATGCCTTTTTTCGCGTTTTTACCGCTTTTTTTTTTGCAAAATTAATGAACATGCTGCGTTTTTTACCGCGATGCGTTTTTTTTCACAGAAAAAAATGCATCATATGCCCAGAATTGCAGAATGCGTTCTAAATAATAGGATGCATATGCATGCATTTTTTATGCGTTTTTATCACATTTTTATAGTGAAAAAACACGAAAAAATGGTGCAGAAATGTAATTTTCTTTTTCTTGGCAGAAAAAAGCGTAGCAGCAAAAACATGCTTTTCTTTCTGAATTTTTTACTTGCATTTTTGCAGATTTTTCCCCACTCATTAGTATTACATCTGTAGCAAATCTGCAAGTCCCAAATAAGCAACGTGTGCATGAGACTTCAGAATTCTCATTCGCTTTGCTGGCAGCAGGAAACCCTTTAGATTTTGTGACAAATCTGCAGTGAAAATGCGCAGCCGAAACGCATCATGTGCACACAACCTAACAACTGATATCTGGGAGAGAAACATTTGGAAGCTAAATGGAACGCCTGATTCTTTGGATTTCCTGGAGAAAAGATGCCACCGGTGGTGTCCCGCAGTTGCACACTTCCCTTTTCACCGTTGAAAACGCAATTGATGAGCCAAATGTTCCTATGTATGGGGCAGTCAGGAGAGATGGCTGTTGGCTGAACAAGCGTTCATGTGTGTCTGTATGTTAAGTCCATATTAAACCCATTATGTAAATTTCAGACACTACAGTTATCTTATTAGTTTTCATTCCGGGAGACCAAACATTTGGGATCAGTTGCAAAAACGATTTGCCTACTCTATTTGTATGGAAAGCCATAGTAATGTATAAAAGCATATTACATGGGCAAATAAATACAGCGCCCCAAATCAAGCATAGACCCTCAATTCTGGCACTACATTGGGGCGTATTGTAACTTGTTAAGCTTCATAAATGTCGAAAGCACAAAGTAAATGACCCCTTTACCCGCGTTGAACTACGCAGGGCAAGCATTTGGTACTGGCCCATTTCTTCACTCCTTACTACCAGTGTCTCGCTATTAACTTATCCACAGTCATGTCTCTTGGTAATGCTTCCGCTTTTAGGCCACTAAGAACATTATGATCCCATTCTTTTTTCATCAAAGAACAATTAGTTAGCCTCTGTACCATAGGAATAAAGTAATTGAACAGTCTCAAAGGTTTCCAAAGGGCTATGACTTTTATTTCAGTCAAATTTAAATGAGTTTATCATTCCAGAATCCATTAAGCTGGGGCTGCCCTGAGGCTTCGTGCTTCTCATGGGTCCTCTGCACCCTGACATAGCAGGAGCATCACTAATGTTCTCCTATATAATTACTAATAAGCTGTGTCTAATATCAAGAGTTTTCTAATAGAGTGTATCGTTTTTGGATATGCCCAATTGTCCTAATCAGTTTCCACTTAATTAGAGTATCTTACACTAAACCTAGATTTCCTAGATTTCCTTTTTTGCACTATCTGGAGCTGACCACATTAATATTTTTTTTAACTTTTGCCCTCGTTACTAGAGTTGTAGTCTCCGCAGTGAAGACGACCTGTGTTTAGTACATTTAGTAACTCTCATCTCATTCTCTATTTCATAATTGTAATATTGTGCTTGTTGTAGTCACCTGTGTACAATTGGGGTTTTGCAATAGCACACTGGGTGATGAGCAACAAAATTGATACATCACATTTCATTTTTTTTCTTACATGTATTTGTATTTTCCTTTTTGTTGTATTGTAGAAACAAGTTAAACAATTTCTAAGCAACTTGGAACTAAAAAAAAGAATTGCTCCCATAATATATTTAGGCAAGACTAATTATAGGCAAGACTAAATATAGGCAAGACTAAATGTAGGCAAGATTAAATATAGGCGTGATTAAATATAGGCGTGATTAAATATAGGGAAGACTAAATATAGGCAAGATTAAATATAGGGAAGACTAAATATAGGCAAGATTAAATATAGGCAAGATTAAATATAGGCATGATTAAATATAGGCATGAATAAATATAGGGAAGACTAAATATAGGCAAGATGAAATGTAGGGAAGACTAAATATAGGCAAGATTAAATATAGGCAAGATTAAATATAGGCAAGATTAAATATAGGCATGATTAAATATAGGCATGATTAAATATAGGGAAGACTAAATATAGGCAAGATTAAATATAGGGAAGACTAAATATAGGCAAGACTAAATGTAGGCAAGATTAAATATAGGCATGATTAAATATAGGGAAGACTAAATATAGGCAAGATTAAATATAGGCAAGATTAAATATAGGCATGATTAAATATAGGCATGAATAAATATAGGGAAGACTAAATATAGGGAAGACTAAATATAGGCAAGATTAAATATAGGCAAGATTAAATATAGGCAAGATTAAATATAGGCAAGATTAAATATAGGCATGATTAAATATAGGCATGAATAAATATAGGGAAGACTAAATATAGGCAAGATGAAATGTAGGCAAGATTAAATATAATCAAGATTAAATATAGGAAAGATGAAATATGGGCAAGACTAAATATAGGTAACATTAAATATAGGCAATACTAAATATAGGCAAGATTAAATATAGGTAACATTAAATATAGGCAAGACTAAATATAGGCAAGACTAAATATAGGCAAGATTAAATATAGGCAAGACTAAATATAGGCAGGATGAAATATACGCAAGATAAAATGTAGGCAAGACTAAATATAGGTAAGATTAAATATAGGCAAGACAAAATATAGGCAAGATGAAATATAGACAAGACTAAATATAAGCAAGAAGAAATGTAGGCAAAGGGGAGCTGATATGGGCACTATGTGTTATGCTAAGTGTTTACATAGTGACTACAGTGGAAGTAAATTCTATCACAAGAATGGTTCTCCTCTATAAAAAGTTCTGTGTCTGTGAAAAAGAAAAATCAGTTCAGAATTTTCTCACATTAGGACCTGAGAGGGGATGAATGAAGCAGGTAAAAGTCAAACAATCAAAGTGCTGAAGTGTTTGTTTTGCTGGACAGGTGTAGACAAGTTTAGACAAGAGCCCAAATCCTTAAAGCCCTGCTGAAGAACAATTCGCTAATTTGGCAAAAAGATGTGTGTACATTATAATAGTGACCTTAGATGATCGGATGAACGGCCAATAGGTGAGTTTTTTTTAGTGTCTGTATTATGGTCACAAGTTGTGGACTTCCTGCAGTTCAGATGGTCCCCATGAGCCCACCGAGTTTTCATCTAGGCCATTTTTTAGGAGATTTTTAACCCTCTAGAATTAAATGACCCTTTGAACATGTAAGATGTAAAGCGTTCTTACCATGCCAAAGACTGACTGTTGACTCCAGTAATAACCTTCCTATTAGGATCTACTTCACACTTGTCGACATTTATCCTTCTATAACAAAGTTGTCAGCCATAATCTTAATCTGCTCTTATTCTAATGGTTTGTACAAGACATTGTTAAGTCACCATATTGATCGGCTGCTCACAAGTAACCTCTGCCCTTCCAGGCTTAAAGATTAACCAAACCACTTAGATGGGAATGTTGTAGATCCAGCAATGGATGGTAGTAACATAAATTGGTTATATGCTGCCCATCTAGTTGATAAGTAGAGGGTCCCTGTAGGAAAGGCAGACCACCACAAATGGAGGAGGATAAGAGGAAGACAAGGGTAAAGGGAGTCAAGAGGAAGACAATGAGTTCTAACATTCACCCACTCGTGGACCACGGCAACTTGTAACATCACAGGTAAAAGAATGTGAGGATACGGTATTATACAACGGTGCCCGAATACAGCAAAATTATGTCATCCACCATGTACCCCAGAGCGACAGGTTAGGAGACATGGTGGTATTCCTGAGAGCCTACATTACATTGTTCAGGTGATAGAATATAGATTGTATGGTTTTCTTGAAGCATATCTATCCCAATACAAACTGCATTCAGTACAGACCAAAAGTTTGGACACACCTTCTCATTTAAAGATTTTTCTGTATTTTTATGATTATGAAAATTGTACATTCACACTGAAAGCATCAACACTATGAATTAACATATGTGGAATTATATACTTAACAAAAAAGTGTGAAACAACTGAAATTATGTGTTATATTCTAGGTTCTTCAAAGTAGCCACCTTTTGCTTTGATGACTGCTTTGCACACTTTTGGCATTCTCTTGATGAGCTTCAAGAGGTAGTCACCGGGAATGGTCTTCCAACAATCTTGAAGGAGTTCCCAGAGATGCTTAGCACTTCTTGGCCCTTTTGTCTTCACTCCAAACCATCTCGGTTGGGTTCATGTCTGGTTACTGTGGAGGCCAGGTCATCTGGCGTAGCACCCCATCACTCTCCTTCTTGGTCAAATAGCCATTACACAGCCTGGAGGTTTGTTTGGGGTCATTGTCCTGTTGGAAAATAAATGATGGTCCAACTAAACTCAAACCGGATGGAATAGCATGCCGCTGCAAGATGCTGTGGTAGCCATGCTGGTTTAGTATGTCTTCAATTTTGAATAAATCTCCAACAGTGTCACCAGCAAAGCATCCCCACGCCATCACACCTCCTCCTCCATGATTCACGGTGGGAACCAGGCATGTAGAGTCCATACGTTCACCTTTTCTGCGTCGCACAAAGACATGGTGGTTGGAACCAAAGATCTCAAATTTGGACTCATCAGATCAAAGCACAGATTTCCACTGGTCTAATGTCCATTCCTTGTGTTCTTTAGCCCAAACAAGTCTCTTCTGCTTGTTGCCTGTCCTTAGCAGTGGTTTCCTAGCAGCTATTTTAAGAGTTGTTATAGAGATGTGTCTGCTGCTAGAACTCTGTGTGGCATTGACCTGGTCTCTAATCTGAGCTGCTGTTAACCTGCGATTTCTGAGGCTGGTGACTCAGATAAACTTATCGTCAGAAGCAGATGTGACTCTTGGTCTTCCTTTCCTGAGGCGGTCCTCATGTGAGCCAGTTTCCTTGATGGTTTTTGCCACTGCACTTGGGGACACTTTCAAAGTTTTCCCAATTTTTCGGACTGACTAACCTTCATTTCTTAAAGTAATGATGGCCACTAATTTCTCTTTACTTGGCTGCTTTTTTCTTGCCATAATACAAATTCTAACAGTCTATTCAGTAGGACCATCAGCTATGTATCCACCAGACTTCTGTACAACACAACTGATGGTCCCAACCCCATTTATAAGGCAAGAAATCCCACTTATTAAACCTGACAGGGCACACCTGTGAAGTGAAAACCATTCCCGGTGACTACCTCTTGCCACTCATCAAGAGAATGCCAAGAGTGTGCAAAGCAGTCATCAAAGCAAAAGGTGGCTACTTTGAAGAACCTAGAATATAAGACATATTTTCAGTTGTTTCACACTTTTTTGTTAAGTATATAATTCCACATGTGTTAATTCATAGTTTTGATGCCTTCAGTGTGAATGTACAATTTTCATAGTCATGAAAATACAGAAAAATATTTAAAAGAGAAGGTGTGTCCAAACTTTTGGTCTGTACTGTACGTTAATAAATAGATCTTTTAGACTTGATGGGGATGATGTATTTACTTTGAAAATCAATGTCAGAATTCCGGTACAAACATGATACTAAACTAGGCATTTTATGAGTCCTGTTTTAGGTGAGAGAGCTGATAAGCACAAGTGTTTGCTGTCTTCTCCCTACTGAGCCTGATTGACAGCTGCAGCTTGTACTGAACTGGTTATCTCCGCAGCAGGGAGGAGGGACATTGAAGAGCTAACGTTCAAAATAGATTATGATATGGATTATCAAAGTGATTATACCTGTCTCATTGGGTTAAAAAGATCTATTTAATGTACGCAGTTTAAATCTGGTGATGGATCTGTATTAATGAATGATTTGCACAAGTTTTCTAATTATTGTTTTAGAGATTTCCATACTACTGGTTTTCTGGAGGCCGACGGCCAAGTTTTTGTTCTCTACCTATTTTGGGTTGTACATGCAGTAGTTGGTAAACTCACAATTGAGCTTTAGATTTTCGGAAAAATATCCTGAAAATAGTCAACGTCAAACTTTCAGAAATGTTTTGCCTTCATCTTTTAATGTTTTTTTTTGTTGTTGCAATATATCTGAGATTGAATCTCCAATCCTCAAATGCCTAAAGCCGTATTATCTGTTCACATGGTATGATCCACACAATGGAGGAGAGATATTTGTAAGGATGATTGCAAACCTAATTTTATAGCAGCACACAGATATGAGCCCTGTGTGACCTTGCCGTGCGGAATGTAAACTATTTCAAGGGGAGATCATGGGTCGGTATTTATGGAGATTATGGGTAATGCTCCTGTCTATAGTTTGTGCCAAGCAATTTTACTAAGACTGCATGTTGTCAATATTTGTGAGGATGAAATTGACACTGATATCTGCCTGTACCACATTTGCCCTTTACGTGTTTAGGAAGAGCGTTGTCTGAGTATTTCGGGTTTCTGTTATCCAGATGTCTCTTTATTTTACATAAGGGGATTCAGTAAAAAGTCTTAGGTTGTTGTGTGCGTGAAGTAGATTTTGGAAATCAATATTTCCCTAGTATGTCTTTAAGGAACCCCAATACTTCTGCTGCTAGTTTTCCCATAGAAATCATATGTGCTAAGTAGAGATGGGCGAACCCGAACAGTAAAGTTTGGCGTTCGTACCAAACACCTACTGGTTGGACACGGACACAAAACACAGACTTCACCAGGAAGTCAGTGTTACTGTACGGGTACGGTCACCCGAACACCGGGTGTTTGTCACGCTGTCATGTGCATGGCAGCATGACAAAAAAACACTGCTTCTAATCGGCATTAAAATCATTACTGCTGGTCAGACAGCTGCAGTTCCCACACTGTCAAATGACAGCATGAGCCTGCAGCTGTGATCGGAGGTAAAAAGTTTACCTCCGGTCACTGGCGTCGACTGATGGGACTACTGCTCATTTAACATCGTGGGAATCACTACTGTCTGACTGGTGGTAATGACATGATAGCGTGGCAAACACTGGATGTTCGGACCCACCATTCAAGTTAATGGGGTTCAGGTCCGGGTACTGTTCTGGTGCCCGAACCCGACCTTTTTTAACTGTACGTCTGAACTCGCCAGACCCAAATATCCAGGGGTTCGCCCATCTCTAGTGCTAAGTATTGATTTACTGAAACTACTAAAATCGACTGTGCAACTTTTAGGACATCCTCGTCGAAGACATGGCTCTATTGGGCTTCACTGGAAATAAACTGTTGATCATAATAAAGATGATAATTATACATAGCAAAAATCAGTTTGTAGCCAATGTCATGTTTCTGGTTCACCCCACACTATAATATTTAGCAAAAAGTGAGAGCCAAGTGATTTATCTCCCACCAATATCTATGAGGAAATGAGAGTTAATTGTCCTTTTGACTGATTCCTTTAACTTTTGTGTGTTGAAGTAGATCTGTGACCAGATTTCATAATACCAGCTGCATATAATATTAAATAAAGTATATTATACCAGACAAGGCTGGTGTACTTACTTTGAAACTCATGTCACAATGGTTGTATAATTCTTTGTGAATATTAGCCCTGTTTAAGCTTTTTCATCCATGAAAACTTATACAGTGCTACATCTATTTAGTTCTAAGGATTGGTGGGGGTCTCAGACCCCATGATCATTAGGTGATGATGACATATCCTAGCAATATGCCATTCCTTTATGAAATGGGAATATCTCTGTGAGGAGACATAGTAAGAAGGCTATAGAGGATATTCTTCACTATGTAAAACTTATGCTTGAAGTTTAGTAGCATATAGGTGCAGCAAAAAAGAAGGTTTTATTATCTAGACTATTTCAAAGCACATTTCTGCCGACATTGAAAGTAGTATCTCAACCCTTGCAGAAAAGATAAGGTTATACAATTGGAGCAACAGACCTGACCGGACGTTCAGTAGTATTGAGCTTGGCTTCGTAGCCACGTGCTGGTCTATTATTCAACTAGAAATGTCTTGTGACGTTATAACACCAATGAGTTTGGCATCTGCAGCTGATGATAAGACTGATACTAAGATAAGAATGACATTATGTTTCTCTAGTTCTGTGGGTCAATTAGTATATATGAGATATTTCAATATATTACATTTAAAATGGTTGTTCAGGTTTAGGCTTGTTTTTATTTTTTCAGAAACATTGACACATCTCTCCGTGGGCTGCGCGGGATTTGTGTTTAGGAGCCACCTCAGCCTAGCTACGCTATGTGATCAATTCTCCAATTATTTCTGTCTGTGTGTTTGGAGTCAAGGAAGTCTCCAGTCTGGAGCTCCAGTGGGAGCTGAAGTTTATTGTATCCTGAGTGGGCGAATCCCGCAGGCATATGAACTGTGCTACAAGTTATCTCTTATTTTGAGGTTATGCCAGAAAGGCTGTTTGGGTGATCTCTTAAGGTGAGACCTTTAGTGATTGCCTGTTCCTGACCTAAATATGAGCCAAGTGCATGCTTAAAAGAGAGACTCCGGACACAGAGTCAGATGTGTGCTCCTTCCTCGGCAAAGGCTGGCACACAACTGAGCTTTATTCTTAGAACAAAAGAATCTTGTAATAGGCAGGAAGTGGGTGTTGTACAACTTCTGAATAGTAATGGTGTCAGTCTATGATAGGTCCTTGCCCACTCCACTCCATATATGGTATTCAATCCAATATCCAGTGTCTGCTTCACATTCCAAAAATTCCTTCCAGAGTGTTGTTCCAGGATATAGTCGCCATCGTTGTCACATCGTATCTGAGCTGGCTTATGTAAGGTTTAATAATTGATTTCATTAGCCATTCTATTCTTCACAAGGCCATGTTTATTTAGTTAAATCCTGCACTAGTTTATGCCATGTTTAAATAAACCAGTAGAAGAAACGTTCCCGTATCTACCTCAGAGAGCAGCTGAGTGAGCCAATCTACCACAATATAAAGATTTATATACGGTATGTATACAGTGGCATGTAAAAGTTTCAGTACCCCAGGTCAGAACAGTTGAACAAGTTGAAGATGAGATTGAGATGATCTCTAAAAGGTCTAAAGTTAAAGATGACAGATTTCTTTTGTATTTTAAGCAAAAAATACAAAAGACATGTGGGTCTGATTAAATCCTGCACATTTACTAAGAAAATGGAGTGCTGCCTTCTTTTTTGAAAATTTATGGACTAAGGGATAACCAGTGGACAGGTTGCCTGGAGGATTTGCACCCAGAGATAAGTAGAAGATTTGTGCTGTTCCGTTTTATATATATATATATATATATATATATATATATATATATATATATATATATATATATATATATATATATATATATATATATATATAATATATATATATATATATTTTATTTATTTTTTCATTTTAAAAGCTACAAAAAGGAAAATGGGCCAATGTATAAGTTTGGACGCCCTTAGAGATTTGTGTGCTCAGATAACTTTGACCAAGGTTTCAGACCTTAATTAGCCTGTTAGAATTAAGGCTTGTTCACTATTATTGTTAGGAAAGGCCAGGTGATGCATATTTCCCAGCTTTATAAATACCCAGCCTCCTCTAACCTTGTGCTAAAAAAAGAGCAGCCATGGGATCTTCTAAGCAGCTCTGAAAATGAAAATGATGGAAGCCCACAAAGCAGGAGAAGGCTTACAAGAAGATAGCAAAGCGTTTTGAAGTTGTCCTTTCCTCTGTTCAAAATGTAATTAAGAAATGGCGGTTAACAGGAACAGTGTAGGTCAAGATAAGGTCTGGAAGACCAAACAAAATTTCAGTGAGAGCTGCTTGTATGATTTCTGGAAAGGTGATTACAAAAGACCTTCAGAAAGATTTAGCAGATTCTGGAGTTCTGGTACATTTTTGTACTATTCAGAGACACCCTGCACAAATATGGTGTACATGAAAAAGTCATTAGAAGAAAACCTCTCATTCGCCCTCACCATAAAATTCTGCATCAGAAGTATGCAAAAGAAAATCTAAAAAAGCCTGATGCCTTTTGGAAACAAGTCCTGTGGACTGATGAGGCTAATTTAGAACTCTTTGGCCATAATGATCAAAGGTACAGCGCCTACAAAAAAAAAGATTTACAAGTTCAACTAAACATCTTAACATTTTTGTGTTTTATCGTGAATATTTTGTTACAATTAGTATTGAGAAGTGAAAGCTGAGCTTTGGTTGCAATGGGCAACGAAGCTAGTTTTGCTATTAGTTTTTAAATATCTTCCCCCATGTGTGCACTTTTAAGAAGTGAAATCATTACACGGATTTTACATGTAAAGTTTTTTTTTTGCTGGCGCTGTATGTGTGAAGAAATGGGGATGGAGCAATCATTCTTCGGGGTTGTGTTGCAGCCAATGGCACGGGAAACATTTGACGGCTAGAGGGAACAATGGATTTAATGAAGTTTCAACAAATTCTTGATGTGAACACAACACCATCTACTATATAATTGTCTAAGGGTCACATCCGTCTGTCTGTCCAGGATATTCATTGGTCGCGGCCTCTGTCTAGATGGAAATCCAAGTCGCTGATTGGTCTCGCCAGCTGCCTGTCATGGCTGCCGCGACAAATCAGCGACGGCCACAGTTCGATTAGTCCCTCCCTACTCCCCTGCAGTCAGTGCCCGGCACCCGCTCCATACTCCCCGCAGTCAGTGCTCGGCACCCGCTCCATACTCCCCGCAGTCAGTGCCCGGCGCCTGCTCCATACTCCCCGCAATCAGTGCCCAGCGCTCGCTCCATACTCCCCGCAGTCAGCGCCCGCTCCATACTCCCCTCCGGTCACCGCTCACACAGGGTTAATGCCAGCGGTAATGGACCGTGTTATGCCGTGGGTAACTCACTCCGTTACCGCCGCTATTAACCCCGTGTGACTAAGTTTTTACTATTGATGCTGCCTATGCAACATCAATAGTAAAAAGATCTAATGTTAAAAATAATAAAAAAACAAAAAACCTGCTATTCTCACCTTCGGTAGTCCGACGATACGCTCGCGCCTGCCGCCAGCTCCGGTCCCAGAGATGCATTGCAAAATTACCCAGAAGACTTATTGGTCTCGCGAGACCGCTAAGTGATCTGGGTAGTTTTGCAATGCATCCTGGGAATGCAAGATGGCGGCAACCGCGTGCATTGCCAGAGGTTCGCTGGATCTACGCCGGGTGAGTATATAACTATTTTTTATTTTAATTATTTTTTTAACAGGGATATGGTGCCCACACTGCAAAATTCTACGTGGGCTGTGTTAGATACTATGTGGGCTGTGTTCTATACTGCATGGGCTGTGCTATATATAACGTGGCCAGTGTTATATACTGCGTGGGCTGTGTTATATACTAAATGACTGCTATATACTACGTGGGCAGTGTTATATACTACGTGGCTGTTTTCTATACTGCGTGCTATATACTACGTGGCCACTGTTACATACTATGTGGCCTGTGCTATGTATTACATGGGCTGTGTTATATATTATGTGGCCAGTGTTACATAGTACGTGGGCTGTGTTATATACTGCGTGGCTGCTATATACTGCATGGCTGCTATATACTGCATGGCTGCTATATACTGCGTGGCTGCTATATACTGTGTGGGCTGTGTTATATACTACGTGGGCTGTGTTATTTACTGCGTGGCCTATATTAACGCATCGGGTATTCTACAATATGTATGTATATAGCAGCCACATGGTATATACCACAGGCCACGTAGTACTCCTATATACTACGTGGCCTGTGCTATATACTATGTGGCTGCTATATACATACATACATATTCTAGAATACCCGATACGTTAGAATCGGGCGACACTCTAGTCTGTAAGGTGAAAAGAGTATGGCTTCTACAAATGGGTAATGGCCATAAACACCTGTCCAAATCTACAATAGACACCTCAAAAGGCGCAATGCCCCCTGTACATTCTTAATGGGCCTGAAATTACCAAAAGAATTGCCAGGAACAATAATGGCCATGAAAAATCATGACTGTTTGCCCTTTTTAAAATTAAAACACCTCTATACTCTTCTGGTGCCGGCGCCATTTCAGTGGTGTCCACACTCCTGTTCCCAAGGCTGATCTGCGGTTGTGTCACATGAGCTCTAGGCCCAATTACCGCTGGTGTCACTGTCTCTTACTTCGGACATATAAGTAACCAGCAGGAAGTCAGGGCTGCGGCTGTCCTCTCGATTACTTATCCGTCCGAAAGCAGTGACCATGGCTGTGAAGTCAGAGTCTTGGAGTTGGTGTCCATTTTGGTGGAGTCGGTATAAAATGGACTGACTCTGTCTCATAAAATATATAATAAATTGGGTTCAGTAGTTCAATGCAGAATGTGCTGTAAATTTGTAATAGTAAAGTTATAAAATGTCCTATAAATGTCTATTCTGTTCCTGACCTTAGGATCTCTGCTTTCAGTTGAGATGAATCTGTGCTGCACTTTATGTACAGGTTCAGTAGTGACCAGTGCTGTGGGGTCGGAGTCGGAAGTCAGGGAAATTGAGTCAGAGGTTTGGTTTATTGACTCCACAGCCCTGATAGTGACTCCAGCGCTGATTGTGCTCACATGATGGTAACAACCTCATGGGAACATGAGTGCCGACTGGTGATGAACGAGTGTACTCGAGTTTTCCGAGCATGATCAGGTGTTCTCCGAGTATTCCCTAACAAACAGGCAATCCCTGCATGTGTTCAGACTGTTTGGCAGACGCAAATCATGCAGCTGCGGAGACAAAATCATAATCTACGAGCACGCCCAAAATACTCGGAGAACACCAGAGCATGCTCGGAGAACTCGAGTAACGAGTATACTCGCTCATCACTAATGCCGACACCACTAGAATGATGCCGACACGGGAGGTGAGAATAGGGGATTTTATTTTAACCTGGGCAGATCATAGTAGTGGACAACCACTAGTAAGAAAAAAGAAAGGCGTTTTATACCCGTTTGTGATCATGTTAGCTTGGTCTTCTTGGTCAGTAAAAGTGTTTTACAGCAATGGACAGATGTCTTGTGTTATTGATGTAATTGTGGTTTTGTAGAGTTATGTATAGATTGTCGTAGCTTTTACTTTCCCGCTATCACATCATGCACTGGAGCAGATTCTTGCCAGCAGTTCGGCACAGGTCGTTATCTTCGGTTCTCTTTATCGCCAGTAAACCACGCACTCGATTTCTGCTTCCTTCCCATCTGGATTCTGGCACATTTTATGATTTGTATTTTCTTTCAACTGCAAATTCTTGAATTATAAATGAAGTTCTTACTGTCAACAAAGCAATTTGTGCTTATTTCCCAAAGCCTCCACCGTCATATCCAGCAACCACAAATTCCTGCTCCGCGACTTTCCTGCTCTCTGTTTTCTATATTTTCTAATGTGGAAAAATTGGATCATGTTCATGTTTTATTGAAAGTTCTTAATAATATGACACACAAAAGCGACATAGTGCGAAGCCAGAAGGGAGAAGGGTGAGGATCACGGGAAGGAGATACGCAATTTAATTAGATGCTATTTTGTATGTAATAGTATGTAACAGCGCTGCTGTAAGGGGGACATACCTACCCATACTTACTAGTATCTACAGCATCTTTCTTTTACCAACCAAGTACCAAAAATTCAGAAATTGTGCAAAAGGTGGGAGTAGCTATAGACTAATGTAATTTGTGACAATTCCTACGGTCATCAAAACGCAGCAAATACCGTATGATTTTCTTAATATTACAGTTGGATTTTCTTGGGTCTAGAGTTTTGTATGTTTGTGTACGGTACTTAGCTGTAATGTAATTATTACTTTTTAAAAGGTTTGTCCACTGCTCAAACAACCTCTTCTTAATCACTATATTTCCCCCATGTAAAATAATAACAGCTGTACTCGCCTCTGGTGCAGGCACCATTCCAGGGATTTCGACGCCTGCTCTCCCGGGCCTCTCTTGACATTGTTATGTCATGCAAGCTCTGCAGTCAATCAGTGGCCACTTAACTGTCACTTTCTTTGGGCTAAAATGACACCTTGAAAAAGTGAGAACTGCTGCGGCAGAGCAGATGTAGGGCTCGCATGGCTTGTCTTTGGTATTTGGATACAGGACTAGGACAACCAGCTCTATTATTGCCCAAGTGAAGGAAAGCCTATTTCAGATCAGGCTGGCCATAAATTTTAATAATCTGTTATAAGGTATGTTTGTTTTTTTTAATCAAGTCAAGTTACAGTATAAAGAGGAGAAAAAGAAAAAAATGTTGTAAAAGAGTCTGTAGTTTTCGAATGAAATAAAATTGATTTCTGGGTTATAAACACTGAATCATTTGTGCTGCCTAGCATGTTCCTTGAAATTAGAATTAAAGCTGATACTACATATGCGCACCACTATTGGCACTGCGAATGGAAATGTATCAGCTCTCGCTGTGACATGCCTGTGGTTGATTTTGTTATACTCCAAACACATAAAACAAATAATGAAAAAAACACAAGAAAACATATGTTTCCCTTTGTTTCTCAAGGCTTTATTCAGTGGGATCATCACTCAGCTCCATAAATCATCTTCAACTCAATTTATTGACTTTTTTTTATTTTCTTTTTTTTTTTCCGTATGGACACCAGAACACGATCATGCTTTGAATGTGTTTGGAATATTTTTTAGATTTATCAGTTGCACAAACACTTTTGGTTGTTGCTCTTTTGGCAATTAATAGCATTATGACGCATTTAATCAGATCTTTCTTGTTTATTGACTTATAATCAAAGGCTATAAGAATACATTTTTATTAGGGAAAATGATAATCGTCATGCATGATAGTAGTTCTTCATCCATATTAATAAGATACGTCTATAGTGATCAATACACTCTTATAGACAAGCATTTGTTTACACCCAACCATTGGCAATGCCAACAGATGCCGACCCAGAAACTAAGTGCACACTGTACTTGTATTATGTATCTAGAGCACTGACGAGTGTTTATCAGTATTACACTTTTTCTGATTTTCTAATTTTTTTCCAAGTATATCTAAATGCTCAGTGGTAGAGGCATAGTAGTGCATTTGCCATAAAAGCTCCCAAAAGAAAGTATTATTGTTCCTTAAGGTACCTTCACACTAAACGACGCTGCAGCGATACCGACAACGATCCGGATCGCTGCAGCGTCGCTGTTTGGTCGCTGGAGAGCTGTCACACAGACCGCTCTCCAGCGACCAACGATGCCGGTAACCAGGGTAAACATCGGGTTACTAAGCGCAGGGCCGCGCTTAGTAACCCGATGTTTACCCTGGATACCATCCTAAAAGTAAAAAAAACAAACGCTTCACACTTACCTTCCGCTGTCTGTCCCCGGCGCTCTGCTTCTCTGTACTGGCTGTGAGCACAGCGGCCGGAAAACAGAGTGGTGACGTCACTGCTCTGCTTTCCGGCTGCTGTGCTCACAGTGAGTGCAGGAAAGCACAGCGCCGGGGACAGACAGCTGAAGGTAAGTATGAAGCGTTTGTTTTTTTTACTTTTAGGATGGTATCCAGGGTAAACATCGGGTTACTAAGCGCGGCCCTGCGCTTATTAACCCGATATTTACCCTGGTTACAAGCGAAGACATCGCTGAATCTGTGTCACACACGCCGATTCAGCGATGTCTGCGGGAGAGCCAGCGACCAAATAAAGTTCTGGCCCTCTAGCCCCGACCAACGACATCACAGCAGGATTCTGATCGCTGCTGCGTGTCACACTGGACGATATCGCTAGCGAGGACGCTGCAACGTCACGGATCGCTAGTGATATCGTTTAGTGTGAAGGTACCTTAAGACTATTAGTAGTGATAAGCCAGTGTGTTCAGATAAGGTGTTATCTCGGCATGCTCGTGTGTTTAATAGAGTATCTTCACCATGATCAAATAATATGTAAACTGTAAACAACAAACAAGCAATCCCTGCATGTGTTGTGGCTGTTGAACAGCAGCGAGACACGCAGCCACGGGGACTCAAACATAGTAGTCGAGCATGCCGAATATACTCTATTAGCACACGAGCATGCTGAGATAACACCTTATCCTAGAATGCTAGCTCATCACTAACTATTAAGGTACCGTCACACTAGACGATATCGCTAGCGATCCGTGACGTTGCAGCGTCCTCGCTAGCGATATCGTCCAGTGTGACAGGCAGCAGCGATCAGGCCCCTGCTGTGCTGTCGCTGGTCGGGGAAGAAAGTCCAGAACTTTGTTTCGTCGCTGGACTCCCCGCAGACATCGCTGAATCGGCGTGTGTGACACCGATTCAGCGATGTCTTCGCTGGTAACCAGGGTAAACATCGGGTTACTAAGCGCAGGGCCGCGCTTAGTAACCCGATGTTTACCCTGGTTACCATCGTTAAAGTAAAAAAAACAACCGCTACATACTTACCTACCGCTGTCTGTCCTCGGCGCTCTGCTTCTCTGGTCTGGCTGTGAGCACAGCGGCCGGAAAGCAGAGCAGTGACGTCACCGCTCTGCTTTCCGGCTGCCCGGCGCTCACAGCCAGACCAGAAAAGCAGAGCGCCGAGGACAGACAGCGGTAGGTAAGTATGTAGCGGTTGTTTTTTTACTTTTAGGATGGTAACCAGGGTAAACATCGGGTTACTAAGCGCGGCCCTGCGCTTAGTAACCCGATGTTTACCCTGGTTACCGGGGACCTCGGGATCGTTGGTCGCTGGAGAGCTGTCTTTGTGACAGCTCTCCAGCGACCAAACAGCGACGCTGCAGCGATCCGGATCGTTGTCGGTATCGCTGCAGCGTCGCTTAGTGTGACGGTACCTTTAGTACATAAATGTCACCGATAGTAATGAAATATTCTTTGTGTAAGGAGTTACAGCAAATATCTAAATAAGCACCGTATTTGGTTGACGACTGCTTCTTATACAGGATGGAACTATTGTAATAGTAAATTGTAACTTAATATTGTAATTTTATCTGACTTTAGATTTGCATCAAATACATTTGAGGTAACATGAATTTCCTGGCTAAATTTGAGCAAACTAAAAACATTGAAAATGTGATTCAAAAGTAGCAAAGTAGATATTATCTGTTTTGGTTAATTAAAATTACACCATTTTGTTGCCTCATAGTTTGGTCGCAGAAGAAACTTGTGAGAGTGGATTATATGGGGTAATTCAACTTTTATCTTCACAGAACATGAGGTACATGCATCAGCTTCTTAATACAGCATAACCCGAAGTCTGAAGAACCTTTTACCAGAGAGAGTATAAAACCAAAGTACAACAAGTATATGCATTACATTCAACTAAGTATATAACAGTAACAACATCGCCATCTGCTGTCAGAAAAGTGTAAACTCCTCCTGCACACAAATAAGTCTATATCTGTTGCATATTTGCCAACATTTGTGTCCATAGCGCCTATGCATTTCCATGCGTCTTCACTATATAAGTTTTAATCCCTTCCATTTGCCTCCTTCGTCTTCAAAACCTAGCAAGTATAAGTTAGCAATATGTAAGGGGCACATGGAGTGGTGCGACTGCATGATCTTATTACACGCGGTCTGATCTTTGACTGTACCCATGGATACACTTAGATCTGCATGGAAGCTGTAGATACAAAATGGTGAGAGATTTTTTTTCTTGTACTGAAGGCTTTTTTTCTGGATGCATGCAATGGAACAATAAAAACGTGGTTACAAAAGTGAACATCCTGTTTCTAACAGTCTGATAATACCGAATTACTTTGTAAGACACAAGATGGAAGAATACTAGATCTTTTGTATAAATGCTGTGATTGTAGCAGCGGATGATGCAAATGCGAAACGTTCCTATTCTAGCAGTAAGATATTTATAGTCCCACAAGGCTGCTGTTTTTATAACGTATCATCTTAAATCTGTAATGCTTGTTAGGCATAATTTGACACTTGCTGCTTAGTCTCTGGGTCTTGACAGGGAGTCCCCTGGTAAAAGCTCTTTGCTTTGTGTTTAAATCACTTCTCTGTCATGCAAATGCAAACGTATTCCCCTCCTTGTGCTGCCTCATCCTTTCTCAATAGACAGTGGCGAAAGCCTGAAATGAAGAAACAATGTGATGTGAAGGGCTGTATACATCAATGGCATACACGTTTTATCTGCTGATGAATGCCTTGTGGCAATGAGCAAATTGAGTAAGAAAAAAAATGATAAGCTAGGAATATAAAATGCTTGTGTATAGGATTAAAAGGCTTACTGGGTCTCAGGAGAAAAGTCTGCAATCATTCATTCCATGAGACAGCAAACTGCCAAATCATCACAGTGTGCAATGTGCACACTGTCAGCAATTCCCTGCATTGCGGGTGGGCAGTCATGTGACTATGTATGTGATTTGCGGTCACATGCCAACTAGACTTTCCTCCGCTTCTCAATGTTCTAGCAGAGGAGAGTCTAGTTGGAATGAGACCGCAAGTCTGCAAATCTCATACATTATGTCTCTAGACTGCCCAGCTGCATGGGGAATGCAGGGGAATTTTCACAGTCTGCAATCATCACATGGAGTGACTGCAGATTTTTCTTGATTGACAAGATCACCCCTTTCAAATGGTTTTCTGATGATGACCCAAACTGGCACCGCTCCGAGCAGTGTGTCGTGGCCGTGTATGGTGCTGCATGCCAAGAAGTGGCAGTAGCATTCACAGCCATAACACAATGTACCAGGAGTCAGAGCCCCAACGATCTGATATTCATGACCTGTCATCAGGATATTTTTCCAGTATTATCAATGAAGAAGCCTGGTGTTGCATAGTGTTCAAGCATGAACCCTGTATTCGAGGTCTATGGAGTTGATAGACACATCTGATCATCACAGCATTCAATCAATCCCTCTCCGCCATGGCACTTTTAGGACAAATTGAGAAGTGGGGTCTCGGTGATAATAAATTTACTCTATTTTGTGGATAGATGAAGACCCCATTAATATTCAATGGCTACTTCTTCCCCCAGTGATAGCAACTGACCACTGGGCCGGCTTCCATTTAAACAAATCTTGTAGTCTGTGGATACAAATAAGTGGAACCTTATTCTGTGCATTTCATTGACTTCATAGTAACCTCAGGCATAATCAAGCCTTGTCTATGAATTTAGTAAAAGCGACCATTCACTCCGAGATTGAAAAGTGACCATACACATTTCTCATGTATAGTCTTCCTACCTGGTGCCTTCCATTTGCCTCCCGCCGCCTCCTCAGATCAGATCCTTTCCTCCTGTTGCCAAGATGGCCACCACAGTGGCTTTAGCAGTGCTTGGATAAGTCTAAAACTTACCTTTCTTATCCCAGGCAAAGCGAAGATTAGAATAACCACTGGCCATCTTGGAAGCAGGAGGAAGAGAACGCGATCTGAGCAGAGGAGGCAGAGGAAGGCAAATTGGGCGCACCATTGGGCGACTACTCATGAGAAATCTATAGTCACTAAAGGGTTGAAGTATTGCCATAAGATAAACACTTTGTCTCCTGTTCTTTAGTGGGATAACACATAGTTTCCAGTGTGGGAAGGGAAAATTCTTACTTTGAAAGTTTTTCTCTGTTCACATAACTTTCTTTGTTGCAAAAATTCAAATCCGCTCCTTATATTGTGAGATTGAGGCTTGTCCGATGAAGTCTGACAGGCCGTGCCATTGACAAAAGAGGAGGAAAAGTGAAGGCACAGCCCAAAATGGCATTTTAGTCATGGTGGTAGACGATATCATTGACAGGATAGGACTACAGCCAAGATGTATTTTTCTAATAATAAACTTATCCGCACTTCATGAAGAAGAAAAAACCCCACAAAGTGTACGTTGATGTGCAACGTAGGAGACCGGTAGCCTTCTTCCCTTGAGAAATGCAGTAGGCAAAATGGTGGTTAATACTATGAAAGCAGCCTTTACACAGACTAGTGGGAGACCACTGTCATTGCCCAGGAACAGGGGGACCAGTGCGGTCACCTACTCTAAGAGATGTGCAATGCGTTCTTAGGGTATGTGCACACGATGCAGATTTAGTGCAGAAAAATCTGCTGCAGTTCTGCACTAAATCTGCATCTTCTGGCAGAATCTGCAGGTGCGTTTTTGATGCGTTTTTGATGCGTTTTTTGAGCACAAATCTGCACAAAAAACGCATGAAAAACGCATCAAAAACGCATCAAAAACGCACCTGCAGATTTCTATTATGGAGGGGTGCAGAAACGCTGCAGAACTGCACAAAAGAAGTGACAGGCACTTCTTTGAAAACTGCAGCGTTTCTGCGCAGATTTTTCTGCACCATGTGCACAGCTTTTTTTTTTCCCATTGATTTACATTGTACTGTGATCACAGTGCAGTTCTGCAGCGTTTCTGCTGCAGAAAAATCTGCAGCAGTTCTGCACTAAATCTGCATCGTGTGCACATACCCTTACCTGGCTTAGTAATGGCTGCCACATGTTTATCACCTTCACTTGCTCCCTGATAAAGACACAAACATTCTTTTAAGAGTTCTTTGAATAGTTGAACTGGACCATAACAATGGACTCAACACATAAATATGAAGACAGGTGCATGACCCCTTTTATTTAATCATGAAACTGTCCCCCCCCATGAGTCCAGGCCTTTTATTAGTCAAAGCCGCAGCCTATTGGTGATTCCTTATAAAGGACCCGTCACCAGATCAAAAGTGGCCAATTATTTTTTTCGCATTATTCCTGCTGTTCCCTTGAATATTCCTTTGTTTTTAAATCCGTCATACAGTTCCAGAGTGATAGCCTTTTTATTTAGTGATACTTTTTACGGTCTTTAAAAAGTGGCAGTGCTCACAGGTTGTCTTGGGTGCGTCTTTAGGCTGCTCTGTATTACTACCTTGCGAGCATGAAAATTGTCACTAAATAAAGAGGCCTCAGCAACCAAAAATACAAAAAGTGGAATACTCAGGGGAGCAGCAGGAATAAAATAAGGACAAAACTGGTAATTTTTGACCTAGTGACGACTTCTCCATAAAGAAGCACTCCACTAAGTTTTGTATTCATTAGATATGTATATATGTGCATGTACTGTAGTATGAATGTATTAATATACCCACCTACTGCCGCTCTCACCGGTGTCCAGCGCCATCCTGCTCCACCCGAGTGACATCACCGCACGTGCGACTAGCCGGCTCACACACTGTCCTGGTTATGCGGAGACACAGCAATTACTATCCTGAGCAGAGGACCACAAACAAGGCTGCCAGGTACAGAGCGGTGACTGGATGATAGGAGTACTCACCGTCATCAACATTTGTCTTGGTAATTTAGAGACACTTTAATCCCCCCTCGGGCTCCAATCCAACTCTGACGGCTCTCCCCATTTGTGGCACGTTACTTTTGTTTTAGCGCCAACCTTTATGTCTTGGACACTGCAAATTTGTGGGGATTGTATCGTATAAAAAAAATTGGGTCAGTTTTCGGCAAATTCAGGGCAGGTGGCACACGAGGGGGTACTTGGATTAGCAAAACTATACTTTTTAGTGTGTTCTATACTGATGTAGCTGCCACCATCTTGATTGCTTCTGGGCTCTATGGAGGCAGCATAGCAGATCCAATCTAATCTAATCTGTGTGTAGTAGGCCAACAATTAAAATTACATGGAAAGGTCAGCACTACACAAATAGCCAAGCCTGTGCTGTGCTACTATGGTCAAATACTATAGTTTTAATATCAGAAAAAGTTACGGTAATTTGAAAGTGGATTTTGATCAACGGATCTTGGAATAATAATAATTTCCACAATTGGATGTGTTTAAATAAAATGTTCCTGTTCTGAGATAATCTTATAAATGTGCCCCTGCTATGTACTGTGTAATAGCCGTGTCTGACCGTACAGGAACATGGTCTGATCATACCACAGCTCCTGGGCAGCGGAGGAAGGAAAAGAGGATACACATTTATAAGATTACCTCAGCACAGGAGCATTTTTTAAACACATCCAATTGTGGAAATTATTATTATTCCAAGATCTATTGATTAAAATGAACGTTATGTATACTTCTGTATTGTTTTTATTTATTTTTTGCTAACCCCCTTTAACTTATTTTTAGTCATAAAGGGAACTTGTCAGAAATGTATACACCTCCTAACCATTTATATGTCCGCGACATCACGGGGGATTTCCCCACACCTGCCGCGTCTTTGTGAATGCCGGAAGCAACGTCATTTATGGCTTGGGCCATCGCCGCGCATGCGCCGTTATTCACTCAGCTCTGAACATAGCTGTTTTTGATAAACAAAGCAATCTAGTCTCTATATAAGGTGGACATTATACACAGGTAATTCTAACCTTCCCCGAGGAAGCCCACGCGAAACGTGCGTTGGGGCTGCCATTCCCCTGTGCATTTTCATAAGGGTAATCATGGATAAGATGACCGCGTCATGACTTAATTTCTTTTTCATTATAATTATGTATATGGCTTCCCTTTTGCATACCTTGGCATTGGACCAATATACATCATGCCACCTACATACTTTTGAATTACTTTAAGTGGAGACTACTTGATGTATGTGTAGAGTACTTAATACAGTTATGAGACATTTAAACAGATAATTATTGCGTGACGCTATCAGCTATTTTTATGAAGATATGCTTGTACTGTGGACACTAGGTTCCTGACATACCCTGTCTATGTGGATATAGGACTTCTGACTTACACGGACCCTTTACTGTTTTCTGTGAGATTGCATTTTTGTGACAACTTGAGCCATCACTTTCTGCTGTTTTACTTTTATTCTTTATACTTGTATTATAATGTTTTTGTGATCTTCTTTTTTGTAATGAACTTTGATATATTTTTTTTACATGACTTTTTTGACTCCCAGTCACTTAAAGGTGTCACAGATATAGAAATGGTTTGAGGGTTTAGATGTTTATGAGAAGTTGCCCTTTAAGAAGTGTAACACAACCGCACTAGGGAAAGTACAGTACCGAGATGTTCAGTCATCAGCTGGCCTAATACATGAGATAGCTGTCGGCCAAAAATTAATTGATGATACCTCAGTGTGTTCTCTGTATTCTGAATACTAAAGCCAAGAACGCTCCTGATTGCCGGCCACTTTCCTATCGTTTCCCGTAATTAAGTGGAACATGACTCTACTTCAGCCCAGATCAATACGTATCAAGAGCTGGAATTCGCTGAGGCTGATCCATAGAAGATCCTGCACTAATCTCCCAGGATTGTAATACTTGTTCCTGAATTCCTTTAAAATTGTCTTCATGTTCTCTCCAGCGATCTGGGGATTTTCTTCTCCTGGCAGCGCTCTTGTATCAGCACCGCTGGTTTTTTTTTTTTAGATCCAGCTTAAATATTTTTAGAATGTGGTTTATACTTTTGTTCAGTAGATGTGTGGAGGAGCGCTGCTATCATTTCTAGGTTATTACTGCTGTTTGTTGTTGTAGCATGTGTGAAAATAAGATTTATAGGGTTTGATTTAAAAGAAAACATTGCAGTATGTGGGAATCATTATGTAGATTTAGTTCTGTATTTTTATAGTAGTCTAATAATTTGCTTGTGGAGCCCTTAGTACAGCATGTGAAGGAGGAGACGAGTAAATAAGAAGAAATATTGTCTATTATACAGTACAGACCAAAAGTTTGGACACACCTTCTCTTTTAACCCCTCTGTGACCTTAGACGTACTATCCCGTCGAGGTGCCCTGGGCTTATCTGACCCTGGACGGGATAGTACGTCATAGCCGATCGGCCACGCTCACGGGGGGAGCGCGGCCGATCGCGGCCGGGTGTCAGCTGCTTATCGCAGCTGACATCCGGCACTATGTGCCAGGAGCGGTCACGGACCGCCCCCGGCACATTAACCCCTGGCACACCGCGATCAAAGATGATCGCGATGTGCCGGCGGTGCAGGGAAGCACCGCGCAGGGAGGGGGCTCCCTGCGGGCTTCCCTGAGACCCCCGGAGCAACGCGATGTGATCGCGTTGCTGCGAGGGTCTCACCTCCCTCCCTGCTCCCTCCAGCCCCGGATCCAAGATGGCCGCGGATCCGGGTCCTGCAGGGAGGGAGGTGGCTTCACAGAGCCTGCTCAGAGCAGGCACTGTGAAGGCTGCAGCGCTGCATATCAGATCAGTGATCTGACAGAGTGCTGTGCAAACTGTCAGATCACTGATCTGTGATGTCCCCCCCTGGGACAAAGTAAAAAAGTAAAAAAAAAATTTTCCAAATGTGTAAAAAAAAATAAAAAAAAATATTCCAAAATAATGAAAAAAAATATATATATTATTCCCATAAATACATTTCTTCATCTAAATAAAAAAAAAAACCCAATAAAAGTACACATATTTAGTATCGCCGCGTCCGTAACGACCCGACCTATAAAACTGTCCCACTAGTTAACCCCTTCAGTAAACACCGTAAGAAAAAAAAAAAAAAAGAGGCAAAAAACAACGCTTTATTATCATACCGCCGAACAAAAGTGGAATAACACGCGATCAAAAGGACAGATATAAATAACCATGGTACCGCTGAAAGCGTCATATTGTCCCCCAAAAAAAGAGCCGCCATACAGCATCATCAGCAAAAAAATAAAAAAGTTATAGTCCTGAGAATAAAGCGATGCAAAAATAATTATTTTTTCTGTAAAATAGTTTTTATCGTATAAAAGCGCCAAACCATAAAAAAATGATATAAATGAGGTATCGCTGTAATCGTACTGACCCGAAGAATAAAACTGATTTATCAATTTTACCAAACGCGGAACGGTATAAACGCCTCCCCCAATAGAAATTCATGAATAGCTGGCTTTTGGTCATTCTTCCTCACAAAAATCGGAATAAAAAGTGATCAAAAAATGTCACGTGCCCAAAAATGTTTTCAATAAAAACGTCAACTCGTCCCGCAAAAAACAAGACCTCACATGACTCTGTGGACCAAAATATGGAAAAAATATAGCTCTCAAAATGTGGTATTGCAAAAAATATTTTTTGCAATAAAAAGGGTCTTTCAGTGTGTGACGGCTGCCAATCATAAAAATCCGCTAAAAAACTCGCTATAAAAGTAAATCAAACCCCCCTTCATCACCCCCTTAGTTAGGGCTAGGGCTAGGGTTAGGGCTAGGGTTAGGGTTAGGGCTAGGGTTAGGGCTAGGGCTAGGGTTAGGGCTAGGGTTAGGGCTAGGGCTAGGGTTAGGGCTAGGGTTAGGGCTAGGGTTAGGGTTAGGGTTGGGGCTACAGTTAGGGTTGGGGCTAAAGTTAGAGTTAGGGTTTAGATTACATTTACAGTTGGGAATAGGGTTGGGATTAGGGTTAGGGGTGTGTCAGGGTTAGAGGTGTGGTTAGGGTTACCGTTGGAATTAGGGTTAGGGGTGTGTTTAGATTAGGGTTTCAGTTATAATTGGGGGGTTTCCACTGTTTCGGCACATCAGGGGCTCTCCAAACACGACATGGCGTCCGATCTCAATTCCAGCCAATTCTGCGTTGAAAAAGTAAAACAGTGCTCCTTCCCTTCCAAGCTCTCCTGTGTGCCCAAACAGGGGTTTACCCCAACATATGGGGTATCAGCGTACTCAGGACAAATTGGACAACAACTTTTGTGGACCAATTTCTCCTGTTACCCTTGGGAAAATACAAAACTGGGGGCTAAAAAATAATTTTTGTGGGAAAACAAAAAGATTTTTTATTTTCACGGCTCTGCGTTATAAACTGTAGTGAAACACTTGGGGGTTCAAAGTTCTCACAACACATCTAGATAAGTTCATTGAGGGGTCTAGTTTCCAATATGGGGTCACTTGTGGGGGGTTTCTACTGTTTAGGTACATTAGGGGCTCTGCAAACGCAATGTGACGCCTGCAGACCAATCCATCTAAGTCTGCATTCCAAATGATGCTCCTTCCCTTCCGAGCCCTCCCATGCGCCCAAACGGTGGTTCCCCCCCACATATCGGGTATCAGCGTACTCAGGACAAATTGGACAACAACATTTAGGGTCCAATTTCTCCTGCTAACCTTGGAAAAATACAAAACTGGGGGCTAAAATATAATTTTTGTGGAAAAAAAAATATTTTTTATTTGCATGGCTCTGCGTTATAAACTGTAGTGAAATACTTGGGGGTTCAAAGCTCTCACAACACATCAAGATGAGTTCCTTAGGGGGTCTACTTTCCAAAATGGTGTCACTTGTGGGGGGTTTCTACTGTTTAGGTACATTAGGGGCTCTGCAAACGCAATGTGACGCCTGCAGACCATTCCATCTAAGTCTGCATTCCAAATGGCGCTCCTTCCCTTCCGAGCCCTCCCATGCGCCCAAACGGTGGTTCCCCCCCACATATGGGGTATCAGCGTACTCAGGACAAATTGGACAACAACTTTTGGGGTCCAATTTCTCCTGTTACCCTAGGGAAAATACAAAACTGGGGGCTAAAAAATAATTTTTGTGGGAAAAAAATTTTGTTTTATTTTTATGGCTCTGCATTATAAACTTCTGTGAAGCCCTTGGTGGGTCAAAGTGCTCACCACACATCCAGATAAGTTCCTTAGGGGGTCTACTTTCCAAAATGGTGTCACTTGTGGGGGGTTTCAATGTTTAGGCACATCAGTGGCTCTCCAAACGCAACATGGCGTCCCATCTCAATTCCTGTCAATTTTGCATTGAAAAGTCAAACGGCGCTCCTTCCCTTCCGAGCTCTCCCATGCGCCCAAACAGTGGTTTACTGCCACATATGGGGTATCAACGTACTCAGGACAAATTGGACAACAACTTTTGAGGTCCAATTTCTTCTCTTACCCTTGGAAAAATAAAAAATTGGGGGCAAAAATATAATTTTTGTGAAAAAATATGATTTTTTATTTTTACGGTTCTGCATTATAAATTTCTGTGAAGCACTTGGTGGGTCAAAGTGCTCACCACACCTCTAGAAAAGTTCCTTAGGGGGTCTACTTTCCAAAATGGTGTCACTTGTGGGGGGTTTCAATGTTTAGGCACATCAGTGGCTCTCCAAACGCAACATGGCGTCCCATCTCAATTTCTGTCAATTTTGCATTGAAAAGTCAAACTGCGCTCCTTCCCTTCCGAGCTCTCCCATGCGCCCAAACAGTGGTTTACTGCCACATATGGGGTATCAGCGTACTCAGGACAAATTGGACAACAACTTTTTGGGTCCAATTTCTCCTGTTACCCTTGGTAAAATAAAACAAATTGGAGCTGAAGTAAATTTTTTGTGTAAAAAAGTTAAATGTTCATTTTTATTTAAACATTCCAAAAATTCCTATTAAACACCTGAAGGGTTAATAAACTTCTTGAATGTGGTTTTGAGCACCTTGAGGGGTGCAGTTTTAAGAATGGTGTCACACTTGGGCATTTTCTATCATATAGACCCCTCAAAATGACTTAAAATGAGACGTGGTCCCTAAAAAAAAATGGTGTTGTAAAAATGAGAAATTGCTGGTCAACTTTTAACCCTTATAACTCCCTAACAAAAAAAAAAATTGGTTCCAAAATTATGCTGATGTAAAGGAGACATGTGGGAAATGTTACTTATTAAGTATTTTGTGTGACATCTCTGTGATTTAATTGCATAAAAATTCAAAGTTTGAAAATTGCGAAATTTTCAAAATTTTCGCCAAATTTCCGTTTTTTTCACAAATAAACGCAGGTACTATCAAAGAAATTTTACCACTATCATGAAGTACAATATGTCACGAGAAAACAATGTCAGAATCACCAGGATCCGTTGAAGCGTTTCGGAGTTATAACCTCATAAAGGGACAGTGGTCAGAATTGTAAAAATTGGCCTGGTCATTGACGTGCAAACCACCCTTGGGGGTAAAGGGGTTAAAGATTTTTCTGTATTTTCATGACTATGAAAATTGTACATTCACACTGAAGGCATCAAAACTATGAATTAACACATGTGGAATTATATACCGTATATACTCGAGTATAAGCCGAGATTTTCAGCCCAGTTTTATATGGCACATCTATGGGGCAATAATGAACGGTGCAGAGCACTATATGGCACAGATTTATATGGAGCATCTATGGGGCAATAATGAACAATATGGAGCATCATATGTGGCACAGCTTTATATGGAGCATCTATGGGGCAATAATGAATAGTATGGAGCATTATATATGGCACAGCTTTATATGGAGCATCTATGGGGCAATAATGAACAATATGGAGCATTATATGTGGCACAGCTTTATATGGAGCATCTTATGGGGCAATAATGAACGGTATGGAGCATCTATTTTCATTTTTGAAATTCACCGGTAGCCTCTGCATTTCCTACCCTAGGCTTATACTCGAGTCAATAAGTTTTCCCAGTTTTTTTGTGGCAAAATTAGCCACAAAATTAGGGAGGTCGGTTTATACTCGGGTCGGCTTATACTCGAGTATATACGGTACTTAACAAAAAAGTGTGAAACAACTGAAATTATGTCTTATATTCTAGGTTCTTCAAAGTAGCCACCTTTTGCTTTGATGACTGCTTTGCACAATCTTGGCATTCTCTTGATGAGCTTCAAGAGGTAGTCACCGGGAATGGTCTTCAAACAATCTTGGAGGAGTTCCCAGAGATGCTTAGCACTTGTTGGCCCTTTTGCCTTCAGTCTGCGGTCCAGCTCACCCCAAACCATCTCGATTAGGTTCAGGTCTGGTGACTGTGGAGGCCAGGTCATCTGGTGTAGCACCCCATTACTCTCCTTCTTGGTCAAATAGCCCTTACACAGCATGGAGGTGTGTTTGGGGTCATTGTCCTGTTGAAAAATAATAAAATAATTATGGTCCAACTAAACGCAAACCGGATGGAATAGCATGCCGCTGCAAGATGCTGTGGTAGCCATGCTGGCTCAGTATGCCTTCAATTTTGAATAAATCCCCAACAGTGTCACCAGCAAAGCACCCCCACACCATCACACCTCTTCCTCCATGCTTCACAGTGGGAATTAGGCATGTAAAGTCCATCCGTTCACCTTTTCTGCGTCGCACAAAGACTCGGTGGTTGGAATCAAAGATCTCAAATTTGGACTCATCAGACCAAAGCACAGATTTCCACTGGTCTAATGTCCATTCCTTGTGTTATTTAGCCCAAACAAGTCTCTTCTGCTTGTTGCCTGTCCTTAGGAGTGGTTTCCTAGCAGCTATTTTACCATGAAGGCCTGCTGCACAAAATCTCCGCTTAACAGTTGTTGTAGAAGATGTGTCTGCTGCTAGAACTCTGTGGTATTGACCTGGTCTCTAATCTGAGCTGCTGTTGACCTGCGATTTCTGAGGCTGGTGACTCGGATAAACTTATCCTCACAAGCAGAGGTGACTCTTGGTCTTCCTTTCCTGGGGCGGTCCTCATGTGAGCCAGTTTCTATGCAGCGCTTGATGGTTTTTGCAACTGCACTTGGGGACACTTTCAAAGTTTTCCCAATTTTTCGGACTGACTGACCTTCATTTCTTAAAGTAATGATGGCCACTCGTTTTTCTTTACTTAGCTGCTTTTTTCTTGCCATAATACAAATTCTAACAGTCTATTCAGTAGGACTATCAGCTGTGTATCCACCAGACTTCTGCACAACACAACTGATGGTCCCAACCCCATTTATAAGGCAAGAAATCCCACTTATTAAAAGTGACAGGGCACACCTGTGAAGTGAAAACCATTCCTGGTGACTACCTCTTGAAGCTCATCAAGAGAATGCCAAGAGTGTGCAAAGCGGTCCTCAAAGCAAAAGGTGGCTACTTTGAAGAACCTATAATATAAGACATTTTCAGTTGTTTCACACTTTTTTTGTTAAGTTTATAATTCCACATGTGTTAATTCATAGTTTTGATACCTTCAGTTTGAATGTACAATTTTCATAGTCATGAAAATACAGAATAACCTTTAAATGAGGTGTGTCCAAACTTTTGGTCTGTACTGTACATTAACCGAGAAATGGTGGAGGAGAGCAAGAATTGCTGAAGTGTGGAGAGCCAAGAGACGTTGATATAGTGAACACAGATGGAAAGCAGTACAATGGAGAGGAAAAAGAGCAGGACTGACATAAAGCAGGAAAGTATGGGGAGCAAGTAATGCAGAATAGATAACAGGCAGAGAGTGCAGTGTGGAGAGTAAGTAGTGCAGGATAGATAGCAGGTAGAGAGTGCAGTGTGGAGAGTAAGTAATGCAGGATAGATAGCAGGTATAGAGTGCAGTGTGGGGAGTAAGTAATGCAGGATAGATAGCAGGTAGAGAGTGCAGTGTGAAGAGTAAGTAATGCAGGATAGATAGCAGGTAGAGAGTGCAGTGTGGAGAGTAAGTAATGCAGGATAGATAGCAGGTATAGAGTGCAGTGTGGGGAGCAAGTAATGCAGGATAGATAGCAGGTAGAGAGTGCAGTGTGGAGAGTAAGTAGTGCAGGATAGATAGCAGGTAGAGAGTGCAGTGTGGGGAGTAAGTAATGCAGGATAGATAACAGGCAGAGAGTGCAGTGTGGAGATTAAGTAGTGCAGGATAGATAGCAGGTAGAGAGTGCAGTGTGGAGAGTAAGTAATGCAGGATAGATAGCAGGTAGAGAGTGCAGTGTGGAGAGTAAGTAATGCAGGATAGATAGCAGGTATAGAGTGCAGTGTGGGGAGTAAGTAATGCAGGATAGATAACAGGCAGAGAGTGCAGTGTGGAGAGTAAGTAGTGCAGGATAGATAGCAGGTAGAGAGTGCAGTGTGGAGAGTAAGTAATGCAGGATAGATAGCAGGTAGAGAGTGCAGTGTGGAGAGTAAGTAATGCAGGATAGATAGCAGGTAGAGAGTGCAGTGTGGAGAGTAAGTAATGCAGGATAGATAGCAGGTAGAGAGTGCAGTGTGGAGAGTAAGTAATGCAGGATAGATAGCAGGTATAGAGTGCAGTGTGGGGAGTAAGTAATGCAGGATAGATAGCAGGTAGAGAGTGCAGTGTGGAGAGTAAGTAATGCAGGATAGATAGCAGGTAGAGAGTGCAGTGTGGAGAGTAAGTAATGCAGGATAGATAGCAGGTATAGAGTGCAGTGTGGGGAGCAAGTAATGCAGGATAGATAGCAGGCAGCAACTTGGAAGGTGACAGCCAGTCCTGTCACAGTTGAGTATAAAACAGTGTGCTATGGTTACTCTATTTTGTTAGTCTTTCCAGTTATTAACCCCTTAATGATGAAGCCAAATGTTTGAAATCTGACAAGTGTCACTTTATGTGGTAATAACTCTGGAACGCTTCAACAGATCCCAGTCATTTTGAGATTGTTTTTTCGTGACACATTATACTTTAGGATGATGGTAAATGTGGGTTGATATGTTTTGTGTTTATTTATAAAAAATATCAGAAATTTGAGAAACATTTTAAAAAATTAGCAATTTTCAGACTTTGAATGATTATTCCTTTAATCCAGATAGTCATACCACAACAAAACCTTAATAAATAACATTTCCCACATGCCTGCTTTACATCAGCACCTTTTCGTTAGCATTTTAGGAGGTTTAAAAATGTAGCAGTAATTTTTTGAGGGACCTATCCATGACTGAAGTGCCTTTAGGGGTCCCAGATATTTGGAAACCCCCAAAAGTTATATCATTTTAAAATTGGCACCCCCTGACATATTGAAAACTACAGTCAGGTAGGTTTATTAACAGTCCAGGTGATTTTCAGGAATTAATGCGAAGTCGCATAGCAGAAATGAAAATGTGTATTTTTACCACCTAAATGTCTCTAACTTCTGAACAGGTTACAACAGCCATCAGACTCTAAGGCCGCTATTTGGTCATGAATTGCCATGGCAAACATCAGGACCACACAATCATGATCTGAGGGCACCAATTGGGATAAAGAGGAAGCCCCCACACTCTGTTAACTATTTATAATGATGTAGTCACTATTGACAGTAGCATCTAGGGTAAACAGATTTGGACGGTGCAAACACTGATCGTGGCTGATACAGCAAGTTGTCAGCTATAGTGGACAGCCGACAGCTGCTGGATTGTCACCTGTAGGGGGAGGCTATTCCCTTATATCTCAGGTCAGTTAAAAGACGTATTGGCGGACATTAAGGGGTTAAACAAATCCAGGCAAACTCTTTAAAGGGAACCAGACACCATCAAAATGGCGTCCAATCTGTAGGCATCGTGTTATGCAGCTGAGCAGACTGATATATAGTTTTGTGAGAAAGTTCCAGTATAACCTGTGCTTTACTCATTTACACCTCTGCTCTTTTGGGGATTTTAGGTCCAGTGGGCGGTCCTATCAGTGACTGACAGCTCTTTTTGTATAAATTTGCATACAGGCTGCATAGAATCTTATCAGCACCAACTGACATCTATCTAAGTATTGAGAAAGTCTGTCTGAAATGACTACAGATTTTACCTGGGAATTTTGATAATGACTGATCAATTCTGAAAGAGAAAGATGCAAATTTCTCTGATATTACAGAGTTGCTTATTTTCATGTGTACTATTGATCTATGAATTAAAAATGAAAATGACAGTTGCAGTTTAAAGTGGTCTTATAGCTCTTTTTTCTGAGATCAACATGGTGTAAATATATAGGTATATTTTTATTTTCTTTTTTTTTAAAAGCATTTGTAATTTTTGACCCAAGGAGCCCAAGATGTGGGCAGCAGTACTGAAAAAGGGATTTAGCAGATTGCTAGCTGAGTTTACCAAATAAAAAATAAATTAAAAAAAATTTCAAAACCAAAAATTCTTTATTATGCTAATAAAACGTAAAAGGTATTGATTGCTGAGTCCTTTTTTCTGTTCCCCTGTCAAATAAATGTATACAAGTTTATCAAATCATTGCCAAAGTTTCTATTGAAAAATAAAACTTGTCTTGCAAAAACCCCACACAAGCCCTCATGTGAAGAAGAAATCTGCAAAACAAGCAAAAAAAGTCACACTAGCTGTGATTCCAAGGGGTATATGATAGCAGGCAGAAAGGGATTTCTAAGTCACTTTAGTCTGATATGACGAGGAAGACGTCCAAGAATATTGCCGTTCAACTCTAAAAACTTGCCAGTCGGTTGTGATTAGACCCGGTCACACCGCACGCCAGGAGCAATGCTCAGACATTGAAGAGACTTGTGTTCTTGTAGAAAGGCAGACTGCAAATAAAATGGCTTATGGGCAGTAATGGTCATGGGCCACTTTCCAATAGAGCTGGACTTGATAGATACCCTAAAGATTTTCCTTGTGGGTAGAGAATTCACGCCATATTACAGTAGCAGCCACATGGAGAGATTTTACTAAATCTTTGATAGATTTCAATAAAAA
Source organism: Ranitomeya imitator (assembly GCF_032444005.1). NCBI lineage: Eukaryota > Metazoa > Chordata > Amphibia > Anura > Dendrobatidae > Ranitomeya > Ranitomeya imitator. Next base: position 73,697,430 of record NC_091286.1, on the reverse strand, counting down.
TTGACCTGCGGTACAACATTGAAATTCACAGCAAGCCCATTTATGATGGAGATTTTACCCTTTGTAAATCCTAGGTCGAAATCTGTGGAAAATCCACTTTATCCTGGTGCAGATTTTGAATCAGATGTGCTGTGGAAAATCCACAGAGGAACAATTGTACATTGAGTCCATATTTTACCTCAGTATTGAGTTCGTGTTTTACCTCAGTATTTGTAAACCAAAACCATAAGTGGAACAATCAGAGGAAAAGTATAATAGAAACACGTCACCACTTCTGTATTTATCACCCACTCCTGGTTTTGGCTTTCAAATACTGAGGTAAAAAACTCATCAAATAGTGAATGTGTGAATGTGACCGTATTCATTTATGTAGCACTGACATATTCCCCAGCACTGTACAGAAATATGGGATCTGAAATTGCTGGGTTTACTATCTCCGTCAGTCCCATAAAGAATGATTGGAATCAAGGTGACCTCATGCCATTCAGATAAGGTTTTTCAGAGCCCGTTCTTGAAATCGGTGGGAGTTCCACAGGACACCCAGTGATCAAGTTACCCTTATCTTATCGATAGGGTATGACTTATATACTTGGTATAACCCCTTTAGGGGAATCTGTCAGTAGGATCAACCCTACAAACCACATGAATGACGTTGCAGGTATTTAAAAGCTAAATTCATCTCCACCTTATTATTTTCCATCTATTGCTGCATTCTAGTGTTTTAATTCAATGAAGCGTTAAGTGCTCTGGGCGTGACAGAGCTCTTCTCAAGCCTCTGTCTTCCTAGGTTGTTTCCCCACCCAGCACCAGCCTCTTTAACTTAATTGACAGCTTGCTTAGGCCCTGACGTCACAGACAGTAAAGATATTAAGCTAAAGTGGCTGGTATTAGGAGGGAAATAACATCTGTCATGCCCAAAGCACTTAGCACATCTTTTACAAATTTATAACAATCCTGATTTCTCCATAATGCAGCAACAGATAGAAGCCATAAAGGTGTTGATGGATTTATATTTCAAAGATCTATGTGCCCACATATGCGGTTTACAGGGGTGGGGTTATATTACTGACAGATTCCCTTTAAGGTAGGCTGCTGATATCTCTGAAATGTTGTATTACATGCACCCATTCTAATAAATGGCAGCAAATGCAATATGTGGACAGATGAGGTTCTCAAATTTGGAGCGTTGTCGTATGGCATCCTGAGCATGGAACCCTGATTTTGGTGTCCATATAACATAATATTGTAAATGTTGAGGGCTTCATTAAGATAAGGAAAAAAGCAAAAATCAGGACTGGATCTGGAAAATTGAGATTTTTTTTCAATATGAACATGGATTTAGAAAAATTACACTCAAAACTTCTCTGTGTGAGGCTGACACCTTTAGGCTATGTGCACACGTTCAGGATTTCTCGCAGAAAATTCCTGAGAAAAACCTGAAATTTTCTGCAAGAAATCCGCAAGAAATCTGCACGTGTTTTTGCCGCGTTTTTGATGTGTTTTTTCCGGACATTTCCCAATGCATTTTGTAGTGGGAAATCCGCAAAATTAATGCTGCGTTTTTTACCGCGATGCGTTTTTTTCACGGAAAAAAACGCATCATGTGCACACCACCAGGCACGTTTAGCAGTAACTAGATTCTGTTATTCCCTTTGAATGACACCAGCATATTCGGCAGCACTTTTTTCTATAGACCAATTTTTTTTAATGTCTCCCTGGTTAGAGCCACTATTAACAACAGAAGATTTCCCTCATATCTCGCCAGAGCAAATCATCAGATGTCCCGTGCTTCAAGGAAATGTACAGACGTTGCAGTTCTCTCTATACATGCATTATTTCTTTATGTGAAAAGACAGGCCACATCCAGGCGAGGAGATGTTTATTCTGACGTCTCGCCTAACAATGTCTTCTTTGACAATATCAGAGAATGCTGTGGAAGCAAGAAGATACGGTGTGGGATGAAATAGAAAGTGGCAGAGCATGATAAACATAGTCCTTCAATTGTTATTTAGTGGAGCGTCACAAGATGGCCTACAGCCACCTCTATTTATTCTATGTGGGATGTCTTCTGATATTACAAGGTCTCCACTGAGCAGAGAATAATCCCAAAATCACTGCACCATGCTAAACAAAAAGAAAATTCATGGGGCTTTCTATATATAGATCTTAACATTTTGTAGGCGGTTGTCCAATGTCCAAAATTGGCATTTCCATACTCATGGCCATTGATGGAGGGCTTAGGTCCGCTCATGTACAGTCATGGCCAAAACTATTGACACCCCTGCAATTATTTCAGATAATACTCATTTTCTTCCTGAAAATGATTGCAAACACAAATTATTTGGTATTATTATCTTCATTTAATTTGTCTTAAATGAAAAAACACAAAAGAGAGTGAAGCAAAAAGCAAAACATTGATCATTTCACACAAAGCTCCAAAAATGGGCCAGACAAAAGTATTGGCACCCTCAGCCTAATACTTGGTTGCACAACCTTTAGCCAAAATAACTGCAACCAACCGCTTCCGGTAACCATCAATGAGTTTCTTACAATGCTCTGCTGGAATTTTAGACCATTCTTCTTTGGCAAACTGCTCCAGGTCCCTGATATTTGAAGGGCGCCTTCTCCAAACTGCCATTTTTAGATCTCTCCACAGGTGTTCTATGGGATTCAGGTCTGGACTCATTGCTGGCCACCTTAGAAGTCTCCAGTGCTTTCTCTCAAACCATTTTCTAGTGCTTTTTGAAGTGTGTTTGGGTCATTGTCCTGCTGGAAGACCCATGACCTCTGAGGGAGACCCAGCTTTCTAACACTGGGCCCTACATTATGCTGCAAAATTTGTTGGTAGTCTTCAGACTTCATAATGCCATGCACACGGTCAAGCAGTCCAGTGCCAGAGGCAGCAAAGCAACCCCAAAACATCAGGGAACCTCCGCCATGTTTGACTGTAGGGACCGTGTTCTTTTCTTTGAATGCCTCTTTTTTTCTCCTGTAAATTCTATGTTGATGCCTTTGCCCAAAAAGCTCTACTTTTGTCTCATCTGACCAGAGAACATTCTTCCAAAACGTTTCAGCCTTCTTCAGGTAAGTTTTGGCAAACTCCAGCCTGGCTTTTTTATGTCTTGGGGTAAGAAGTGGGGTCTTCTTGGGTCTCCTACCATACAGTCCCTTTTCATGCTGACGGATAGTACGGGTTGACACTGTTGTACCCTCGGACTGCAGGGCAGCTTGAACTTGTTTGGATGTTAGTCTAGGTTCTTTATCCAACATCCGCACAATCTTGCGTTGAAATCTCTTGTCAATTTTTCTTTTCTGTCCACATCTAGGGAAGTTAGCCACAGTGTCATGGGCTTTAAACTTCTTGATGACACTGTGCACGGTAGACACAGGAACATTCCGGTCTTTGGAGATGGACTTGTAGCCTTGAGATTGCTCATGCTTCCTCACAATTTGGTTTCTCAAGTCCTCAGACAGTTCTTTGGTCATTCTTTTCTCCATGCTCAATGTGGTACACACAAGGACACAGGACAGAGGTTGAGTCAACTTTAATCCATGTCAACTGGCTGCAAGTGTGATTTAGTTATTGCCAACACTTGTTAGGTGCCACAGGTAAGTTACAGGTGCTGTTACACAAATTAGAGAAGCATCACATGATTTTTCAAACAGTGCCAATATTTTTGTCCACCCCCTTTTTTATGTTTGGTGTGGAATTATATCCAGTTTTAGGACAATTCTTTTTGTGTTTTTTCATGTAAGACAAATTAAATGAAGATAATAATGCCAAATAATTTGTGTTTGCAATCATTTTCAGGAAGAAAATGAGTATTATCTGACAGAATTGCAGGGGTGTCGATACTTTTGGCCATGACTGTAGCTCCTCAGCTGTACTGTTTGTGCTCAGAACAAAATTGTCATTAACTTGTTAATGAAAACGAGGTTTATGAGGAAATACAATGATGAGGGGACATATGTAGCAAATTTAGGGGACACCGTGTGTTAAAGAAGCACTCCCATCAACATTTTTATCCTCTTAATCATCATATAACAATGTGTACACACAATTTCTCATTTTCCCTTTCTACCCAGTTAATTCTTCTGTTTTCCATTCGGTCTCTGACAACACGTTATTAAACACTGACTAGCTGAATCTTTCTAAGCTCTATGTAGAAACAGGAGGTTAGTTTTTCCTGTTTGAGTCATGAGTCACTGCAAAGTCCCTGGCAGGGGTAGGAGCGAAGCAGCTGGGAATCTTAAATGTAGGGAAAAAAGACTTCCTAATACTACATAGAGCTTAGAAGGATTCAGCTTGTCATTTTTTAATTAACCTATTGTTGGACTATAAGACGCACCACACCGTAAAAAAACAATAAAACAAAAAAATGTGGTCATGACATACTTATGGGGGGAAAGAGATCTGCTGCTGACACTGTATAGCGACAATGTCCCCCAATTCTGTACTAATATCCCATCCTGGTATATATATGTCCCCACCCAGGTACATATGGCCCCCAATCCAGGTATATATGACCCACATCACCATTCTGGTATCCTTGGCCACCATCCCCATCCTGATTTCCATAGCTACCATACCAATCCTGGTATCTCTGGCCCCCATTATGGTGCACACATACAAAAGAAAAAATGATTCTATTCACCTTTCTTCCTCTCCCTAACAGCGCTACGTCCTTTACTGATGCCAGCAGCTGATTTCAGCATGTAACAGTGCATGACATCACTGCAATGTGCCCTCACACGCCAAGATCAGCTGCCGGAATATTCACTGCTCCCCATGCCCAAGACTGTAGGAGTGGGGAGCAGAGAATATTCATTCTGTTTAATAGCGGGCACACATGAACGCCCAGCCGCTGCAGGAGTTGGCAGCTGCTCCTAACAGTGTTTCCGCTATTAAAGAAGATGAATATTGACTGCTACACATGCCCATAGTCCCTCCCACCTCTTGGTGCTGGTTTCAGTGCATAGATGTGAGAGGGGCTATGGTTGTGGGGAGCAGTGAATATTCATTTTTTTTTATCAGCGGGCACAATGTTATCCTGCCTTTTGTGACCCGCTGCTCCGTCTCTGCCACTCCCCCCATCCACAGCCAGACGATAAGATACTAGATGGTGGCCCGATTTTAACTCATAGGGTATTCTAGAATATGTATGTATGCATGTACGTCGCGCTGTGAGTGGGGGTTAAATTAGGCGGAAAATTGGCGCCAGATTTGAACCACGCTTTGCTGATCTGCCAGCCGGGCGCGACCAATCAGCAAAGCGTGGTTCAAATCTGGCGCCAATTTGCGGCTGGACTGCGCCTGTCGCTGATTGGTCGCGGCCGGCCGGGCACGACCAATGACTGAAACGGTGTTTAAATACCATGCCAATATCGCTGATTGGTCGCGGACGGCCGTGAGCTACCAATCACTGAAGCGGTGTGTAAATCCCACACCAATATTGCTGATTGGTCGCGGCCAGCCGGGCGCGACCAATCAGCGAAGCATGGTTTAAATCCCGCGTCAATTCTTGGCTGGACTGCATCTGTCGTTGATTGTTCTCAGGATGTCGGAGGTTCGGGGCCCTGGATGTCGGGGGTTTGGGGTGCAGGATATAGTACAGCCACGTAGTATATAACACAGCCAAGTAGTATATAACACAGCCACTTAGTATGTAGTATATGGCACAGCCACATAGTTTTTAGCACAGCCACGTAGTATATAGCAGCCACGTAGTATATAGCACAGCCCGTAGTATATAGCACAGCCACGTAGTATATAGCACAGCCACATAGTGTATAGCAGCCACGTAGTATAAAGCACAGCCACATAGTATATAGCAGCCACATAGTATATAGCACAGCCACATAGTATATAGAAGCCACGTAGTATATAGCACAGCCCATAGTATATAGCACAGCCACGTAGTATATAGTAGAACCACGTAGTATATAGCACAGCCACGTAGTATATAGCGCAGCCACATAGTTTATAGCAGCCACATGGTATATAGCACAGCCACTTGGTATATAACAGCCATGTAATATATAGCAGTCACGTAGTATATAGCAGCCACGTAGTATATAGCACAGCCCACGCAGTAAATAACACAGCCCACGCAGCATACAGGTCCTTCTCAAAAAATTAGCATATAGTGTTAAATTTCATTATTTACCATAATGTAATGATTACAATTAAACTTTCATATATTATAGATTCATTATCCACCAACTGAAATTTGTCAGGTCTTTTATTGTTTTAATACTGATGATTTTGGCATACAACTCCTGATAACCCAAAAAACCTGTCTCAATAAATTAGCATATCAAGAAAAGGTTCTCTAAACGACCTATTACCCTAATCTTCTGAATCAACTAATTAACTCTAAACACATGCAAAAGATACCTGAGGCTTTTATAAACTCCCTGCCTGGTTCATTACTCAAAACCCCCATCATGGGTAAGACTAGCGACCTGACAGATGTCAAGAAGGCCATCATTGACACCCTCAAGCAAGAGGGTAAGACCCAGAAAGAAATTTCTCAACAAATAGGCTGTTCCCAGAGTGCTGTATCAAGGCACCTCAATGGTAAGTCTGTTGGAAGGAAACAATGTGGCAGAAAACGCTGTACAACGAGAAGAGGAGACCGGACCCTGAGGAAGATTGTGGAGAAGGACCGATTCCAGACCTTGGGGAACCTGAGGAAGCAGTGGACTGAGTCTGGTGTGGAAACATCCAGAGCCACCGTGCACAGGCGTGTGCAGGAAATGGGCTACAGGTGCCGCATTCCCCAGGTAAAGCCACTTTTGAACCATAAACAGCGGCAGAGGCGCCTGACCTGGGCTACAGAGAAGCAGCACTGGACTGTTGCTAAGTGGTCCCAAGTACTTTTTTCTGATGAAAGCAAATTTTGCATGTCATTCGGAAATCAAGGTGCCAGAGTCTGGAGGAAGACTGGGGAGAAGGAAATGCCAAAATGCCTGAAGTCCAGTGTCAAGTACCCGCAGTCAGTGATGGTGTGGGGTGCCATGTCAGCTGCTGGTGTTGGTCCACTGTGTTTCATCAAGGGCAGGGTCAATGCAGCTAGCTATCAGGAGATTTTGGAGCACTTCATGCTTCCATCGGCTGAAATGCTTTATGGAGATGAAGATTTCATTTTTCAGCACGACCTGGCACCTGCTCACAGTGCCAAAACCACTGGTAAATGGTTTACTGACCATGGTATTACTGTGCTCAATTGGCCTGCCAACTCTCCTGACCTGAACCCCATAGAGAATCTGTGGGATATTGTGAAGAGAAAGTTGAGAGACGCAAGACCCAACACTCTGGATGAGCTTAAGGCCACTATTGAAGCATCCTGGGCCTCCATAACATCTCAGCAGTGTCACAGGCTGATTGCCTCCATGCCACGCCGCATTGAAGCAGTCATTTCTGCCAAAGGATTCCCGACCAAGTATTGAGTGCATAACTGAACATTATTATTTGATGTTTTTTTTGTTTGTTGTTAAAAAAACACTTTTATTTGATTGGATGGGTGAAATATGCTAATTTATTGAGACAGGTTTTTTGGGTTATCAGGAGTTGTATGCCAAAATCATCAGTATTAAAACAATAAAAGACCTGACAAATTTCAGTTGGTGGATAATGAATCTATAATATATGAAAGTTTAATTGTAATCATTACATTATGGTAAATAATGAAATTTAACACTATATGCTAATTTTTTGAGAAGGACCTGAATAACACTGCCCACATAGTATATATCAGTCACGCAGTATATAACACAGCCCACGTAGTATACAGCAGTGTGGCACCATATCTCTGTTTAAAAAATAATTAAAATAAAAAATAGTTTTATACTCACCCTCCGGCGTCCCCCAAAGTTGTCCCGATGCGAGTCTCGCGAGACCGCTAAGTCATCTGGGTAATTTTGCAATGCATCTCTGGGAACGGAAGCTGGCGGCAGCCTTGCCGCTCGCGCGCATCGGTGGACGGCGGAAGGTGAGAATAGCACCATTTTAAAAAAATTATTTTTAACATTAAAAATTTTTACTATTGATAAGCAGCATCAATAGTAAAAAGTTCATCACACAGTGTTAATAGCAGCGTTAACAGGCTACATTACACCGTGTTATGCCGCTGTGTAATGCAGTCGGTTTAACGGACTGCTAAAACGCTATGTGGGCGGCGGGCACTGACTGGGAGGGGAGTATAGAGGGGGCACTGACTGCAGGGGAGTAGGGAGCGGCCATTTCGCGGCTGGACTGTGCCCGTCGCTGATTGGTCGCGGCTGGCTGGCCGCGACCAATCAGCGACTTGGGATTTCCGTGACAGACAGACGGAAGTGCCCCTTAGACGATTATATATATATATATAGAAGGTACTAGATTGTGGCCCGATTCTAACGCATCGGGTATTCTAGAATATGCATGTCCCCGTAGTATATGGACAATGATGATTCCAGAATTCGCGGCAGACTGTGCCCATCGCTGATTGGTTGAGGCAACCTTTATGACATCATCGTCGCCATGGCAACCATTATGACATCATCGTCGCTGTGCCCGTTGCTGATTGGTCGAGGCAACCTTTATGACATCATCGTCGCCATGGCAACCATTATGCCATAATCGTCGCTGTGCCCATTGCTGATTGGTCGAGGCAACCTTTATGACATCATTGTCGCCATGGCAACAATTATGACATCCTCGTCGCTGTGCCCATCGCTGATTGGTTGAGGCAACCTTTATGACATCATCGTCGCCATGGCAACCATTATGACATCATCGTCGCTGTGCCCGTTGCTGATTGGTCGAGGCAACCTTTATGACATCATCGTCGCCATGGCAACCATTATGACATAATCGTCGCTGTGCCCATTGCTGATTGGTCGAGGCAACCTTTATGACATCATTGTCGCCATGGCAACAATTATGACATCCTCGTCGCTGTGCCCATTGCTGATTGGTCGAGGCCTGGCGGCCTCGACCAATCATTGACGCGGGATGTCTACGTCCTTTATGACATCATCATCGTCGTTGTGCCCGTCGCTGATTGGTCGAGGCCTGGCGGCCTCGACCAATCAGAGGCGCGGGATTTCTATGTCGACGCTGTGCCCGTTGCTGATTGGTCGAGGCCTGGCGGCCTCGACCAATCAGAGACGTGGGATTTCCAGGACAGACAGACAGACAGACGGAAAACCCCTTAGGCAATTGTATATATAGATATCCAGACTATAAGGCGCACCCCCACTTTCCTGCAAAATGTTGGCGGAAAAAAGTGCGTCTTATAGTCCAAAAACTACTGGAGGTGGTCGCTCAGATGTACAGGTGATTCTCACAAAATTAGATATCATCAAAAAGTTAATTTATTTCAGTCACAGAAAGTGAAATATTTCTGGTGAAAAACCAGCTTCCTTTCTCCACAGAACATGATGTTATAGGTGTTACTGTAGTGAAAGGTGACCGGATATTTACAACTTAAAAGGCTGCAGAGGTAAAGTGGGGACAAAGCAACTAAGTAATAGAAGAATCGTGCTTCTTACATTCTCGCTGCAATTTAGAGTTTTTCCACTGGAGTCTGGGGAAGAGTAATGGAGTCAACTGTGTGTCAAAGGAGAAAGCAGAAAATAAATCCCATAGAATATTACATCTCGCCTCTCTTGTGTTGAGCGCGGACTTCACATGCCGTGAATATCTGCGGGTTTATGATTAAGCTTGTCTGTGTATGAGTAGAGACTACATAACGATGTGTTGAAGTGTGTGCGTCCCATCATACTGGCATGTTTATTCATTGAAAAGCTATAAAAAGAACCCAGCCTCTGATGTAAGGAGGATTCCTCTAATGTATAGGTTGTGCCATAGCCATAAACTAATGTGTTCTAAAACCTTGGAGGAACGTAAAGTTCATAAGTTCAATATGTATATATGGAATCTTACTTTTATATTTTTGGGGATTTTTAAGTCAATTCTGGATTTAACATGAAAATAAGTGAGCTAATGCCGTGGCAATCGGTGTAATGGTAGTTGATGTTGATGTCAGCTATGAATTGTCCAAAAACACAGCTGACATCAAGCCCTGGTGTTAGTAATGGAGAGATGTCTATCAGACACCCCACATTACTAGCCCAGTAAGTATTAAGAATAAACACACACAAAAAAGTCTTTATTTAAATACACACTCCCCAACTCCTTCCATGGTTCACTATTTTATTAAAAAAAAGTCACACGCAGGACTGCTGAAGTACACCGAATCCGACGTATTCCACTGAATCCGACATAGTCCACCGAATCCGATGTAGTCCACCGAATCCGATGTAGTCCTCTCAATCTGACGTATTTCTCCAAATATGACGTATTTCACTGAATCCGACGTATTCCACTGAATCCGACGTAGTCCTCTGAATCCTACGCAGTCCTCTGAATACGATGTAGTCCTCCGAATCCGACTTATATCCACCAAATCCGACATCGTACTCCAAATCCGACATAATACACCGAATCCGACGTAGTCCACCGAATCTGACATAGTACACCGAATCCGAAGTAGTCCACCTGATCCGACGTAGTGTACCAAATCCGGCGTAGTCCACCGAATCCGACGACCTCCAAATCCGACGTAGTACACCAAATCCGACATAGTCCACCGAATCCAATGTAGTCCTCCCAATGCGACGTAGTCCACCGAATCTGACAAATTGAAACCTGAAAAACATAAACAGAGAGAAATCAAAAGACACTGTCCCTCTTTTACCACTTTATTAGCAAGAAAAGTTCCCATGCGGGTCAACCATAGATCACCGAATCAGATGTTGTCTAGAGTGCAGAGCGACCAGGAACATCTGAAGAGCAGTGATGTTACTGGTGTCACTGTTCTTCCAAGGTGCCGAGTCTTGGGCAGTGCAGCAGCACCAGAGAGTGGTAGCTACAAAAGCCTAAGGAGCCTCAGAACGACGGATCTAGAGAACTTTGTGGGAATTGCTAGACTACATCGGACCTGCATGGGAACATTTTCTTATAAAGTGGTGAATGAAGGACAGTATCTTGTAAAGGGACAGTGCGCGTTTTTGCCTCTGCGTTTTTCATAGAGAAATTTCTGCATCCTAATATTCAACGTGTGCACATACCCTAATTATTCCTTCTAAGCCATTGCACGTGGCAGGTGATCCCTTCATTGATGTAAGGCGCTTAGGCCTGCAATTTTGGCAGAACACACAGCGAAATAAAAAAACACCATTTGACCATGCTAAGTGGACACAGATTAATTGTAAGGTACACGGTGCTACCAATTTATTCAAATTTGCTGATTCCATGTGCCTCCCATTAGTAAGCCAATGCGTCATACCCTTATATTAAGTAATCCCATGTGCCTAACCCCAATATGTTTCATATCAGTGTTACCAAACCGAGGCACGCATGGAGCGAATTATAATACTAGAGATCAGAAATTAGCACAACATAAGTCTATGTGAGAAGAACTCTGACCCCAAAAGCTTGCACTCTGGCAGTCGGTCCCACTCATTGCAAGATGATCCAACAAGTGCCACATTGAGCTCCTTTAGAGAGATCTGGGAAGCAAGAGAGTATATTTTTATATGGTGCCCAGTGGATGATACTGACGGTCATGGTTTCCTCCGTTAACCCTACCTTGAACTGCTCCTTGTGTTTTGATTGGCTGCCCCAACATTCATCACTGACTTCCAATCTCAAATTTTGCACATCCTAATGTCATTGGTAATTAGCACAAGAAGAGTACAGAGTACCAGTGGCGGTCATATCATTGGTGCAACATGTGCGGCCGAAAAGGGGCCCAAGAGGTAAGGGGGCCCATTTTTACCTCCGAAGCAGGGGCAATTTTGCATTTTTAGGAGCCCTTGGGCTGCAAAGGGTCCATATATTGTTCTTGCACAGGGGCCCTTTTCTGACTGTGTCCGCCAGTACAGAGTACTCCGCATGCACAAGATTTCAGTGCTGAAGAGAGTGATGAATGCCAAAGCAAAAAACTGTGAAGGCTGATGTTATGGAGAGAGTCTGAGCACTTCCCAATCTTAAGACTGCCCACTAAGCACTTGCTTCACTGGCATATGGGGTAACCTATCAGATTTTTTTTCAAAGCTACACTGGTATGTTAACACTTATGTCAAGGGGTTTTCCACGCCAGAGCAAACTTTCAGTAAGCAGTTGCCAAATGCAAACAGTGAGTAACATATACACTGTTAGGATCAGCCTCTGCTAGCCGGTTTGATCAGCTGTATGGGATTTTCATACTTGCGGTCATTTGCCGACTAGTTTCTCGTCCCCTTCTGTTAAGAAGCTTGCAGGCTTGTGATGACTGTTCGAAGCGGTTAACGGAGGCTCATCCTAACAAGTTTGCCCTGTGGTGGAAAATGCCTTTAAGGTACCATACTTGACACAGACAGACTTTTAGGAAAACAATTATATATAATTCTTAACTACTTTTAATGTTTCAATTAACCTAAATAGTAAATTACTGACCATAAATTATTAAATACTCCTGATAAATGTTCTAATAGATCCATTACATTGCTGTTAAGAGAATATTATGTAGCCGCTGATTCTCACCGATTATCTTTTTCATCCCTAAATAGCAGTTAATTACCAAATCAGTGCATCTAAGGCCAATTTATGTAATAACTCCGACTCTAGAACTTGCTGCATATTATAGGCTGATTGTGGAAATGTGAATGCGTAGGGCTTGTCTGAAAAAAAATGTTGCAGTGGAGATAAACCTTTTTGCTAATGGTTTCACACTTCAAGCTTCCCTTAAATGATCCTCTTTAGAAAATTAAACATTCTGCGTCTGGGAGTTTGATTATCGCAGGAGAGTGCGGACGAGCCATAAACATAGACACATAATGCCACGTTATATTTTAAATATTATTAAGGTCTCCTTCTTATAAGGACAGCTCTTTCCCGTGATTTAGTTTTATTAGCAGTTAGCTGGCTGCATGATTGCTGTTCCCAAAATGGGACATTTGTAAGCACTTGGTCTCAGGAGAAATATTCTTGTATGACACTGTTAAGGGTTCTTGCTAGGAGACTGGGATAAACTGTAGTTTCCATTATGTAGACTTGCCACTTGCCGGTATTATTTGTCCCCATGCCAGTAATAAAGGAATCCTAAATTCTCTGTTCTTTACTAATTGATATCCGGTATTAAGAGGAGGGTAATCAAATACAAGGGTTCTTCTACCATTATGACCATATCGGCCATAGTGCCAAAAGTCTTGAGTTTGATAGAATAATCATTTGTCTTCTGGAAATGTGTATAATTTTGTTACTGATATTTTAGGGATTTTTCTTTTAACAAATTATTTTATTTACAGTACAGAAAATACAATTTTTACCAAAAACAAGAAAAAGTCAGTAAGCTAAGGTGGCTGATGAAAGCAGAATGCATGAAACTGATATCAAAACTTCTCTGGGTGAAAGGCAGCAATGAAGATACAGTCAATCGTGTAGGACGAGAGTGAGACTGGTTCTTGATGAGTGCTAATAAACAAGAAGATAGAAAATTTAAAAAAAGTGTCTCACTCCTTGTTATATTTGATTAAATGAAGTCAAGCAGCCGCAACATGATTACCACCCAAAAGAAACTCATAGACGACATGTTAGAGACTAGGGAAGTAACTAAAGATAAAGACAGATCCTCATGGGCGGAGAATGAATGAGGGCAAAGAGAAGGCAAGGCATGGAAGGGGTGACAGAACTCAAAATAATTGGTGTTGCAGCGAGAATATTAATTCAATAATTCCATGACTTCAGACATTTATCCTGGATACCATTCACTGAAGCTTCAATATCCTTCATCCTCAGACCTCCTGAATTGTAGTAAAACATAAGGAAATCAATGGAGCCACAGTTTGTCGTCACAGGAAAGGATTACAGGATTTTGCATAACAAATTAATTTAATAATTTTACTCACTTATATAGCGCCCTTAATTCCACAACACTTTGCACACATTATCATCACTGTCCCCATAGATGTTCACAATTTAGATTCCCTATCAGTATGGTTTTCGAGTGTGGGAGGAAACCAGAGAACTTGGAGAAAACCCACAGAAAAGGGGACACACAAACTCCTTGCAGATATTGTCCTGGGTGGGATTTGAACCCAGGACTCCAGCACTGCAAGGCTGCAGTGCTAACCACTGAGCCACTATGCTCTCCATGAATGTGAAAATTGTCTCTTCAAGAGAGAAAGAAGGCTAGAACTCTAGTGCTACTTATTGGAAGTAGCATTCCTAAAAGTCAATAATGACTCTTTACCGAGCCTGACATATCACGCTCCGCAAGGAGAAAGGTTACAACGTGGGGCCCAAAAATGTCACACAGATGTAGCAAAAACAGTGGAGGACAATGAGAGCAAAATCAGTAAATCTAGACTCAATGCACCAGGCTTGATGACACTGTGAGTGGATTTCTCAACCACTGCCATCAACATATTGTAGGAGAAATCATCACTTCTTAGGCCTCTTTCACAATTCCGTCGGTACGGGGCCGTCGCAAACCGTCGGCCCGACAGACATTGTGCAAATAGTGCACAACGTGGGCAGCGGATGCAGTTTTCAGACGCATCCGCTGCCCATTATGAGTTTCGGGGAGGAGGGGGCCGAGTTCCAGCCGCGCATGCGCGGTCGGAGATGGCGGTTCCGACGGACGAAAAAACATTACATTGAAGGTTTTTTCATCACGACGGGCCGCAAAATCACGACACATCCGTTGTATGACGAATGCAACGTGTGGCCATACGTCGCAATGCGTCACTAATGCAAGTCTATGGAGAAAAAACGCATCCTGCGGGCAACTTTGCAGGATGCGTTTTTTCTCCATAATGACGCATTGCGACGTTGGCCAAATGACGGAAGTGTGAAAGAGGCCTTAGAGGGAATCTGTCAGCAGGATTTCACACACCAAACTATTTATATGTGCAGTTAACTCTTTCAATGACGAGTCCAGCAACACATTTACTTCCAGTAAGATTGTCCATTACTGAGAAATCAGGGTTGAATTGATATGCCAATGAGGTTGTAGATCTGACACTCCAGTTCTATTCCCTACCCAGTGCCGCCGCCTCCTCCTGATTGTCTGATGGCTCCTTTGCCTGAAGTCACATAGCACACAACAGAAAAACAGTACCACTGCTGCCACTTGACCAGAAAAAAAGTCCACAGAGCCGGTCGCACCTCTATAACTGAAAGCCAGAGGCTCCCAGGAGGAATAAGGTTAATTTCATCCTGGTAGCCGGGCTTTCAGTGCAGTGGCTGTACAGCTTAGAACGCTATTAACCTGCAGACTAATCCCATATCTGCAAGTTAATTGCCTTTTCAGACATGACAGGTTCCCTTTAAACCATATTATGAATTCTTAAAAAAAAAACTGATTACTCAGCGGAGCAGCAGGGATAAAACAAGTGTAAAAATGCCTGTTGACCAGGTGACAGGTCTTCTTTAAAAATAATTTTAACCCACAGATGCGCATTTTGCTTCTCCATCGAGTGTTTGGCGTCTCGTGGCTAATTATTGTCCAGCGAAGCTTTACTTTGGAGAGGTCATTAGATCACATAGAGTTTTAAAAATAAAAAATTGTTTGATAAACCCTTTAAAATTGATGCAACAAATTACAGGGTATAAGAGTAAAGGCAGTTCCTCCACTGATATGTGCACCAAAGACAGTACTAAAGGGACTCCACACAGAATGTTTAAGCCAAGTCCCGCCGCTCGGTGCTTCACGGCACAGCTAATCATTTAACTACACCATCCCACCTGCTTGTTTTCCCTCAATCGCCACCATCCCCTTATTTGATTGCCATCTCTAGCCTCATAGAGCCAAAGAAGGACGAAGATAGATGGAAACCAAGCAGTTGGGAAGGTATGTATAATTGATTGGCCGCGCCGTGAAGCATTGAGTGCCTATGACTGTGCTGACAGTCCCTTCAACTTGTGAGGGATGATGACAACAGTGCTTCTTAATAGATTTGTGTTCAAGAACAGGTGGTAATGTGGACAGGGTTGTACATCCTCTCCACCTCTAGAGTCTTCACGTAGCTGGAGCCTTATTTTGTGTATTATACATCTCTTACGCTCAGCCAATAATCACGGTGACACCGTATAGAAATGTAATCAGATTAATCCTTTCAAGTATGTGAGAATCTCTACACCTTGTGACGGATCATCGGTGGTTGATGAAAGCCACCCGCAATTTATTTTTAAAGCCTTAACAGATCTGTAATGAAGTTTAATCTTGATCTAGCTTTAGCTCATGGAATATTATTTTTAGATGCCAAGAACGATAATGACAAATTACTTGTATAATTTTACTGCCAGCTTCCTTTTCCAAACGACCGTGTAGGAAAATTACAGTAGTGGAATTTCATTAGGAGATGTTATCAGGACTAACGAGGAAAAAAAATTGTTTTAAGGGACAAAGAAAGAATTAAAAATAACACAGAAATTTACCCATAGTACAAGAGGTTAAAAAATAAATGTAAATGATGTGTGACAGTGTTGAAAACGAGCAGTCAACAAGCCTACAATAAAGTGGAACGGCCAATCTGCTCAGCGTGACTGGAAGCTTTTAATAATGGTAATTATGGAGACTCTCGCGGTTGAATCTAGCTCTCCTCTTATAACTTTGCTTTTTTGTATTTGGTGAAGTCTCATTATTGACTTTCTTCTTACCGAGGATTAACAGATCTAAATAATGAATTGATACATCGTAGATGAAAAAGAGAAGAAGACATTTACTTAGGTGGCGCTGAGACGTCTTACTGTAGCTCTTACACCCCATGGGCAATAGTGGGGCTTTTTTTTCAGATGAGAGCAGCCATGTTTATTTAGTGCCATACTTAAAAAGATATTTAAAAGATTAAAATGACATGAAGGCAGTCTTTATCTTCAGAAACACATGATCAGCTTTTAATTCCGATGGAATCTCCAGTTGGCCATGTATCGAGAATGACATGATGGAAATTCAGATGACTGGCTGATCGTATACTGCTGTACATGGAAGGGCTTGGTCCATTGGAGAAGCTGTTTATTAGTTACTTGAATTCTGGCTAAAGGCCCCTTGAGAAAGGTTGATAATTAGCCACTAATTTTCAATCTCTAGTCCACATAAACATGCCACCAATGAGCTGATAACTGAGCATGTAGGGTTAAAAATCAATGTTGATCACGTTCATCTCCTTGTGAAGAGCATCCATTGCTAAGTTTAAGGTATGTTCACACTTCACGTTTTTGCAGCCTTTTTTTCTGCTCCCAAAACCTTCCCTCTTGACAGGAAAAACGCTGAGTACAAAAGGCGTTTTTGCTTTGTTTTTTTTCCATGCATTTTTGCTGTGACTTTTTTGCAGTGTGTTCTTGGAATTTACTTTCCCCATTTGTGATGGCACATCATTCTCTGTAAAGAAAAGTGTTTTTATGCTACAATGAGACTGCATAGACACAGGATGCTGCACAGGCTTTGTGCTGCATATTTTAAGAGATTTTGGAGTTTGTCATTGCTTTCAACTTCTCTTTCAGGTGGACGAACCTCACATGTTTTTCAAAAGGAAGATGCTATAGGAAACGCAGGAGTTTTTTTCCTTAATCATCTTTTGAAATGGTTTTTTTCTGGTCATTTCCATGCTTTTTTAACATTTTTTAGTTTTTCCCGGATTTTGGTGGCACCTTTTTTTAAAAAAAAAAATACATTCAATATTGAAGAAACTGCTAGGACTATTGAGTGTCTTTTGAGCTTCCATATTGACTTGTACTTTAAAGTATACAGGATATTCAGAGCGGAAAACACCAGAGAAATGGTCTGCTCCCTTTTTTTATTCCCTTGGCTTCATTGGAAACCTGAAGCTATTTAAAGATGCTAAAAAGCCTGAATATATGAACGGCATAGAAAAGCATATGTTAGGTGGGCTTTGGAGTGGACCCACCTAAAAAAAGACAACACGTTCATATGTAAAATGATCTGTTTGTTCTACGCTACTCCCTGCAGAAATAAAAATTATGATGGACCCCATATAAGTTAGTGGAGGGAATAAAAGATCTTGACAGGAACCATCACACCGCAGTTGAGTAGAGCCTCAGGCCTCATCATCATTTCATAATGTCGATCTTTAGGAAAACAACTGATCAGCACTCAGCAATTTCTTCGTTTTCCCCAGTACACTGTACATGCGTGTGTATGTAGATGTATGGATAAGCCATGGTCAGACACTTTGGCAGTGACATATTACCCAAGAACTTTCTTTTCCTTCACACTCACTGTTGGGTGGGGACGTAACACCCACACGCACATTAGATATTTGCCGAAATTGGCACGATTGGCAGTTTTCCACTAATATATATGGACACTTCAGCTATAAACACTTGGAAACACCTTTAAAATCCCACTCGATGTGTACATTTTCCATCATAAATGGTTGATGACTCTAAAATGATAATAATGTCAAACTTTTGACACCGATCATAGCTGGTG
Organism: Ranitomeya imitator; assembly: GCF_032444005.1. Lineage (NCBI taxonomy): Eukaryota > Metazoa > Chordata > Amphibia > Anura > Dendrobatidae > Ranitomeya > Ranitomeya imitator. Next base: position 73,678,948 of record NC_091286.1, on the reverse strand, counting down.
TGGAGTTCATGACACCTTCTGACCTCAGACTGGTTCGTTCAGGGAATAAGCTTCTGCGTTGCTGATAGTCCCAGGTCGTTTGCTGAGATTTGTTGCTTTTTTGTCTTCTGTTTTCTCTTATTTTTCTTTTCCTGGAATAAATTGCCTGTCAGTAAGAATTAGATGTTTTCCTGTTTGAAAGCTTTTGCTTTTATAGTTGGAGTGGATTTCTTCCATTTCTAGGTCACTCATACAGCGTAACTGGAGGCAACGTAACTGGCATTGCCAGATCCTAGCTTTGCGTCTGTATCGAGGATTCGATTTCCTTTCTTCAGCTCATTATAAAAGTCATTCATATTAACCCACAGTAAGTCAGATGGGTCCGGAATATGACATGGGAATATTATTTGTTTGCATGTTTGCAACACAAGTGCAGGGCAAGCAACCATTGTATTGGCTGGCGCTATGTTAATGGGTTTTTTTTTGGCACTTCCTAGGATATGTCATCAATATCAGATTGCTCTGGATCTGTTAGCAGCTCCTGCGGCAGCCGGATGTACTCCGCGCACAGAGTTGGAAGTTTATGGCTTTGTTCACTTGTGGTCGTCCTTGAGCGCCGCAGCTTGAGTGCGTCACTTCTGTAAGAGCTAAGCTACAGTGGACTGTTGTCGGACCCAAACCGATCTGTTATTGATGGCCTACGCTAAGGCCAGGGTCACACTTGCGTATTTCCTCTCATTTGAGAAAATTGGGCCTATTAGGCTAATCACACTCCGATCAGAGTTTGATTACCGTGTGATCTGATTTTCTTGGATGAGGAGAAAATGATGAAAAAAGATTTCTCCATCTTCTCCATTCTCAGTCCGTGAAAATTTTTTCAACAGTCATTTGCTTGTATGGCCAAGTGCAATCTGAATATCGGATGCAAATCGAGAATGCTGACGTGTGCACTGCCCCATAGAGTACGATCCGATGTTTTGTCAGATCGCACGTGGACAGGAAATACGAGCCCTTAGTGTGTTGTGTTAATATTTTCTGCGTTGTTGCTTTTGTACATTAGGCGAAGATCATGAAGATCATTACACGAAGGCCTCGTGCATTTTTATGAATTAATATAGCATGACTCCATATTATTATTTATTGTGCTTTCCAATGTGGTGGTTGAAGACCCGAAAGAAGGGAAGTACACAACCCAAAATACAATTTTAAATACGGTATTTATTGATCTATCAGATAAAAGGAGTTTTTAAAAAAAATGAAAATAATGATACAGGTGAATACTAAAAAGGTATAGAACAAGGCAGAGTGACTCCTTAGCAACCAAGTTCATAAATTAAAAATGTAAAGTAGGTAAATAATAGTGATGGCCACATACAATATTATAGTACTAGTAAAACCCAAGTGGATAAGATAAGATAAATAGTCCAGGTCCAATCTAGGTGCAATAAGAAATATGTAAAATATATAATGTTATAAATGTGCAAAGACAAAACACGGGTTACCCAAAAAAACCTCCTTTTTCCTCCTTTTGGGTCTACTACTATTTTGGGTCTCCCTAGATTACTTTTGTGTGGTCTATGTTTGGGTTTCAATTTGGTGTTGGGGTGAAAGCAGATTACCCGGAAACCCACACAGACATGGGAGCAGATATTGTAGCAGTGCAAAGCGACAGTGCTATCCACTGCGCCACCACGCATCCCATACTTATACCTACCGATGTAGATACCGCTAATAGTACAGATGGTGCTCTACTAGTCAGCTTCATGGCAAACTTCACTTTTGTCTCTCACGCATGTATTAAAAATCATTTTTTTTATTCTTATGCAGTCTGTACGGGATCTTTATGGCATTCATTTTTATATATCAGCAGTGATTAAAATCTGTACGGGATCTTTATGGCATTCATTTTTATATATCAGCAGTGATTAAAATTTACAACATCAAAAGCAGTTTCTTAAGTTAAGAACTGCAATGTAGCTGTTAAAATTGGATGCAATACGTCTGATCTTTATGGGATCCAATTTTTTTTTTACAAAGCCATAGACCTGAATAGTTAATTGTGATCCAACTTATGGATGAGACTGGTGCTGTATTTTTTTTTAAGCGTAGAATTCGGTCAGTGGTAAAAGTCATCTGAACGGGCCAACGGAGTAACATTTCTCAGTTTTTCCTATGGATAGCACTTTGGGAAACTCCTTACGTAGCGCAGTGAGACGTCTGCTCAGTTAGCCATGGATACATCTGCATAGGTTATTCAGAATAAAACTTTGATGTTTCATTTCACTGCCCAATCTATGCGATGCTAAGCCTACGTGATCAATAATCATATACTCTGATTACAGGTTTTGACCAATTGTTGAGCTTATGTCAGAAAATCATTTCAAACGGCTTCAATCAAGACAGATGTTAAAAGCGATGAATTCATCGTTTGTTGCAGGCAGCGAGCACACAATCAATTTACTTTACAAGTGATCCCAAAACACAATCAGCGGAATACAACAGAATCGGCTTAAAAAATTGCATGATTTAGAAGGTAAAGGTGAATGCAATATGAAATGTTTTAGTGACCCATTATGGTCGTAAACAATAAATACATTTAAAAAATAAAAATAAAAATAACAAAAAACACAAGAATTAAAAATTTAAACCCCATTCATCGTGATCAGTTATTTGAATATCCAGAAAATAACTTTTTTTTTTTTACAGCTAGTAAAAGTGCATGTTTGTTAAATCCAGAAATTGTGCTTGGTCAGGAATGGGGGAGGGGAACAATGGCCCGATCCTGAACTAGTTAAAAGAGAAGGAGCTTTTTGGTAGGTGAGGTGTACTGACTCCCTGTCAGAACGACCTTGGGCCGGGGTCACACTTGCGAGTGCAATGTAAGAAACTCTCACGAGTCTCTCGCATCCATCAATACCCGGCACTGCCGCCAGCACTCGGGACCGGAACGTTCAGCTGCATGTATTTCTATGCAGCCGCATGCTCCGGTCCCAAGTGCCGGCGGCAGTGCCGAGTATTGATGCACTCGCAAGTGTGACACCGGCCTTAATCACAGATTCGGCAACCTGCAGTGACACAAAGAGCCTGTACAAGCCAAAAGGTGCCATTTTTTAAAATGACCCTCAAGTTCAAAAATGAATCAAGCCAAAAATTCATGCATTTAAAGAATCACTCCCATCAAAGTTTTTATCCTATTAATATACTGAACAAAAAAATAAATGTAACCCTTTTTTTTTGCTCCCATTTTTAGTGAGCTGAACTCAAAGATCTAAGACTTTTTCTATGGACACAAAAGGCTTTTTTTTCTTAAATATTGTTCACAGTTTTGTCTAAATCTGTGTTAGTGAACATTTCTCCTTTGCCGAGATAATCCATCCACCTCACCGGTGTGGCATATCCAGCTGCAAATTAGACACATGATTATTGCACAGGTGGGCCTTAGGCTAGGTTCACACTACGTTAGTGCAGTCCGTTCAACATATCCGTTAAACGGACTGCACTAACGCAAGTGCCGGCACTTGCACAGCGCTAACGCAGATGGAGCTTCTGCTAGCTCCATCTGCGCTAGCGGCGAGCTAGCAGTGACGGACCCGGAAACGCTGCAGGCGGCGTCTCGGGTCCGTCACTCAATGACGGCACATCGCTAGCGCACGCCCATTGTGGGCGTGTGCTAGCGATGCGCTCGCCATTGCTTGTAATGGCAGCGTTAACGGACTACGTTACACCGCGTTATGCCGCGGTGTAACGTAGTCCGTTAAACGGGTTCACACAACGCAGTGTGAACCCAGCCTTAGGGTGGTCACAAATAAGGCCATTCTAAAATGTGCAGTTTTACTGTATGGGTGGTCCAAGAGGGTCAGAAAACCAGTCAGTGTCTGATATGACCAACATTTGTATCACGCAGTGCAATACATCTCCTTCGCATAGAGTTGATCCGGTTGTTGATTGTGGCCTGTGGAGTGTTGGTCCTCTCCTCTTCAATGGCTGTGGGAAGATGCTGGACATTGGCAGGAACTTGATCACACTACACTATTGTTTACTCCGATCCAGAGGATCTCAAACATGCTCAATGGGACATCTCAAACATGCTCCTCCCCCTGCCAGGGACTTTTGCAGTGACTTGTGACTCATACAGGGAAAATTGACCTCCTGTTTCTACATAGAGCATAGAAGGATTCAATTAGTCAGTTTTTCATCACGTGATGTCATAGACTTAATGGAAAAGAAAATAATTAGCTGGGTAGAAAGGCAAAATGAGCAATTGTAAGTACACAGTTCTATATGATATGATGACTGCAATACAGCTCTGGCAAAAATTAAGAGAAAACTGCAAAATGTTCAGTTTGTCTGATTTTTCCTTTATAGGTATAGTTTTTAATGAAATGTAAATTGTTCATTTATTCTATAAACTTCTGACAACATGTCTCCGAATTTCCAAGCGATGAATTGTGTATTTATTTTCTGAAAAGGAGAAATGGTCAAAATTAAAAAAAATGCATTGCTTGCAGACCTCAAATAATGCAAAGAAAACAAGTTCATAATCATTTAGAAACAACAATACTAATATTTTAACTCGGGAAGAGTTCAGAAATCAATATTTTGTGGAATAACCATGATTTTTAATCACAGCTTTCATGCGTCCTGGCATGCTTTCCATCAGTCTTTCACACTGCTTCTGGTGCAAAAATGTAAGCAGTTCTTCTTTGATGGCTTACTTCCTCTTGATTACATTCCAGAGGTTTTCAATGGGGTTCAGGTCTGGAGATTGGGCTGCCCATTACAGGGCTTTGATGTGGTGGTCTCTTAATTTTTACCACAGCTGTATATTAAGAGAATAAAAATTTTGATTTGAGGAGTGATTCTTAGGTAAAAAATAGGTTGTCTTCAAAGGCCTCTATTTTTTTTAATTCACTATAATGTATTCTGATTTTTGAAGGACTGGCTAACTTGCTGCAGCATGTCCGCTTTGGCTTCTGATCGAACTGGTCAACCAGGGACACAGCAGTTTTTGCTCACAGCAATAGAATAGAAAACTTTTCTATTACACAGGATTGGAAGTATTTTTAGCACGTGCACTCACTTGGATCTATGTTGAGAAGCATATTTGATAAGACGGTGCTTTATAAAATGCCAGATGAATAGTGTTATTTTTATCCTGTGATAAATGTACAAATGTGTCAAGTATATCTTCATGTGAGAAATCATCTACATACAGTAATAATAATCACAGCCCATGGTCAGAGGATTGGTATTGTTCGGCTGCTTTGTCCGCTCACAGAGCCATGGTTTCCTGCACCTTGTTCTCTTTGAGAAAGGCCAACGTATAAACGGAGCTGCCGAAACCACATGATCGGACGGTGTCATAGTCTTGCGAGCTATGTTATAAATGACTAAAGCCAAACCTATTTCGTGTATTGAGTTACATTATAGTTTTCTATATTTTTTATGGAAGATAAAGGAAGTAAAAGGGGCAGCACAATGGCTCAGTGGTTAGCACCATGGCTTTGTAGCACTGGGATCCTGCGTTCAAATCCCACCAAGGACAACATCTACAAGGAGTTTGTATGTTCTCCCCGTGTTTGCGTGGGTTTCCTCCGGGTTCTCGGTTTCCACCCACATTCCAAAGACATACTGATAGGGAATTTAGATTGTGAGCCCCTTGAGGACAGTGCCGATAATGGCTGTAAAGCGATATCGAATTAATGGCGCTATATAAGAAAGTAAAAAAAAAACGAAGGTCATGAATGAAAAAATAAAATTTCAGTAAACATTTTGTTCTCTGCATTTTTAAACAAATCTGTTACCAGATTTAACACTACAAACTGTGTATAGTATGAGAACCACGGATAGCGTTCGTCCAAAACTGGTCGTTTCAGGCAGAGATAAGCAGCAGCTCTCGCTGTGGTGGACACAGTCTGTCCATGTGTTTTGTGCCAGATATTCACTTCAATCAATTATACTACATTTCATCCATTTTGGCTTCTGCAGATAAAATTATTATTTATTTATAATGCACCATTGATACCATGTTGATGTACATGAGAAGGGGTTACATCAAAATACAGATGTCATTTACAGTAGACAATCGAGCAATGATAGACCGGTACAGAGGGAAGAGGACCCTGCCCTTCGGGCTTACATTCTACAGGATGATGGGGAGAAGACAGTAGGTCGGGGGTTTCAGTAGCTCTGGTGCTGATGAGGAGGCAGCGTGGTCATTACAGCTTTCTTGAAGAGGTGGGTTTTCAGGTTCAGTCTGAAGGATCCAAATGTGGTGGATAATCGGTCATGTTGGGGAGCAGAATTCCAGAGGATGGGGGATATTCGGGATAAGTCTTGGAGGCGATTGGGTGAGGAATGAATACGTGTGAAGGAAAAAAAGAGATCTTAGGAGGACCAGAGATTACACAAGGGAATATATCGGGAGATATAAAAAAAAATAAGCAACTTCTCCAAGCAAAAACAGCCCAGAAAACTCAGGATGCTATTCATTGTTGCACTTACGGTTATTTATTTGTCTAGCTTTTTCAAATTCATTATTTTTTTTTCAGTTACGCCTATTTTGGAGGCCATTTTGTTCATCTGTTTTTCTTTCTGTTCCTCATTGTTGGTGGTAGTTTTAGTAATGCAGCTGATTTATTATTTGAAACATGTAGAAAATTAGCCGATTTTTTTTTTTTTTGTATATTCGTATTCCATCCCCATCGCCAGGAGTGTTTTTTTTTTTTTTTTCTATATGCCAGAAATTTTATCGCAAATGTTAATAGGTGTATGCCACTTTCTAACAGCTCATGCCCCTTTTAAAATAACAAGCATTTTTTATATTGCCCAACAATCATGAACCCTCTTGCACCATTTTGAATAATTAGGCAAAAAGAAACGTCAACCAATACCGCAAGACAACAAAAAGAAAAGTGACTTAAATAAACACAAAAGAAGAATCGTGCCTGGGAGCCTTTCATAATAAAGGCGTTAGCTGACTTCAGCATGGCCTCGTTAAGGGCAGGGGCAGACGGCCGTAAATTCTCACGTCCGAGAGAATAGGGCCAATTATGCAAATTGAACTCTGATCAAACTCGGATCCGAGTGTCAGCATATTGTGATCCGATTCCCTCAGATGAGAGCACCATAGTGCCGGTGAGAAGATGGAGAACAAGATTTCTCTATCTTCTCCATAGTATGAATGCACAGAAATCGGACTGAACTCAGTTGTTATCAGAGTGCAGTCCGATATCTCCCATGCGTTTATTTACCTGCATTTCTGGGTGCGATCTGGATATTGGATCAAACTTGGCATGCAGCGATTTCCTTAGACACACTCTGTCCAAGGGGAAAAATCAGACATGTGCACAGCCTCATAGAGTAACATTGGTCCAACTACGATCTGATGTTTTGATCGAAAATACACTTGTCTGCACCTGCCTTAAGGCAATTCATTAATCAACAAATTAAGTAGCACTCTGTAGCGCTATAGCATGCAAACATGAAATATGTGAAAGTTGAATTCCATTACTGCTCTAGAAAATGGGAAACATTGAGAATACTTAGCGCATAAATCGGCCAATTCATGTGTACCCAGCAACCACGATAAGGTGATTATTGCTGCTGGGAACCTGCCTAATGTGAATCCTCTCTTAGGCTGAAGCCTACATTTTTATGGGAAGGTAGGATACTACTATAATAAAAATCGCCTGTGGCTGATGGATGGAGGGCTCAGTCAGAGAGCCTAAGTATACAAATTTCAAAAGCCTGACTCACTTCCAAACAGAAATCAGGTGTGCCATCTCCATATATAACCAACAAATAAAGTAGCACCCTGTAGCGCTATAGCCTGAAAACCTGAAATATATGAAACTTAAATTGCATTATAGCTCTGGAAAATATGAAAAATTTAAAATACTTATATTGGCCAATTTATGTGTACCCGGCAGCCACAATAACGTTTCAATCACAGAGCTTATTTACACAAATAGGAAAAAAAATCGGACATGTGCAGAGCCCCATAGAATAACATTGGTCCAAGTGTGATCCGATGTTTTGTCGCATCGCACTTGGATAGAAAATACACTCGTCTGCACCTGCCCAAAAGTAATTAATTGTTGCATCCGGATCCCCCAGTTCAGCTTTTTAGGGAGATACAAAAACTTGTCCTCGCTTCTTTTTAACTGCTGAATTAACTGCACCATCACTATGTACGTTTTGTTGACTTTCGTTAATTGCCGCTCCTGGTCCTTTTTGGGTAAACAAAGCTGAGATAATAATAAAAATAAACGTTTTAATTTCTTTTAACACATTTTCTACTCTCAAGCGACTTGCAGAGAATTGCTCAGCATCTCAAGCACCGGGAGTTTATCTTGACTGCTCTATAACAGATGGCATGTGGCAAGATTAGCATGCCTGTCAGAGCCAACGTTTCAAAACACAGCATTTAATCCCCCCGGAATACAAGCAAAATGTATGAATACTCATAATGTGAATTGGCATGCCTCTGACTTTTCTTTCAAATTAGATCAGTGTAGTTTAAAATCACGTCAATTAAACACATAGGGGGAAGCACCATGTCAGAAATTCTGGTCCAGAAATTCACAAGTCCTCCTGCCTCACAAGCAAAGTTCCGTGTAGAACGGTAATAATTGATGCTGGTTATCTGGGGACAGCGGTCAGGCCATATTTAGGAAATTCCTGAGAGTAAAGGTCTCCCTGCAGAGGTAGTCCCCAAAATATAAGTGCTTCTCCCCCCCTGGTCTTTGTTGGTGTTACCACACCTTCAGGACTGAAGGGTCAAGCACCTTAACATTTGCATCCTCACCTCCATCTATAACAGGAGGAGCACCATCTGCCGCATCCATCACATGAAGGACAAAATTGAAGTTTAAGAGTATGTTCACTCATCTTTTTTTTCTTTGCATGGATTTCGAAACAGATCCACTTTAAAAAAACAAATAAACCTCTTTGTTAGAATGTTTTACCAATACCTGCGAATACGACAAGCATATAATGCACAACTTAAATTAAATACCATCTCCATTGAGAAACATCCCATAGTAGATACAAGGGCCACTGCCGGAACTACAAAAGGCCTAAATTCACATATATATATATATATATATATATATATTACACAGGCATTTACTAACCATACTTCTATACAAAGTGGGAAGAGCATGTGGGTCCCATATCGGAAGAACAGTGGCGGGAATGTGTTGGCGTTAACACCTTCGTTATCCTCTTCCAAATTTTCCTTAGGCATAGGGTTTATAGAACCCCAAGTATTCTCTTTAAAATAGGAATAAGAATAGATGACTCCTGCCCTCGATGTGGTTGCGGTGGCGCTCATCTGACGTATATGGTACGGAAGTGTCCAAAATTAGGGACCTACTGGAAAGCAGTAGTAAGATACAAATGCAACTGTGACCCAAAATCTGTATTCATGGGATCTTAGAAGATGGGGTGGATTTGGACTCCCCCATGGCAATAGAATCTTAGAAGAACTAAAAGCCGTAATAATACCCTACCTATAGAAAGAGGAGCAAATATCAAAAGAAAGGCACTAAATGTATAAACATGTGGGAACAATGGCTGGCTACTCCAGGTGTTGCTTCAGAAACCTCCTAAGGAACCCGGCTCTAGACCGCACATTGGTTGCTTTGCATTAAACAAGATACTCTCGGAGAATGAGGCATAAATGGAATACATGTAGATGAATAACTAAATATTAAACACTTTCCCGGTATATGAGTGGATACAATCGAGATATAAGTACACTGTGACGTAAGGAAAAGGAGAGCGGACAGCCAGGAGAAATTATATGTTCTTTCGTTATTCATCTGGTTTGGTTATAAATTGTGATTATTCATCAATGTATGTAAATGTAAACTGATTATGGTTGAGAATGTTGTTGAACATTATATGGTATTTTATATTATACATTGTATTGTTTTTTACTTATTATTTTCTGTAATTTTCTAACGTTTGTATAACAAAATAAAAAAAAATCAAAATGTTTGTTACCGTTTTTGGTGCTTATAAAAACGATATGATTAAAAAAATAAATAAACCCTGTATGTAATATTCTAATGAAAGATGTCTGAAACCCGCGACTCGGGGGCCGCATGCAGCCTCTAAAGCTGTCATCTGTGGGCCACGGGACATCCTCGGGATATTAGAGAGCACAATGTGTCAGAACAGGCGAAGTGTCAGCGTTAAGCTGACAGAGCTAAAATCCTCCAGTACAGGCGAATGGCAGTAAAAGTTAAAGTCCCTTATAGGAACTAAATAAAAAGAATAAAAGGGAAAAAACAAATTGAAAATATATAAATAAATATGACATATAAAGTAATACCGGAAAAATATTTTGGCACTATAAAACTTCTGTTTTATGTAGATATGAAAGTAAACAAACAAACAAAAAAGGATACGACTGGTATTGTGCATCCGATGTACATCGTAGGAGAAAAAGATAAAAACCGTGTGAAAAGTCTAGCATTTTCATGATACTGACATATAAAAAAAATTCTAAAAAAAAAATTGACTGAAACCGTCATCTTTTTTCTTCTGTGTGCGGCCCATTATCCCAGAAGAGTTTGAGAACCCTACCCAAATGGATGATCTGCATGATGTACTATTTTTTGTAGCAATATAGGGTCATACACGGATGTGAACAAAGACTTTTCTCACTGTTTTGCCTCCCCAAAAGTGATTTACATATATGTGCTGCTTATTTTAGCAGCATGGTATTAATGCTTACATTCCTAATATTATTACAATATTTTTTATCATTGCAAGTAGTCTCTGTTTATTGTATAACAGTGAAGCAGATTTATTAAGTTTTCTTTCTATTTTTCACAGGTGAACTTTTTGCCACAGTCAGTTAAGTTGTTCACTGCTTACAAGTTTTACGCCGCCTGCTCGGTGAGTAGTAAAAATATGTGTTTTGTGTTCAATCATAATAATGATTATAAAGGTTACTACCAAGTCCAATGCCATTTCTCCCCCTTCTCTTTGTGACCAGGTACATGTTCGGTTTCTTTTTCAAATGTGATTTTAATGGCTCTAAAAATTGTTTCTTATTTGGATACTTATGTAATTTATATATACGGTATATATATATTTTATGATTTTGAGGAAAATCTAAGGAAAAATGGAAATATGTGTCTGTTTTTTTTACAAGTACAAACAAACACTAAATTAAATATTGCGGTAAATTGTGTCCTTTTTTCCGTAGAAAATAATTTCATGAATCAAACACGCAGGGTTTTACTCAATGGGGCGATTTATTTTTTGTCATTTATTTCACACTAGATGGAGGCCCGATTCTAACGCATCGGGTATTCTAGAATATGTATGTATATAGCAGCCACATAGTATATAGGAGTCACGTAGTATATAGCAGCCACGCAGTATATAACACAGCCACATAGTATATAACTCAGCCCACATATTGTATAGCACAGGCCACACAGTATATAACACAGGCCACGCAGTATATAACACAGGCCACGCAGTATATAACACAGGCCACGCAGTATATAACACAGGCCACGCAGTATATAACACAGCCCACGTAATATATAGCACAGCCCACGCAGTATATAACATAGCCCACACAGTATATAACACAGCACACGCAGTATATAACACAGCACACGCAGTATATAACACAGCCCACGAGACCGCTAAGTCTTCTGGGTAATTTCGCAATGCATCTCTGGGAACGGAAGCTGGCGGCAGCCGATCGCGCATCGGCGGACGACGGAAGGCGAGAATAGCAGGGGGTTTTTTTATTATTATTTTTAACATTAGATTTTTTTACTATTGATGCTGCATAGGCAGCATCAATAGTAAAAAGTTAGTCACACAGGGTTAATAGCAGCGTTAACAGAGTGCGTTACACCGCGGCTTAACGCGGTCCGTTAACGCTGCCATTAACCCTGTGTGAGCGCTGACTGGAGGGGAGTATGGAGTGGGCAATGACTGGACGGAAGTGGGGGGGGACTAATTCTCGGCCGGGCTGTGCCATGTGCCTGGCGGATGCGACCAATCAGCGACGCGGGATTTCCGTGACAAACAGACAGATAGACAGACGGAAGTGCCCCTTATACGATTATATATATAGATAGTGTGCCCTCCCATAAGGTCATAAAATACCTTTGTGGGGCATTACAACATTTAAGTGCATTTTTTATTATCGCTTATTTCCCCTGTAACTCTGGCTGGTACAGTAACCCCAGTTACAGGGCAAGTTCAGGCTTCTGTTTGTACTGCAGAGCTGATCTGGGTATTGTAAGTTATGTTATTCTCGTGACTAGTGTTGAGCGATACCGTCCGATATTTGAAAGTATCGGTATCGGATGGTATCGGCCGATATCCGAAAAATATCGGATATCGCCGATACCGATATCCGATACCAATACAAGTCAATGGGACACAAATATCGGAAGGTATCCGTATTGGTTCCCAGGGTCTGAAGGAGAGGAAACTCATTCTTAGGAATGAGCTTGTTAAGTACTTTCGATGACGTCGCGGCTTGTGATTGGTCGCGTGAGCGGTCACATGACCGCTCAGCGACCAATCACAAGCCGCGACGTCATCGAAGGTACTTAACAAGCTCATTCATAGGAAAGAAAACATGGCGATTGCAGCGGTGACAACCAGGGCCCGTCCGAGGGTAAGTATATCAATATTTTTTATTTTTATGCTTTATTTTACACATTAATCTAAATCCCGATACCGATTCCCGATATCACAAAAATATCGGAGCTCGGTATCGGAATTCCGATACCGCAAATATCGGCCGATACCCGATACTTGCGGTATCGGAATGCTCAACACTACTCGTGACACATCACTTGATGTGTCAGGACAGGAGGAAGAAGCGAAGTTTCTGCTTCTTATACTGTATAACACAGCCACTGGTGGACGCAGACAGAAGAGGGACCCTGTGCAAGAACAGTGTATGGGCCCTTTGCTGTTCAATAGCTCATCATAATGCAAAATTCCACATGTTTTCAAGGTGGAAATGGGTCCTCTCACCTCTTGGGCCGATGTGCGACTGTTCAGGTTGCACGCATGAGGTGAGGATCAAGGAAACTACGTAAAATCCAAACAAAAGGCTAATTTATATCTCTTCCAATTTTTTCTCTGATCGCCCATGATGGCACCACGGAGAGAGGGGATCCGCCCACCAAGGACAGGAAACCTACGGATAAAAAGGCGGTACCACTCTCCTGCATCAGTTGGTTTCCTGTCCTTGATGGGAGACCTACGGACTTACCAGTTCATCGTTGGAATTCCGGGGCCAACCAGTCCGATTCAGGCAGCTGGGGTCCCTCTGCCTCGGCTAGGGTGGTGACCCGAAGCGCCACCGCTGGGAGCCAGTGGGCCGACAGGGTGTGCGGGGGAGGTGACAAGGAGTTCGCGGTCACCTCCCCAGGTAAGATGCAGCAGCGGCAACATCCAGGGGGGTCCCTCTGTGGTTGCGGGAGGTGCAGCGCGACCCTCCCTAAATTAAGCATCAGTCTGCACACTGCACCGCCATCGGGTGTGCAGGGATCACGCTACAGGGGCTGCATAGGACCGGGGGTGCCGGTCAGCAGCGCCATATCTGCTTCCGGGCACCATTTTGCGCATGCCCGGTATCTAGGCTGGTCTCGCGAGGGCTGCACAGGCTCCGATGCGTTCGTGCGCCGGTATGCGCATGCGCCGGCGGGGCTTCCGACCGGGCGCTTGGTGCGGTCTGCGCAGGCGCCGGCGGGGCTTCTGGCCGGGCGCTTGGTGCGCTCTGCGCGGGCGCCGGCGGGGTCCCGGCCGGGCGCTTGGTGCGGTCTGCGCAGGCGCCGGCGGGATTGCCGCTAGAGCGCTTTTGCGTAGTGTGTGGCACGGATTACTGCGCAGGCGCTGGCGTTCGGCGCTCCTCTCTGGGAGCAGTCGCTACTGCGCAAGTGCAGGGAAGCGGCGGGAGGGTTCAAATAGAAGAATCCACATCCTCCCAGTGGCTCTGCAGTAATAGGCAGGAGCCTCAAGAGTAATAGGAGCGCCAGCTCAGCCGAGTTTCAAGGCACGCAGACCAGCAGCAGTATGAGCGACCCGGCATCACCTCTGCCCGAATCACCTCCACCTGCAGTATCACCGCAGCAGCAGCAGCAGCAAAAAAGGCGACAGCAGAAAGGGCACCAGGACACCAGCAAAGAACGCCAAAGGTCTCAACACAGTAAGGAGTCCAGTACGGCGTCGGGGAAAAAGCCAGAGGCAGAGAACCCCCAATCGGTATTTATGGGTCCTGGAGGTGGTAAGTGGATCTTCGTGAATGTCAGAGACAGAAAGAGTGTTATTTGTCTCTTTTAGGGGAGGAAAAGCGTAGCTAAAACTAAGCACAAAAGTTGCGCCATCTGTAGAGAGGATCTTCCACCTACATGGGATAAGAGACTATGCAATACTTGCATTCAGCAGACTGTATCTGAAAACCTTCCAGGGTTTGCATCAGATCTTAAAAGCCTAATTAAAGAGCAAGTGGAGGACACTTTTAGGTCACTAAAAAGTGGGAAAAAAAGGAGAAAGACCAGACACAGGTCTCCATCTCCAGTCTCAAAATCCGAAAGTGATAGTGAGAGTTCAGCGTCCTCCGACTCCTCCGACTCATCTGCATCATCTACTTCTTCCTCAGGGGGACATAACTGTTTCCCTCTAGAGGATACTGATGGCCTCATAAAGGCGGTGAGAAGTACCATGGGGTTGGTAGACTCCCATCCTAAAAAGACAGTACAAGACATCATGTTTGGGGGCCTAGAACAGAAAAAGAGAAGAGCTTTTCCGCTTAACAAAGCTTTCTCAAGGGCTCCTGGGAGGCAGCAGGAGGAGGCCTGAAGCCGGCAGTTGCAGCAGCATGCACTTCACGCTCTCTGATGATCTGGCTGAACCAACTAGAGGGTCAATTAAAGGGGAAAACTTCCCAGAACTCAATTCTGAACACATTACCCGTAATGAGAGGGGCCGCGGCTTTCCTAGCTGACGCCTCGGCCGACTCCATCAGGCTATCCGCCAGAGCAGCAGTGTTTGCTAATGCGGCCAGGCGCGCCCTCTGGCTTAAGAATTGGCCAGGCGACCTGCAAACGAAAACGAAACTGTGTACCATCCCCTGTGAAGGAGAGTTTCTGTTCGGGTCGACTCTAGATGACATCTTGGAAAAAGCCGGGGACAAGAAAAAGTCCTTCCCCTCTCTGGGTCTCCCCTCTTATAGGAAGCCCTTTCGGAACAAGAGGTTTTTCCGTAAGAACCCAGGGAGAGGCCAGGGGAAGTGGGAAGATAAGAAGAACAAGAATAAAGGATTTATCTTCAACAAAAACCTCAATGACCGCAAGAAACCTCCACAATGAAGGTTCACCCCAGGTGGGAGGGAGATTATCTCTTTTTCTCCCAGCCTGGAAAAAGATTACCTCCAGTCAATGGATCTTAAACATCATAAAATCAGGACTGAGGTTAACATTCAAGAGGTACCCCCGTCCCTCTTTCAAGATAACATCTACCAGATCCTCGGCAGAAGAGCAGTTAACACTAGAAAACGAGATTGTGGGGTTAGTAAAAAAAGGAGTACTCCTGGAAGTTCCCCCCCAAGAAAGAGGGCAAGGGTACTATTCCCCTCTATTCCTGAGAAAGAAACCAGATGGTTCCTTCAGGACCATTATCAATTTGAAGAACCTAAACAATTATCTAGAGGTTCAAGCATTCAAGATGGAAACGATAAAGTCATCGATCAAAATGCTGTTTCCTCAGTGCTTCATGGTGGTCCTGGACCTGAAGGACGCATATTATCATGTCCCAATACACAAGGATCACCAAAGATTCCTCAGAATGGCAATCCACATCAAGGGAGTCCTAAGCCACTTCCAGTTCACAGCCCTTCCATTTTGCCTAGCAATAGCCCCGATGGTTTTTACAAAGATGGTCGCGGAGGTAATGGCTCACCTCAGGGAAGAAAACACCCTGATCGTACCATATCTGGACGATTTCCTGGTGATAGGCTCCTCCCCGCAACATTGCAAGAATCGACTAGATCTAGTGATTCATTCTCTAAAAGACCTGGGCTGGCTAATAAACCTAGAGAAATCCAGACTGGTGCCTTCTCAGGTTCAGGAGTACCTAGGTCTCACTCTAGACTCCAGAAAAATGGAATGCCGGCTCCCAGAGAGCAAAATACAAAAGATAAAAAGCTTAGCGTCAAGAGTACAATCTCTCCCCTCTATAACACTCCGACAGGGCATGTCCCTGTTAGGCTCTATGACCTCTTCCATCCCGGCAGTCCAGTGGGCCCAACTACATTCAAGAGATCTCCAATGGCAGCTACTGTCAGAGCAAATCCTCCTAGGAGAGCATTTAGACGGGCGGTTAACATTGTCTCCTCGCACCAATCACTCTCTGACTTGGTGGACGTTGCAGGAAAATCTTTCCCAGGGAGTCCCATGGGTAATCCCGATATCAAAGGTCCTAACCACGGACGCAAGCCCCTCAGGGTGGGGGGCTCATCTGGGCGACCTAGTAGCTCAGGGCATTTGGTCTCCATCCCTTGCAAACAATTCCTCCAATATGAAGGAACTCCTGGCAGTAAAATTTGCCCTTCAGGAATTCTCGGGAGTCCTTCAATCTCACCATGTAAGGGTGATGTCGGACAATCAGGTGGTAGTATCTTACATAAACCATCAGGGGGGTACCCGTTCCAAAAGTCTAATGGAAGTGGCCAACTCGATCCTTCAAATAGCCAAGAACAACCTTCTATCCCTGACAAGCCTACACATAAAAGGGATAGACCATTACAAGGCAGACTTCCTCAGTCGATCCAGCCTAAAACAGGGGGAATGGGAACTAAATCCAGAGAGGTGGGTCTCTAGATTCATTAGGGCGGCAGGAAGATCTAGGCCTCTGCCAGTAAAAGTGGTTCCTCAATGGGACTTAAATTTGGTCCTTAAAGCCCTGACTAGTCCTCCATTCGAACCATTACATGAATCTACAATAAAAATGCTATCTCTCAAAACAGCTCTATTAGTCGCCCTCACTTCTGCCCGTAGGGTCAGTGACTTACAGGCTCTTTCAGCCAATCCTCCTCACACACAATTTCTAGAGGATAGGGTTGTTCTAAAAGCAGACCCAGCATATCTCCCGAAAGTGGCTTCAAAATTTCACAGGTCTCAAGAGATATCTCTCCCCTCCTTCTGCCCCAACCCTAAGAACAAGGAGGAACAAACATTACATACACTAGATGTAAGAAGATGTCTCTTACACTACCTAGAAGTCACTAGAGAGAGTAGGGAGGATTCCTCTCTGTTTGTGTGTTTCCAGGGTCCCCGGAAGGGGAAAAAAAGCATCTAAAGCCACCATAGCAAGATGGATCACAGACGCCATCAGTCTATCATACTCAGCAAGTGGGATGTCCGTTCCCGGGGAGGTTAAGGCTCACTCAACAAGGGCAGTAGCAACTTCCTGGGCGGAGAAGGCCGGAGCTTCCATAGACCAGATATGTAGAGCTGCTACCTGGTCCTCACCATCCACATTCTATAGGCACTATAGATTGGACCTAATCTCCTCTTCAGACCTTACTTTTGGTAAAAGGGTTCTGGAGGCGGTGGTCCCCCCCTGAATGTACTATCTATGCAATTCTCTCCGTGGTGCCGTCATGGGCGATCAGAGAAAAATATAGTTCTTACCGATAACGGTATTTCTCTGAGCCCATGACGGCACCCGTACATTCCCTCCCTTCACTTATGGGTGCACACATTGAAATAGTGCCATAGTCTATTATAGTTTAAAGTCACGCGGTATCTTGTTATGCTAAACAGTTAAAATTTTACAAATGTCTTAGTAGTCTCCCATCGTTATCTATGTAAACAACTGATGCAGGAGAGTGGTACCGCCTTTTTATCCGTAGGTTTCCTGTCCTTGGTGGGCGGATCCCCTCTCTCCGTGGTGCCGTCATGGGCTCAGAGAAATACCGTTATCGGTAAGAACTATATTTTTTGTGATATTGAACCAAAAATAGCAAGCCCCAGACAGCCCCTGCTCAGCCGGTTGTTTGGGAACATGCTGACTACAGGCTGTTATCCCCAGAAGAAGAGTGCTCCTGGTGTGAAACACGACTGAAGTGCTTCATCATAAACTAATGACATCCAGGACATAAGAACCGCTGACACCATGGAGAACAATCTCTCAAAAACATTTACATATCCATAGACATCAGCAGCTAAGTGATAGACGCTGAATCTGAGGAGCGTGTCTTGTAATTGTGCATGAAAGCGACATTCTGCCGTGACAATGCCTGTGCTTACCTTTCGGATGACAGTGTCTATGACTTGCAGTCATTATTCCAAGGTTCCCATGGAGATCAGTGTGGTTCCAGCATACTAAAAAAACATTGATATCTGAATTTGCCACATATTATACATGTACCATTATCATATAATAACACAAATCTAAAAACAATTGGAAACACTCATAACACTCACTCATTGACGTATGCCGGGTTATTCTTAGCAGACAAGTGATCTCTCAATGCATGCTTCTGTTGCTGGCCAGAAATCTTTTTTAAGGTCCTTTTGAAAGAATTTAGAGCTGTTTATTAACCTTCCCTGTGGACACTTTACCAGGAGAACAGTGCAACATTTGACTACACTGGAATCAAGCTCCAATTTCTTTCCACAGGTTGAACCCATCTGAGCCTAACATCTACTGGTGCTTTGGTTCTCCTGATGGTTCTCTTCTGCATTTACTGTGGGATGGCACCCTGATGTGACCTTAGTGGTCTATGGTTCTAGGATTGCTTCAGTGGGTTTTGCGTATAGTCAGTTAATTTCTATCATGTATTATTATCAGTATTCTCCCCTAACTTCGATTCTCTTACATTGTCTTACAGCTGTCTAATGTCTCTTCTAGAAACTAACTGCTGTCCTGTCTCTACAGGACTTAACGGCATTGTGCAGTCTTTTGGTAACGTTTTGCAGTTACTTTACATGGCTACAGATTTTCGAATCCTCACAGCGTGCGCACTGCATGCTGTCAGGATGCTCTAGCGGTATCGGACACAGAGGCCAGTCATGTATTCACGAGTATGCGATCTGCGTACTTGTTGTGACATTCTGACTAGACATGCATGGCCTTGTTCAATTCACATGTAGTGAGGGGGGCCTGCACATGTCTAGTTTGAATGTGTCCGTAAGCATGCAAATCGCATACTTGTGATAACGTGACCACCGGCTCTCGCTGCTGACACTGGAGAACCTTGACAGCGTGTGGTGTGCACACCGTCAGGATTCAAAATTATGTGTCAAATAGTGACTAGGGACTGTGAGCACCTACCTGATCCCTCGAACTAGGGGGTGCCCTAGGCTATCCCTGCCCCCCGGATTACCCCGAAAGGTGGAGATGCCAGGGTCACATATGTTGCTATGCTCCTATCTTACCCTTACCTGTTCCCTCCCTCACCCAGGGAGGTGAGAGACCAAAGTGAATAGGATTACACTAACCAGACTGATGGGTAGACAGACAGGGATGAAATAAAACTACAATCATGCAAATACACTCTCAAAACTACATAGTGGGAAACAGGGGAGAAATAGGAAGGAGATACCAAGTGGATGAGGATAAATTTGCAAACTCACACCAAGCAGAAATCTTCTGAACAACTCTCTAGACACTGAACTTCCCACTTCCCCTTCAACACCAAACCAGGAAGTGTGAACTATCACTGGCAATTCCCAAGTGCCAGTGGCAAGCATATATAACAGAGGGAAGTGGCAAATACTGAACAGCTGAGACAACTCAGGATGCAGAGCTCCAGGAGATCAACTGAAATGATTAACCCTTGCATTGACAGAACCTCCACTGTTTAATAAGATAGTGAAGCAGTTCTAATCAGTGCAGGAGTTCGTGTGACCAGACGCCACAATCTTCTGGCCTCTCTCTGTCGCGTAATCCCCGTGACAGTATGCAGTCATAAAGAATTACTTTCAGCAAAAAAACAGACATCTTCTTAAAAGAAATACTGTATTCCAAGTATTGCACCATCTATCCACAGGAGAAGTGACAAATTACTAATTGGAGAAATGGCCGTTCATTCCTGCCACCACTTTATTTATTCTCCAGTGATAGCCAAATAGAATAACTCACTGCAAAGCTACAGGCAGGACTCCAGCGGTTCTTCCCACCCAATGACTGACAGATATCTCCTATAGACAGAACTTTCAATCTAAGAGAGCGGACTGGAGACCTGCCTTTTGAACTAGTATTCCAATCTGACTGGTCTCCCACCAGCTTTTAAAAGTATCTACTATATAATCGTCTAATTCTGTCTGTTTGTCTGTAACAGAAATCCTGCGTCGCTGATTGGTCATGCCAGCCGCCCGCGACCAATCAGCGACAGGCGCAGTCCGGCCGCGAATTGGCGCAGGATTTCAACCACGCTTCGCTGATTGGTTGCTCCCGGCTTGCCGCGACTAATCAGCGATATTGGCGTGGGATTTAAACACCGCTTCGCTGATTGGTCGCGCCAGGCTGGCCGTGACCAATCAGCGACCGGCGCAGTCCGGCTGCGAATCGGCTCGGGATTTGAACCACACTTCGCTAATTGGTTGCGCCAGGCCAGCCATGACCAATCAGCGACAGGCGCAGTCCGGCCGCGAATTGGCGCGGGATTTGAACCATTCACAAGAAATGTGGTGTACAAAAATATTTTGGATTGATATTGTTAACAAATATATTATATTGTCGATGCACTTCTTTCGTCCGATAATTTATTTAAATACAGTTAGATATTCATGTAATGGTTTATATATTTTGATGATCTGTTTAATAATTTCGTTCAGTTGTATTAAGTTCTATGAGCAATAAAATTTAATGATAATGTATATATTTTACCCAGAAAATCCTGTGTATTCATTGCATTATTCTTAAATCTTCATACATAAATAAACTACATACATATTCTAGAATACATGATGCATTAGAATCGGCCCACCATCTAGTATTTTCTATAAAATGGTGCATCATTTCAGAGCAAAACATACACAGCAGCAATAACACTCAGTCTTTGATTTATGCTGCCTGTGGTTCTCCTGTCAGGCTCTCTAAACTTTACCTGATATTGAGATACCCCTTTAAATAATTCTTACCTTATAAATGTCTATTTTTATAATAGATGTCACAATTTTATGTAAAAAGACTTGGTTTAATTAATCTAGCAATGTTATTATTAGCAATGAACATAATTTAGCTGCAGTTTAAAGGTTAGTACATATTATTTGACAGTGATGGTAATGCGAGTGGACACAGCAGCATAGGTTCAGCTGGAAGTAGATGACTACTGGTTATTGGACTTCTACACAAATTACTTTTGTAGAGACTAAAGCTGTTAGATAATATATGGAGATACTAGGATTTGAATGGTTTGGGTTGTGTCATTATTTTCACCTTCGATTTTGTCAAGTAGTGATAAATTCTTATCTGCTCATGACATGATCAGAACCACAAGCCTACAACCTGGAGTAACCACCAAACCACTGCACGGCCAGCTCTGCCCTCACCTACCATATCCTCACCCATCCCCTGTAGATTGTGAGCCCTCGCGGGCAGGGTCCTCTCTCCTCCTGTACCAGTTATGACTTGTATTGTTTAAGATGATTGTACTTGTTTTTATTATGTATATCCCTCCTCACATGTAAAGTGCCATGGAATAAATGGCGCTATAACAATAAGTAATAATAATAACTTGTACATGTGATATCACGCCAGAGTAAACTTTGAAAACTCAAGACAGAATCATGGAGCCAAAAAGCTTTCTCTCAATTCACTGTACATTAACTGTTCTGTATGTCAACAATTCTACCATATAACGTTTATTGAAGAAATGGCATAAAAATGAAATAAACAATACTATAATAATAGGTTTTGCACTTGTAATTCATATGGAAAGGCATTTTCTAGGCTAGAAAAGAAAAAGAACAAAAAAAGGTGTGTGTGCGGTAGCTACATACCAGGTGAGGCGTTAACGTTCAACATTCCAGTCACCACTCTCCAGCCAATTGATTTCTATACAGCACAAATCCCAACAAGCTGCTGTTATAAATCTTGCAAAATCACGCCGCACACACACCATTGGCTTCTCCCAGAGGCGTTTGCCTAATCACGGCTCTATCTGTGCTTGTTCAAATTCCCTGTCTCTAAAGGTACCTTCACACTGAACAATTTAACAACGATATCGCTAGCGATCCGTGACGTTGCAGCGTCCTGGATAGCGATATCGTTCTGTTTGACACGCAGCAGCGATCAGGATCCTGCTGTGACATCGTTGGTCGGAGCAGAAAGGCCAGAACTTTATTTCGTCGCTGGATGTCCCGCAGACATCGCTGAATCAGCGTGTGTGACGCCGATTCAGCGATGTCTTCACTGGTAACCACGGTAAACATCGGGTTACTAAGCGCAGGGCCGTGCTTAGTAACCCGATGTTTACCCTGGTTACCAGTGTAAATGTAAAAAAAACAAAACACTACATACTTACATTCCGGTGTCTGTCCCACGGCGCTCTGCTTCCCTGCACTGGCCGGCCGTAAAGCACAGCGGTGACGTCACCGCTCTGCTTTACGGCCGGCCGGCGCTCACAGTCAGTGCAGGAAGCAGAGCGCCGGGGGACAGACACTGGAATGTAAGTATGTAGTGTTTGTTTTTTTTTACATTTACACTGGTAAACTGTTTACCCTGGTTACCAGGGGACTTCGCATAGTTGGTCACTGGAGAGCTGTCTGTGTGACAGCTCTCCAGCGACCACACAGCGACGCTGCAGCGATCGGCATCGTTGTCTAGATCGCTGCAGCGTCGCTAAATGTGATGGTACCTTAAGTATAAATGTAGTGATAACAGTGTAGACTCCAAAGCAAACCACTGATAGCTGGAAGTGTTACAACAGAATATCTGCTGAGCTACTAAATGCTACACCTCTGCTACTCACCAGAACTGTCACTTAATGTGGAGTGGCCACTACCCCACCCCCAGGAACAAGGAAGTAAGGAAGTTGAGTCAACTTGAGAATAACCCTTTAATGGGGTGCAAATTTGAAATACAAGATTCACACTGTGGACAAGGGTTATGCTATTTTTGGAAGGTGGCATCCATGTTTTCTAATCCTTTACAGGGAACCTGTCCCCCCAAAAAATGCTATTAACCTGCAGATGTGGGGTTAATATGCATGTTAATAGCGTTATCATGCCGCCTGGCGCCCGCACTCAGCCTGCTGCTGCGTGGAGAAAATTAACTTTATTTCCCTGGCGGCATTCCAGTTTCAGTCGCGGTGACTATGCTGGATCAGTCACCACTCTGGGAATACAGAGCGGCAGCTGTAACTGTGCCCCCGGCCCTGACTGACAGTGCGCCCCAGTGATGAGGATGCGGTTATAGCTGCTGTTCTGTATTCTCAGCGATGACTGAACCATCACCGACGTGGCCTCCGTGCCTGAAACCGCACCCCCGGCCCTAACTGACAGCGCTCCCCAATGCCGAGGGTGTGGTAACAGCTGCCGCTCTGTATTCTCAGAGTGGTGACTGAACCATCACTGATGTGACCTCCATGCCTGAAACCGCACCCCCGGCCCTAACTGACATTGCTCCCCAATGCCGAGGGTGTGGTTACAGCTGCCGCTCTGTATTCTCAGAGTGGTGACTGAACCATCACCGATGTGACCTCCATGCCTGAAACCGCACCCCTGGCCCTAACTGATAGCGCTCCCCAATGCCGAGGGGGTGGTTACAGCTGCTGCTCTGTAATCTCAGAGTGGTGACTGAACCATCACCGATGTGGCATCCATGCCTGAAACCGCACCCCTGGCCCTAACTGATAGCGCTCCCCAATGCCGAGGGTGTGGTTACAGCTGCTACTCTGTAGTCTTAGAGTGGTGACTGAACCATCACTGATGTGGCCTCCATACCTGAAACCACGCCCCCGGCCCTAACTGACAGCGCTCCCCAATGCCGAGGGTGTGGGTACAGCTGCCGCTCTGTATTCTCAGGGGTGACTGAACCATCACCCGCGTGGCCCCCGTGACTGAAACGGAAACGCTGCTGGGGAGAATAAAGTTAATTTTCCGCCTGCACCGTTAGGCTTAGTGCAGATTCTGGGCAGCATAATAACACTATTAACGTGCAGATTAACCCTATAGCTGCAGGGTAATAATGTATTTTTCTGGTGACAGGTTCCCTTAATTATAAAATGCAGATTATGTATAAAATGTTCACGGACTATACACATGCAATCTCTATTTATTGGTATCAATTAAAATAAATATAAAAAACATGCAAAGAATACCCATAAAAATTTCAATCTAGAGTGGTATAAGACACTAGTTATGAGAGGACTGGGCCGTCACCCTGTTCAGTCCCATAGCTTTGTCCCTACCTGCCAGTGGAGGATGGTACCCTCTTGGAGATAAATGGCATCCCCGCTCCACAACGGCTCTCCCTATAGGTCCCTATAAGACCCTATTGTGATGACATTGTAGGGACAGACCACAAAATGGTAATACAATACTAAGTATCTCGAACCAATCGTCTGGACAAAATATAACAGACAACACTACAGCACATGAAATATTGTATATGGAGATAATGTTGCAAAAATGTGAATATAACAAGATTCCATCAACACATACCTCCTGACCCAAGAACATATGTATAAACCCAAGAACATATGTATAAATCATCACATATGTCCATATATAATTTTTATCACAAGATTTCCAATGAAAATAAGACAAAAAGTGCTGAGTAAAGAGAAGCCAAGCAAGATGTAAGACATCATCAGGTATCATCCCCAAGATTAGGACTGCACCCACTGCTGCCAAGCAAGGGTTCAAGAACCACAGAATACACAGAAATATATGAAGAAAATATGCACAAAGTGCTCACCACAACATAGAGCGTATGCAGCAATCACGTATGCCATACTTGACGCGTTTCTCCTGTTTAGGTTTGCCATTTTCATATATCCTATATTGGAATTTTGAGATGGGATTGTCCAATATATTGACATTCAATTCAGTGTGTGGTCTGTGTAGTGTAGGACAGGAAAAGTCATCCAGAGTGAGAATTCTTGTATCTCTCCACTCTGGTTTTGACATTTAAAAAAAAAATCTTTGAATGTATAAAATAACCAACTAAAAAGTAAAACTCACCATATTGATCCCTGTCGCTCATTATTTCACTTACATATTCCCCTACTCGTCTCTGTATCATAGCCTCCAGCAATTATGTTTCAACAGGGACCTCAGTAATGTCTGCTGTAGTCATTGATTGGCTGAAGAAGTCATATGTCTGTGTTGAAACATTGTTGCAGTAGGCCAATTAATAGAGACCGATGAGGAACCTTGGAAGTGGTGGCCGGGGAATGATAGAGGATTGATGAGGTGTGTATTCCTCATTGTATTATTTTATACTTTTCCAAGATTTTGGTAAAAATTTCTGAGCCAGAGTGGATAGCACTAATGAAGTGCATCTATCACCCGCTAGGACTTATCCTGCATTACACAAACCACACATTCAATTAGTAACTGTGTAATGCCTAGTTTATCCTGTAGAGGCACTGCAGGCAAACTGAACTCTTACTGCTTGGTTTCCAAACATTAAACCTTCTTGAAACCAATGGTTGAAATGATGTTTTCTTCGACTTGTTTTATTATTGTATACTAGTCTAATAATTGACCTTTTGGAGTGGGTGGAGTCCATCATATTAAAGGATTATTTAAGGCTTAAATTCTTTGAAATGTAATTAGAAGATTAAGTCATTTTGCTGATATTCACAGAAAAATGTGCTTAATATGCCTCTCTTATTAAATTACATTTTATTGGACTTTAAGCAGTCAGTATGTACAGTATATTGATAAATCTGATCTTTTTAATGATAACATAAAGGAATAGGATTTGATCATATCATATCATATGCAGGTTAGCAGCAGCTCAGATTAGAGACCAGGTCAATGCCACACAGAGATCAAGCAGCAGACACATCTCTACAACAACTGTTAAGAGGAGACTTTGTGCAGCAAGCCTTCATGGTAAAATAGCTGCTAGGAAACCACTGCTAAGGACAGGCAACAAGCAGAAGAGACTTGTTTGGGCTAATGAACCCAAGGAATGGACTTTAGACCAGTGGAAATCTGTGCTTTGGTCTGATGAGTCCAAATTTGAGATCTTTGGTTCCAACCTCCGTGTCTTTGTGCGACGCAGAAAAGGTGAACGGATGGACTCTACATGCCTGGTTCCCACCGTGAAGCATGGAGGAGGAGGTGTGATGGTGTGGAGGTGCTTTGCTGGTGACACTGTTGGGGATTTATTCAAAATTAAAGGCCTACTGAACCAGCATGGTTACCACAGCGTATTGCAGCGACATGCTATTCCATCCGGTTTGCGTTTAGTTGGACCATCATTTATTTTTCAACAGGACAATGACCCCAAGCACACCTCCAGGCTGTGTAAGGGATATTTGACCAAGAAGGAGAGTGATTGGGTGCTACGCCAGATGACCTGGCCTCCACAGTCACCAGGTCTGAACCCAATCAAGATGGTTTGGGGTGAGCTGGACCACAGAGTGAAGGCAAAAGGACCAACAAGTGCTAAACATCTCTGGGAACTCCTTCAAGATTGTTGGAAGACCATTCCTGGTGACTACCTCGTGAAGCTCATCAAGAGAATGCCAAGAGTGTGCAAAGCAGTCATCAAAGCAAAAAGTGGCTACTTTGAAGAACCTGGAATATAAAACATAATTTCAGTTGTTTCACACTCTTTTGTTAAGTATATAATTCCACATGTGTTAATTCATAGTTTTGATGCCTTCAGTGTGAATGTACAATTTTCATAGTCATGAAAATACAGAAAAATCATTAAATGAGAAGGTGTGTTCAAACTTTTGGTCTGTACTGTATGACAAGATTAAAAAGGCTTTCCGGGCTGAGAAGAAGAGTCTGCGGTCCCTCTATGAGACTACAGACTGCCGAAATAGGGCAGCGTGCAAATTACACACTTACAATTCCCCTGTATTCCCATTGTGAATGGGTGGTGTAATGACCTCAAGCATGTGATTTTGAAAAATGTGGTCACAGACCGGCTAATACTCTCCCCTGCTTCTCTCAATTATCTAATGAGAGAAGTGGAGAAGAATTTAGTCATCATGTGACTGCAACTATGCAAATCACATACTTTCGGTCATGTGACTGTTTACTTGCATTGGGAATACAGGGGAATCGTGACAACATGCAGTCTTCAGTAATATAGAAGGACCACAGATTTTTCTTCTCTGCCTGGAAAACCTTTTAAAAAACTTTTTAGAAGGCACAGTAGTCACACCTTTTATATTGCTCTTCCTGAAAGAGAACCAGAAAGCCTGATTTTGCACCATACAGGAAAGACATGGCCGTAATGATGCTGTTACACCTATTTAATACCTATATTGGAGAAATCTGCTTTTTGGTTCTTCTTTAATCAAGATTTTATGTTTTCGTCTAATGAGATTTAGGTTGATCGGGGCTGGACTGTGCCCTGAGTCTTTTCCTGAGTCTTTCCTAGCCCCTACGCCTACCTCCAGTGTTTTAATGAGAATTCACTAATTTTTCAGTGACCTGCCTCCTGTTTTAAATCCGGCTCCAACATTGCCATAGGCGGCTCATGTGTAGATTGATTTTCTGGCTAGGCTGTAATAAAATGGTGCCATGGACAGCCATGCATGAGATCTTGGCTCAATTACTTTTAGAGACGACTGTACATGCCCTGCCAACGGCTCCATTTTATTGTTGACCAGCTGGAAAATCAATCTGACAGAGCTGGTGTCAGACTTCAAACAAGAGGCCGGTCAGTGAAGAATTGGTGGCCTGTCATTCAATCGCTGAAGGCAGGCGAAGGAGCCAGGGCAGGAGGAGAAGACCCAGGGCACAGTCCAGCCCTTGTGCACCTAAATCTCTTTGGAAGAAAACTTCAAATGCTGATTAAAGAAGAATATTAAAGCGGATTTCTTTTCCAAAGGTACCAAATTAATCTATATCACAGCACCATTATGGCAATGTCTTTAGTTTACATTACAAAATCGTGCTGACAGGTTCTCTTTAAACCAGGCTAATAACAAAAGTTTTTCACGGAAACCAAGATGATCCGATAAGTCTAAGGCCGGCCTCACACTAGTGAGTTTTACGGATGTAAGAGAGGTGCTGAAAATACGGATTGCATACGGTACAATGCTTCTCTATGCCCCAGCTCCTATCAGCCGTATTTTACTGATCCGTATTATACGGTCTTCTACAGCCGTAGAAAATCGCAGCATGCTGCGTTTGTCACCATATTGCGCAAAAAATACGCCAATGAAAGTCTATGGGGGCCAGAAAAATACGGATTACACACGGACCAGCAGTGTGACTTGCGAGAAATACACAGCGTTGTTAGAGAGAAAAGCCGGCAATTCAGTGCGGTGTACAGTAAAATCACACTGACAGGTTACGGTAGAATAGGTAGAATAAATGTGTACACATAGAATAGGTGTATATATATATTTATATATATATATATATATATATATATATATATATATATATATATATATATATATATATATATACACAGTTAGGGCCAGAAATATTTGGACAGTGACACAAGTTTTGTTATTTTAGCTGTTTACAAAAACATGTTCAGAAATAAAATTATATATGTAATATGGGCTGAAAGTGCACACTCCCAGCTGCAATTTGATAGTTTCCACATCCAAATCGGAGAAAGGGTTTAGGAATCATAGCTCTGTAATGCATAGCGTCCTCTTTTTCAAGGGACCAAAAGTAATTGGACAATGGACTCTAAGGGCTGCAATTAACTCTGAAGGCGTCTCCCTCGTTAACCTGTAATCAATGAAGTAGTTAAAAGGTCAGGGGTGGATTCCAGGTGTGTGGTTTTGCATTTGGAAGCTGTTGCTGTGAGCAGACAACATGCGGTCAAAGGAACTCTCAATTGAGGTGAAGCAGAACATCCTGAGGCTGAAAAAAAAGAAAAAATCCATCAGAGAGATAGCAGACATGCTTGGAGTAGCAAAATCAACAGTTGGGTACATTCTGAGAAAAAAGGAATTGACTGGTGAGCTTGGGAACTCAAAAAGGCCTGGGCATCCACGGATGACCACAGTGGTGGATGATCGCCGCATACTTAATTTGGTGAAGAAGAACCCGTTCACAACATCAACTGAAGTCCAGAACACTCTCAGTGAAGTAGGTGTATCTGTCTCTAAGTCAACAGTAAAGAGAATACTCCATGACCGTAAATACAAAGGGTTCACATCTAGATGCAAACCATTCATCAATACCAAAAATAGACAGGCCAGAGTTAAATTTGCAGAAAAACACCTCAAGAAGCCAGCTCAGTTCTGGAAAAGTATTCTATGGACAGATGAGACAAAGATCAACCTGTACCAGAATGATGGGAAGAAAAAAGTTTGGAGAAGAAAGGGAACGGCACATGATCCAAGGCACACCACATCCTCTGTAAAACATGGTGGAGGCAACGTGATGGCATGGGCATGCATGGCTTTCAATGGCACTGGGTCACTTGTGTTTATTGATGACATAAGAGCAGACAAGAGTAGCCGGATGAATTCTGAAGTGTACTGGGATATACTTTCAGCCCAGATTCAGCCAAATGCTGCAAAGTTGATTGGACGGCGCTTCATAGTACAGATGGACAATGACCCCAAGCATACAGCCAAAGCTACCCAGGAGTTCATGAGTGCCAAAAAGTGGAACATTCTGCAATGGCCAAGTCAATCTCCAGATCTAAACCCAATTGAGCATGCATTTCACTTGCTCAAATCCAGACTTAAGACGGAAAGACCCACAAACAAGCAAGACCTGAAGGCTGCGGCTGTAAAGGCCTGGCAAAGCATTAAGAAGGAGGAAACCCAGCGTTTGGTGATGTCCATGGGTTCCAGACTTAAGGCAGTGATTGCCTCCAAAGGATTTGCAACAAAATATTGAAAATAAAAATATTTTGTTTGGGTTATGTTTATTTGTCCAATTACTTTTGACCTCCTAAAATGTGGAGTGTTTGTAAAGAAATGTGTACAATTCCTACATTTTCTATCAGATATTTTTGTTCAACCCTTCAAATTAAACGTTACAATCTGCACTTGAATTCTGTTGTAGAGGTTTCATTTCAAATCCAATGTGGTGGCATGCAGAGCCCAACTCGCGAAAATTGTCACTGTCCAAATATTTCTGGCCCTAACTGTATATATATATGTATATATAGTCACTCAAAAAAGAGGCAGCACTCCATAGTTAAGGTGAAAAATGTGGAAGGTTTAATCGACCCACATAGCCGGGCGACGTTTCAGCTCCATCTGAGCCTTTATCAAGCTTTGATAAAGGCTCAGATGGAGCTGAAATGTCGCCCGGCTATGTGGGTCGATTAAACCTTCCACATTTTTCACCTTAACCATGGAGTGCTGCCTCTTTTTTGAGTGACTGTAAACTTGGTGCAATCGCTGGACTGGTTGCCTGAGGCCCTGCACCTGAAGATAAGTACTAGAGTTGTGCTGTTCCTTTTTTTCTAATATATATATATATATATGTGTCATTGAGACACATGTATGTATATATATTAATATTTCATCCAGCGCGAGATAGCTTAAAAGCCGGTAATTCAATTGCCGGCTTTGCTATCTCCTTCCTAAACCCGACATGATATGAGACATGGTTTACATACAGTAAACCATGTCATATCCCCATTTTTTTGCATATTCCACACTACTAATGTTAGTAGTGTGTATGTGCAAAATTTGGGCGCTCTAGCTATTAAATTAAAGGGTTAAATGGCGGAAAAAATTGGCGTGGGCTCCCACGCAACTTTCTCCGCCAGAGTAGTAAAGCCAGTGACTGACGGCAGATATTAATAGCTTGGAGAGGGTCCATGGTTATTGCCCCCCCCCCGACTAAAAACATCTGCCCCCAGCCACCCCAGAAAAGTCACATCTGGAAGATGCGCCTATTCTGGCACTTGGCCACTCTCTTCCCATTCCCGTGTAGCGGTGGGATATGGGGTAATGAAGGGTTAATGTCACCTTGCTATTGTAAGGTGACATTAAGCCAGATTAATAATGGAGAGGCGTCAATTATGACACCTATCCATTATTAATCCAATAGTCTGAAATGGTTAAAAAAGACACACACATTATTACAAAGTCTTTTAATGAAATAAAAACACAGGTTGTTGGAATATTTTATTATCCTGGTAATCCACCTGAAGACCCTCGCTCTGTAACACATGAAAAATAAAAAAACAACAATATCTCATACCTTCTGATGATCTGTCACATCCCACGATGTAAATCCATCTGAAGGGGTTACATTTTTTTTACAGGCAGGAGCTCTGCTAATGCAGCTGTGCTCCTGGCTGTAAAACCCCAGCGATTGAATGGAAAGTATGTCAATGACCTGTAGTTACCTTCATTTGCGGTGATGCGCCCTCTGCTGGTTGTCCTCATATGAACTCGAGCCTGGGAACTTTTCTGATTTTTTTTCCCACGCTCGAGGGACATCCAGCAGAGGGCGCATCACTGCGAATGAAGGTAACTACAGGTCATTGACCTACTTTCCATTCATTTGCTGGGGTTTTACAGCCAGGAGCACAGCTGCATTAGCAGAGATCCTGCCTGTAAAAAAATTTAACCCCTTCAGATAGATTTACATCGTGGGACGTGACAGATCATCGGAAGGTATGAGATATTGTTGTTTTTTTATTTTTCATTTGTTACAGAGCGAGGGTCTTCAGGTGGATTACCAGGATAATAAAATATTCCAACAACCTGTGTTTTTATTTCATTAAAAGACTTTTTTTAATAATGTGTGTGTTTTTTTTAACCATTTCAGACAATTGGATTAATAATGGATAGGTGTCATAATTGACGCCTCTCCATTATTAATCTGGCTTAATGTCACCTTACAATAGCAAGGTGACATTAACCCTTCATTACCCCATATCCCACCGCTACACGGGAATGGGAAGAGAGTGGCCAAGTGCCAGAATAGGCACATCTTCCTGATGTGCCTTTTCTGGGGTGGCTGGGGGCAGATGTTTTTAGCCAGGGGGGGGGGGGGACCAATAGCCATGGACCCTCTCCAGGCTATTAATATCTGCCCTCAGTCACTGGCTTTACTACTCTGGTGGAGAAAATTGTGCGGGAGCCCACGCCAATTTTTTCCGCCATTTAACCCTTTAATTCAATAGCTAGAGCGCCCAAATTTTGCACATACACACTACTAACAGTAGTGTGGAATATGCAAAAAAAAGGGGATATGACATGGTTTACTGTATGTAAACCATGTCTCATATCATGTCGGGTTTAGGAAGGAGATAGCAAAAGCCGGCAATTGAATTACCGGCTTTAAAGCTATCTCGCGCTGGATGAAATATTAATATATATTCATATATGTGTCGAGAGAGAGAGAGAGAGAGGGAGAGAGAGAGAGAGAGAGAGAGAGAGAGAGAATATATGTTGTTACGATTTTTGGAGCACATGGATCCATTGTATGTCCATATGTCGGTTTTGCAAGCCTGCGAGAAAATCTCGCAGTACGGATGCCATACGGATTACATACGGAGGATGCCATGCGCAAAATACGCTGACACACCCTGCCTACGGAGGAGATACGGACCACTATTTTGGGGACTTTTCTGCGTATTACGGCCGTAAATTAGGGACCGTATTTTTATACGCTGAGTGTGACGCCGGCCTAACACTTTAATAATCTGCCAAAAAATGATTAATGAAAGTGATACTTTGACCAATCAATAAAATCACAATTTTCTTTACTGAGGACATGAATTTAGTACCTATGAAGCCTTTAGATTGGAATAATATTTTAAGATTATAATAATAAGTGTTATGGCTGTGGCCTCGTATTGCAATCAGTACCTCAAAGTAGAGCGTTCGATATGTGTAGTCAGAGACATTTGAAGAGGTTCACTGAAGGTAAGCATAGATGTAACTGAGAAAACAGATAAGGACACAGAACAATATTCCACACGATAAGAAATTATATAATTGAAAATGCCTTTTAAATGGTACTGTAACTCCTTGCAGATAAATGTTC
The DNA here is from genome assembly GCF_032444005.1 of Ranitomeya imitator. NCBI lineage: Eukaryota > Metazoa > Chordata > Amphibia > Anura > Dendrobatidae > Ranitomeya > Ranitomeya imitator. The sequence goes on along the minus strand of NC_091286.1, from coordinate 73,645,832 downwards.
TGGGGCATCCTCTGGATCATTGCCACATGTTTATCGCTATAGCTTTCTTTAGCAGCAGCGTGGATTGTGTATTTATTAAAATATGCAAAAAAAGCATAAGGGGGCAAACAGGTGGTGCAACTATTTTGTATATGATCTATTGACATGTTTATAAATGATGGGTCTCTAAGTGAAGACAGTGCTGGCATCGCCACCCATCACCCCTGGGCCCTTGACAGACGATGGAACCCACTCACCGTCAGTGACATCGGCACACTATGGGACCCAGTAGTTGGGGGGGGGGGGGGGCCGCACCACCCTGCACCACACCTTAAATTGTTTCCAGTATTCACCTCTCCCCGTTCCTCATCACTAAAGGTACCTTCACACATAACGATTTCGTTAACGATATCGTTGCAACTTCACGCTTTTTGTGACGTAGCAACGATATTGTTTAACAAAATTGTTATGTGTGACAGTGACCAACGATCAGGCCCCTGCTGGGAGATTGTTGGTCGCTGGGAATGATCAGGACCTTTTTTTGGTCACTGATCACCCGCTGTCATCGCTGAATCGGCGTGTGTGACGCCGATCCGGCGATGTGTTGACTAGTAACCAAGGTAAATATCGGGTTACTAAGCGCAGGGCCACGCTTAGTAACTCGATATTTACCCTGGTTACCATTGTAAAAGTTAAAGAAAAACAAACAGTACATACTCACATTCCGATGTCTGTCACATCCCCGGCGTCCACAGGGTTTAAAACTGCTTTCGGCAGGAGCGCTGCTAATGCACGCGCTGCTGCCGAGAGCTTTCCCTGCACTGTGTCAGCGCCGGCCGGCTGTAAAGCAGAGCACAGTGGTGACATCACCGCTGCTTTACGGCCGGCGCTGACACAGTGCAGGGAAAGCTCTCGGCAGCAGCGCGTGCATTAGCAGCGCTCCTGCCGAAAGCAGTTTTAACCCTGTGGACGCAGGGGGACGTGACAGACATCGGAATGTGAGTATGTACTGTTTTTTTTTTTTTACTTTTACAATGGTAACCAGGGTAAATATCGGGTTACTAAGCGCGGCCCTGCACGGGGACTTCGGCATCGTTGAAGACAGTTTCAACGACGCCGAAGTCTTTCCCCTGATCGTTGGCCACTGGAGAGAGCTGTCTGTGTGACAGCTCCCCAGCGACCACACAACGACTTACCAGGTCGTATCGCTGGTCGTGATCGTTGGTAAGTCGTTTAGTGTAACGGTACCTTAAGGTCTCAGCTGTGTCTTCTGTCTCTGTGACGTCTCAATCAGATTCAAGCATGTCTCAACTGAAATCTGATCCCAGGTCTCTTCTATGCGTTCCCAAAGTTGGTGCCTGCTGGTTGACTCACTTGGGTATGTACCCAAAAGTGTTCAATTGGGTTGGAGTGTGGGGACTGTGGGAGCCAATGCAGCACCTCTACTTCATTGTCACTGAACTATTCCTTCTCCAATCTCAACATATGTTGCCTTTCATTGTCCTGCTGGAACACTATGTCGTTCTTTTTATACCCATAGTGTACAAAGTAATTTGCCTTGTAGAATACTCACATAAAGATCACCATCGATCCTAGTCAAGTATCCAATGCCTTTGGGCATGAAACAATTCCATATCATCAATCTTCCTTTTTTGAACTTGACACTTCCTTCAATTTCTCAATCCATTAGCCCCTTTTTCCCTTGTTTCTTCCAGACCCATGTGCACCCATCAGAGCCCAGTCTATAGACTTTCGTCTCATTGATCCAAATCACCTGGAGAACTGCATCTCCATTTTACTCCTCCTGGCCACTGGAGAACTATCCAAGGTGATAACCGATGAGGCTGGAATACCCCTATAAGGCTATTCATTACACAGAAAGCCGAGTTGACTTTCATGAGGTTATGAGAATGAGCCAGCTACGTCCTCCTATTTGAGCGAGACGGGGATGTAAGGAGACTGGGACAGAAACTGGATGAAGAGCTTTGTCTAACTAGAAAGTCTCATATCAATTTATTATAATGAGAACACATTGACACCGAATCCTGTAGAAATCATGTTCGGCCTCACACCACAGACGTATGTCAGGGTGTTCTTCAGTCCATTAGTAGCTGTGACCGATGTTAGGAATTATATGTTGTGTTTGGTGTGTGGATCGTACTGGTGCCATAAAGATAATGGCAAATGAGATAAATTAATTTTTTAAAAATCTGACAACTAACGGCATTGGAGTAAAACTGCAGTGTGTGAACTGAAGTTTTAGATCTTCCCGTCAATAATCGTTTCACATTTGGCTGCAATAAAATCCTTTTAACAGGACTGGGGCTGGATGCTGCACAATTAGATTACTGCTTTGTATAATTGTGGGTATATTGGCCGATCAGGTTTTCTAAGTCGGGATAAATATTTAATCAACTGATATGGAGATGACCATGGAAGGTACATCCTTGTCTGCACGCAATGTTTCTACGTTTTTAATACAATTAGTCATCCTCGAAACTGTGCGTGTTTACAGGAGACATTAAATTCCTGGGAGGTCTAACTTCATTTTTAATCAAATCTGTTTGATGTATATGACAGAGTCAGATCCTATATCCCAGGAACAGCTGTCTGGGTCTATATATGGCCAAATGACTTACATACAGGCGTATAGAGTTCCTCTGCTACTCGTATACCAGCAATTCACTTGGCAAAAGAGCCATATTGGAGACCATTTTGGAGAGTTCACCCAAATGTGAAAAAAATGTTTTAATCACTTACTTGTATAGTGAAGTACACAGTCTCACTGACTGTCTTGTAGATGCTCATTTTTGTGAAACTTATGTTCTGAACGATTGCTCCTAGCAGGCAGCATTATCATAGGGGACAGTGAGAAAACTTTAAGAGAGTATGTTATTATTAAAAGGTTTCTACTACTATTCACTTTCATAACATATTGATAGGTATCATTATAAATGTTTTAATCTGTCGTCTGTTTGGCACAACGCCACCTGAAACCAAAGAGTGGGTACCCAGTGTTCTTTGATTGCACATGTCCAGTCGCCCTCTATTGTAAAGAATGAGAGATAGGGAAACTAATATACTAGATCCTAAAATACTCATCCAGCTTTTCCCATACTTCATTTACACTATAATGGAGAATCGGACATCCACTTGAAGTGCACCAAGGGGAGTGACTATAATAGGGGCAAGGATTGCAATCACACCCGGGCTCCTGGAGACCCCATATGAAAAGACTTTAAAGGCCTGTGGTATTTGAGGGTCCCATTGGAGATTTTGCATTGAGGTCCACAAGCTTCAAGTTGTGCCCCTGTTCACCAACTTGTCTACTGGGATATCTGACATTAAATGTAACGTAAGTTAAAAATGTAAATGTAAGGGCTACATCAATGGTCATCAAGTACCAGTTGACCAACACTATAGTAGATAGAAATGGTGAAATACAGAAACCTTGGAAGGAGGATTCTTGAGTGTGACAAGGGTATTTCATTTTTTGCATATTCTGTCATCATAAGAGTTGGTCTATCATGAGTACTTATCGCCAATCCACAAGGTTGCTGATTGCTGGGGGTATGACAGATGAGACCAACAATCATCCTGAGGTTGTATTTATGAATTCTACCACTTGAATGGAGTTGTAGTGCTGTCCTGTGGTACAGAGCTCGAACATTTCTATCAGATCCATAGATAATGAATGGAGCCGTGGAATACAGGCTTAAAGAGCACTTCATCAGAACAATGGGCTCGAGAGCCCCATTCACTTTGTTGTTGGTAATCCCAGCAGTTGCAACTACATTAAACATTTGCAGCCTTACTTTACTTAGTCCTTAAAATGTTTAGATTTTCCAGTATTGCTGTCTAACTGAGAACACTATTTCTCAACTCTACTATACTATTGCTGCAATACTTACAGTGGGTGGAATAAGTATTTGATCCCTTTCTGATTTTGTAAGTTTACCCACTGACAAAGACATGAAGAGTCTATAATTTTAAGGGTAGGTTAATTTTAACATTGAGAGATAGAATATCAAATATAAAATCCAGAAAATCACATTGTATAAATAATATACATTTTTCAGCATTTTGCAGTGAGAAATAAGTATTTAATCCCTCTGGCAAACAAGACTTAATACTTGGTGGCAAAACCCTTGTTGGCAAGCACAGCAGTAGATGGTTTTTGTAGTTGATGATGTGGCTTGTGCACTTATTTGCCCCAATGTATGTTGGTGTTGTGTCTTTAGAACGCATGACCTTATACGGTTAAGGGACAGGCAACATAATTATTGAAATCTAACGCACTAGTTCCACTCAACTTGTTTCGCTGCTAATTTGGCTTCATCAAGGGTACAGAAAACATTTTGTGTCAATTTGGATAATTATATGTGTAAGCTTTTATGTTGGGCCAAACTCTTTAGTATGTAATGAATGTATACTGAAGATTCTCAAGGTTATTGCATTGTCGTCAGGGATATAGCATTTTATATTCTACATTTATTTGTGGCTTTAGTAGGTAAAGTTCTCCAATGTGCATCTGAATACTCAAAATGAGAAGAATATGTGTGACCATATAAATTGTCTTTCTATTTTTGTGCAGCATAAACTTTAATTTACTCGCTTCATATCGCATCTAATGTGCCAGTGTTTTCCTTTCGGAATGCCAGCTGTGAACTTTAATTAAATTTAGATTACAGAATCTTCCTTAACTATTTAGAGGATTATTTGAATCTCTGAAATAATCTCTGGATTTCACAGGTATGTAAAGTTATTTAGCAAGATCTCATTTTAATAAAGCAAGATAGAACCAGGGCTTTATTGGGAGATTGTGGGGGTATTCCAGACCTCTTAATGATGTTGGCGTGTGGAAATTTATGTGCCAACAAGTAAGGGGTTGGTGATTTCAGACTCTTTTTACAGATTGTATTATTGCAGGATACGATACATTTCTGGAATGTTTTCTCTTTTTAGTTTTCCACTGACAAACAATAGATATCATACATTATATTGTTTTACATTTTTCCTTATGCACATTACAGAAAATAATGAATTTCCATCATTGGCTGTTTCGTTGAAACAAACAATTGTTCACTTCGACCAATGAACAAACGCTGATTCATTCAAAAACCCTGGCTGTATTGACTGAAAAATATCGAGCACGGTCTAACATGGGTTTTTTTGCTCGCCTTTTCCACTTATTTTTGTCAAATGTGTATAAGGATCGTAAGACACCAACTTCTTCTGTAAGTCACTTGTGATTATGATACAGTAAATTACGATATCGACCCCTTTATTCACATCTGCATTGGAAGCTCGAATCCTCTATCAATGGTTCCACCAAAAAATGTCTGATGAAATAGATTAGTGTCTGTTGCTGTTTTACCTTGTAAAATGATGATGGCCACCGCTATGGAAGCCAAATGCATCCCATGATTATAGTCAGTGGAATCCATCGGGGTCAGCACTGACATTATTTTTGTTTTTCTGTTACTAGAACGAAAGAACAGAAGATTCTCAAATTTTTTATAGTTACTGAAGGATAAGCTTATTGAACAAAAGTATCCAAAACTGTCCACTTTAGGTCTTTCCACAACATTTGAACAAGACTAAATTCTAGACTCTGACTTGACCATTCTAAACTTTATTCTTCTTTAACGATTAATTTGTAGAACATCTTGCTTCACATTCTCAAGTGGTTCCGCTCATGCACAAACGTCCTGACTAGTGATGAGCGAGTATACTCCTTGCTCGGGTTTTCCCGAGCACGCTCTGGTGGTCTCCTAGTGTTTGTGAGTGCTCAGAGATTTAGTTTTCCTCGCTGCAGCTGCATGATTTGCAGCTACTGGACAGCTTGATTACATGTAGGGATTCCCTAGCAACCAGACAACCCCCACATGTACTCAGGCTGGCTAGCAGCTGTAAATCATGCAGCTGCGGCGAAGAAAATGAAATCTCCGAGCAGTCACAAATATTCGGAGACCACCCGAGCGTGCTCAGGAAAACCCGAGCAACGAGTATACTCGCTCATCACTAGTCCTGACATTTTTCTTTAAGCTTTGCTTGTATAATTCAAAATTCATCTTTCCATCAATGATGGCATCCCGTCCTGCCCCAGATGCAGCAAATCAGGCCCAAAATATGATGCTACCACCATTATGTTTCACAGATATTATGTTTTTATGCTATAATGCATTTTTTTTCTTTGTCCAAAAATAATGCTTCCCATTTAAATGAAAATGATTTGTTTTGGTCTAATTTGTCCAGAAAATATTGCTCCAATAGCCTTCCTGCTTATCTTAAAGAGGTTGTCCACTATTTGGGCAACGCCTTCCCAATCCCTATGATTCAACTCAGTAAAATAATAACACTTATACTCACCTCCGATGTCAGAGCCATTCTACTGGTGTCGGCAAGACTGTCATGTCACAAGATCACTGCAGCCAAACAGTGCTAGCTTTACACTCTCCTCCTTTGGACAAACTAGACATTTGGAGAAAGTGAGAGCTGTGGTGGCTCTCTCAGTTCCTCAGAGTATCAATTACATCTGAAGGAGGGGAGAGTGAAGCCAGCTCTGAGTGACCGCAGGGATCAATATCAAGTGAACCCTGGGAGAGCTAATGCCGACACCAATGGAACAGCATCGGAGGTAATTATAGATGTTATTATTTTACTGAGGGAAAACATGAGGATTGAGAAGTGGTTGTTCTGATGGTCAACAACACCTTCAAACATACTGCAGATGAGCAGTAAAGTTATTTTTGAAGAGCAGTGGCTTTCTCCTTGCAATCCTGCCTTATCATTGTTGATCAGTGTCCTCCTTATGGTGGACTCATGAACATTAGCTAATATGAGAGAAACCTTTAGTTGCTTAGCAGTTATCTTTGGTTCCTTTGTGATCTTGCGGACCATTATAAGCCTTGCTTTTGGAGTGATCTTTCTTGGTTAACCACTCCTGGGCGTGGAAATAATGGTCTTGTATTTACTCGATTTCCACTTCCACGCTCGTATTTTGAAGATCAGACTTTGATAGATTCCTGTTCTTGAAATAAACTGGTCACCTACTCAAACCTGATTGCCAGCCCATTGATTCAAAACACCAGACTATAATTTCACCTTCAAACTATCTGCTAATCCTAACTACTTTTGCAACTCACAGTTGTGATATTTTGTCCTTTTAAAAAGTAACAAAATCTAATATTTTTTACTCATTTGTTTGATTTGGTTCTCTATATCTACTGTTAGGAGTTGTGTTGACATCCGATGTACTTTTAAGTCAAATTTATGAAGAAATATGTAAAATTCTGAAGGGCGCACAAACTTTCAGGCACCACAGTATGTGTTTTTACAATTAAGCGTTGTGTATTTTTACATATAATTGTGTACACTTTTTCATAATTCCTGGATAACAGCAACAGCCAGCCTAATACTGTATTACGATACCGATAACTTTTTTTGTTCAGTATCTTCCTAATTAAAGGACTGTGTTACTGATAAAAAAAAGTAATGGTTTATATTCCAGAGGTGGAATGCAGAGTGAGCCACATACCATAGATGGCCATGTAAAAAATCCATTTTTCTTTCCATGCTCCACCACGTGCTTGAGAAAGTTACTATTTTTGCAAATGTTATATAATCAGATGATACCAACAACATTCCTGTGTGTCTGCTGCAGGCACTCACATTTCTCAGACATCTGAAAGTCTGGAAACAATGTGGTCAATTCAGTAAAGATTTGCTCCAGTGAACAAAAGTCACCCAAAATGTCTTCTAACAGTCACATTTCATTTATGGTAGGCGAGTCATCATTTGCCAGATCCTTTTTTTTTTTTGTATTTTTTCCCTGACCTTTATCTCTTTTATGTAATGTTGATAGAGGTCTATTACAGGGACATCTGCCTTCAGATAACTATCATCTCGTCACCAACTACATTAGTAAATTACTACTTATCCAATTAAGCAACATGTTAGCATATAGTAGTAGCACGAAACATTGTTAAAAAGCTGCTAGTTTTCCGCAGAAGGCGGACTGATTCTGCAAAAAACCCCTAAAAAGTATGTAAAATTATAAGACTATTCTCAAATACGTATCGTTAAATCATGTAACGTTACAAGTTACGGTACATGATTTTCCTAAGTATTACAGGCGGAGCTTTTACTTTTATTTTTGCAGAGTGAGCTCAAAATCTGGGAGATTCATTTCTTTGTGAGCTACCAATTGTGAGCGGGAAGCTAATTCTATACAGGACCAGAATGGTAAATGGATGGAGAACTTGGGCTCAGATCTGGCTGGGATTCAGAGTAGATAAATTACCCTAATTCACCTGTTTTGCTTCTTCATCAACTTGCTGTTTATTATTATTATTATTATTATTATTATTTATTGTTATAGTGCCATTTATTCCATGGCGCTTTACATGTGAGGAGGGGTATACATAAAAACAAGTACAATAATCTTAAACAATACAAGTCATAACTGGTACAGGAGGAATGAGGACCCTGCCCGCGAAGGCTCACAATCTACAAGGGATGGGTGAGAATACAGTAGGTGAGGGTAGAGATGGTCATGCAGCGGTTTGGTCGATCGGTGGTTACTGCAGGTTGTAGGCTTGCCGGAAGAGGTGGGTCTTCAGGTTCTTTTTGAAGGTTTCGATGGTAGGCGAGAGTCTGATGTGTTGTGGTAGAGGGTTCCAGAGTAGGGGTGATACGCGAGAGAAATCTTGTATACGATTGTGGGAAGAGGAGATAAGAGGGGAGTAGAGTAGGAGATCTTGTGAGGATCGGAGGTTGCGGGTAGGTAAGTACCAGGAGACTAGGTCACAGATGTATGGAGGAGACAGGTTGTGGATGGCTTTGTACGTCATGGTTAGGGTTTTGTAGTGGAGTCTCTGGGCAATGGGGAGCCAGTGAAGGGATTGACAGAGGGGAGAGGCCGGGGAATAGTGGGGGGACAGGTGGATTAGTCGGGCAGCAGAGTTTAGAATAGATTGGAGGGGTGCGAGAGTGTTAGAGGGGAGGCCACAGAGCAGGAGGTTGCGGTAGTCAAGGCGAGAAATGATGAGGGCATGGACTAGGGTTTTTGCAGATTCATGGTTGAGGAATGAACGGATTCGTGAAATATTTTTGAGTTGAAGTCGGCAGAAAGTGGAAAGGGCTTGGATATGTGGTTTGAAGGAGAGATCAGCGTCAAGGATTACCCCGATGCAGCGAGCTTGTGGGACTGGGGAGAGTGGGCAGCCATTTACTGTAATGGATAGGTTCGTTGGGGGGGTCGCGTGAGATGGGGGAAAGATGATGAATTCTGTTTTGTCCATGTTAAGTAGACTATTGTAGAATATTATACGATCTACTTATTTAATTTGCTAATTGGCACAATAAAATGACAGTTGATGAATTCTATGACCCCAGCCCTCCTTCCTATCCCATAAACTTGACCGTCTTGGGCACAGTCTAAATTGCCTTTCTGGTTTACACACTGATGGCAAATTGCCTTAGTTAGAAATGTTATGTACTGCATGAATAAAGATGATCAAATCTGCGCAATACACATTTTAGTTTTTAGGTCAGATGTTTGTTCACTGCATCATTCCATTTGCTAAGTTGGTCAACAACTATTTTGCAATATCGCTAAATATTTGCTTATTAAGGCCCCCATACAACATTAATGTTGGCCTAACCTGGCAATAACGGCAGACTTGGCTGACAGTTTCATGTGTATTGGGGGCCTCCCGAGTCCTCCCCTACAGATGACAACCGACAACATAAGGGTAAGGCATGCCCAAAGAGATAAATCGCCACCAGAGCGGTTTTCCTATGTATGGAGGAGTTGGGAGAGATCGCTGCCAGTCGAGCCATGGATTGACTGACAGCTTTTATGTGGTACCCCTTAGTGTACATAGACAAAATTATTACTGCTATGAGATTAAATATGCTGTAAGTTTGGAAACTGCTGCATTATGTGCATCACTTATCCGAACCAACGATCATATAATGTCAACTTTTTACTACAGTGTTGTTTATCACTATTAGCTGTCAGTTAATTTTTAGGACTTGTGTGGGAGGGAAGCATGCCCTAAAGGTAGAAAAATCCTACTTATTGGATAGGGTGTGCACAGGGTTTGTATAGCGAAGTGAGTATAGCTACTAAATTCTGCCGAGGAAGACCAGATTTTCTTGAATTTATCTACTTTGTCAGATAATATGGCTGACAATTTCTTGTTGATCTTATACCAGTAGATCTGTTTTTTCACTGAGGTAAAGACCTGGTTTTCTCCAAGTTGAAGCAATGGTGTGTTTAGTAGCCACGAAAATGAAAGAAATTGGAATATGGGTTTACTTAAGAGATTTTGAGGATATGTTTATTTGTCAAGGCCTCCCAGGGTTTTTTCTTCAGGTTATGACCTGTGATTTAGAGGATAAGAAAATACACTCCAATCCAGAGCCTATGTGTACATATCACCCTCAGACCAGCGGCCTCTGAAACACTGAAAGGAGTACTTAGGAACGGCTTTGGCAACTCTGACTGGAGTCAAATATCATCTCATCATGACCTTTTAGTTTGTTTCCAGCATCAGACTATTGAGCAGGCCACTCGTGGTTGAGGACCATGTCTGAGTCCAAAGTGGTGCCAATATCGGATTCCCAGTGGGAAGTGTAGGTATGGTACCGCCTGTGGGTAGTGTGGTTTAGATGGATATAGACAAGTGAGATGGTGTCTAATGTACGGGGTTTAATTACCTCTCTGTTCAAATGGGGTGAGGAAGTGGAGTGCGGCTGTATCCTTCTTCAGAGAGGAGATAAAATGCTTAAGCTGCAGGTATCAAAACACTTCTTTGGATGGGAGATGGAATTTTTCCTGAAGAGTGGGGAAATGAATAACTGCCTACATTAAGTAAATGATGACACCTAGTAACATCCGCTGCGATCTATGTATGGAACGATAGAGGGGATTCAATGCCTAAGAAGAATTCAATGTTACCCCAAAGGTATGCTAGTGGGAAAAAAAGAGATAAGGGCAAAGGGGTATTTTAAAGAGTCCCATATTTTGAGTGAATCCGCACAAAATTTTGAGCTTATCTAAAATAAAAAAAATATGATCATTACATGCAAGCATTACCTTTTACTTTTAGAAATTAGAGCTGATATTAATTCATCTCTATACAGCAACAAGGGACGGACGTGCATTTTTGGCCCCTGATGTTAAAATGGTGTTATTTATTTGCAGTAATTAATTTCGATTCTATTACACCATTATATTGTAATATTAAAATTCATTCTCAATTACCCCTACAAATATAAGAATGCCTTGATACATACATACACATTGATTTTTACATTGTTCATTCACCGTGTTGTTTATATTGTGACATGTTCAATTTCAAAAGAGAATAGATTCGCCCAGCAAAAGGTCTGTGTCACGGTGAGTCATATGATTAATGAGAATCCACCATCCACTATCAAGTGTCTCGAATAAACCTGTACCATCGAACAGTGAGTCATCCTGCTGGACTGGACATATTTATAGCAGGCGTGTAATATTGCACCATGATGTTTATTTCTCTCTTTCCCTTGTCGGCTATTGTTTTCTAACGAGACATTATAGGGTTCATTGGTTTCAGGGTTTTTTTAGTTATTTTTTTTCTTTAACTGGTAATTATGTTATATTTCTGTTAATTCTCTGCATTTATTTCTGTTAGTATTTGTTCATGTTTTAGCCTCTGTGATAACATTACCTTTTTTATTCTACATTTTATGTCCCATGTACTTGATCGCATGACAGATTTGTGTTTCTGTAATATAGTGCCCATGACTTGCCGTTGGCTTATACTGTGCTTTAAAGTGCCTCTGATTTTTTACCGAGCTGTACTGCATTTTTTTCACTGATTTATATGTAAAATTCTCCATATCACGGTAATTTTTCCTGTAAGCTTTGGCCTTTAGGGGTTTGCAAATTATATAATAGACTAGTGTTTCCTATACCTATTCCTTAGTATAGATCATCAATGTCTGATCAGCCGGGGTCTGACACCTGGTAAGACAAGCGACCAGCTGTTATCGGTGTCGGCGGCAGCGTCCGCCGCCCGGAAGTACTCACTTGCGGAGCTGGTCATCTTTGGATAATGGCCGCCAAAGGGTACAACACATCCGCCTCCTATTTATTTGAATAGGAGGTGGATGTGTAGTACCAAGCCTCAGCTACTATCAAAAGACAGCTGGCGGACGCTGCCACCAACACCAATAACAGCTGATCGTGGGGGTGCCAGGTGTTGAATCCCGGCCGATCAGACATTGACGACCTAAAAGTAATGGACAACCTCTTTAAGCTTATGTTCGCATGCAGCGTTTTTTTCTTTTCTAACTTTTTATGCATATTAAAAACTGCTTTTTACAGTACCAGCAAAAGCTAAGAGATTGCAGAAACCTCGTGCACAGTCTTGGTCTAATTTTCCTTACTGAATTCAAGAACTGCATCGTTTTCTGAAATTTGTAGTATGTCAATTCCGTCATCATTTTTACATTTTTTTTTGCCCATAAAAAGCAATAAGAAAGTGAAAAAACGCTGCGAAATGAAATAGAACAGACGTTTTTGGTGTATTTTCGCTGCATTTTTTTATGGTATTTTTGAAGTGTTTTTCGTGAAAGCAAATTTTATTTAACAAGTACTGTAGACAAAGCACACATGTAATTTGCTAAAAAAAAGCACTGCAAAATAGCAGAAAAAACACCATGAAAATGCAGCAAAACTATAAAAAAAAATGGGTGTTTTGAACTCAGCATTTTTATTGCCAAAAGAGCAGGTTTTGACTACAGAAAAAAAGTGAACATAGCCTACATAAGGTTTTTGTAGGAACTGATAGTCTTTAGTAATTCATATTCCTTTCTGGATTGTTGGCTTCTTTGCTTTTCTCATGGTCCATAACTATGATGCTACATTCCGTTTACCATTCATGCTATACTAATTGACTCCTGGGGACCCCTCACCAGCAAACCCTGATTGAATCTGCTGGAGCCCTGGGGTGAGAACTGTTTTTTGTCATTTATCAATAAATTTTGGATCTTTCTTTAGGAGCATATAGTGCTATGTTATTCAGTATTAGTCCCCCTTTTTTTAAGTTGAAGAAGACTTTTAATGGCTACAAACTATTTTTGAGAAAGGGAGAGTGCCTGTTCTCCATAAATAGAGCAGCCAGCCAAACTTTTGTCCTGCACTGATGAGGGGAAAAAGCTGTCTGTAGATGACTTTGGCTAATGTCTCTAGCTATGTTGCAAGGCTCATTCGAGGGGCAAACATTGACTTACAGGGGAGCTACCTTCTATTAATGATACTTGCAAATTAATTTTTCTTTACAGAGATTATCGGCATTGTCTCTTCAAGATATGAATATGAAGTTGTGTCAATACTAGAACAAGTTATCAAAGGGAGCACCATTTGGTTTTGAAAATCTACTGACAGCTACAAAATAATTAAAATCCCAAATTTTCCCCAATGTTTAATGTTTATGGTACCATTATGCCCTTCTAACTTGGAAAACAATTGATGTCTTAGAACTGTAGAGACATTGATGCGACACGGTCTAATAAAATGCAGGCCAGCTTTCATGTAAGGGGAAGTGATGTAAGCCATGTGTAACTGTGACGCTGAGTCACTACTCAGGCACAAGCCGCGAGACAGGGTAGTCAGGAGGTCCGAGGTGAGATATCAGGAGGGCACTAAGTACAGAGGGGTAAGTCAAAGGAGTAGTCAGTAAACAGTCCGGGGTCAAATGCCAGAAGGGTACGTCAAAACCTGGGAGTACAACAAGTGGATAATCAGAGGCCAATTCCAGGATCAGATACCTAAAGTCAGAAAGCATCAAAAGCAGAAGGGGAAATCCACAAGAGAAGTCACGACAAATCCAAGGACCGGAAACAAGGTCAGAGGAAAAAGACACAGAGCTAAGCAAACACATCCAGCTTAGGTAAAGCTACAACTGACACTGACTACTAACAGCGAGCCATATAAATACCTTGGTTATGGTTAAAGAGGCACCCTAGGAAACGTCCGCAGACTAAAACTACACACCCCAGGATCATATTGGAAGGCTGGACTGTCACTCACACAACCAACAGTTCAGCGCATTCCATATTCCATAGGGCAACTGAGCTGTCACTCACAGCGTTCCTAGGCCACAGATAGTTATGAAACTGTGACACTAACCTTTAAAAAAATTAACACTGCATGGATCGTTTTTATTTATGTATCTTTTAAAATACTTTATTGCACATGATTTGTCACTAAATACAACAATTATAATATTATATATAAAAGGTAATCAACTCTGCCCATAACCAACAATTCACAACAAAGAGAAAAAAATGTACTAATCCTCAGTAAGCTGAAAACTAAAGTTCTCACAAATATTGTTGTTTCTTTTTACAGAATCACTACCTCCATTACACCTCATTTTCACTGTGTGATGTCTTATAAGTTTGTCCTTTTTGCTGTAGAGATTTGAGTTGCTGGAATTTTAAAGAAATTGAACAAAAGGCCACACCGTACTGGAGATAAACAACTCAGTTCAAACTTCTCGTTCTTTCTTATAATGTTGCTTTTATGTTCTAATGCTTCAGGTTTTTTTTTTTTTTAATCTCTATTTTTAATGCATTTACCACAAAAGTATAAAAGCAGCACATTAAGTCATTGTGAAGGGAAAGAGAGCAGGGTTATGTGTGATATCACCTAATGTGAATGGTGGATCCTGTGTTATTAGCTGTAAATAGAGGTGTCACTGCAATCCTGTCTCTGATGAACATGAATCTGCTGAAAACACTTCCTGAAAGGACAGGAAATATGAGTATGAAAAACTCCAGTGGCTGTGAAAATTGCAATAATCGACATATTTTAATACAGATTGTGATTAGGGATGAGTGGACCCATGGAAGATCGTGTTCTTGTACCTGACCCGAACTTTAGTCCAAAGTTTGGTTTCGGTTCCAGAACTGTACCCGAATTAGAACCAGAACCCGAACATTATTGACAACAATGGAGATGCGAACTTTGGATATGGGAAAAAATTCTGCGTTTAGCGCCAGACACTAGCTGCCCGGTACGAACCCCGAATTTTTAAGTTTGGGTTTGCTCATCTCTAATTGTGGTGTGAAAAAACCATTGCCAAAAATGTTTAAAAATATATTCGAGTTCATGTCCTTTTCCTCTCTAAATCGGCAAATACATGTAACACAAAGGCCTGATATAAACAGTAAGTCATTGTCTGATTACACATTTCCTTTAAGTCTTACTCGTGATCCAGGTCACCCTTTGATTAGCTGAGTAAAAGGAATGGGAATATAAGAGTATGTGCTAACAAAACTAATATTTTTGTACAGTTATTCACCTTTTTCTAACGAGTTCCACCACAAGGTGCAAACTCCGGCTCATTTTAGACTTACTATGTTTTAGACTAGTTGCATAGGACATGGTGCATAGAATTGAATGCCTAATTATATATATTTTTCCCTATAAGAATTGATTCTAGGGTCAAATTTGGTGCAGAGGAGAAACAATGTGGTGGTTAAGCTCAAGCTTATATATATCACTTATAAGGACAGATGTAGAAGACAGTGTTCTCTCATGAGAAAATTGGTTCAATTCTTCATGCAGTCCGATTTTTTTTTTCACGCACCCGTGTACATGAATGAGCGAAAGCCATCTGATTCTCGAAGTCAAAGCGTGCACGCCGCAATTTTCTTCCTTGGACCACTCGTTTTCTTCTTTGGACCACTCGGTCCAAGGAAAACTATCGGACATGTGCATGGCTCCATAGGATAACCTGGTCAAAGCCACTGATAGCACTCGTCTGATTAAATTGGTCATGTACACGAGCCCTAAGGCCAAGGTCACATGACTATATTTTCTTTCCGATTTCAGTCCATGAATAAAAACTAACGGCACTCGGACCAGTGTTATCCAATAGGGCTGTTAATCATTTTTTTCAGAGACCAAATATTTGCTTGAAAAATATTATATTGTGCACTAGTCTTCTCTGTATTTAAGATAAGACTTGCCCACTCGAGTCAATGGGTGCTAAAAAAAAATGTATCCCATATGGGTCAAGTATAAGACATCCAATTTTTACGGATAAATTGCCGTTATTAACATAGGAAATTGTATCCAGTCTTGTAAACATTAATGACTACCCATGTATAAAAACAGATGCCAAATAGATTGCTTACTGATGACAATACAGATGAAAAATCATTGTTTTTTTTTTCTGGCTGAAAAACAGATGATTTTTTTCTACGCTTGTGTGAATTTAACCTTAGAGATACCTTATTGTCAGTTTTTGTTTTTGGAGCTTTGAGTGGCAGTACTAGATTTTTTATAACGTACAGCTTACAATGAGTATGCCTTTATGTATTATGCTCTTGTATTGCTGTGATGATCACGCCAAGCAGGAAAGTCCCTCTAGGAATAATCAGATCACTGAGTAGAGACAGCTTGCAGTAAAATAAATTTGCTATTTTAAGTTCTGTAAGGAAATTAGGAAGGTAGTAAAAAAAAATGTTGAACATTCTAGGAAGTCTTAATAAGCCATATTTAATCACAAAGTCAATAGTCAATAAGGTTATCTAATATAGACAAGTGCAAATGTTACATAATTTCATTTTAGCGTAATTAGGGCTGTATCACATGGACAGACACACCAGCAAATTACAAGCAATGTCAACCAAGGGTCAACGGCGAGCACATGTTCTGGAAACTGCTCCTCCTTTCTAATGTCGTAGGGATCCGTTGTGTATCTGGCCTGGAGGTGGACACATGCGAAATATGTTCATAGGGCTCCACTAGACTCACAGAGACTGAACCCATGTGGCCTATGTCTGACTGGTACAGTATACAGCTCGGCAAAAATTAAGAGACCACTGCAAAATGTTTAGTTTGTCTGATTTTTCCCCTTTATAGGTATATTCTTGAGTAAAATGTAAATTGTTCTTTTATTCTATAAACTTCTGGCAACATGTCTCCGAATTTCCAAGCAATAAATTTTGTATTTTTTTCTGAAAAGGAGAAATGGTCAAAATAAAAAAATAAAAAACCCAGTGCTTTCAGACCTCAAATAATGCGAAGGAAACACGTTCATAATCATTTAGAAACAACAATTCTAATGTTTTAACTCAGGAAGAGTTAAGAAATCAATATTTTGTGGAATAACTATGATTTACAATCACAGCTTTCATGCATCTTGGCATGCTTTCCACCAGTCTTTCACACTGCTTCAGGCGCAAAAATGTAAGCAGTTCTTCTTTGTGTGATGGCTTGTGACTATCCATCATCATCTTGATTACATTCCAGAGGTTTTCAATAGGGTTCAGGTCTGGAGATTGGGCTGCCCATGACAGGGTTTTGATGTGGTGGTCTCTTAACTTTTGCCAGAGCTGTATATAATTATACTGTGAAAAAAATATTATAATCATGAAATAGCGTAGTAGTCTATGCTATTTTATACACCTGGCAAAATTGGTATACCATAGCAGTCTGTAGGTGATAAACGTCACTATTAGGCTACGTTCACATTTGCAATGTGCGGGGCTGCGTCGGCAACACACCGCACAACGCAAACAAAAACGCAACAAAACGCACGCTAAAACGCTGCGTTTTGCGACGCATGCGTCCTTTTTTGCCGAAAAATGGACGCAAAAAAAATGCAACTTGCTGCGTCCTCTGCGCCCTACGATTGCGGCAAAAAAAACGCATGCGTCGCAAAACGCAGCACAACACATGTCCATGCGCCCCCCATGTTAAATATGGGGGCGCATGATGCATGCATCGCCGCAGCGGCGCCCGACGTTGCGTCGCACAACGCTAATGTGAACGTAGCCTTAGTGATGAGCGAATATACTCGTTAATCGAGATTTCTCAAGCACGCTTGGGGGTCCTCCGAGAATTTTTTAGTGCTCAGAGATTTAGTTTTCATTGCCGCAGCTGAATGATTTACATCTGTTAGCCAGCTTGATTACATGTGGGGATTCCCTAGCAACCAGGCAACCCCCACATGTACTTATGCTGGCTAACAGATGTAAAACATTCAGCTGCGGCGATGAAAACTTAATCTCCGAGCACTAAAAAATACTCGGAGGTCACCGGAGCGTGCTCGAGAAATCTCGAGTATGAGTATATTCGCTCATCACTAGTCACTATATGGCATCTATAATGGGTGTATCATTATAGCCAAAATGATGTAAAGGGGTTACATTGACTTAGGATGGGTCATCAGATTGGAGGGGGTTCATGGTACCTCACTGATCAGCTCTTTTAAAGAAGCCCTCCTCCCATCCAATTTTCTATCCTCTTAATATACTACAATCATCATATTATATAGCACTGTGTACTTGCTCATTTTGCCTTTCTACCCAGCTAATTATTCTTTTTCCATTAGGGCTATGATATCACGTGATTAAAAACTGACTAGCTGAATCCTTATAATAACTTTTATAATAGTAATTTTTTTAATAATAATAATTTTTATTTATATAGCGCCAACATATTCCGCAGCACTTTACAATTAAGCGGGGACATGTACAAACAATAAATTCAGTATAAGTTAAGACAATTTAAACAGTAACATTAGGGGTGAGGTCCCTGCTCGCAAGCTTACAATCTACAAGGAAATGGGGGGACACAATAGGTGAAAAGTGCTTGTTATTTCAGGTCTGGCAATTATAATAAATAGGGATTTTCATATAAAGCTGCATGATCCGGTCATCAGCACGTGTGTTTAAGTACAATAGTCAAGTATCAAGTGCAGTTATCGTGTGCATGGAGGGTGTGGACATAACATAGCACAACAGCTGGCGCACTCCTGAATATATGTAAATGTAACTTGGGGGTGGGGGTGCAGAACCAGTGGCTGGAAAGTATTACTAGAAACAAAAAGAAAAGAAGCCACTACACAAATGTTCGCACACCACCTGATACGTATCAAAAGAGAACAACTTTAATGGGTAACACTACAATAAAAACAGTTAAAACCAATACAACAAAACTCCCCCCGTCAGGTCCGAAATGCTCACAAATGTATATGAAAATATGCTGTATAAAACATATGACAATAGAACCGGCTGTGTTCACAATAAGGCACCTTGTAATGTCACCTGGGATAGCACCATAAAGAACCGGGCATCCAGAGGGTCAGTGCCCCAATGCCCCGCACGGTGAACTCAGAGGGGGGAGGGAGAAGGAGGACAACGAACCCCAACCCCGTAAATAAAACCCCCTAGAGAGTCCAAACTACTGGAACGTAGAGTATGTAAACGCTAAAGACATCTAATAATGCTGTGGGATAATGCCGTGTCGGTCCTGCTCCACTTGCGGCTGTGTGTTCTTACCGAAGGTGACTATATGGCTAGTGAGGCACCTAGCATGGTAGCCTAGGGGTCTGCTCAGAGCACGTGTCCAGGCATTATGATCCCTGTTTACATCCCACAGCATTATTAGATGTCTTTAGCGTTTACATACTCTACGTTCCAGTAGTTTGGACTCTCTAGGGGGTTTTATTTACGGGGTTGGGGTTCGTTGTCCTCCTTCTCCCTCCCCCCTCTGAGTTCACCGTGCGGGGCATTGGGGCACTGACCCTCTGGATGCCCGGTTCTTTATGGTGCTATCCCAGGTGACATTACAAGGTGCCTTATTGTGAACACAGCCGGTTCTATTGTCATATGTTTTATACAGCATATTTTCATATACATTTGTGAGCATTTCGGACCTGACGGGGGGAGTTTTGTTGTATTGGTTTTAACTGTTTTTATTGTAGTGTTACCCATTAAAGTTGTTCTCTTTTGATACGTATCAGGTGGTGTGCGAACATTTGTGTAGTGGCTTCTTTTCTTTTTGTTTCATGGAGGGTGTGGAGACAGATGAATAGTAGGGTGCAGATTCACATGCAGATAATATTTGGAAGGAGGGAATAGGGCAAAGTTAGTTTACTGAGTAGCTGATGTGGTAGGCTTGTTTGAAGAGATGGGTTTTTAAAGCGCGCTTGAATAGGTCGGGGCTAGGTATCAGTCTGATCGTCTGGGGAAGTGCATTCCAGAGAGCTGGCCTTCTAAGCTCTAGGTAGAAACAGGAGGTCAATTTTCCCTGTATGAGTCATGAGTCACTGCAAATGTCAATGGCAGGGGGGGAGTGAAGCATCTGAGTCAGGAGTTGAAAAGGGAGATAATAAATGCAAGGAAAAGAGACTTCCTGTTTCTTCATAAAGAAGAGAAAAGAGAAGAATTAACTGGCAGACAGTCAAAATGAGCAATTGTGAGTACATAGGGCTATATAGTATGATGACTGCAGTATATTAAGGGGATACAATCTTTGATGGGAGGAGGAAGGCTTCTTTAAATTGTTGCGACTTCCTGATGTAAACCGATCCAGAACAAATAGATTTGTTATGACAAGCTCATAACGTATCCATTAAACACATATGATTTTATTGGTGATGGATGCCATTGTTATATCAGCCACGGCGTTGTGTTTGTAGTGTAAGTATTGTTGCCTGCAAACTTTCATGTCATGTAAGGATGCAAAAATAAATGATTTAATCAGTACACTGGCATGGGAGGGAAATTTGGCATC
The DNA here is from genome assembly GCF_032444005.1 of Ranitomeya imitator. Classification (NCBI taxonomy): domain Eukaryota; kingdom Metazoa; phylum Chordata; class Amphibia; order Anura; family Dendrobatidae; genus Ranitomeya; species Ranitomeya imitator. The sequence continues at coordinate 73,625,260 of NC_091286.1, read as the reverse complement.
TCCTCCAAGGCCCCACATTCCGGTTTAGATAAGGTCATACAATTAGGCCAAGCACGCGGGAACATTATTAGTGTAGTAAATAATATTCTGAAGGATGATAACACTGTGTTACTATTGTCAAGTTATACGGAATATGAGCAGATCATTATTACGCTGCTGTCACAGGCGAGGTCCATGCCGTTCTACAGGCCACATTGCATCTAACCTTAGGATACTTCATCTGTGATCCCTTGAAGGGTCTTTAGGTTGTATGCTCATCCATTGTGTAATTCCTGGTTTCTTATGAGGCTCCATGTTATTAATTTACTCCTATTTTATATGAAACGCTATTCCGTCATCCTTGGGCTTTTTCAAAATTATTACCTATTTTGCACATGGGCTGAAAGTGAAAACAATGCTCCCACTTTCGGCTAATCCAGGAGGTCAGGCGAGGAAGCTGTTTAAAGGGAAATGTTCTCTAATGCATCTCTCCATCCGCCCACAGACATAAACTAATTAAGACTGGATTTATGGTCAGACAGGCTTTACTTTGATTTATGAGAGAGGCGGCTTTCAAGAAACCGATGCTGGTTGCCAGGATGTGTCCTAACATAAATATTAAATCACCGAGTATTAACCATGTAACTGGCTACAAACACACGATCGAAGAAATCATAATGACTTTTTTTTTTTTATTTCTTTCTTTCTCTCATTGTATATTTTTGTTGGGTGTTTAAACACTTCACTGAGGGTTTTACAAGTTTTAGACAAAACGTGTACTGATTAATTTTGAAGTCAGGAATTGTTTCCTTATTGTCACAATCTCCGCACAATTAGTCCCTGTCCCTAATTTCATGACAAGCCATTTACAAAGGTTTTTATCATCTTATAAAGCGACAATCTATCGCTAGGATTTGCCACCATTTTTATAGTCCGGGAAGGGAGGTCCGCCCTATGACCATCCCACCGTTCCTGACTATAAAGGAGGCACACTGCATCCCCGTCACTGCTTTTTGCCTCCACAATGGTGCCTATTGACTAGAGAACAGTGGGTTCCCTCTGTGCAGGGAAAAGCTAGAAGGAATGTAGTGGTACAACAGTCCGGTGTTACCTATATATTTAGGATTGATCTGGTTAGACTCCCACCCATCAGCAATATGCCATCTTTTTATGAGAGGTGAATATCCTTTTAGGCTGTGTGCCCACCATGAGTTTTTGACGCGATGTATTTTTGGTGTTTCAAAAACACTGCTCCTTATAGTTCCAGCAACGTGGAAGGGATTTATAGAAATCTCACGACCATTGTGTTTCAAATCCGCAACATGTCAATTTCTCTTGCGGGTGCGCTGAATTTTATGTGTGGATATTTCCCATCGACTTGTATTAGATGGGGAAAATTTGCAGCTAAAAAATGGACATGCGGTTGTAGTGCCTTTCCGTTGCATGTAATCCGGCACATGACTGTATCAATAAAGTTTTGTCAAAGCCAAATACCGGGAAGTATCAAAAACAAAGCAGACGTGATAAAAACGCATGTAATAAAAAGCAAATGGCCTAATTTACATAATAGGGGCAGAAATGGTGCAGAAAGTCTGCAACATCTAAAACTAACCAAAAGCTCATTTTGGGAATGGTAGCCCTCCCCCGAATCCAGTGTAGGGGGGGTCTCATGGGAACATGGACCCTGGATGTTATTTTAATTATATGGTTAATGGTGTTCAATTTTAAAGATGGCTTCCACTTGTTGTTGTCAGGGTCATAAGGTCACCCTTGCTTAAGCTGTGAATTTTACTAGCTGGTTTATACCATTTTTTTCCAGATGTTATGGCGCCTTTTTCCTTGACAGATGATTGGATAGTTTGGAAATGACCGGGAAAATGTTTCCTATTTATATCCAAATGGTATGTCAGTTTCTCTCATTAGTCAAAAAGAAAGAAGATCCCGCCCTCCCTCCCTAACTTTATTCCTTCCTGTCGTGATGTTTATTTCGAGGGAAAATCGCCCAGGTGTCTGGGTGGATTGGTTGGTATGGTTATAGTTATTGGTAAATGGTTATATATTTATTTAAATTAAAGAGATATCTTTTAGTAGCCCTGAATAAACACCACGACCATTGTATTCCACAAATCTGTGTCTGTGTCTTTTTTTATGGAAGAATGGGTTCTGTGTTCCCATGTAGCCTTAAGGACACGTCCACATTCACACGCTTTTTACCTCAGTATTTGTAAGCCAAAATCAGGAGTGGAACAATCAGATGAAAAGTATAATAGAAACACGTCACCACTTCTGTATTTATTGGCCACTCCTGGTTTTGGATTACAAATACTGAGGTAAAAAACTTGCCAAACACTCAATGTGTGCACGTGGCCTTAATGTTTTTGATGCTGCGTTTTCTGTCTCTTTTTGATCTCATGTTTTAAGTAAATCTGCCTTCTTCTTTTTTTTATAATTTCTGGTATCAAAACTTCCTTTGACAAAACCTTATTGATACAGTCATGTGCGGAGTAAACACATTTTTCGTGCGTTTCCGAACCAAAAGTGCATATGTGTTGTTTTTTTTACCTAAAAATTCATAAATCTTGACATTTTGTGTATTTGAAGCAGGCACCACAGATCAGATTACACGGCATAAAAAAAGCACAGTGGCCATGAGATTTCTATAAATCGAATCCACTTTGCTGTAACTGTAAATTTCTGTATTTAGGACCCTACGAAATAACACAGCGTAAAAAACTGATTGTGGGAACATAGCCTCTCACTTCAGCGCAACAACCATGTTCTATGCGTCCACATAAGAGGTCACAGAACAGGTCCCCAAAAAGGACCTTTCTTTGTTAGCCAGAGCAGCGCTCGTTGTAGCAGATTGTCCACGTCATTCAGCATAAACTTGGGCTGCACGGTGACTCAGTGATTAGCACTGTTGCTTCAAATCCCATGAAGGACAAGGTCTGCAATGAGTTTGTGTGGGTTTCCTTCAGGTTCTCTGGTTTCCTCCCTTACACCAAAGACATGCTGATAGAGAATGTAGATAGTGAGCCCCAATGGGGACAGCTATGATAATGTATGTAAAGCACTGCGGAATTAATGGCGCTATAGAAGCAAAGCATAATAATGATTAAATAATAATAACATTTCTTCTGCCTGGGTATATATCATCCTTTGGAGATTTCTGCAATTGTAAGAGCTGATCGGGACCTCTACTCCGATTCCTCAGCTTGGTGTCATGGACTTCTGTAATTCTTGCTTATTACTACTTTCTGGCTGAGATGTATTCACGATAGGTCCATCTGCTGAGATCTGAGGAACCGTTGAGCAAGGAACCTCAGGAACAAATGACTATATGTACAGAATGACATCCCGTCTGAAAGTGGCCAAGTGGTAAATACTAGGCCTTAGCAGTTTGTCTCCTGTAAACCACAGAAGTGTGACCAGTGGGCAACATTTGAACATTTGCAGTAAATATATTTTCAGTGTATCCCAAATAAATGTGTTTGCTTCAGTTTTCCTGTGCACATTGGATGACAACCTATTTCTGTGTTCATGTTATATCTTCCAGAACTCTGTCAAGTAAACATGGCCAAACCATATGAATTCAATTGGCAGAAGGCTGTTCCTTCTTTCATGCAAGATGGAGCTCTGTTTGACAGATATGAAGAGGTAAGAGACAGAATGGTTTATTGCTGCTACTGAGACAAATCTGTAATGAGGACAGAATTACAAGGAGGATCCTGTGTGGAAATCGAACAGGTGCATTTATGTACCTCGCCCAAGGAACGGCATGTGGGTGACAGTCACTTTAGGAGGCGATGGAGAAAAATGTGGTTGATGTAACTACAAATGTCACAATATAATGATACATAGATAAGGAATTAAAGCAGCACAAGTATATGATCTCATATATGTATATGTACTCATAAGTATATGTACATGATATGTATATGTTTATGATCTCATAAGTATATGTACAAGTCCCCTCTATAATTTGTAAAGCGCTGCGGAATATGTTGGCGCTATATAAATAAAAATTATTATTATTATTATTATTAATTATTATGATCTACTTAGGTGCACGTCTTCAGTCACCAAAACACTGGCCCCAATATATCAAATCCAAAAATGGACAGTACCCCCAAAAATATTTCCCAGACTCGCAGATTTTATTAGCCCACATGTGGCTAAATATAATAATGGTTGATAAAATATCATTATTTTTTTAGTCTACCGTCTCAAAAAATAATGGCTATAAAAATCCTCTATCTGTTTTTGGATTGTAGATAGATTCAACAGGTTGGTACGGGGTTTTGGCTGCCTATCAAGCCTCATTAGGTACTAGCTGTGAGGGATCCAAGGTGCTTTGTGCTCATACAGTGCTCCGCAGTTGGGGAAGGTCAGACAGGACCAAGGCCTGTGAGAGTTACCATCTCAAAAATGTTAAAAGGAACCTATCAGCAGGATAATAATAATAATAATAATTTTTATTTATATAGCGCCAACATATTCCGCAGCGCTTTACAAATTATAGAGGGGACTTGTACAGACAATAGACATTACAGCATAACAGAAATACAGTTCAAAACAGATACCAGGAGGAGTGAGGGCCCTGCTCGCAAGCTTACAAACTATGGGGAAAAGAGGAGACACGAGAGGTGGAATGGTGCACAGTAACCTACACACAGTGTCAGGTTGGCGCCGTTATACTGATTACAATGATTACAATGATACCTGGTGATGAAATCCGTCTTGTGGTTGTTTAATCTCTATTTTCAGTTTTGAGTTAATAATATGCTTGTGCTTCTGAGCGGCCTGTGGGGGGTCTTCATGTGGTGCTCTGATTAGCTATCTAGCCTCTAACTAAAGATATACAGCATAGTAGCATCTCTTGCTATCAGAGGCTTCTTCCGTATGATCCACTACAACTAAACACACTACGTGATCCTTAAAGTGAACTTGTTCAGGATTGTGCATTGTAACCTACACACAGTGGTAGGTCGGCACCGTTATACTGATTAAAATGATACCTTTGTTGATGAAATCCGTCTTGTGGTTGTTGTTTAATGTTTATTTTCGGTTTTGAGTTAATGATCTGCTCGTGCTCCGCGGCGGCCTGTGGGGGGTCTTCATGTGGTGCTCTGCTTAGGTATTCATAATGCAGACTGCTGACAGTCACTGATCCCTCACTGACCTGCCCCCTAGTTTACATAATGAATATTATATATACATATAAAAAAAAACCCTTCTGCAGGCAGGTGACAGCCGTGACCCGTGTGCTGCAGCATAATCGCATATGTTTTGTGTGTATAATTTATATGTATGCGGTTATCCTGAAATTCCAAAAACAAAAAATCCATCTGAAAATGGCTCCACAGTAGCAGATATCTGTGATCCAATAGCTGCTATTGCGCAGTCACTGGCGGCGCCATCTTGAGAAGAAAAAAAATGTCCTCCTTCAAGATGGCGCCCCTGGCACCTGCGCAGTAAGTGCCATCTTGAAGGAGGACTTTTTTTCTTCTCAAGATGGCGCCGCCAGTGACTGCGCAATAGCAGCTATTGGCAATCGCCGATAGCTGCTACTGGATTTTTTTTTTTTTAATATCAGGATTACCTGAAACATATTAATTATATACACAGTACATATGTGCTTATGCTGCAGCGCAGGTGTCACGGCTGTCACCTGCCTGCAGAAGGGTTTTTGTTAATATGTATATATAATATTCATTATGTAAACTAGTGGCAGGTCAGTGAGGGATCAGTGACCTGTCAGCAGTCTTCATTATGAATAGCTAATCAGAGCACCACATGAAGACCCCCCACAGGCCGCCCCAGAGCACGAGCATATCATTAACTCAAAACTAAAAATAAAGATTAAACAACAACCACCATGTATCATTTTAATCAGTATAATGGCGCAGACCTGACAGTGTCTGTAGTTTACTGTTCACAATCCTAATGACAGGTTCCCTTTAAGGATCACGTACTATGTTCAGTTGAAGTGGATCTTATGGAAGAAGCCTGTGATAGATAAAGATGCTACTATATATCTTTAGTTCGAGGCTAGATGGCCTTGAATATATTTTTGTATTGTGATCTAGATGTTTGCTGGGTATAAAGATAATAAAGTTGGTTGCAACCCTGTTTTGAACACAATTCGCTGTGTTTGTGTGGTAGTCTTTCTGTGCCAAACATCTGAAGACTGCGATCCTGACAGCTCACTGACCCCCAAGTTGCCCCAATTTATATATATGCAGTGATATTTTTTAATCAGGTTTGTCTCGTATTCTTTTTAGGAATCATTTGTGTTTGAACCGAATTGCCTCTTTAAAGTGGATGAATTTGGCTTCTTTCTCACATGGAAAAGTGAAGGAAAGGTATGCTGTATTAGTGGCTTATCGTTTCACGATATATTGTACCGGACTTCCAAAAATTGTTTAATTTTTAAACATTTTATTCAGCAGTTTCTTAGTTATTCCCTTTTTTTTTAGGAAAACTGAAATATAGCTACAAGTAGATATTCTCAGGTTTGGAAGATATCCTCCTATCCTTGTTATTCCCTATCGAGATCGCTGTGGGTCTGATTGCTGAGACCTAAACTTACCACGAGAACCGGAGTTCTGAAGAACAGGGGTTAATAATGTGCTACTCCGCTCCATTCATTCTTAATGTGACCGCCGTAGATAGCCGAGTGCTGCACTCAACATTACTGTAAGGCCGGCGTCACACTCAGCGTAGGGAAATGCGGTCCGTTTTTTACAGGCGTAATATGCAGAAACGATCCCAAAACAGTGATCCGTATGTCATCCGTAGGCAGGGTGTGGCTGCGTATTTTACGTATGTCATCCTCCGTATGTAATCCGTATGGCATCCGTACTGCGTTTTTGTCTCGCAACCTTGCAAAATGGACATATAATGGATCCATGGGCTCAAATACTCGTGAAAACATATATACAGTATATATATATATATATATATATATATATATATATATATATATATACATAAACATATATATATATACATATATATATGTCAGTGAGACACATATACCGTAATTTATATTTCATACAGCGCTATATAGCATGAAAGCCGGTAATTCAATTGCCGGCTTTTGCTATCTCCTTCCTAAATCCGACATGAAATGAGACATGGTTTACATACAGTAAATTTTGCATATTCCTCACTACTAATGTTAGAAGTGTCTGTGTGCAAAATTTGGGGGCTCTAGCTGTTAAAATAAAGGGTTAAATCACGGAAAAAACTGGCGTTGGCTCCCGCACAATTTTCTCCGCCAGAGTGGGAAAGCCAGTGACTGAGGGGGGGCAGATATTAATAGGCTAGAGAGGGACCATGGTTATTGCCCCCCCCCCGGCTAAAAACATCTGCCCCCAGCCACCCCAGAAAAGGCACCCCAGAAATTTTGCACACATACACTTGTAACATTAGTAGTGAGGAATATGCAAAAATAGGAATATGAAATGGTTTACTGTATGTAAACCATGTGCCATATCTTGTTGGGTTTGATAAGGAGATGGCAAAAGCCGGCAATTGAATTACCGGCTTTCATGCTATATAGCGCTGTATGAAATATAAATATATGTATGTGTCTCACTGATTATATATATATATATATATATATATATATATATATATATATATAAAACCTATACTATGTGTAGACATGTATTCTATCTATTCTATTCTAACCTGTCAGTGTGATTTTACTGTACACCGCACTGAATTGCCGGCTTTTCTAGAGAACACCGCTGAGTATTTCTCGCAAGTCTCACTGATGGTCCGTGTGTAATCCGTATTTTTCTCGCCCCCATAGACTTTTATTGGTGGATTTTTTGCGCAATACGCTGACAAACGCAGCATGCTGTGATTTCCTCAGCCCGTAAAATACAGCTGCGAAATATACGGCAGATAGGAGCTGCCCCATAGAGAATCATTAGTCTGTGTGCAATGTGTTGTTTTTGCGCCTCTCATACGTCCGTAAAACTCTCTAGTGTGACGCCGGCCTAAGAATGAGCGAGAGTGCGCACGATCAACCACCGCTCCATTTACAAAGTGCACCAGTTTTCAGTGAAATGGATGCCTAATTCCAGCGGTCAGACCCCAAGCGATCTGGAAACTATTCACTATAACACAGCTAACGGATAACTTCCAAAGCTGAGAATACCCCTTTAATTGCTCAGTAAAAGAATAAGCAATGGTGTTCATTCACAATGCCAAAAACAAACATAAACAGGGGTAGCACCAATGGTAGAAGATGCAAACATATTTTTTTCCAAGCCAGTAGAACCTCTGTACATTTCAACAGAAAAGTCCTACATAGAGGTGTTTGTGGCAGAAACCAGGCATGTTTCTCTAATCATCTCCTGACATGTCTGATCATGTGCACTGGAGGTCCAAGTCGTCTAGTAATTTTTTTTAGCAGTTTATTTTATTTTTTTTAACCTTCATCCGGCTGAGTAGGTACAATTGTAACTATTCCGTTTTAAAATTGCAATAACTTTTTTTTTCGAAAAGCCGTAGAGGGCTGAAATTTCGTGACATCTCTGCAGTTTTGGTCCAGAATATATTTGCCAAATTTCAATAAAATATATATGAAGGTACAATTGTACCTCTGCAGCCTGTTAACGTTGTAAAATTATGCAGCCTGACGAAGGTTAATTTACAAAAAGATCATTTCTTCTTTGCCTAATGCTAACGACATATCAGATGTAGTCATCTGTGGGTTTTAGAGGCTCTTAGAACTTTTCAATGTGCTTTGCCTTTTCTGTTTTTACCTAATAAATTCCCGGCGCCATCTGTAGGCTTCGAAGAAGTTCGGATTTATTGTCACTCTGTCATCTTTATGATGTAAGAAGTTTTCTGAAGTCAGAAGTACATGTTACATCGCTCAAAAATACTATTTTTTTTTTGTCCTTCCCTGGTTTTAGGTATAACCGCTTAAATCCATGGTATGAGCAATTATTATAGAGAGTTACCCAGCCGAAGAGTCTTTGCGAAGGTGCAAAAATTCAAGCAATAAAATGCAAGACATTCATTCACTGAATATTTGCGAAAGGCCCAGTGTTGTCACAATGTCCAAAAGAATAAAGAGGGTGCATACAGCACCCGTCATTAGGTAGCTAGCCACATTCCACCCCTTGCCACATTTCGGGGACCATCCCCTTTCTCCAGAATGCACGTGGTGCGCTTTTATATCAGGTGCACTTCGAACTGGAGTTGCATAATGATTGTGTCATATTCTGTTTATGGATTTTATTATACGAAGAAGAAGAAACTTGGTTACTCACATGTGCACCTTCAATGTCTAATGACGTACTACACATACTGCCCACATTTTGTGCCTCAGAACTCACCATGTGTTCTAAAATTACATTGTCCCAAATAAAATAATTCAATTTTAAGGGGGTTCTTTGCTTTGGACAATCTCTACTCTTTAGGGGAGTTTATAAAAATTTCACAGAGTGGCCCCCTTTTGGGACCTCCACTTAATCAGCTGTTATCTGTGCCTCAAAGTAAGGGTGCATTTACATTGGCCAGTTGCGGATATTAAAAGACCGCTATTCATCTACAGGTAAGTCGATCAGCGGACTTTTAACAGCCTTTTTAACAACCAACTGTACTTCCAACTTCCGTGCGCACAGAACAATCATTATTACAGTCCTTCTGTGCGCAGAGAATATCATTGTACTCGGTAACAAATGTCCCGTTTAGGGTTCATCCACACGTTAAGTATTTGCAGAAGACATTTTTGCACTAAAACTTGTCTTTTGACAAGAAAAAACTGTATAAAACATGTGCTTCTTTAATGCGTTTTTATGCAGGGTTTTTTCCCCATTCATTTGGTTGGATGAAAAAAAAACGCAAAAACTGAAAGAATTGACAAGCTGTAGATGTGAAACTGCTTCAAATTTGCAAGGAAAAAACAAGCAGTGTGTGCATAAGATTTCAAAAAACAAATTCACTTTGCTGATCTAGAAGTGCATAGAAAAACGCTGGAAAAACGCTGGAATAACACAACGTGTGAACAGACCCTTACACAAGACAATGTGCTTCAGAGAGGGATGATTTCTAAGCAAGCATTGAAATCATTTCACACAGTGACTAAATATTTTCCTAGTTTAGCCATTCTATTAAAAGGAACACGAGTGTTCCCAGGACTCGATCGATCTCCTCGTGCAAGGTTGACCATGGTTTTCACGGATAACACTCTTACCTATGATATTCATTGGTGCTGTGCACACATCCGATTTTCTTTTTCATTCCGAGTGAAAAAAAATCTGAGACATGTCCAATATTGATCCAAGTGTCGGATTACAATCGGAATGCAAGTCTATGGGTCCATGGAAAACATCGGACCCCATTCAGAGGACATCTGAGTGCGGTCTGATATTCGGACAGATTGGAGAAGGTGGAGAACTTTGTTTTTTTTCTCTCCACCTATTCTACTCTGATCAAACCCTGGTCAACCTTTGAGCAAAGTCTGATCAGAATAATCAGACCGTTTTTCTTGGATGCAGAGAAAACGGTCGTGTGATCCTAAGGCTACTTTCACACTAGCGACGTGCAGACGCAACGATGCTAGCGTTGTTTGCGCCGCACAACGGGTGCAGCGGATGCAGATTTTCATCGCATCCGCTGCCCCATTGTGAGGTGCGGTGGGGTCAGAGTTCCGGCCGCGCATGCGCGGTCGGAAAAAGCGGTCCGTCGGCAGCAAAGAAGTTACATGTAATGTTTTTTGCTCCCAGCGGTGCGCCACAACACGTCGCAATGCTAATGCTAATGTTAATCTATGGGGCAAAAACGCATCCTGCAAACAACTTTGCAGGATGCATTTTTTCCCCTAAACGACGCATTGCGACGTATTGAAAACAACGCTAGTGTGAAAGTAGCCTTACCTAGGTCTTAGGACACACAACTGTTTTTCTCGCCATTCTGCTACTCACAGATTGATCAGAGTTTGGTCACAGTGTGATCTGCTTTACATGGAGGTAGAGTAAAAAAAAAGAAAGTTTTTTCACCTCCTCCATTTAGTATATCCTTGAAAACCAACCTGCACTCATGTCATCCAAGTGCGGTATGATATTTCTCAAGGACCCATACACTTGGATGGCGGACTGTGATCCAGAGGCAAATCGTGCATCCTGCTATTTTTTTCCTCAAACCACTCAGTCCGACGAAAAGATTAGACATGCGACCGGCCTCATTGAATAACGTTGGGATAAGTGCTAACCATGAAAATGACGGAGAGCACTGGTCCGAGTTATAATCTGCACGAGCCCTAATGAGGTAGCACAGGTACTCCCGAGTGAGAAGCTTAGTTCGTAGCCGTTTTAGGGAATTGAAATGGGTTTTCGAAAAACTCTTTGAAGGACATGGACAGCATCAGGGGGATTTTTTTTTCTTTTTTACTTAAATAAATGTATTTAGGGTTAAAAAAAATTTTTGTGATTGAGTTTTCTTCTAAATTTTGATCCATTTGGCTTTTAGAGGTTCTTTATTTCCCTACACATTGGGGGTAACAGCATGAGTTAACTAAAAACTTACCAGTGAGCTGGTTCAGATAGAGAGATTGTAACTTTTTTATCAGTCTTTTTCTGCTTCTCTCTTATGACCACATGAAAGTTTAGTTTAACTTTGGTCAGCAATCAGTAAGAGTTATAACCTCCAGTCAGAGCGTCATGTCGGATTCACAGTTAAAGGTGCATCTCACAAAATTAGAATATCATCAAAAAGTTAATTCATTTCAGTTCTTCAATACAAAAAGTATAACTCATATATATATATAGAGTCACTACACACAGAGTGATCTATTTCACGTGTTTATTTCTGTTAATGTTGATGATTATGGCGTACAGCCAATGAAAACCCAAAATTATCTCAGTAAATTAGAATACTTTATAGCACCTGCTCGAAAAAATGATTTTCAAATCCGAAATGTTGGCCTACCGAAATATATATTCAGTAAATGCACTCAATACTTGGTCGGGGCTCCTTTTGCATCAATTACTGCATCAATGCGTCGTGGCATGGAGGTGATCAGTCTGTGGCACTGCTGAGGTGTTATGGAAGCCCAGGTTGCTTTGATAGCAGCCTCCAGCTCGTCTGCATTGTTGGGTCTGGTGTCTCTCATCTTCCTCTTGACAATAACCCATAGATTCTCTATAGCAGGGGTCCCCAACTCCAGTCCTCAAGGCCCACCAACATGTCATGTTTTCAGGATTTCCTTAGTCTTGCCCAGGTAATAATTGCATCACCTGTGCAATGCAAAGGAAATCCTGAAAACATGACCTGTTGGTGGGCCTTGAGGACTGGAGTTGGGGACCCCTGCTCTATAGGGTTAAGGTCAGGAGAGTTTGCTGGCCAATCAAGCACAGTTATACTGTTGATGCAGTAATTGAATGCTGCAGCCAGGATCATATTCCTCACCAACCGTTACACCGATGCCTCTACCCTGTGCCAGTCATTACACTGGCTACCCATCCACTCCAGAATCCAGTACAAAACTACTACCCTCATCCACAAAGCACTCCATGGCTCAGCACCACCCTACATCTCCTCCCTGGTATCAGTCTACCACCCTACCCGTGCCCTCCGCTCCGCTAATGACCTCAGGTTAGCATCCTCAATAATCAGAACCTCCCACTCCCGTCTCCAAGACTTTACACGTGCTGCGCCGATTCTTTGGAATGCACTACCTAGGTTAATACGATTAATCCCCAATCCCCACAGTTTTAAGCGTGCCCTAAAAACTCATTTGTTCAGACTGGCCTACCGCCTCAATGCATTAACCTAACGATCCCTGTGTGGCCTATTTATAATAAAAAAAAAAAAAAAAAGGTTCCTCGCATCATGTTCTCATACACTTTATGCAGTATTATCCCTCTGTGTCTGTACTGCTACATACTTAGGCAGGTAACTGGTTCATGCAGCTTTACATGAACACCTGAGCCTTACACTATAGCTGGTCCGAATAACTAAAGCAATTGTTACCATCCACCTCTCGTGTCTCCCCTTTTCCCCATAGTTTGTAAGCTTGCGAGCAGGGCCCTCACTCCTCCTGGTATCTGTTTTGAACTGTATTTCTGTTATGCTGTAATGTCTATTGTCTGTACAAGTCCCCTCTATAATTTGTAAAGCGCTGCGGAATATGTTGGCGCTATATAAATAAAATTATTATTATTATTATTATTGATGCCAAAGGAGCCCTGACCAAGTACTGACTGCATTTACTGAACATACATTTCAGTAGGCTAACATTTCAGATTTTAAAATCATTTTTCAAGCTGGTGTTATAAAGTATTTTAATTTACTGAGATAATGACTTTTGGGTTTTCATTGGCTGTAAGCCATAATCCTCAACATTAACAGAAATAAATACTTGAAACACCTCACTCTGTAATGACTCTATATAATATATGAGTTTCACTTTTTGTATTGAAGATCTGAAGTAAACAACCTTTTTGATGATATTCTAATTTTTTGAGATGCACCTGTAACTCATTCTGCAGTCAGCAATAGACCGGGCAACACAGAGCCTGTAGAAGGCAAAAGGTGTACAATTTTTTATAATACTCAATTGCAAAATACTATTTTCATCCCATTAGACATGTATTTAAATAAACAAGTATCCCCTTCACTGTGCAAACTTCATGCATTCTTCATCATTGTGTAGTTTGATTGTATGGAGGTCATTGGATTTTCTATTCTATAATTTATTGCAATATGCAGATTGCCTCTTCAGAGAGGAAGAGGACTATATAGCGCCACCTGTTGGAAGCAGCAATCCTACAAGTCATGATCGACCCTTTAACGAGCCTTGAAATGCACAAATATTTCATTCACTAACTATAAGTATTCTTTTTCTTTACCATTATAGGAAGGCCAAGTCCTGGAATGTTCTCTAATCAACAGTATACGTTATGGCATAGTTCCAAAGGTAATGTCATCTGAACATTTTTTTTTTGCTTCTTGTTCAAAACTTTTTTCTGTGCTATGTTGGGCTACTTTAATTAACTGTGAAAAGGTTATCTAATTTGGAGCTTTTCTATTTCCCCTTGATTGTATGTGAAAATTCAAGATAAAATCCTTCAGATTTTCTGTGGTTTAAATAAGACATTAAAGGAAAGGAGATCCTGCTCAGCGGCAAGCTGATAACGCAAATGACAAACTGCAAATGACATCAGACCGTGCGCGACCTCATAATAATGAGCATGAAATGTCAAATACTAAATGTCATAAAGAACCATTGTACTGAGTGCGTGCATGCCACCTAACATCACTGCACTGAAATGGAGATCATTTCATGTGGGAAATAAATAAAATAAACGAAATGCTAGAAAAAGGAAAATATTTTTCATGTTTCTATCCAAAATTATCCAAAAGAATACGGACATAAGTTTTGACGAATCGGGTCCACCATCCCCAGCTGGATTAGTATCGCTTCACTGAAATGCTGTAGCGTTTCAAAGTAAAATATACAAATTACCTCTTAAGAGAGGACGAGGACTTAAACTCTAGCGCCACCTATTGGGAGTAGCAATCCTAAAACTTAACATCGACCCTTTAACAAACCTGGCCATATTACTTAGGATAAAAGCCAAACCAGAATCTCAATTTGCGGACCGGTGTTTCGGGGTGTTGCCCCTCATGAGTACAGGCATGAGATCTGATTTGGCGGTATATAAGAGGCTTATGATTGAGCGCTAAATGGTATAAATGGTAACATTTCTCCTTGTAGTGAGTGACATGCCTGACATGCCAATGTAAGGAGGCTTATAAGCCTTGCAATGCTTCTCTGGGAAATTAAATAAGCAAATTACAAACCGTTAGCCCATAGATCCCATCACAAGCCTTTCATACAGCCAAATCAGATATCATGCTTTGCACTGACCAGGGGCAACACCCCAAAACACTGTGATTGCAAAGTAAAATACACATGGCTGATGACGCTGCCAAGTGTTCAGGTTGATGAATCTCCCTTCAGGTTCTTTTTATTGTGGCCGCCGTAGGAGATTCTTATTTTCTCTGTGAAGATCCAGTCATTAAATCAGTACACCCTAGGAGTATTTATGCAAATAGCTCTTCTCCAGAAGGAAATAAGCTGTCTCTTTAGCACCACGTAAATGCCAGCGCTTTATTGAGCTTTGAAAATAGACTTTCAACCAAATGAGAGACCTTCATTTGTACATGGTTTGGAAGCCATAACTAGATGTGCCAGCCAGGTACGGACTGGGGCTGAAATTCAGTCCTGGCATTTGAAATCACACAGGCCCATGGTGTCCCCGTCCCCAATAACCAGATGGGATATATTACTAATATTACCCTGGATGGAAGAAAGGAAGATTTACTACATGATCAATATTTCTAATTATACCCACGGCCTGCTGGGGTAAGTGACATAGTGACCGGCTTTGTACTCCGTCACAACTGTTAACAGTATGGCTGCCTTGAGAACATTGATTCTGTTAACAACATAGCACACAAGGCAGCCCACAACCAGACCAGCCCTTCTGGCATTTGCCAGAATTGCCAAATGGCCAGTCCGACCATGCGCAGCTATTGGTTGTCAGCTTTGAATTAGCTGTAAGGAATTTGATGTACATGTCAATAGAAATTTTGTGATATTAAATCAAATTTTTTCTTTTGTTTCAGGATCCAAAAATATTGTCTGCACTGGAGTCTGCTGGAAAAGCCGAGAATGAACTAGAAGGCCGGATCATGTGTGCCTGTTCCGGCACAGACCTGGTGAACATCAACTTCACTTACATGGTTGCAGAGAGTGTGGACGTAGCTAAGGTATTCCGCAATTAAACTCTGCTTATGTTACCACTATGTTTCTGTGACTACTCTAATCTGATCCTGTCAATTACCACATGACTTATTTTAGCTTGGCATGGACTGATTATTACAGTATGGAGAAACCACAAACGTTTGTAAACAGACTTCTGAGATACAAGTTCCTAGTCAGTGTGAAGACAATTCTACCAGGAGTTATCACACTGCTGTCCACCATCAGACCACCTGGATGTGGGGTTCAGGACCCTATAAGACAGTGGGTAGAGCAGTCGCTTTCTCTCATTCTGCAGTGCCCAGCATGTCTATGCATGGACATCTCATTGACTTCCCTGGGCATTATGTAGTACTTATTTATTCTTGTGTTGTGCCACTAAGGGGAATATATGACAACTTTACATTATTGTCCAGGAATAGAATGAAAAATACATAGATAAAGAAAATCTAATTCTGAATAAATCCCTAAATATTTGCAATTAGCAAAATAATTGTGTTTTGTGTAGGGAGATAATCACTATAGTATATTGTACTGGTCATAATTTGGTTACACTGACAATAACCTGTCCTTAATTGTTAATAGGAGAGGTGCATGTAAACATGTTTAGTGCCAGGGGTGCTCAAATTGCTGTCAACCTTGTCTAAATAATACTGGCGATATCAGCGCTGAGGTAAGAAGAGGCTGCTCACACTGCTGTCCACCATGCCTCCAGATATACCGTATATACTCGAGTATAAGCCGACCCGAGTATAAGCCGACCCCCCTAATTTTACCACAAAAAACTGGGAAAACTTATTGACTCGAGTATTAGCCTAGGGTGGAAAATGCAGCAGCTACCGGTGAATTTCAAAAATAAAAATAGATGCTCCATACTGTTCATTATAGCCCCATAGCTGTGCCATATAGTGCTCTGCACCGTTCATTATTGCCCCATAGATGTACCATAGAAAGGTGTGCCATATAGTGCTCTGCACAGTTCATTATAGCCCCATAGCTGTGCCATATAGTGCTCTGCACCGTTCATTATTGCCCCATAGATGTGCCATATAGTGCTCTGCACAGTTCATTATAGCCCCATAGCTGTGCCATATAGTGCTCTGCACCGTTCATTATTGCCCCATAGCTGTGCCATATAGTGCTCTGCACAGTAAATTATTGCCCCATAGCTGTGCCATGTAGTGCTCTGCACCGTTCATTATTACCCCATAGCTGTGCCATATAGTGCTCTGCACTGTTCATTATTGCCCCATAGATGTACCATAGAAAGGTGTGCCATATAGTGCTCTGCACCGTTCATTATTGCCCCATAGCTGTGCCATATAGTGCTCTGCGCCATTCATTCTTGCCCCATAGCTGTGCCATATAGTGCTCTGCATCGTTCATTATTGCCCCATAGATATACCATAGAAAGCTGTGCCATATAGTGCTCTGCACCGTTCATTATTGCCCCATAGCTGTGCCATATAGTGCTCTGCACTGTTCATTATTGCCCCATAGATGTACCATAGAAAGCTGTGCCATATAGTGCTCTGCACCGTTCATTATTGCCCCATAGCTGTGCCATATAGTGCTCTGCACCGTTCATTATAGCCCCATAGCTGTGCCATATAGTGCTCTGCACCATTCATTATTGCCCCATAGATGTGCCATATAGTGCTCTGCACAGTTCATTATAGCCCCATAGCTGTGCCATATAGTGCTCTGCACCGTTCATTATTGCCCCATAGCTGTGCCATATAGTGCTCTGCACAGTTCATTATTGCCCCATAGCTGTGCCATGTAGTGCTCTGCACCGTTCATTATTACCCCATAGCTGTGCCATATAGTGCTCTGCACTGTTCATTATTGCCCCATAGATGTACCATAGAAACGTGTGCCATATAGTGCTCTGCACCGTTCATTATTGCCCCATAGCTGTGCCATATAGTGCTCTGCACCGTTCATTATTGCCCCATAGCTGTGCCATATAGTGCTCTGCACCGTTGATTATTGCCCCATAGCTGTGCCATATAGTGCTCTGCACCGTTCATTATTGCCCCATAGATGTACCATAGAAAGCTGTGCCATTGCTGCTGCTGCAATAGAAAAAAAAAATGCCATACTCACCTCTCTTGCTTGCAGCTCCTCAGCGTCCCATCCCGGCGTCTCTCCGCACTGACTGATCAGGCAGAGGGCGGCGCGCACACTATATGCGTCATCGCGCCCTCTGACCTGCACAGTCAGTGCGGAGAGACGCCGGGAAGATGGAGCGGCGCCCGGCGTGTGGAACGTGGACAGGTGAATATGAAATACTTACCTGCTCCCGGTGTCCCGCTCCTTCCCCTGGACAGCTGGTCTTCGGTGCCGCAGCCTCTTCCTCTATCAGCGGTCACTCGCACCGCTCATTAGATAAATGAATATGCGGCTCCACCCCTATGGGAGTGGAGTCCATATTCATTTCTCTAATGAGCGGTCCCATGTGACCACTGAACAGGGGAAGAGCTGCGGCACCTGGAGACTGTGGGACTGCAGGGATAGCGCCAGGAGCCCCGGAAGCAGGTAAGTATGCCTCGGCGCCCTCTCCCCCTCACCCGCCGCCCCTGCCGCCCACCGTGACTCGAGTATAAGCCGAGAGGGGCCCAAAAATTTGGGCTGAAAATCTCGGCTTGTACTCGAGTATATACGGTAATAATGGAAATACCAGTTGTTCTGAGGTGAAAAGAGGCTGCTCACATTGCTGTCCACGGTGTCTAACTGATCTAATATTGGAGATACCAGGAGTGTTAAGGTAGAAGAGGCTGCTCACACTGCAATCCACCCTGTCTATCTGATCTTATACTAAAATTACCAGGGATGTTGAGGTAAGAAGAGGCTGCTCACACTGCTGTCCACCCTGTCTATCTGATCTTATACTAAAATTATCAGGGATGCTGAGGTAAGAGGCTGCTCACACTACTGTCCACCCTGTCTATCTGATCTTATACTAAGATTACCAGGGATGCTGAGGCAAGAAGAGGCTGCTCACACTGCAGTCCACCCTGTCTATCTGATCTTATACTAAATTACCAGGGATGCTGAGGTAAGAAGAGGTTGCTCACACTGCTGTCCACCCTGTCTATCTGATCTTATACTAAGATTACCAGGGATGCTGAGGTAGAAGAGGCTGCTCACACTACTGTCCACCCTGTCTATCTGATCTTATACTAAGATTACCAGGGATGTTGAGGTAAGAAGAGGCTGCTCACACTGCTGTCCACCCTGTCTATCTGATCTTATACTAAGATTACCAGGGATGCTGAGGTAGAAGAGGCTGCTCACTCTGCAGTCCACCCTGTCTATCTGATCTTATACTAAGATTACCAGGGATGCTGAGGTAGAAGAGGCTGCTCACACTGCTGTCCACCCTGTCTATCTGATCTTATACTAAGATTACCAGGGATGCTGAGGTAGAAGAGGCTGCTCACACTGCTGTCCACCCTGTCTATCTGATCTTATACTAAGATTACCAGAGATGCTGAGGTAGAAGAGGCTGCTCACACTGCTGTTCACCCTGTCTATCTGATCTTATACTAAGATTACCAGGGATGCTGAGGTAGAAGCGGCTGCTCACACTGCAGTCCACCCTGTCTATCTGATCTTATACTGAAATTACCAGGGATGCTGAGGTAAGAAGAGGCTGCTCACACTACTGTCCACGCTGTCTTCTGATCGAATACTAGAAATATCATGAGTGCTGAGGTGAAAAGAGGCTACTTACACTGCTGTCCACCCTGTCAGTATCTAACACTGGAGATATCAGGGGTGCTGAGGTAAGAAAAGACCCCCCCACATTGCTGTCCACCTTGTCTGTCTGATCTAATACTGGAGAAGCCAGGGAGGCTGAGGTAAGATGAAGCTGCTCACACTGCTGTCCACCCTGTCTATCTGATCTTATGCTAAAGTTACCAGGGATGCTGAGGTAAGAAGAGGCTGCTCACACTACTGTCCATACTATCTAAATGCTGAACAACTGCTGTGACCTGGAGGGAGCTTGATGGGTTTGGTTCTCTCCAGGTCACAACCGCAGAGCGTCCTACTGCACGTGATCATAGTCTCCTGTCCTATTAACATTCTAAGATTGGTTTCTGATGATGTTTCCATGGTCCTATAATAATTACCTCCCTAGACAATACAAGTGCACTTTGCTAATTAAAGATATTTAGTAAATTTATTCATGATGGCATTTTCTGTGTATTTTTTTTCTGTTCCCGGAGAATCCCTTTAAGCGGTCGTTAATGGGCTTAATTAGCAAAAAAAAAAAAAAGATGCTGCATTGAGCAGCTTGAGACAATAAGGCACCAGAAATATTGCCGGTCAGCTCCTTTTCACTTCCATTGTAGCTGAGCTGCAGTAATCGAGAACATACACTTTTCACGTCTGATAGTGCCTGAGCTGAAACAGTTGATCGGTTGAGGATGCGGGTTGTCAGACCCACGGTGATCTAATATTGATGACCTATCCAAAACCTCTTTGGTCAGTGAACCATAGACCTATACACATTCTTGGCAAGAGTGTTAAGATCTGAATGTGTCCCGCTAAGTAGGGTCTTATTATATGGTTTGGGGTCCCCTTACTGTCACGTGAGCAAGATTTTAGGTTGCAATTTTAATATTGGCCCCAAGTAGAAACATTTGAGGATTACCACTCTTACTTGGATCAATGCTTGCTTGCCATATAGGTTTATGAAGATTTTCAGTGAATCCCTGCAGATATGGTTGGTCCTCAATACAATGAATATATTCGCTGTATTTTATGACTATAGTATTGATCGCTACAAAGAAGCAGATTGCAAATAAAATTACATCCTTATTGATGTCATTATGTTAAATATCCTACATTAAAAAGAGAAATTAGATGGACAGCAGCACCAGGATCATCATTTCAATGCAGCCGATATGTACTTGATGGCTTTGTAGGTTTTTCTCCTTCAGGTTCATCTGGATTATTTAAAAAGGATCCATCTCTTAAGTGGGTAGTTTTTTTTTACCCGGTCTAAATGCCACTTCTCTCCTTAATCAGGCATTGTTTTTTTTCTGTTCTATGATCCTGACATATGGCCCCCTCTTCCATTTTGTGCCCTATAGGTAAATATAGTCTTGTTAGCCAAGGCACAAGAAGGTGCTCATGAGAAGAGTTGAGGATCACGCCCACTTGGCGTGGATTTACATAAAGATACGAACAGAGAGGTGCAAGAACGAAAATAAAAATACAAAGAAAATAAAAATCTACACATTCTAGAATCAGGAGCACAGAGGCAATTAGACTAGCTAAAAAAATCACATATTTATGGCAAGTGACAGGCTGACATTAATTGCTTTATTGGCCATTGAGTGGTTGTGGCGTAATGCAAGTAACCTATTTTACTTAATGGATGCAGAAAATCTGCAACATCAAAAACTCACTGAAAGCTCATCGTGGGAACACAGCTTTAACCCCTTCATGACCTTGGGATTTTTCGTTTTTCCGTGTTCGTTTTTCACTCCCCTCCTTCCCAGAGCCATAACTTTTTTATTTTTCCGTGAATTTGGCCATGTGAGGGCTTATTATTTGCGGGACGAGTTGTACTTTTGAACGACATCATTGGTTTTAGCATGTCGTGTACTAGAAAACGGGAAAAAAATTCCAAGTGCGGTGAAATTGCAAAAAAAGTTCAATCCCACACTTGTTTTTTGTTTGGCTTTTTTGCTAGGTTCACTAAATGCTAAAACTGACTTGACATTATGATTCTCCAGGTCAGTACGAGTTCATAGACACCTAACATGACTAGGTTATTTTTTTATCTAAGTGGTGAAAAAAAATTCCAAACTTTGCTAAAAAAAAAAAAATTGCGCCATTTTCCGATACTCGTAGCGTCTCCATTTTTCGTGATCTGGGGTCGGTTGAGGGCTTATTTTTTGCGTGCCGAGATGACGTTTTTAATGATAGCATTTTGGTGCAGATACGTTCTTTTGATCGCCCGTTATTGCATTTTAATGCAATGTCGCGGCGACCTAAAAAACGTAATTCTGGTGTTTCGAATTTTTTTCTCGCTACGCCGTTTAGCGATCAGGTTAATGCTTTTTTTAAAATGATAGATCGGGCCATTCTGAGCGCGGCGATACCAAATATGTGTAGATTTGATTTTTTTTTTATTGATTTATTTTGATTGGGGCGAAAGGGGGGTGATTTAAACTTTTATATTTTTTTTACATTTTTTTTAACTTTTTTTTTTTAACTTTTGCCATGCTTCAATAGCCTCCATGGGAGGCTAGAAGCAGGCACAGCACGATCGGCTCTGCTACATAGCAGCGATCTGCTGATCGCTGCTATGTAGCAGAAATGGAGGTGTGCTGTGAGCGCCGACCACAGGGTGGCGCTCACAGCCACCGGTCATCAGTAACCATAGAGGTCTCAAGGACCTCTATGGTTACAATGGAGATGCATCGCTGACCCCCGATCATGTGACGGGGGTCGGCGATGACGTCATTTCCGGCCGCGGGGCCGAATGCGGTGGTTAAATGCCGCTGTCTGCGATTGACAGCGGCATTTAACTAGTTAATAGGTGCGGGCAGATCGCGATTCTTCCCGCACCTATTGCGGGCACATGTCAGCTGTTCAAAACAGCTGACATGTCCCGGCTTTGATGCGGGCTCACCGCGGAGCCCTGCATCAAAGCAGGGGATCTGACCTCGGACGTACTATCCCGTCCGAGGTCAGATAGGGGTTAAGGGGTTAAGGAGGAAATCCAATAAGAAGTATCTGCTGATAGGTCATAGATACAGTGGGGGAAATAATTATTTGATCCCTTGCTGATTTTGTAAGTTTGCCCACTGACAAAGACATGAACAGTCTATAATTTTAAGGGTAGGCTAATATTAACATTGAGAGATAGAATATCAAAAATAAAATCCAGAAAATTACATTGTATAAATTACCGGTATATACATTTCTTTGCATTTTGCAGTGAGAAATAAGTATTTGATCCCTCTGGCAAACAAGACTTAGTACTTGGTGGCAAAACCCTTGTTGGCATGCACAGCAGTCAGACATTTATGTAGTTGATGATGAGGTTTGCGCACATGTCAGGAGGAATTTTAGTCCACTCCTCTTTGCAGATCATCTCTAAATCATTAAGATTTTGAGGCTGTCGCTTGGCAACTCGGAGCTTCAACTCCTTCTGGTCTGGAGACTGGCTTGACATGTCATTTCAAGGCCAATGTGATAATTTTGGACAAATAGCCCAGTGCCTGCAAATAGAAGTACATATCAATATCTGGTTTAGTACATTAAATTATAGCTTAAAAAACAACACCCTAATGGGACTTAGGGTTAAAATGTTAAAAACAATAGGTGTTAACAATAGTAATATTTAAAGAGAATCTGTCAGCAGGTTTTTGCTATGTAATCCAAGAGCATCATAATGTAGGAGCAGGTAGCCTGATTCCAGCGATGTGTCACCTACTAAACTGTGGTATTGTTTCCATAAAATCAGTGTTTTAGTAGCAGGAGATTATCACTACAGCACTACCTGTCTCGTACCTCCTAGTCCTCGTGCTCTGTGTAACCCCGCCCCCACCACTGATTAGCAGCTTTGTTTCAATGTCCAGTGTACACAGAAAACTGCCAATCAGTTGTGGGGTTGGGGTAATACAGGGCTCAGAATTCTGAGCTCTGCTACATCTGCAGCTGAAAACCTGTAATTGTATCAAAATGACAGCTTGCAGACCAGTAAGTGACACATCACTGGAATCAGGGTCTCTGCCCCTACATCATGCAACTCTCAGATTACTTTGACAAAAACCTGGTGACAAATTCCCTTTCAATAATGTCACAAGTATGACCTCTTTTCATATCAGGTTGCCATTTACTTATAAAAACTGATATGATAAAGTTGTGACATCTGAGAAGATACTATCACTAATTAAAAATTTACTATTGCAGAATTCCCAGTACTTTATTTTTTTGTCTCTACATTCTGCTATGTCTAAAAACATATTAGGTATCCTCTAAGTTTTCATACCCCATAGTATATAAAAAAGCTACAGCTGTGAACAGAGATAAAGTATCTGAGCAGCTAGCCCTGCACTCGACACAGACAAGTCTTTCCTGTGCTGATACCTGACTGGTGCAGTGAGTGAAGGGGGTCGGGTTAACGGATTATTTTAATAGTTAGGCCAGGACCCTTCTGACTTCATTCATTGCTATGGTCAGGTGCCAAATGTGTTAAGGACCCCAATGGTAGTTAACCAGAACCTGAGTGCCGATCGAGCTACTGGGACTAATATTAAAGGGGTTGTCCAGTCTTATGCTACAACGTGACTGCAGACTTGTGAATAGTCACGTTGCACACTGTAAGGATTCTCCGGTGACTGCAACTATGTGATTTGCATACATGCGGTCACGTGCTGACTAGACATGCACAGCCTCGCTCACTGCAATGTCTAGTCGGAATGTGGCCGGAGTATGAAAATCACACACTTGCGGTCACTTGACTGCCCGTTCCCAGCACCGGAGAATCCTCACAGCGAGCAGTGCACGCCATGTGAGGATTCGCAAGTCTTCAGTTACATAGAGTGACCGCAGACTTGTAGCCTAAGGCCGGACAACCCCTTTGTTGGTACTATTTGCTGATCATATAGATTTTCTTTTGGGGGTTAAAATGAGAATCTGCTTCTTACACATTCACTAAATAGACACCCAATATCCCAATACAAATAATGTAATCTGCAGGGAAAGTCTTGTAATAGTTGGCAGATTACGGATGGTTCGTTATAATACTGGGAACTGAGGGAATGGTGGAAATTAGAGCCCTGTTCTTACAGTAGGACACAATTGGCTCTGTAGTGTTGCTATGATGACTTATTAATGTATTTCTAATGGAAAAAAAGCAAATAATCAGGTTTCAAAAACAGAGTCTTCGAGATTAGACGAGGTATAATTCCAGCGGGACACAGTGAGATTGCTCTATTACACAGCCGCTTCCCGCGGCACTACAAGTTATGACAGGCAGGTGTAATAGGTAATGAATATTCCCCCAGTCCGCCATTCTCATTATTTCTACACTTCACATTTCTGTTCTTCCTCCTGTTACTGTACCACTGGGGGCCTGAGAGGAGGGCAATAATCATTACTTATGTTCCAATCATACACATTCAAGTCTATGGGATACGTCCTTGGAATCGGGGTCTCTTCTCCTACATTATGCCACTCTCTTCACCTGCTCACAGATTCCCTTAAAGTCGGCCGACGGGAATGGACCACTCTTGTGGATATCGGTCTGCCAACAGATTATAAAATATGTAGGTACAAAAAATGACAAAATCATAAAAATCCTGGGCTCCAGCACTTCATAAAATAGAAAAATAAGAATTTATTGTCCAAAATTATTGGGCATTTTGTGGGGCACCCTTTATCAGTTTCCTCAATATACAAAGTATGAAAGTGAGGATAAGTGGGTTTAAGTAGTGAAAAAAAGGATGTATATGGTGGGAATTGTAATTGATTGGCAGCTGAAGTCATTGGGCTTGCTGTAGTCGTGTGTTAGTCTACGCCTGTCGAGGTTTCCTCTTCTGTTATTAGTTGTACGGTTATTTTGAACAGACAATGGTTAATGCTGAAAAAGTATGTAGGGGAGAGCTCGAAACGCAGTGCCCCAAATCTCTATTGTGACTATTAGCCCTCCGGTGCTGACTCCTTTCCTCCACCTATTTCTGAGCCTGCGGTATTTCCCCTGACATTATCCACCCCAGCGCTGTATTTCTGGGTCTGAACTGCTTGTGTGCTGATGATAGTCTGAAATATACAGTACAGACCAAAAGTTTGGACACACCTTCTCATTTAAAGATTTTTCTGTATTTTCATGACTATGAAAATTGTAAATTTACACTGAAGGCATCAAAACTATGAATTAACACATGTGGAATTATATACTAAGAAAAAGTGGGAAACAACTGAAAATATGTCTTATATTCTAGGTTCTTCGAAGTAGCCACCTTTTGCTTTGATGACTGCTTTGCACACTGTTGGCATTCTCTTGATGAGTTTCAAGAGGTAGTCACCGGGAATGGTCTTCCAACAATCTTGAAGGAGTTCCCAGAGATGCTTAGCACTTGTTGGCCCTTTTGCCTTCACTCTGTGGTCCAGCTCACCCCAAACCATCTCGATTGGGTTCAGGTCTGGTGACTGTGGAGGCCAGGTTATCTGGCGTAGCACCCCATCACTCTCTTGGTCAAATAGCCCTTACACAGCCTGGAGGTGTGTTTGGGGTCATTGTCCTGTTGAAAAATAAATGATGGTCCAACTAAACGCCAACCGGATGGAATAGCATGCCGCTGCCAGATACTGTGATAGCCATGCTGGTTCAGTATGCCTTCAATTTTGAATAAATCCCCAACAGTGTCACCAGCAGAGCACCCCCACACCATCACACCTCCTCCTCCATGCTTCATGGTGGGAACCAGGCATGTGGAGTCCATCAGTTCACCTTTTCTGCGTCGCACAAAGACACGGTGGTTGGAACCAAAGATCTCAAATTTGGACTCATCAGACCCAAGCACAGATTTCCACTGGTCTAATGTCCATTCCTTGTGTTCTTTAGGCCAAACAAGTCTCTTCTGCTTGTTGCCTGTGCTTAGCAGTGGTTTCCTAGCAGCTATTTTACCATGAAGGCCTGCTGCACAAAGTCTCCTCTTAACAGTTGTTGTAGAGATGTGTCTGCTGCTAGAACTCTGTGTGGCATTCACCTGGTCTCTAATCTGAGCTGCTGTTAACCTGCGATTTCTGAGGCTGGTGACTCGGATAAACTTATCCTCAGAAGCAGAGGTGACTCTTGGTCTTCCTTTCCTGGGGCGGTCCTCATGTGAGCCAGTTTCTTTGTAGCTCTTGATGGTTTTTGCCACTGCACTTGGGGACACTTTCAAAGTTTTCCCAATTTTTCGGACTGACTGACCTTCATTTCTTAAAGTAATGATGGCCACTCGTTTTTCTTTACTTAGCTGCTTTTTTCTTGCCATAATACAAATTCTAACAGTCTATTCAGTAGGACGATCAGCTGTGTATCCACCAGACTTCTGCACAACACAACTGATGGTCCCAACCCCATTTATAAGGCAAGAAATCCCACTTATTAAACCTGACAGGGCACACCTGTGAAGTGAAAACCATTGCCGGTGACTACCTCTTGAAGCTCATCAAGAGAATGCCAAGAGTGTGCAAAGCAGTCATCAAAGCAAAAGGTGGCTACTTTGAAGAACCTAGAATATAAGACATAATTTCAGTTGTTTTTTGTTAGGTATATAATTCCACATGTGTTAATTCATAGTTTTGATGCCTTCAGTGTGAATTTACAATTTTCATAGTCATGAAAATACAGAAAAATCTTTAAATGAGAAGGTGTGTCCAAACTTTAGGTCTGTACTGTATATGGAAGCCTTTCTAATTTCGGGAATATTTTTGTTGGCCCTGCATCGCCCCCTACTGGAGGCTTTAATGAATGCATTAGATGTCGTGTTAGAAATGTATATATAATGTAGAAGTGCACAGTGGGTTATTCATCACCGTTCATAATTGTGTAATGTGTTACATTCTGTTTTACATAGGATTTCCGGTAACAAACTATCTTAATTATTTGGGAATTGTACTTTTAACGAACTTTGCATAAAATAATAGTAAGGGAAATATAAGAAGAATCTTTGTAATATACCTTATCAAAGAATTCTTCTTTCCCCATTTATGAGACACCTCTTCTCCTCCCCCGCATCCTGAACTAATCAATAACTCTGCAAAAAAAAAAACGTTCAGCTTGTTCTTGCTCAAAACAAGATGGTCAGTGAGGTGTCAGGTTTCCCCTCCTATCATGGAGAGGTGAGGGTGAAGGAGGAGTGAGGAGTCAGTAAGAAAACAAGCAGCCTGAGACACAAAGTCTCTACCAGCTTTCCTCTCCTTTAAAAGTTATTATCAATGGCGCCAGG
Organism: Ranitomeya imitator; assembly: GCF_032444005.1. Lineage (NCBI taxonomy): Eukaryota > Metazoa > Chordata > Amphibia > Anura > Dendrobatidae > Ranitomeya > Ranitomeya imitator. Next base: position 73,597,516 of record NC_091286.1, on the reverse strand, counting down.
GTGGTGTAACAAAACAAAATGCAGTACTCACCTCCTGGCCCCATTCAGCTCTTCTGCATTATTGACTCTATCCCCTGCCAGTTGGTGTCAAGGAACTGCTGCAGCCAATCAGCAGCCATTGATCAGCTGCAGCGGTCACATGTTGTCTCCTCTGCCAGTTGATGCCCTGAGACCAATGAGTAACACAGTAGTGAGTGCAGAGAAACGGCGCCAGCCATGAAAGTGAGCATAGGCGTTTTTAAGACCCCAACCTGGGCCGATTAAGAATAACTTTTAAAGGAGGTGAAAACCCATTTAAAGGGCTTTAACATCAGTGTAATAACTAGTGTTGTGTGGGCTCAGTTTTTATGTGCCCTCCATTACCATCATATGTAACATTGATTGTATTGATGTATAACTACGGTAGGTGTTTAGCAGTGTCTTTTCAAACAGCATACCTTGCAAGAACTGACAGCTTTTGTTTCCTCACTGACATCGGACCCTTCTCTTTCCCTCCCCTCTATTCTCTCTTTTCTTCTTTTAAGGAGAAAAAAGGGCACAAAACTTAAGGAAAGGAGTGATCTTTAACTTTAGGCCTTCTTGAGATCATCTCAATCTTCAACTTGCTTAACCGTTCAGAATAACAGTAATTTTAACTTAACTGGGGGTGCCCAAACTTTTACATGCCACTGTGTGTGTGTGTGTGTGTGTGTGTGTGTGTGTGTATATATATGTACTATAGATATATTATTGTTATTATTATTTATTTATATAGCACCATTGATTCCATGGTGCTTTACATGAGAAGGGGTTACATACAAGTTACAGATATCACTTACAGTAAACAAACTAACAATGACAGAGTGATACCGAGGGGCGAGGACCCTGCCCTTGCGGGCTTACATTCTACAGGAAGGTGGGGAAGGAGACAGTAGGTTGCGGGTTGCAGGAGCTCCGGTGTTGGTGAGGCGGTAGCTCCGGTGTTGGTGAGGCGGTAGCTCCGGTGTTGGTGAGGCGGTAGCTTCGGTAGCGATGAGGCGGCAGCGGGGTCAGTGCAGGCTGTAGGCTTTCCTGAAGAGATGGGTTTTCAGGTTCCGTCTGAAGGATCCGACTGTGGTTGATAGTCGGACGTGTTGGGGCAGAGAGTTCCAGAGGATGGGGGATATTCGGGAGAAGTCTTGGAGGCGATTGGATGATGAGCGAATAAGTGTGGAGAAGAGAAGGAGGTGTTGGGAGGACCGGAGATTACGTGAGGGAAGATATCGGGAGATTAGTTCAGAGATATATGGAGGAGACAGGTTATGTATGGCTTTGTAGGTCAGTATTAGTAATTTGAACTGGATACGCTGAGGGAATGGGAGCCAGTGAAGAGATTTGCAGAGGGGAGAAGCAGAGGAGTAGTGAGGAGAGAGATGAATTAGTCGGGCAGCAGAGTTAAGGATGGACTGGAGAGGTGCAAGGGTGTTAGCAGGGAGGCCGCAGAGAAGGATGTTGCAGTAGTCAAGGCGGGAGATGATGAGGGCATGCACAAGCATTTTAGTAGATTGACTGTTGAGGTAAGGATGGATTCTGGAGATATTTTTGAGCTGGAGGCGACAGGAGGTGGAAAGAGCTTGGATGTGCAGTTTGAAGGACAGGGCAGAGTCGAAGGTTACTCCGAGGCAGCGGACTTCCCGTACGGGGGAAAGCGTGATATCATTGATTGCGATAGATAGGTCAGGTAAGGAAGATCTATGGGATGGAGGGAAGATGAAATATATATATATATATATTAACAATCGATGACCTGACAAAAAGGATGTCACAGTGCCGTGAAAGCCTCTATTGTTGTAGAAATGTTTATTGCCTGTGAAACCATGTTCTTGTTCATGTGCTCGTCGTTCAGATGTGCAATTTGTATAATTTGTTGTTGTAATTAAAATTGATATTTGAAACATACAATAATTACCATTCCCATTTTTAAGCTTTAATTAGTTTACATGAATGTATTCATTATTACTATTATTATTACTACTGATAATCAATTATATCCCCTCTGTGACCTTAGACGTACTATCCCGTCGAGGTGCCCTGGGCTTATCTGACCCTGGACGGGATAGTACGTCATAGCCGATCGGCCGCGCTCACGGGGGGAGCGCGGCCGATCGCGGCCGGGTGTCAGCTGCTTATCGCAGCTGACATCCGGCACTATGTGCCAGGAGCGGTCACGGACCGCCCCCGGCACATTAACCCCTGGCACACCGCGATCAAAGATGATCGCGATGTGCCGGCGGTGCAGGGAAGCACCGCGCAGGGAGGGGGCTCCCTGCGGGCTTCCCTGAGCCCCCCGCAGCAACGCGATGTGATCGCGTTGCTGCGAGGGTCTCCTCACCTCCCTCCCTGCTCGAGCCCCGGATCCAAGATGGCCGCGGATCCAGGTCCTGCAGGGAGGGAGGTGGCTTCACAGAGCCTGCTCAGAGCAGGCACTGTGAAGGCTGCAGCGCTGCATGTCAGATCAGTGATCTGACAGAGTGCTGTGCAAACTGTCAGATCACTGATCTGTGATGTCCCCCCCTGGGACAAAGTAAAAAAGTAAAAAAAAAATTTTCCAAATGTGTAAAAAAAATAAAAAAAAATATTCCAAAATAATGAAAAAAAAAAAAAAAATATTATTCCCATAAATACATTTCTTCATCTAAATAAAAAAAAAAAACCAATAAAAGTACACATATTTAGTATTGCCGCGTCCGTAACGACCCGACCTATAAAACTGTCCCACTAGTTAACCCCTTCAGTAAACACCGTAAGAAAAAAAAAAAAAAAACGAGGCAAAAAACAACGCTTTATTATCATACCGCCGAACAAAAAGTGGAATAACACGCGATCAAAAGGACAGATATAAATAACCATGGTACCGCTGAAAGCGTCATATTGTCCCGCAAAAAAAGAGCCGCCATACAGCATCATCAGCAAAAAAGTAAAAAAGTTATAGTCCTGAGAATAAAGCGATGCAAAAATAATTATTTTTTCTGTAAAATAGTTTTTATCGTATAAAAGCACCAAACCATAAAAAAATGATATAAATGAGGTATCGCTGTAATCGTACTGACCCGAAGAATAAAACTGATTTATCAATTTTACCAAACGCGGAACGGTATAAACGCCTCCCCCAATAGAAATTCATGAATAGCTGGCTTTTGGTCATTCTTCCTCACAAAAATCGGAATAAAAAGCGATAAAAAAATGTCACGTGCCCAAAAATGTTTTCAATAAAAACGTCAAGTCGTCCCGCAAAAAACAAGACCTCACATGACTCTGTGGACCAAAATATGGAAAAATTATAGCTCTCAAAATGTGGTATTGCAAAAAATATTTTTTGCAATAAAAAGGGTCTTTCAGTGTGTGACGGCTGCCAATCATAAAAATCCGCTAAAAAACTCGCTATAAAAGTAAATCAAAACCCCCCTTCATCACCCCCTTAGTTAGGGAAAAATAAAAAAAAATGTATTTATTTCCATTTTCCCATTAGGGCTAGGGTTAGGGCTAGGATTAGGGCTAGGGTTAGGGCTAGGGCTAGGGTTAGGGCTAGGGTTAGGGCTAGGGCTAGGGTTAGGGTTAGGGCTAGGGTTAGGGCTAGGGCTAGGGTTAGGGTTAGGGCTAGGGTTAGGGCTAGTGTTAGGGTTAGGGCTAGGGTTAGGGCTAGGGTTAGGGTTAGGGTTAGGGCTAGGGTTAGGGTTAGGGTTAGGGCTAGGGTTAGGGTTAGGGTTGGGGCTACAGTTAGGGTTGGGGCTAAAGTTAGGGTTAGGGTTTAGATTACATTTACAGTTGGGAATAGGGTTGGGATTAGGGTTAGGGGTGTGTCAGGGTTAGAGGTGTGGTTAGGGTTACCGTTGGAATTAGGGTTAGGGGTGTGTTTAGATTAGGGTTTCAGTTATAATTGGGGGGTTTCCACTGTTTCGGCACATCAGGGGCTCTCCAAACACGACATGGCGTCCGATCTCAATTCCAGCCAATTCTGCGTTGAAAAAGTAAAACAGTGCTCCTTCCCTTCCGAGCTCTCCTGTGTGCCCAAACAGGGGTTTACCCCAACATATGGGGTATCAGCGTACTCAGGACAAATTGGACAACAACTTTTGTGGACCAATTTCTCCTGTTACCCTTGGAAAAATACAAAACTGGGGGCTAAAAAATAATTTTTGTGGGAAAACAAAAAGATTTTTTATTTTCACGGCTCTGCGTTATAAACTGTAGTGAAACACTTGGGGGTTCAAAGTTCTCACAACACATCTAGATAAGTTCATTGAGGGGTCTAGTTTCCAATATGGGGTCACTTGTGGGGGGTTTCTACTGTTTAGGTACATTAGGGGCTCTGCAAACGCAATGTGACGCCTGCAGACCAATCCATCTAAGTCTGCATTCCAAATGATGCTCCTTCCCTTCCGAGCCCTCCCATGCGCCCAAACGGTGGTTCCCCCCCACATATCGGGTATCAGCGTACTCAGGACAAATTGGACAACAACATTTAGGGTCCAATTTCTCCTGCTAACCTTGGAAAAATACAAAACTGGGGGCTAAAATATAATTTTTGTGGAAAAAAAAATATTTTTTATTTGCATGGCTCTGCGTTATAAACTGTAGTGAAATACTTGGGGGTTCAAAGCTCTCACAACACATCAAGATGAGTTCCTTAGGGGGTCTACTTTCCAAAATGGTGTCACTTGTGGGGGGTTTCTACTGTTTAGGTACATTAGGGGCTCTGCAAACGCAATGTGACGCCTGCAGACCATTCCATCTAAGTCTGCATTCCAAATGGCGCTCCTTCCCTTCCGAACCCTCCCATGCGCCCAAACGGTGGTTCCCCCCCACATATGGGGTATCAGCGTACTCAGGACAAATTGGACAACAACTTTTGGGGTCCAATTTCTCCTGTTACCCTAGGGAAAATACAAAACTGGGGGCTAAAAAATAATTTTTGTGGGAAAAAAATTTTGTTTTATTTTTATGGCTCTGCATTATAAACTTCTGTGAAGCACTTGGTGGGTCAAAGTGCTCACCACACCTCTAGATAAGTTCCTTAGGGGGTCTACTTTCCAAAATGGTGTCACTTGTGGGGGTTTCAATGTTTAGGCACATCAGTGGCTCTCCAAACGCAACATGGCGTCCCATCTCAATTTCTGTCAATTTTGCATTGAAAAGTCAAACTGCGCTCCTTCCCTTCCGAGCTCTCCCATGCGCCCAAACAGTGGTTTACTGCCACATATGGGGTATCAGCGTACTCAGGACAAATTGGACAACAACTTTTGAGGTCCAATTTCTTCTCTTACCCTTGGAAAAATAAAAAATTGGGGGCAAAAATATAATTTTTGTGAAAAAATATGATTTTTTATTTTTACGGTTCTGCATTATAAACTTCTGTGAAGCACTTGGTGGGTCAAAGTGCTCACCACACATCCAGATAAGTTCCTTAGGGGGTCTACTTTCCAAAATGGTGTCACTTGTGGGGGGTTTCAATGTTTAGGCACATCAGTGGCTCTCCAAACGCAACATGGCGTCCCATCTCAATTCCTGTCAATTTTGCATTGAAAAGTCAAATAGCGCTCCTTCCCTTCCGAGCTCTCCCATGCGCCCAAACAGTGGTTTACTGCCACATATGGGGTATCAGCGTACTCAGGACAAATTGGACAACAACTTTTTGGGTCCAATTTCTCCTGTTACCCTTGGTAAAATAAAACAAATTGGAGCTGAAGTAAATTTTTTGTGTAAAAAAGTTAAATGTTCATTTTTATTTAAACATTCCAAAAATTCCTATTAAACACCTGAAGGGTTAATAAACTTCTTGAATGTGGTTTTGAGCACCTTGAGGGGTGCAGTTTTTAGAATGGTGTCACACTTGGGCATTTTCTATCATATAGACCCCTCAAAATGACTTCAAATGAGACGTGGTCCCTAAAAAAAAATGGTGTTGTAAAAATGAGAAATTGCTGGTCAACTTTTAACCCTTATAACTCCCTAACAAAAAAAAAAATTGGTTCCAAAATTATGCTGATGTAAAGGAGACATGTGGGAAATGTTACTTATTAAGTATTTTGTGTGACATATCTCTGTGATTTAATTGCATAAAAATTCAAAGTTTGAAAATTGCGAAATTTTCAAAATGTTCGCCAAATTTCCATTTTTTTCACAAATAAACGCAGGTACTATCAAAGAAATTTTACCACTATCATGAAGTACAATATGTCACGAGAAAACAATGTCAGAATCACCAGGATCCGTTGAAGCGTTTCGGAGTTATAACCTCATAAAGGGACAGTGGTCAGAATTGTAAAAATTGGCCTGGTCATTAACGTGCAAACCACCCTTGGGGGTAAAGGGGTTAATTTTACTTCAAATATTTTTTACATTAATATTCAATGAGATGTAAACATAAGTGATGTTAAAACCCTTAAATGTTTCTAGGTGAAGCATAAATGAATCTTTTAAGCAAATCTGCATTATCTAATACCATTAAAGAGATTTTCACACTAATTATCGTGCATTAATAACATGGAAACTCCATTGATCGCGGAAACAAGTAATCACCATTACCTTTACCCCTGTGGAACAGATAGATATACACATTCTGTCTTGCTCATACCATGTGCATTATTGTTCTATTCACATTGACCTCCATTCTCAAGAATTTGTTTTTTTTTAGCTGTCGGAACCCCAGTGATCACCTGTCCTGTGTAGAGGTGGTAAATGTTTTTAGTGGGGTAACCCCCTCTAAAGGATATGTACACTACAGTATAGAAAGAATTTTTTGGGGGATAAATTTATCTGTAAATAAAAAAATGGATCATCTTTGTAGTAGGTCGTAATAATGCAAATATTACTATTCTGTTTCTATAGCTTGTACACCTCCACAGTAAGGGCTCACTCACACGTCTGATTTTCTCGTATGAGTGTTATCCTTTATTTTCACAGATATCACTCATACCTATGATATTCTATGGGGCTGTGCACATTTCCATTTTTTTCCCCACACAGACCAAGTGATCTTCGTAAAAATATCGGACACATCTGATTTTGATAAGGGCATTGGATCAAAATTGGATATGTGTCCGATATTGGCAATGCAAGTCAATGGAACCATGTAGAAAATGGGACATGCGATTACCCTGTGGAGTATCATGTGCAAACACTATCTGCGAAAAAAAAACAATAGAATTCGTACGCGAAAAACTGGCGTGTGAATGAACCATAAGGGCTCAGTCAGATGTCAGTATTTTCCACATACGAGAAAAACTGACCAGTTTCATCAGGGTTTGATCAGATTGTGGTTCGAGTGTCATCAGTTTTTGTTGTATGTGGAGAAAAGAAATAACGTTTCTCCACCTTCTCCTTTCTGAAGTCCGTGAATAACGGACCGCACTCGCCTGTCTGATTTTTTTTTTTTTTTCATCGACCCATACATGTGCATTGCCGATTTTGATTTGACACTCAGAACAAATTCAGACATGTCTTTATTTTTTCCGCGGAGCATTCACTCCAAGGAAAAAAAATTGGACATCCCTATAAAATATCATGGTAAAATCACGAATAACACCCGTACACGAAAAATCAAGAGTTGTGAACGAGACCTAAGAGAGAAGAGTCGAACCCTGGTGTGGTCTGAATTTTCAGTCAGACTCACTTCCATGTTTCCTTTTCTTTGCGCTTTGCATACACTCAGTGGGTTGTCAAGTAGTTGGGAACAGATAATGGTTGGAATCCAAGAGTTTGGCCCCAATCATTATTAAGTGATGGCAAGATGTTCATAAGTTACAGACGTGACGGTTATTTACCTTGATGACTCCATTCCCTGCTTTAATCACTTTTTGGAGGAGTGTAGTGAGTGTTTGGTGTCGTAAACTACACGTGAATCGTCCTTATGCAACTTGCTTGTTCTTCTGTCTTGATAGTTGGTAAAATTACATTTAGCTTTGAAGACGTCGATGCACGTGGATCTTTTGTTGCACAGTATGTCCTCTGTGGGGTGCTTTTCCTTATTTGTACTCTGTGTTTGTATGTCTTTCAGCAATGGGTAGAAGGGCTAAAATCTATCACGCATAACTTTAGAGCCAACAACGTCAGTCCAATGACATGTCTCAAAAAACAGTAAGTGTCCTCCATGTGTCTGCTTGTTTTCTAAATTATGTACAGTATTCATGTTGTTACTGTTATGTATTTTTGGCCAAGAGGAACACAATACCTCATCATGAAAGATGGAGTGGAGGTACTGGATAGAACATGGCTGCCTACTTATAGCCCCAGTCCCACCTTACTGCCCTGAGAGCCAGAATTAAATAGCCGAGATGGAAATATCTGTTTCTATTCTGTAAACAGCCAAATGGGTTGCCCTGTGCTGTTCCTGTATTTCCTATTAACTTCTATAGGAGTTATGGGAACAGTGTAATGCAGCCTGCACTTGTGGCCTCAGCAATAAATGCCTGAGATCTGTATAGCCCTTTAATTTGGCTGCATTATCACCTACTGGTTTGTTTTAATTAAAAACTAAGTATAATCTGACCATAATATTTTAATTTATGCCATCATTGTCCTTTGTGAACATTTTCTTTATCTCCATCAGTACAGGGAGGAAGAAATAATCCCTTTCTTGCCTTTCAATTCATTATGTTCAGGGTCTCATTGATAGTCTTACTAAGCTGCTGTTAATGAATCTTATATTCCTTATTATGTTATCCTATTAAAAATCTGCATAATGGTGTCTAAATGTGACTTGTGGGTCTGACTGGATTTTTACCACCTTTTAAATGACCTGTTAGCTTCCCTGACATCTGTGGGTTTCCTGTAAATTAACAGTTTTGGAACTTTATTTTTTCTTACCACACTGGGCCCGGATTCTTCATTGTTGTTTTTCCACTTTTTATAGAATAATTAGCTTTTTTAGTGGCTTAAGTATATGCGCCGTTTTCGCTCTAAGTTTTGTGCCATTTTTAAAGGGAATCTGTTAGTAGGATCAACCCTGCTAAGTTGTCTATGTGAGCATGTAAGTCATAGGACTTTGAATAACATGATACCTTGATACCTGCGATCTGATCTCTTGACATCTTGTGTTTGAGCTGTTTAGGGCTACGGGCTGGATACACATCTGCAGGTGAATCTGCCTCCAGAGATTATTTTAAATAAAAGGAGAGTTACCAGTGTGAGACATGTACTAACACAGTATGGTAGAACTGAACTCTGTCACATAACAAACATGTTAGCAGCTGCAGCTCTCACAGCTCTGCTGTATTACAACAGTAATACAACCCTGTCTGCCTATGAGGTGGAAGCTGGATCTGAGAGGAACCTGCAGATGTGTCAGGTATAAGCACACACAGCTCTGCAAGGAGATCAGGAGAGCAGACAGCAGCCATTACACATCAATCTGGTAACGCCTCCTTCATGTAAAATAATCTCTGGTGGCAGAAATCAATGTCTGGCCCATAGTCCTGAAAAACTCATTTACATATAAGTAAAACATGGATTTCTCTGGAATAAAACATCAGATCTCAGATATCAAGGTATCATTTTATTCCTATGACCCGCGTGCCCATATTGACGGCTTAGGAGGGTTGATCCTACTGACAAATTCACTTTCTTTTTTTTACAGATTTTTTTATTTGTTCTCAACAACTTTGGTTATCCAGATGTCTTTTTCTAATGTTTCACTCCTGTCCTTACCTAAAGTAAAGTTTCAATTTGGCACAGTTGTGACTTTTTAAGGATTTTGTGACTTATTTGTGCTTAAAAGCTAAAACGATCAAAGACAAAAATACAGAGCATTTATGATTTGGCACCCAATTCATGAACCACTGCTCCATTTTAGTGCAAAAAACAAAGGCAAATGCCACTAGACAAAAAAAAAAAGAAAATTGACCTCAATAAATTGGAAATGATGAATCGGGCCTTTGTTGTGCTGTTCTTGCTGGAAATGTATGCTGAAATTGATAACTAGGCATTACTATTTGCTATGTCAAAGGGGTTGACTGTGTAATTTACACTGACAGTCTCAGTGTGTGTAAGGGCCCATCCTGCAGACAAGAATCGTGACATCCAGTAATTTATTGATGCATTTCCAGGAGGGGTGACAGTGGAAAATAATGCAGAGTTTTAATGAGTTAAATAGGTATTCCCATCTCCAAGATCCTACCCCAATATATAGTAGGTGTAATAATATTAGCAAACCTCCAATTAAAATATAGTGTAGTTCTTCTGATTCGCTATATCTCTTTCCTCTTGTGCAGGCATTGCAGTAGCTTAGGTATCAATGGTTACGACAACTAGCATCTAGATATCTAACTGTCACTATATGAGTTGACGTAACCATGGATACCTAAGCTACTGTACATGGGGTAAGTGAGATAGTGAATCAGAAGGACTACACTACATTTCTAATTGGAGGTATTTGCTACTATTATTTTTTTGTTACACCTACTTCATATTGGGATAGGATTTTGGAGATTAGAATACCCCTTTAATGCAGAGTTTCAAAAGATGGTCCAAAATTATTTAATGGGGAATGCAAACATAACTGTTTGTGTATTTGTTTTAATGTTTACTTGATGTATTTATCTGTGTATACATAATGATATCATGGACATATGCACTATATACACTGCTCAAAAAAATAAAGGGAACACACAACAGAATATAACTCCAAGTAAATCAAACTTCTGTGAAATCAAACTGCCCACTTAGGAAGCAACACTGATTGACAATCAGTTTCACATGCTGTTGTGCACATGGAGTAGACAACAGATGGAAATTATTGGCAATTATCAAGACACCCTCAATAAAGGAGTTGTTCTGCAGGTGGGGACCACAGACCACATCTCAGTACCAATGCTTTCTGGTTGATGTTTTGATAACTTTTGAATGTTGGTTGTGCTTTCACACTCGTGGTAGCATGAGACGGACTCTACAACGCACACAAGTGGCTCAGGTAGTGCAGCTCATCCAGAATGGCACATCAATGCGAGCTGTGGCAAGAAGGTTTGCTGTGTCTGTCAGCGTAGTGTCCAGAGGCTGGAGGAGCTACCAGGAGACAGGCCAGTACACCAGGAGACGTGGAGGGGCCATAGGAGGGCAATAACCCAGGAGCAGGACCACTACCTCAACCTTTGTGCAAGGAGGAACAGGAGGAGCACAGCCAGAGCCCTGCAAAATGACCTCCAGCAGGCCACAAATGTGCATGTGTCTGTACAAAGGGTTAGAAACCGACTCTATGAGGATGGTCTGTGTGCCCGACGTCCACAGATGGGGGTTGTGCTCACAGCCGAACACCATGCAGGACGCTTGGCATTTGCCACAGAACACCAGGATTGGCAAATTCACCACTGGCGCCCTGTGCTCTTCACAGATGAAAGCAGGTTCACACTGAGCACATGTGACAGACGTGACAAAGTCTGGAGACGCCGTGGAGAGCGATCTGCTGCTTGCAACATCTTTCAGCATGACCGGTTTGGCAGTGGATCAGTAATGGTGTGGGATGGCATTTCTTTGGAGGGCACCACAGCCCTCCATGTGCTCACCAGAGGTAGCGTGACTGCCATTAGGTACCGAGATGAGACCCCTTGTGAGGCCATATGCTGGTGCGGTTGGCCCTGGGTTCCTCCTAATGCAGGACAATGCCAGACCTCATGTGGCTGGAGTGTGTCAGCAGGTCCTGCAAGATGAAGGCATTGAAGCTATGGACTTGTCCACCCGTTCCCCAAGCCTGAATCTGATTGAACACATCTGGGACATCATGTCTTGCACCATCCACCAACGTCACATTGCACCACAGACTGTCCAGGAGTTGGCAGATGCTTTATTCCACGTCTGGGAGGAGATCCCTCAGGAGACCATCCACTGCCACAAGGAGCATGCCCAGGCATTGTAGGGAGGTCATACAGGCATGTGGAGGCCACACACACTACTGGGCATCATTTCCTTGTCTGGAGGCATTTCCGCTAAAGTTGGATCAGCCTGTAACTAAATTTTCCACTTTGATTTTGAGCATCATTCCAACTCCAGACCTCCGTGGGATATTAGTTGTGATTTACATTGATCATTTTTAGGTTTTATTGTTTTCAACACATTCCACTATATTTCTTTCAGTGATATCTAGGATGTGGGATTTTAGTGTTCCCTTTATATTTTTGAGCAGCATTTTGAGGCTCTGGATTAGTGACTCTTCTTGTAATCCATTGTACATGGTGTTTTCTAAGCCATTAGACTAGTTCTCTGCTCCCTTCGCTTCCACACCGGTAGGTGAGCAGAGTTGGTGACTTCACGTCTACTGACCACTGACAAACACACCGGCAGCCTGGCATGTCTGTAGATGTGATATCACTGTCCCCGCTCACCTTGCCATGTGCTGCATCACGATAAACATATTAAAGTAGCCAAGGGTTTAATGTAACACTTTATTGCAAATATAATGTATTGAAGATAAAAACAAACCCTGGAAGACTCTGTTCACACTTTATGGACTAATATTGTTAATTCTCATATATTGGTATAAATGTTTTTATTTCCGGAAGAAAACAATACAATACTGCCAAAGTATTGCCATTTTCACAGTCTTAAATGTGCAGTAAATATCAGAAATGGTGAAAAAATGGCTCAAGCAACATGCAGTTACAGATTTATAGACACAGATCCATCGATTCAAACCTATCACAGAGCAGGTTAATCCAGAGAAATTAAAATCCCATGAGGCACATGCTAATTGTCCAATGTTAGGGGAAAATTCTTTCCTGACTGCATATATGGCAATTAGACAAATTTCCTGTATCAACATCCCTTCTTAAAGTTTAGTACACATAACCTGTGTTATTATATTCATCAAGAAAGGCATATAGGGCCACATTGAACTTGTTCAGTAAAGCGACCATCAAAACATTAGTTGACTGAACGATCCTTAATCTCCCTGATCGTACAGTAAAGAATCCGCAGTCTCATTGCTCATGCAGTAAAGAATCCATAGTCTCACTACTTGTACAGTAGATAATCCATAATCTCACTGATCATACAGTAAAGATTCCATAGTCTCACTCATTGTACAGTAAATAATCCATAATCTCCTGCTTATACAGTAAAGAATCCATAGTATCACTGATGTACAGTAAATAAATAGTCTCACTCCTCATGCAGCAAAGAATCCATAATCTCATTGATCATACAGTAAATAATCCATAATCTCACTGATTGTACAGTAAAGAAACCATAGTCTGACTGATCGTACAGTAAAGAATCCATAGTCTGACTGATCGTACAGTAAAGAATCCATAGTCTCACTGATCGTACAGTAAAGAATCCATAGTCTCTCGGATCATACAGTAAAGAATCCATAGTCTCACAGATCATACAGTAAAGAATCCATAGTCTCACGGATCATACAGTAAAGAATCCAGTCTCACTGATTGTACAGTAAAGAATCCATAGTCTCACGGATCATACAGTAAAGAATCCAGTCTCACTGATTGTACAGTAAAGAATCCATAGTCTCACGGATCATACAGTAAAGAATCCAGTCTCACTGATTGTACAGTAAAGAATCCATAGTCTCACGGATCATACAGTAAAGAATCCATAGTCTCACGGATCATACAGTAAAGAATCCATAGTCTCACTGATCGTACAGTAAAGAATCCATAGTCTCTCGGATCATACAGTAAAGAATCCATAGTCTCACTGATCGTACAGTAAAGAATCCATAGTCTCTCGGATCATACAGTAAAGAATCCATAGTCTCATGGATCATACAGTAAAGAATCCATAGTCTGACTGATTTTACAGTAATACAGACCATGAAACCACCCAAAAAAAGTATGCAGGCTAGAACAGAATTAAAATACGCCTTTATTAATAAAAGTGGCAATTGATTACAATAATTAAAAAATAAATAAAAACGTGCACAGAACTAAGACTGAAAAAATATATAAGAAAATATATAAGAACATATATTCACAGCGACCCCAGGAAACCTCAATATAAAGATTATTTATATCTAACCCAGCTGTGTATACCATAATGTGCAAAGGAGCAATTATTTAAGCGCCATGTGATAAAAAAAATCAATTTTTTAGAACATTTTTTTTATCAATTTTAAAAACATATAAAAACCACAATATAGTGCAGTGCACCAAACTCAAGGACAAAACCAAAATATTATGTGATAAACATCTATCAAAAATTTAATCAGAAAATAAATAAAACACTAAAAGTGGAAAGACCATGAATATATGGTCAAGAAATGTGCAAAATATATATTAAAAAAAAATATAAAAGTGCTGAAGTGCAAAAAACCATAGACCATAGATTAAGATCAGGCATTGTACAAATATGAATCAAAAAGTACAAAAATTATATAGAGTAGCACAACGAGATATAAGTAGTATACCTGGGGAATAGACTGGGTCCCGTGCCTGCACGGTGATAGATATTTATCACATAATATTTTGGTTTTGTCCTGTAGTTTGGTGCACTGCACTATATTGTGGTTTTTGTATAAATCATTTTTATTGAACACAGCAATAAAGAATAAAGGTAAACAATACAAACTGGAAAATCTGTGCAATGATAGGCAGTAATTACAAGTCAAACATGAGGAGCATTGTTACAGCATTTAAGACTTATAATTTAACTTTCTGATTGATACTGCTATTGGCTGTCCTGAGATTATGAGGTAATAACAATAGAAAACAGCCGGGATAGTTGGTAACCGTTGATAGGTTACTTTGTATTCATTTACTATACAAACATATACACATATACATATATACAGTGGGGCAAAAAAGTATTTAGTCAGTCAGCAATAGTGCAAGTTCCACCACTTAAAAAGATGAGAGGCGTCTGTAATTTACATCATAGGTAAACCTCAACTATGGGAGACAAACTGAGAAAAAAAAATCCAGAAAATCACATTGTCTGTTTTTTTAACATTTTATTTGCATATTATGGTGGAAAATAAGTATTTGGTCAGAAACAAAATTTCATCTCAATACTTTGTAATATATCCTTTGTTGGCAATGACAGAGGTCAAACGTTTTCTGTAAGTCTTCACAAGGTTGCCACACACTGTTGTTGGTATGTTGGCCCATTCCTCCATGCAGATCTCCTCTAGAGCAGTGATGTTTTTGGCTTTTCGCTTGGCAACACGGACTTTCAACTCCCTCCAAAGGTTTTCTATAGGGTTGAGATCTGGAGACTGGCTAGGCCACTCCAGGACCTTGAAATGCTTCTTACGAAGCCACTCCATCGTTGCCCTGGCGGTGTGCTTTGGATCATTGTCATGTTGAAAGACCCAGCCACATTTCATCTTCAATGCCCTTGCTGATGGAAGGAGGTTTGCACTCAAAATCTCACGATACATGGCCCCATTCATTCTTTCATGTACCCGGATCAGTCGTCCTGGCCCCTTTGCAGAGAAACAGCCCCAAAGCATGATGTTTCCACCACCATGCTTTACAGTAGGTATGGTGTTTGATGGATGCAACTCAGTATTCTTTTTCCTCCAAACACGACAAGTTGTGTTTCTACCAAACAGTTCCAGTTTGGTTTCATCAGACCATAGGACATTCTCCCAAAACTCCTCTGGATCATCCAAATGCTCTCTAGCAAACTTCAGACGGGCCTGGACATGTACTGGCTTAAGCAGTGGGACACATCTGGCACTGCAGGATCTGAGTCCATGGTGGCGTAGTGTGTTACTTATGGTAGGCCTTGTTACATTGGTCCCAGCTCTCTGCAGTTCATTCACTAGGTCCCCCCGCGTGGTTCTGGGATTTTTGCTCACCGTTCTTGTGATCATTCTGACCCCACGGGGTGGGATTTTGCGTGGAGCCTCAGATCGAGGGAGATTATCAGTGGTCTTGTATGCCTTCCATTTTCTAATTATTGCTCCCACTGTTGATTTCTTCACTCCAAGCTGGTTGGCTATTGCAGATTCAGTCTTCCCAGCCTGGTGCAGGGCTACAATTTTTTTTCTGGTGTCCTTTGACAGCTCTTTGGTCTTCACCATAGTGGAGTTTGGAGTCAGACTGTTTGAGGGTGTGCACAGGTGTCTTTTTATACTGATAACAAATTTAAACAGGTGCCCTTACTACAGGTAATGAGTGGAGGAAAGAGGAGACTCTTAAAGAAGAAGTTACAGGTCTGTGAGAGCCAGAAATCTTGATTGTTTGTTTCTGACCAAATACTTATTTTCCACCATAATATGCAAAAAAAATGATAAAAAAACAGACAATGTGATTTTCTGGATTTTTTTTTCTCAGTTTGTCTCCCATAGTTGAGGTCTACCTATGATGTAAATTACAGACGCCTCTCATCTTTTTAAGTGGTGGAACTTGCACTATTGCTGACTGACTAAATACTTTTTTGCCCCATTGTATATATATATATATATATATACATATACACACATATATACACATACACGTACACACACACATACATATAATCAAACTGGATATAGGGAGGACAAACATAGAAAGTCAGAGAGGGGAAAGAAAGGAGGGTAGGGAGAAAAAGAGAGGGATGGAAGAGGGTGTGGGAAATTCAGGGAAGGAGTGTGGCTGCCTCCGCACCCCAGCGGACAGAACGCATGTCAAGAAATGGCCCGGACGTACACGAAAATAAGCTATATAATGTGTCGGGTTCTGGAAACCCAGAGATCTAGTTCAGGAGTTTCCCTAAAAGCGATCCAGGGGGCCCATGTGTTGTAGGTTTTTTCTGCGTTACCTGGTGACTGGTTTATCAGCTGCTCCATTCTATAAATGTTATTAAGTTCTGCCACAAATTCTGGACGGGAAGGAAATTTTTCTTGTTTCCAAAACCGAGGGATCAGATTTCTGACTGCGGTAAGAAAGTGTCTGAGGATACCCCTCTTGAACCTAGATATTGACAAGTCGCATAAAGACAACAATGCTATACTTGGTGAAGGTTGGATCTGTGTGATAGACAGCTTATTATGAAGTTCAAAGACGGCCAACCACAAATCCTTTATGGGGGGGCAGTCCCACCAGATATGCATGTAAGACCCTATTGCCTTTAAGCATCTCCAACAGGTGTCAGGAGTCGTGGGGAACACCGCATGCACCATGGCGGGGCATCTGTACCATCTTGCTAGAATCTTATAGCTCCTCTCCTGTGATACCGCGCATAATGACGATCTAGACGAGAAGAGAAGAATTTTTCCCCTGTCTTCAGATGACAAGGGCCTTCCCAGATCGTCCTCCCATTTCGAGAAAAACAATGGCCAACCCTGCAGTGGAGCCCTCCCCTCTTGGAAGATTTTATATAGCAGCGAGACAGTATGATCCAGGGGATTTGCTGATATGCAAAGCATCTCAAAGGGAGTTAGCGGCCTGCTGATATTGGCTTGTTTAGATATTGAGTGGATATAACTTTTTAGTTGTTCATAGAAGAACCAATCAACAGAGTGAGATTCCTCCTCTGGGAATAATTCCCGAAGGGACTTCATCCCAGTTTCTTTTAAGTAGTCGTGGATGATGGGTTTGGAATCTTTTCTCTTATTTAGAAATGTCTCTCTATTCAGTCCCGCCGGAAAAGCAGAATTGTCATAGATTGGAATTAAGGGACCCGGGAGAGTTGTGATCTGAAGGTCCTTGTTTCGGTTTTTAATAAGCTGCAATATGTTTCGCGTGAGGAAGGGTATGTAGGTGCCTGGTCCTAGCCCCCTGCCTCCTGTCCAAAGAACAACTTGGGAGTCGCATCCATTAAGATCGTTTTCTAGGTTTACCCACTTTTTGTTGTTTTTACTGTGATAAAGGTCCAGGATACAAGTTCCCATTGATGCATAACTATAAATCGCAAGATCCGGGAGGCCCAATCCACCCGTCAGTTTAGATCTACTTAATTTTGTATATGAAATACGGGCCCGATTATGAGACCAAATAAAACGAGTGATTATTTGTTTGAGGCGGGAAAAGAAGGAAGCTGCTAGGTATAGGGGGATTGTTTGGAAAAAATATAAGAGGCGAGGCAGGAGGTCCATCTTAACTGCGTTGATCCTACCCAACCAGGACAATTGGAGCTTGTGCCACTTCTCCAAGTCTGAGTTTGTTTTCCGTAGGGTTGGTGCAAGGTTGGTTTCAAACAGTTTAGACGTTTTGCTTGTTATTTTAATACCTAAATAAGTAAGGGAATCAAAGCACCATTTAAATGGGAAGGTCTTCCTTAATTGATCCACCAAAGGGTTTTGGAGTGAAATGTTTAGGATTTCTGATTTATGGGAATTCATTTTGAAGTTACTTAGGTGGCCGAATTTATGTAGCTCCGAAATGATGTTTGGTAGACTCGTGGAGGGGGACGTAATATATAGCAGGATGTCATCTGCAAAAAGTGCTAGCTTATGCTCTTCAGAACGTAGTTTTATACCATTAATTGATGGGTTGTTTCTCAAGGCCACAGCTAAATGTTCCATTGTTAGGATATATAGGAGGGGAGAGAGTGGGCACCCCTGCCTTGTACCATTTCTGATCGGGAACATATCCGATAGTGTGCCGTTTACCTTGACCTGAGCACTAGGGGAAGAATACAGGGCGGAGATCCTACGCAGCATGTTTTCTTTTAGGCCAATTTCCTCTAGGGTCTGAGAAATAAATTCCCAATGGACCCGGTCAAAGGCTTTTTCAGCATCAATTGACATGATACACAGGGGGTCCCCCTCTCTGCCCGCTCTGTCAATTAGAGAGATAGTTCGGATTGTATTATCCCTCGCCTCTCGACCTGGAACGAAGCCCACTTGGTCCTGGTTTATTAGTTTTGGTAAAAGGGGACATAGTCTATTGGCTAACATTTTTGCATATATTTTAATATCTAGGTTTATTAAAGAGATCGGGCGGTAATTCTCGCACGTAGAAGGGTCCTTGCCCGGCTTAGGGAGAACTGTTATGTGAGCGATGAGTGCCTGTGTAGGGAACGAGCTCCCAAGAGAGACATAATTACAGGCCTTCAGAAATATTGGACTAAGCAGAGTGTTGAATGACTTGTAAAAGCCTGCTGAGTACCCATCAGGGCCCGGGCTCTTGCCCTGTTTCAAGGCGCCAATGGTCTCAGATACCTCTTCCACTGAGAATTCCTTTTCAAGATCAAGTAGATCACCTTCAGGCAGAGTGGGTAATTTATGTTCCTGTAAATAGGATTTGATTTTATTACGGAGAGAATGTAGTGGAGCCTCTTTATAGTGACCCGCTATGTTATATAGAGATTTGTAGTATTCGCTGAAGTTGGAAAGAATATCTCTGGTATTAAAAACTTTCTTCCCCTCTTTGTTTTTAATAAAAGGAATGTAGGTATTGGGATTACGTTGATTAAGGGCTCTGGCCAAGAGTCTACCACTTTTATTGCCTAGCTGGTAAAAGCGGCTCTTGAATCTTTCTCTGAGGCATTTGGATTTTTGGTCTATAATAGTTAGCAGTTTTTGTCTGGCCGAGGAGAGCCTAGCAAATGTGCTGGCCTCAAGGTCTCGTTTATGTTTGTTTTCTAATTGGTGGATTTGTTCTGTTAAGCTAAGTATTTCCGCCGCTCTTTCTTTTTTTAACCTAGCGCCGTGGGAGATGAGGACGCCTCTTATTACACTTTTCAACGCCTCCCATTTTACAGTGGGGGACGTGGTGTCTTCCTCGTGGTCAGTCAGGAAATCTGTGATTGTTTGATCAATATTGGATTTACATATGGGATCTTGTAACAGGTTTTCATTCAGGCGCCAGGAGAAACCTGGTCTCGAGGCAGAATGAAGCAAGATTGTTAGGTAAATAGGAGCGTGATCTGACCACAGTATCGACCCCACGTCCGCCTTTACCTGCATGTCAAGCAACTTATGGGAAACGAAAAAGTAGTCTATTCTACTGTAAGTGTTATGTATTTTTGAGAAGAAGCTATAGTCCTTAGTTGTTGGGTTAATAACCCTCCAGACATCTATATTGTGGTTTTTATATATTTTTAAAATTGATTAAAAAAAATTTCTAAAAAATTTATTTTTTTATCACATGGCGCTTAAATAATTGCTCCTTTGCACATTATGGTATACACAGCTGAGTAAGATATAAATAATCTTTATATTGAGGTTCCCTGGGGTCGCTGTGAATATATTTTCTTATATATTTTCTTATATTTTTTTTTCAGTCCTAGTTCTGTGCACGTTTTTATTTATTTTTTAATTATTGTAATCAATTGCCACTTTTATTTTTATTAATAAAGGCGTATTTTAATTCTGCTCTAGCCTGCATACTTTTTTTGGGTGGTTTCATGGTCTGTATTGCTTTATGGTCCTCTTTCTGTAGTGGTTTCCACTGACAACTTTCACAGTACACCACGATTGTCTGTTTATTATTATATATAATATTGTTCTGATATATGTCACACATATTTTTTGGATTATTTCGGGTGTTCTGTGTTCTCTTAAACTGATTGTACAGTAAAGAATCCATAGTCTCACGGATCATACAGTAAAGAATCCATAGTCTCACGGATCATACAGTAAAGAATCCATAGTCTCACGGATCATACAGTAAAGAATCCATAGTCTCACTGATTGTACAGTAAAGAATCCATAGTCTCCCTGATCGTACAGTAAAGAATCCATAGTCTCCCTGATCGTACAGTAAAGAATCCATAGTCTCACGGATCATACAGTAAAGAATCCATAGTCTCACGGATCATACAGTAAAGAATCCATAGTCTCACGGATCATACAGTAAAGAATCCATAGTCTCACGGATCATACAGTAAAGAATCCATAGTCTCAAGGATCATACAGTAAAGAATCCATAGTCTCACGGATCATACAGTAAAGAATCCATAGTCTCACGGATCATACAGTAAAGAATCCATAGTCTCACGGATCATACAGTAAAGAATCCATAGTCTCAAGGATCATACAGTAAAGAATCCATAGTCTCACGGATCATACAGTAAAGAATCCATAGTCTCACGGATCATACAGTAAAGAATCCATAGTCTCACGGATCATACAGTAAAGAATCCATAGTCTCACGGATCATACAGTAAAGAATCCATAGTCTCACGGATCATACAGTAAAGAATCCATAGTCTCACTGATCGTACAGTAAAGAATCTATAGTCTCACTGATCGTACAGTAAAACTGCAACTTTGTTATGTTTACTGTTTAGGTGTATGCAAATTTTAAAATTTTATTTAGATTTATAGAGAGTGCTCCAAAAGATAACTAGTGATGAGCGAATGTGCTCTGATAAGGTGTTATCTGAGCATGCTCGTGTGCTAACCGAGTGTCTTCGGTGTGCTCGAATAATATGTTCGAGTCCCTGCGGCTGCATGTCTCACGGCTGTTCGACAGCTACAACACATGCAGGGTTAAGCTGTTTGTTAGACATTCCCTGCATGTGTTGTGACTCAAACCGCCGAGAGATATGCAGCCGCGGGGACTAGAACATGGTATTCAAGCACGCCGAAGTCACTTACTTAGCACACGAGTATGGTCGGATAACACCTTATCTGAGCATGTTCTCTCATCACTAATGTTAACCCTACAATTGTTTTATCCTTTATTTTATATTGTTCTCACCAACTTTTACAGCTTTATTCTTTTTTTTTTTTTACTTTTGTATCCATTAATTTGATAGGGCAGTTTTTCATATTTTTGGTCCTTTAGTGGTAAAGATGGACAACATTATGTTTCTTGGAAAAAAATAGTTTTTATATTATTTTTGTCTGGGGGTAACAGTCATTTTTGTGGATAGCAGTATTGCAATAATTAGAAAAAAGATAGAAGAGGTACAAACATGCTATAGTACATGTATATGCTTTGTGCAAGCTTGTACTCCAGAGGACTGTGGGATGTGAAGCCTATATCCCCATGTACTGCGGCCACTTGGTATTTTTACTTTAGTGATTTTATTACTGTATATTTTGGGGTTTATAAGTTTAACAAAATCATCATCAGTTTTGAAAGCAGTTACTCAGTATAAAAGTTTTATAGGGAATAGATATAATTCAAGATGTTTTACATAACAGCAAAAAAGAATACTTAAAAGTATTCCTATAACTCTCCAAGTGGGGCAATTCTTCAGCCGGCACGTTTCCTGGGATCTCCCCAGCTACCCTCCTGTGCCCCGATATGTAAGAGACCTTACAAATTGTGTGGTCTTGAAAAATGAACCATATCAGAAACGTGCTCACAAGTCACTAATTCCTGCGCTACGCCACTTTTTTAAAAAAAAATAGTGTTTCAGAAAAAGAGTCAGATATTGTGGGCACACAAGTTGGAGGCAGTGAGATATTTGCATTATTTATAGGACATTGATCTACGTTATTTCAACATTACAGATTTCTGACAAATTCTTGTGTATTTCAGCTGGATGAAACTCACATTTCTCACAAACGTAAATGGAAAGATCCCAGTGCGCAGGTAAGGCTTTATACATGGTGTTACTACTGTATACAAGCAGTGATGGCGATGTGCTGCGGTCTTGATGATACAGTTTGGTGAATGCGTCACCGGTGCGGTCACTGGGATAGAAGTAATCTGCTCTCATTGCTCGCCCTTTCCGAGAATCACAATTTCAGGGCTGATGTATATGACAGAGCCGTCGTGCTCGGAGCCTGCACCGCAGTTCTCTTGGTCCCTATGGATTTCTGCTACTGATATTTTGGCACTCTATTACAGCAGCATTGTCCCCCAGAGAGTATATATCAGCAGTATGCCGTCTAATGGAACATGACATGATTTGAGCAATGAATTTAAAGGCATGTGGAGGTGCAGTACGGGCCAATGTCTGTGGGTGACGTATTAGAGCTTGACTCATACAGCTATGTACATGAGGCTTAAAGGGGTTGTTCACTTTTGGGAAGAATTTTTGTTTTATTATTTAAATACATGTAATTGTAGTGAAAATAATTTTTGCAACTGGGTTTAATTAAAAATGTTGTACCGTTTGCTTTCTATAGCCTCTTTGTTGCACTGTCTATTGCTGGCTCAGGAATAAGTTAACTGTGAATCTTTCAGTTAGCTCGCTAGGATGGTCTAACAGGTAGAGATGGGCGGACCCCTGGATGTTCGGGTCCGGTGGGTTTGGCTGAACAATTTAAAAAAGTTCAGATTCAGGTACCAGAACAGTACCCAAACACAGACCCCATTCACTTGAATGGTTGGCCCAAGCATCCAGTGTTTACCACTCTGCCATGTGCATGACAGTGCGGCAAACGCTGCTTCTGATCGCAATGCCGGCGATGGCCGGCGGCTCATCCAACTCGAGCGTGACAGTATGAATTTCTATAAGGCTGCCACACTCGAGTGAGGAGAGCCGCCAGCCAGTCCTAGCATTGCAATGCTATCATCGTCTGTGTGGAATGTCGCACTGCGCCATTTTTCTGAGCTCATCTTAGCTGATTTATGACTACAGACCACATCAAAGTTTCATGTACAGAAACACAAAGAACTCGGTGCAAATTTTTTAATCAAACCCAACGTGGACCTTTTTTGTTTTTTTGAGGCCAACAAATCTGACTATTTTGAAAAGGTTTTTTCGAGAAGGCTTTTTTCACACCTTTTTTTGCAGCCTTTTGACTTGACAGTATCAAGTCTTGAGCAGATTCCACAAGGAATCATCATCACATTTTTTTCATTGGCAAGGTTTCCCTCGCTGGAAAAAAAGCTCACTAAAAACTCGCTGTATGAACAGCAATGTTAGTTTCCCATTGAAATCAATAGGAAGAGAATTCAAAAACTATTTGAAGACTTTTTTTGACCCGTATGTTAAAGTGAATCCATTTCAAAATCCACATAAAAAGCACAGTGTGAACGTACCCCAAGACTGCATTCACTGCCGCAGCCCTAGTGCTGTTCTGGTTCTTCCTCTGTTATCATGGACAATCATCTTTATCTTGCAGGGAAACGACTGTTTCACCTACAAAACCACTGGGCCACCGATCGGACGCTGGGTCTGAGGGTGAAACAGCTGATTCTCTGCAAGATAAAGTGGTTGTGGGGGGGAAACAGTGTAAGGGCTCATACTCACCTGCGAGAAACTCGGATGAGTCTCACATGTTAATGCCTGGCGCTGCTGCCGGCACTCAGATCAGAGCGTGCCGCTGCATGTATTCCTATGTGCCAGCAGCAGCGCCGGGTATTAACATGCGAGACTCATCCGAGTTTCTCCCAGATGAGTATGAGCCCTAAAGCCCACAGCGGCGCAGGGCTGCCCGGTGTAAAGCCGCCTCGTGTATAGCAAACACCTGTCATCACTTATTCTTGCCTTATCGTGTAATTTTGGAAATCAGATAATAACATGAAATTCTGCAGAAATATTCAAAGTCACAATTGTTGACCCGCAAATCTACACCAATTTGTTGCATTTCCTCTGGAGAAGCTGAGTTAAAAAAAGGACAGATGATAAAGTTACCCCATAAAATATACCAATTACAGTTTAGTACAGTTGGCGGAAATCAATTTGCAGGACCCAGTCCATTATTTTGGTTTGATCTTCTACATTGTTCATGGCGCAGTCAGATGGCTGTAAAAAATCGTACCGAGATCAGACTGTAATGCACGGACTGGCCGGCAGCTCTCCTTATCCAAGCGTGGCAGCCTCATGTATTTCTATGTATTTCTATGTAGTTGTCACATTTGGGTCGGGAGAGCCGCCGGCCAGTCCGGGCATTGCAGTCTGATCTCGGTCTGATTTTTAAGGCCGTCTGACTGTGCACGAGCCGTGAGATCTGGAACACTAAGTTGATCTCCGGGGTTCTGTTGATCAGCCGCAGATTCCTGACGTGGCTGGTACATCGGTTCCTGTGAATTACTTTGCACCAACTCTACTGTTTAGTTGTTACAAATTAGCGTCCGGTCACTTGTCGATGTGCCAGATCTCATGGTTAACAATGTAAAAGACCAAATGAGAGCAGTAATGCAAAACAATGGAAAATAATTGTATGCATACAGTATATGTGTACAGGGTGGGCCATTAATATTGATACACCTGGGTGGGCCTTTTGTAAAGTCGCATCTAAAATGGCCGACTTCAAAATGGCCGCCATGGTCACCACCTGTCTTGAAGAGTTTTCCCCCTCCCATATACTAATGCGCCACAAACAGGAAGTTGATATCACCAACCACTCCCATTTTATTTAGGTGTATCCATATAGATGGCCCACCCTGTAGATTGATCATTGTTGATTGCCCACTGCTGTGACTTCTTTACTTGTCTGTTACTTGAAATTCATCTGTAAGATAGAACCTATATCTAGAAGTCGGGGTAATCCCAGTATGTTGGGATGTGACTTTTTGGCAAGGGGTTGACTACAGTAGAACCTCGCATTACACGAGTCGGAGGTACAGGCGTTGTGTGGGGGCTGCAGACCTGGCAGCTTCTCAGAAAAACGCACTCCTGGGCGCCGACGTCCTCTTATAACTCCATCCTGGACTAAATACCGAGTCAGTGCTCATCGGTTCTTGGAATTTACTACGGAAAGGAATTGAGGAAATTGCCCAAGTCGGCCATTTATGGATGAATGTTTAGCACAGCACAGTGTAACATTTATGCCAGACCATACATGCACCACAAACCAGAAGTACCAAGGGTGCGTGGATATGTATCTACGGTTCAGTGCAACAGCAAGTAAACATAAGAACCAAAGAGAAACAGCACTACAAGAACCAAATAAAATGGAATAAATCTTTATTAAAGTACAAATACCAAGACAATAGTAAAACAGTCAAAAACAAGGGGGGAGATCAGGATAAGACAATGATCACCAAACAGTGGCAGTGTGGTATCAACAGGTAGTTACTGTATCAAAGACTACTATGATGATATAATATATACTGTGTAATGCAACATATCATAACACCACAGCCTAAGAAAGTGCATTGGAGCATAAATGGTTAAATAGCATTAATGCAATATATATAACACCTAAACATGCACAGCAAGACCGGTAGTGATATGAGCAAGAAAGTAAATCACCGAAAAATTAGTCAGTCATATTACCTGGAGGGGAGACCACACTGCCACGAGCCCCAACGCGCGTTTCTTCCCCGCTGGCTTGAAGATTTGGTGCATGGGGAGTGTAGCTGGCCATGTCCAGAAATCCAGCCAGCTTCACAGCAGCGCTTACAAGCTTTACAGCACACTGCTTGTAAGCGCTGCGCTCCTTGCGTAAGAGACTGGCCACTGCTGTTACCGGTAACCCAGGCAACAAGTAGTAAACAATAATATTAAAAATCCTTCTGCTTTCAAGAACAGAGAGGATTTTTAATAATAATAAGTAAGCTGCAGTTTTACCCATTTATGATGTTGAGAAAACCCCTTTTATTCCCACATTATTTTGGAATTAGAAGATGATATTGCAGATCACAGTCCCTGCTGGTAATATTGGGTTTCGTTCACACGTAGCACTGTGAATTCAGCCTAATTGTGCACTGTGACATTAAAGGGAACCTGTCACAGAAAAAGACTGTTCATACTCGGTGCACTGTAAGGCCTCATTCAGACGTCCAATTTTTCCACGTACGAGAAAAAAGGAACTTTTTTTTCTAATCAGAGTTTGGTCTTTGTGTCATCAATTTTTCTCATGCATAGATAAAAAGAAAAAAAAGTTTCTTCACCTTTATGATAGTCTGTGAAAATCTGACTGCACTCAAATGGCATCTGAGTGCAGTCCTATTTTTTCACAGACCTGTAGACTTGCATTGCCGATTTTGATTCAACCTTTAGTTATTTGAGATAAGTAAAATAGTCTCTGCCTTTTCCAGAAACATTGCCACCCTTGGTAATAGGTTGTATCTGGTATTACATCTCAATCATGAAAGCGGTCAAGCTGCAAGACCAGTTTTGATTAAATCACTGGAAGACCAGTGAATCTGCTGCCATGTAGTCCAACCAGACCCCACCACTGATATCCAGGTTCCTGCCTATGCACAGTGTACACAGAAAGCTGCCAATCAGTGGTGTGGGCGAGGTTATACAGAGCGCAGTATTCAGAGAACTGGTAGATCTGCAGCAGAGAAAACAGAGATTTTATCAAAATAGCATTAACTTATAAAGTAGTTGATAGATCGCTGGAATCGTGGTCTCTGCCCCGACATTATGCTGTTCTCAGATGGGGTAGGGAAAACTTGGTGACAGATTCTCTTTCATTGGATTTATCAAGCAGACATTGTAATGTAAATCCTTCACACTGTCATTTTCCAAGAAACTCCTCTTTGTATGCATGATAATAACTCGTAAGGAACATGCTTGTTTTTTGCCAATTATCATCAGCGGGCGCTCCCCATCTCTTGATCTACACTTAAGCCTGGTATGATTGATGTTATTATGGACTTTTTGATACTCTTTAGATAAATGATGAATATTGCCCATCTACATGTTCCTTTATTTTACAGTATTACAAGAACATTTGCATCGGGAAAAACAGAAAAAGTGATCTTTCAAGTTCTTAAAGAATTAGGTCTTCCAAGTGGAAAGGTATTTATTTCTTTTTATTGCGTTTCTTTGGCCTTAAACTCAAATGCACAACCCCAGTGTTAAAATTATTTATTTATTTTTCATCCAAGTCTTTTGTCCTGAGTTTAAGGTTCTTTTTTTCCTTTCTGTCGTATTTAGAAGATGATCCAGAGTCTAAGTACTTACCACTAAGATATTGGTTGAGCAAAGGGTGGCCACTTGTGGAGCCGGAGCTGGTCACTACTTGCCACGTTCTCTGTTTACAGTGTGCACTGACAGTGCACTCTCTTGCCGGCTCATCACTTCTCATCAGAGTCGACGAGTCAGCGCACTGTCACTGTGCATTAAAATTAGTATTGCACAGTGACAAGATACTACTGAGCATACGTCAGAATTGGCAACGGGCACATGCTCAGTGGAGCAGGGACTAGCCCAGCCCGATAAACGGACGTCACTGCCAAAGCCAAATGGGGATTATTAGCAAATATGTCAATTGGAACTGCTAGCTGTGCAGAAATGTCAGTTTTAGTAAATCCTTATGTATTCGTATCTTTTTTGCTTAGAACTCTTGTTTGTCTCGTTCCTGTGTTATTCCTAATAGAAATGTGCCAGTTAGGGTTGTGTTGCCAGATACTCTGTGCAGCCAGTGCTGCAAGTCTCAAGCAGTGTAGGGACACACCCCTATGGAAAAGAGAAGGTTAACACCCATTTGTCAGTTTATTGATACATTGCAGAGTTATAGAAGAATTATTATATTACGGGTTAAAGTCAGGAGTGTTATCAGGTCCTCTGTACACACTGGAGGATGTAATTTGTGAAAAGTTTAGAAAACGTTCCTGCATTTAATCAGTTTTTTTTACCAAAATGAAGATCATAAATTATTAGATTTCAGTAGAAAAACTTTACCAAAAGAAAGGTCTCCATATTTTTCTGGAGTCTGTGTATATGTGGCGATTTTATTTTATTTGTGTGTATAAAATATCGAGTGTCTTCCAAGTTGAAAGCGCCTTAAGAATAGACCGGTGACTTCTTTTAATCGCTTTGTGAAATTGAAGCGGTAAAAAAAAGCTGAAAGAGACTGGATATAGTATCAGTAAGTTGTTTTTACATTTTCATGCTTTTATGTGTTTATTTAGTATTTTTCGGGTTATGTCATATTCAAATACCCTTAAAAAGTAATATTTGCTTGTATAGGACTGTCTTTAGATTTCTGAAAATACACCTAATATTAAAGGAGCCTTAAGAGGAAAATTAGATTATTTGGTCTTAAAGGGTAAATTCAACAATGTTAAATTTTCTTTCTGTTACAAGTTCTCGGTGTTTGCAAATGTTATGCAATGAAATTACTCCAATTTGCTTCCATGACTACATGATCGCTATGGAAGCAGAGAGGACATGGGATGATGGCTAGCAACACGAAAAGGGAGGAAAATTAGTTGGCAGCAAGAAAGGAAGGAAATGAATTGCAAAAAAATTCTCATTTGTCTTGGTGACTTCAAATGTATCGGTTGTTGGGTCTGTGACCATCATCTCTAGGACAAAGATATGTGTCTGTTTGATTACCCAGCTTTTTCACCGCCCTCCTTTATTTAATACGAGCTTAGATTGGAAATGTAAAGGCTGTGTACACCTTGGCACAGAAATATATTTATTGTTTATTTGATAAATGCAAAGTTCATTAACCTTTTTCCATTTGGCTGCTGCAGAGTGGCTACAAATCCTTTAGCAGGCTCCTTGGTTTTACGAAAAAGTTTCAAGTCTTTCAGTGCTCCTCGCTCTTTCTGCTCTCGCTCAGTTCTCTCGATGTTACACATAGCAAGATTGAAGAGGTTGTGAACATATCTGTAGTGGAGAGGAGAGAAAGTAACTCTTGGAGGGTATAGACTAATGGTAATAGGTGAGGAGGAAAGCATATGGAGAGAAAACAAGTAAGGAATAAGAGCTAAGATGGTACATGATAGCAAGTGAAGTCAGCAGCACCCTGAAGACACAGACCTCCTATCCAGTATTACACCATAACAAAATCTAAAACTTGGATCCAGCGGAAAACTCTACATCATGGGGTCTGAAAATATATTAAGATATGGGGATTGCAGCTTGAAACTATACCTGAATGATTACTCCAATCTTAGCAAGCTACTACAAGTGTAATATTTAGCAACTTCCAGCACTCTCATAGAGAAAAAATTAAAAGGTGGCGCGCATGCGTGGCCATCGCTGTACTCTAAGACGATAATTCAGAATCCTTTTCTCAGAGTAACTGAGGATCCCTACTGACTAACCCACAGCAACCAGCAAATTATCACCTCTCCGATGGACAGGTGATAGCTTACTAAGATAGGAATAACCATTTTTATCTATAGTCCAAATGCAATCCCACTTCTCCCAGAAAAGCCCAAAAACCCTGATCAGAGCCAAATAGGCAAGGAACAGGGTCTAGGTTTTGAGACTCCCACTAGCCCAGTCATTTTTTTAATCCTCCAGCGATCTTGACAATGGTACTGCAAAGCTACGTACTGAATTGAGCGGAGATACAGATGATCCGCCACAGATAATGAATAGAGTGGGAATCAAGAATGCACCCCTTCAATTAGCCTCTTTTTGGGATAATTGGGGGTCCCAGCAGTCGATCCCCAGTGATCAGCAAATTTTTCCCTATCTTAGATTAGGGGATAACTTTTTTGTTTTTTTCTTTCATGGTAATAACCCTTTAAATGACTGAAACCTTTGAAAAGTGCATGAAGCATGCATGTGTTTAGTGTATTTAACGTACGTCGTTTCTACTTTGCAGAACGATGAAATTGAGCCGTCTGCTTTTACATTTGAGAAGTTCTATGAACTTACACAAAAGATTTGCCCCAGAACGGACATCGAAGAGCTCTTTAAAAAAATGTAAGTTGAAGCCTTTAGTTTAGATTTTAGTTTCCTATAAATTTTATGTAACTGATCCATATTATGTAATTTATACATGTACAGATGTTTCATTTGGTTAAATATGTAAATGTTATTAGAGCTTTATAATTGAGACCATTAAATCCAGCATGCTACAGATGTACCTGACACCTGTTTCGGTCTGGCTGTTACTAACTATCTACAGATTAACTGGCTTGATTAGATATTAACAAACTTGTAAACTAATAAAAACACAAAATTAATAGACTATGTTTGCTGAAGCACATTCATGATAATTTTGCTTTAAATGTTTTTTTTAAACCTATAATGAATTTTACTTAAAAGAGAACAACTAGAAAAATTATATTACAGAATATTATAAAAAATGGCAAAAAAATGATGATTCTTGTTAGAAGAACAAATCTGCTTTAAACAGCACTTCCTTCTAAGGGTGCTTTCACATTGCGCTTATCTTCACGTCCCTGGGTCCCATCGGGGCTTGAAGTCCGACCCCCCTCAAAATGGGATTTGTACGTATGTGCCATAGACTATAATGGTGCTGGTAGAGCAAGCATGTGTCTTGCCGTGCATCATTTTCGGGCATATATGCCTACTGGAGGCAGATACTGAGACATAGTAGACTGTATCAGGGTGTCCACCTCCGTTATGCGTATACCCCAGAAAATGATGCACAACAGAGCCACATACGCTCTGTCAGCACCATTATAGTCTATGGCCCCGTCAGTAAATATGTCCGAATCCTGTTTTGTGGGGTGGTTCAGACTAAGCCAGGACCTACAAACGTGAAGATAGAAACTTACTGCAATCCTTCCCCATCCGGTTATCTTTGGTTAAGCACAGGTTAAAAAGTGAGAGGGGTTAAGGTGTACTGTCCCTATAATAACCACAATGTGAAAAACTTAATTAAAAGGGTATTCCTTTTTTAAAATGGTGTGGTATATGTCTAGTGTAGTAGTTTGATCGGTGGGAGACAAACCTCTTGGACTTCTACACTTATAATAACAAAGGGTCATATGTCTCTTGAGGAGGTAGTACTAAGGTAGTACTACCGGCCACCTACTTACCAGGGAATGTAATAGACCTCCGCTCTCTGCATAAGGAGATGTCAGGAGCATCACCATGATGTTTCCTCTTCATTGTACTAATTGGTGGGCTTTCAGAAGTCTGATCCCCCCTGATTGTTTAGTGATGACATGTCTTATTGACCTTCATTCTTTCCCTCAGTTCTCCAATAAGAAGGATTGATATCCTAAGTCATGTGGCAGGGCTTATAAATGGACATTAACTCATTTGTATGGATACCATCACTACGTGGCTTCTAGACAACCAACTTAATTCTTCTTAGAATAAAGCTGATTTGCATAAGTTTTTTCCCATGGACAATTGCCTGATCTATAACTCTTACTGTTCTCGACAGGCAGTCCCCGCAAAGGAGAAACAGTATCCTTTAAACCTCTGTCAAAGGTCTCTTACCCAGTTAATTAGTAGACTACTTTGCACTGATGATGGGCAAGAACCCTGATACAGCTTTCCTGTAATGGAGGTCTTTTGGAGAAGAGTCTCATCTGACTAAATATCCTAAATTATGTGACAAGGCCTGACCTATCTTTTTACAACAGTTTGTTGGTGTTGACAAGGAGATACAGTGCCCCCGAGACTTAATAATAATAATAATAATCTTTATTTATAAAGCATTAAGATATTCCGCAGCGCTTTACAGTTTAACAGTTTCAAACACAACAGTCATAGGTAACAACGTTAACAATACAATAATTAAAGCGAAATAAGACGACCCTGCTCGTGAGCGCTTACAATCTACAATGAGGAGGGGGAGATACAAAGTACAGGTGTGTATTTACAATGTTGGTCCAACCATCTTCAGGGGGTGGGGGATAGATGGAAGTAGTGAATGGGCTACAAACACACACAAACATAAAATGACTTTGATTAGTTAACGTGGTAGGTCGCTCTGAACAAATGTGTTTTGAGTGAGCGCCTAAAACTATGCAAATTGTGGATGGTCCTAATATCTTGGGGTAGAGCATTCCAGAGGATTGGCGCAGCACGGGAGAAGTCTTGGAGTTGGGAGTGGGAGGTACGGATTAGTGCAGAGGTTAGTCGAAAGTCATTTGCAGAGCGCAGCGGTCGGTCTGTGTTGTGAATTCTGTGGTCAAGCTCCCTCCTGTGGTCATGAGTGGTACTTCGGCTGGTTCTGTCTATGAGCTTCCTCTGGTGGATGTGAGTGGGGCTGCAGCTTCTGAGTTTCCTTCCTCAGGTGACGAGGTTAAGTCGTTAGGTGCTGCTCTATTTAACTCCACCTAGTTCTTTGTTCCTGGCCTCCAGTCAATGTTCCAGTATTGGTCTTGCTCTCTCCTGGATCGTTCTTGTGGCCTGTCTGCCCTGCATAAGCTAAGTTTTGCTTGTGTTACTTTTGTTTGCTATATTTTCTGTCCAGCTTGCTATATTGGTTTTTCTTGCTTGCTGGAAGCTCTGAGACGCAGAGGGAGCACCTCCGTACCGTTAGTCGGTGCGGAGGGTCTTTTTGCACCCTCTGCGTGGTTGTTTGTAGGTTTTTGTGCTGACCGCAAAGCTATCTTTCCTATCCTCGGTATATTCAGTAAGTCGGGCCTCACTTTGCTAAAATCTATTTCATCTCTGTGTTTGTATTTTCATCTTTACTCACAGTCATTATATGTGGGGGGCTGCCTTTTCCTTTGGGGAATTTCTCTGAGGCAAGGTAGGCTTATTTTTCTATCTTCAGGGCTAGCTAGTTTCTCAGGCTGTGCCCGAGGCGCCTAGGTCTGGTTAGGAGCGCTCCACGGCTACCTCTAGTGTGGTATGATAGGATTAGGGATTGCGGTCAGCAGAGTTCCCACGTCTCAGAGCTCGTCCTATGTTATTAGTAACTATCTGGTCACTTTGTGAGCTCTTAACCACCAGGTCCATTGTGTTTCTGAATCACCAGTTCATAACAGGTCTGGCCGATAGACAGAAATGAGGGAGGAGATGTGAGGGGGTGCTGCACTGTGAAGAGCTTTGTGGGTGAGAACAAGTACTTTGAATTGTATCCTGTAATGTAGTGTAATGACTGGCGAGACTATGTACTATAAGAGACTTCTTATAGTATACAAACCCCATCAGAACACTGGCCGAGAAGCTCCTCTCGAAGGAGTAACTTCTAACTGTCAAACCTTGGCATGGGGATTGTTAGAGATATTGAGGGATCTTTGTATACTTTGTCTGGTTGTTCTCTTTTAAGTGCTGTAACAATCCCTGGTTATGCAGGATACACTGTAAAACTAACGGTTTAGCACTTTCTCTCAATGCTGTTACATCAGTGTGTCGTTAGATATTTATATATAAAACTACATATCTATGTTCTATGGAAACTTACTTATTCTAATAAATTTCTTTTCAGCAATGGAGACAAATCTGATTATTTAACGGTAGACCAATTAGTGAGCTTTCTAAATGAAGTAAGCTTTTTCATACATTAACTTCTATGAAAGTCTGTCTGCCGTGGCTTGCCTCTTACAACCTACCATTGCATGTGTCATCCAATCAGCCAGCCTGTGTTCCTGATCTGCTGACCTTCCTTCCTTATACTACAAGGGTAGGCAATCCTCTGCATTGTCAGCTATTGCTAAATCACCTCTCCCATTACTGACTGACAATGACGGGAAAGGTAATTTAGCCGCCACCGCCCCGGCTGAAGGGTTGCCTAGCCTTGTTCTGTGTGAACCTCTAGGTGAAACCGGTAAATTGCTTCCCCATTTTTCCCTTTTGCTTATTTCATGTTTGCTTCCTCAGTGGCTTTGTAATGACTCCATATATGTGCTGATGCGCTCCTCTTGTTGGGTGATTGTTTTTCTGTAGAAATGTTATATTTTTTACTGTTTTTTTTGACTGTGTATTTATGCCTCATGCCTCTGTTGTAATGATGCAATCGATTTTCTTCCGCTTGTCATGCTGCACAATCTGATGAACAGAAATGTGCAATAAAATATTATTTATTTGTTATAAAGAGGTTCTGTTACAGTGGCACACACTAGGATTTGCTGCAGACTGTGCCTGATGCAGCAGCTTGTCCCCGCGATAAGCCATTCTATGGTAATTGCCCTAAATCATCTATTAGAAGCCTGGAGAAGGTTTATACATAACTGCCGAAAACTGATGTTCACTTGCCATTCACTTTACTGCTATATTTTTTCATATGTCCAGATAATAAAGATCCAAAGCGTTGGGTTATATACAATATATACAATAGTGGCCCCTCAATGCGGATTCA
Organism: Ranitomeya imitator; assembly: GCF_032444005.1. Classification (NCBI taxonomy): domain Eukaryota; kingdom Metazoa; phylum Chordata; class Amphibia; order Anura; family Dendrobatidae; genus Ranitomeya; species Ranitomeya imitator. The sequence continues at coordinate 73,562,901 of NC_091286.1, read as the reverse complement.
GCATCTTAGCATTATTTTGGTCTTTTCCTTGCATGTTCACTTGTCTCAACAAATCCTGAAGTGTGTAGCCTGAAATTACCAATTACTTAAAAAAATTAAAAAAAATCAATGAATGTCGTCTAGGCCATGTGTTTCTATATGTAGCTTTGCAATGTTTGGGATGTGTATTTCAGCATGTTAAAGATTTTACTACCAAGTTATAGTATTTGTTTAGAGAGAAATTGGACGGAATTCAAGAAATGTTAGAAGGGACACTTCTGTATATTTTTAAGTTATACTGCCTTAAATGATGATTGTCGTTACAACAAATTTTGCATAATTAAAAATAGAAGCAATTACGGTATACGAAAAGTAATATATCTCATGATAGAAATCTGCTTCTTTCTCCAATTATATATAAGGAGACATTTCTCCCGCAACCCGTCCAGTGGCACCGCCTTCATTTAAAGGGAACCTGTCACCTGAATTTGGCGGGACCGGTTTTCGGTCATATGGGCGGAGTTTTCGGGTGTTTGATTCACCCTTTCCTTACCCGCTGGCTGCATGCTGGCCGCAATATTGGATTGAAGTTCATTCTCTGTCCTCCATAGTACACGCCTGTGCAAGGCAATCTACTTGCAGACTGCCCATATAATGTATACATTCGGGTTGTCCATGTTCTACTCTGCAATGATGATCTAAAATGTCACTGCAAAGTAAAGCATCTGCACGTGATCGTACAGCCGTGGGAGTGGAGAGCGGGCGGCAAGAGACACCTGAGCTTCCCATAGAAGTGTATTACCATCTCTGCCGTCTCGATTAATGTATACACAGCACATAACAAGCACTGTGTATACAGTAAGAGGAAATGCCAACGGTGCTTCCTCCTGCTGACCCAGCGCTACTTGTCGGGAAGGGGCAGGAACTGCTGGATCATAGGAGACCCAGCTCTGCTGGGGCTAATATAACAGCCCCAGTTCAGGGGAAAATGAAAGAAAAATAAATACATGTTGAAATAATTAGCATAGGTCTTTTATCAACTTATGGGGAGAGCAATATGTGAAATTAATAAATAATAAAAATAAATATATAAATAATAACTAAAACATAAATAATAAAAACAAAAATTTGCCACCAATCCAAATCATAGTTACTAGTGAAGCATGGCAAAACGTGCGTTGGGGTATTTCACCCCTACAAGGCCTATATTGATGTGCTGGCTACTATTTTATATTACTGATAGTTTTCTAAACTTTCCTCTGACTCTTCATGGTGTTTTTCATTAATGGGGTCGCCTCGTATGTCCTATTGGGCAAGAGATGTACAGTACATCATAAAGAGAGGTCATCCGTTTGGGATATCCAAAAATCAGCTGGGCATGTCAGGAAAGGGAAACGAGTCAATAAACTGATCACCCTGGTGGCTTTACAAGAGCAAACATCATCGATAGATGTCCTTTACTTGGACAGATTGGCTAAAATGTGAGACTTTGAGTAACTTTGCACAATATTGTAAAATATGGACAGCCATTGATTTTATTAAACCTTCCGCAATACCATCCTGGCCACTGCAGGAGATTAGCGCCACTTCAGTTTCCCTCAACATCTGATTTTAATGCATCTCCAGTAGGATTTCTTGCAACAATACCAAATACGTGCGGTTTTAATTTATTTTTAATGGCTCATTTTTAATGGAGGAAAAGGGGGTGATTTGAACGTTTGTGTTTTTTTTTAATTTTTTCCTATTTTTAAACACTTTTTTCCTTTTTACTTTATTTGAAGCTACGATCATCTGATCGCTTGTAGTGTACATAGCAGTGCTCTAGCACTTCTATGTATAACATAAATCACAATCTCCTATGCTATACACTGGATAGTGTAATATCAGGCACAGGGGTCATCAGGAGATCCCAGGCTGTCATGGCAACCCATCAACACCCCATGATCACTTCATAGGCGCGCTGATGGGCGGGTGTAATGACGTGGCCCCCTGCCGGTGCGTAGTAGATGCCACTGTCAGAAATTGACAGCAGCATTTAATAGGTTAACATGTATGTCAAAGGTCGTGAAGGAGTTAAAGGGAATCTGTCACCAGATTATTGCTACCTCACCTGAGAGCAGCATAATGTAGAGAAAGAAACCCTGATTTCAATTATGTGTCACTTAGCTTACTGCGTGCAGCAGCTGTGACACAGTCACAGTTATTAGATGGGGCGTGTAGCAGAGCTCAGAAAGCTAACCCCGCCCACACTACAGCTTTCTGTGTACATTGTTTATTGACAGAGAGCTGCTAATCAGTGCTGGGGGCGTGGTCGGACCAGGTCTTAGCAGGCAGTGATAATCTCCAGCAAATAAAATACTCATTGTATTGAAGAAATTACACACGGCCTAATAAGTGGCACATCGTTGAAATCAGTGTTTCAGCCTCTACCTTATGCTGCTCTCAGATTACATAGCAAAAATACCTTGACAGATTCCCTTAAAGCCATAATTCTTCTGTGTAAGATATAGTGCTGTGCACCATCCACAAAAACTTTCAATAGGTTTCCTTGATAGAAATGAATACAGACGGTTGTTAAGTACACGGCAGACCTATACACAAGCACCAAGGCAACAAGTAGCAGGATTTAGGTCATTAAACCCATGGCTGCATGCCGATTTCCTGTGGAGAAAAATGTTGCTTAGCGGAAAGTAAGATATACGTCTATGTTTTGTAAATGGTTTTTGGAGAAATGATGGTAAATTAATAATCCCTCATTCATCTTTTGCAGACTGATTGTCAATAGATATTGATTAGATAATGATTCCTGTACTTCAGATTAAACCTTTTGAAAAGTGTGGTCTTGTTGATTTGCCGATTTTGGTGCACTTACCAGTTTACTATGACCAGGAACGTTCCTGATTCTCATGCTCTGTTACTTGCGATCCACTCTTTTTTGAGTGGGCCAGAATGGCACTCAGCCTATTCGCCTATTTGCTACCAGGCATATAGTTAGGGGAGACCCGTTTACCCCTTTTTCGTTCAGCAGAGCGCCATTGCACCGCTCAATCGTCTCTTGACATTTCTACCCCTAAATACACTCTCCCCTGATGAGGCCCATGAGAAGGGGCCCAAATGCGTAGGAACATTGGGGTTCATTATCATTAGGTCATAATTGGATATTGCCCTTGTTAGGTGGGAGCCACTCACATGGGGCACGACAGGGGGCAATAGGTACCAAACACCCCTTCTTCTCCGGAGTGGTCCTCCGTTATTAATCTCTACAGGAACCGGTAAGATCTATCCAATTTCTTTTATTTTGCACTGTTGTTCTCTTGGGCACTTTCTTTGTCATTATTTTGTCAGAAGTATTTGAGCTTTATTGGTGTTTTGTCTGTTTTTGTGAGCAATTTTAACTTATGATAGTAAATGGTTCTCATGCTGCATGTTGACTATTGCCCTAGGAAATCAGGTAACACATTCTAGGTCCTACATTTGGATCTACAGGCAATGAAGGGACCTGAGCTCAGCCCAACCAGTGGCTTGTTAAAGTATTCACCCCCTTGGCTTTCAACCTATTTTGTTACGTGTGACGCATCAGCACTAAATAGTCTAAGTTGGTAAAGTGAAGTGAGAAAAATCTAGGCAACAATTAAATTCATGGGATCAAATAAATACAAACTGACATGTGCAAAAAAATTCTGGTGCAAGCAATTCCCCTCATAACTCACATGTTTAGTGAAAGGAAGTCCCCCTGTGTGCAATCTAAGTGTCACATGGTCTGTCAGTATATAAACTTCACCTTTTCTGAAAGGCCACAAAGGTTGGAACACCATTAAGCAAGAGGCACCACTAACCAAACACCATGAAGACCAAGGAGATCTCCAAAGAAGTCAGGGACAAAGTTCTTGAGAAGACACGTCAGGGTTGGGTTCTAAAAAATATACCAATATCTGATGATCCTCTGGAATACCATCAAATCCATTATCATCAAATGGAAAGAACATGGTGGCGTAACAAACTTGCCAAAACTCTCAGCCCAGGCCAGGAGGGCATTAATCAGAGAAGCAGGACAGAGACCAAAGGTAACCCTGAAGGAGCTGCAGAGTTCCCAGGCAGAGACTGAAGTATCTGTCCATACTACCACAGTAAGCCATACACTCTATAGAGGTGGCCTTTACGGAAGAGTGGGCAGAAAAAAAATCCTTTATTTATACACAAAAATTGTAAGACTGGTTTTCAGTTTGCCAAAAAACATGGGAGACTCCTCAAATGTATGGAGGAAGGTGCTGGGGTCAGATAAGACCAAAATTGAACTCTTTGACCACTAAGGTAAACGCTATGTCTAGCGCCAAACTAACACAGCTATTCACCCGAAGAACACTATCCCGACAGTGAAACATGGTGGTGGCAGTATCATGCTGTGGGGATGTTTTTCGGTAGTAGGGATAGGGAAAATGGTCCAAGTTGAGGGGAAGATGAATGGTGCTGAATGCTGGGATATTCTTGAGCAAAACCTGTTTCAGTCTGTCAGTGATTTGAGATAGGAATGAAAGTTCACCTTCAACAAGACAATGACCCAAAGCATAATGCTAAAGCAACACTCGAGTGGTTTTAAGGGAAACTTGTCAATATTTTGGAGTGACCCAGTCAAAGCTCAGACCTTATTCCAATTGAGAGTCTGTGGTCAGGCTTGAAGATTACTGATCACCAAAGGAAACCATCTATCTTGAAGGAGCTGGAGCAGTTTTGCCTTGTAGAATAGCCAGAAATCCCACTGGAAAGATGCGGAAAGCTCATAGAGACTTATCCAAAGCGACTTGCAGCTGTAATTTCCGCAAAAGGAGGCTCTAGCTAGTACTGACTTTAAGGGGGGTGAATAGTTATGCACACTGAAGTTTATAGTTATTTTGTCCTATTTGTTATTTGCTTCACAATAAAAAGAAAACCAAATATGCACAGTTGTATTCATGTTCTTTTCATGAACTGATGCAAACCCTCAAAAAAACTGTAATTCCAGGTTGTGAGGTAGCAAAACATGAAAAATGCCAAGGGGGTGAATACTTTCACAAGACTTGTACGTACAGTAGCAATTAGGACCATGACCTCTGTAGATTGGGATGTGATTTGATAAAAAACACAACTTGTAATTCATGAAATAAAGGGTTACGTAATAGTAGAGGAAAAAAGGAAAGCCCCTTAGTTTCCCTGCAGCTCACCTGTTAGCAGAGCACTTGCACTGGGGACGGGGAGTGCTGTGGATTCTCAGTATCAGATGGGGGCTGATTCGTAGATTTTTCTTTAATATTGTATTATATTATTGACCTTATTTTGTATAGTAAATGTGATTTGCCTGGTTTTAGACAGCGCATTATTTGTATATATTTTTGAAGAATCCAATAAAAATATGTTTTTCCTTTACGGACAAACAGTCTTTCAGTCTCTCGTCTAAACTCTGCATAGCGAAGAGACAAAGCAAAGTAAAATAATCACGAGTCCAGGCAATCCCCATAATACGGACACATTGCCAACACAAGTCTTGGATCAAGACTATGGGATTCCTTCCAAAATCCAATTCACGTAGAAAACCTCAAGATTCCTGACCTCAGATCAGATTTTCCAACTCCCTGTTAGGTAATGAAAAAAGGCTTTTCCTTTTTTAGTTGTTACTTTTAGTCCTCCTCACCTTCCTACATGGCCCGTGGCCTGGCACCGCGCACAATGCCGCTATCTGTAACAGTGGTGAGAATTCCCGATGGCAGGCGTTTCATAGGGTGAATCTGGAGAATCAAAGACTACAAAAATCATCTTTTGTTTCACTATACGAAGAAATAAATCATTAATACATACAAAAAACGTATTCATACTGAAATTTCTATTACCGGTATATTTCAAGAACATTCCGTTTTTTTCATGTCCTTGCTTTTATATGGCTGTAGATAAAATTACTGGAGTTCTGTAAAACAATAATCATCTGTTGACGCCGTTCCTAGATCTCGGCCATGGATGTAGCACGCGTTACTGATGGAGTTGGGCAATAGCCATGTTGATAGTGTAGACTAGATCCCTGCGACCTCCTCCCATCAGCCTGGATCCCCGGTCCCTCTACTGAATATTAGCCCAGGTGCGACGTAATCATTGTAATCATTGCAGCATGACGACGCAATGGCCTACTAATCAGAAGAGTGCCAGGTAGGAGGAGGTTCACACGGCACTGGTCAGGCAGCCTCAGACTACCAAAATGGTCTACTAAAATGGACCTTTGTCTTGTGAATCTTTGTGCTTGACTTTAGTTACTAATCATACTTACGGGGAACTTGCCAGCAATGTTGATCCGCCTACACTTTAACCTTGATGAAACAAATTCAAACGCATAACCCTTGCATTGCGCTTGGTGATGTAAGGCATCCGCTCGGCCATGGACACAATGCCATTAAGCGCTTGGCGTACAGATTTATGTTGTGACATTGATCCAGAAGAGGTTTGGCTCTGTAGTAACTGAATCAGCAGAGCGTTGGCGACTTTTATGCTATGTGCACCTCAGCACTTGGGTGACGGTGACCTCCATCATGATACAGGAAAGTTATATATCTTTTTACCGTGTTAGCCAGTGAATAGAAAACTTTACGTGATCCTCACTTTGTGGATGAGTTGCTGTGGAAAATAGAAAAAATTGGAGTCAGGCTCAACAGGACTGGATTTTCCTTTTGTTTTTCTTTTTACTCATGAGTAAGACTGCTTAGTACAGTCGAAACGCGTCGACTGGGTCATGTCGACCATGTAAATTTTTCTTTTGTATGCACCATATTTTCTTTTGAAAAATAAAAAGAAAAGGAAAATCCAGTCCTGTTGAGCCGGACTCCAATTTTTTTTTTTATTTTCCTTGATGCCTGAGCCCCAGGTGGATGAGTGTGGAGCAACTGGGTGAGCTGGAATCAAGTTTTTATAAGTTGCTGTGGTTCCTAAACGTTTCCACTTTTCAATAATGCCAGTCAATCTTGATTGCGGAATATTAAGGAGGGAAGAAGATTCATGAAGTGACATGTTACTCCGGTGACGTCCTATTACAGGACCGCAATGGGACTAAATGATAAACCTGAATTCAATGATAGAGTTGTGTCCCAATTAGTGATGAGCGAACGTGCTCGAATAACGTCTTATCTGAACATGCTCGGGTGTTATCCAAGTAACAATGGTTTTATGAAAACTACAGAAAGCAGCTCAGTATGTGGCACATTGCTGGAATCAGGGTCCTTGTGATAGATTCCCTATAATAATTTGCTATCGATTATCCACCTACATCACAATTATATGCCTCTATCTGACAATAGTGAACAAATACACTTCTTGGAATATAAAATGTTTTATACTATTTAGCTTATTTTTTTTAATAAAAGCTTCATGGTTATGTGTTGTCGGATGTGCTTGCATGTTAGATATCATTTTTCTTTAAAACAATTACCGGTATACAGAAAAATAGAAAAATCAACTTAAAGGGTTTGTCCGAATTTACCTCCCCAAATTTCAAACACGAGGGATGATTATAAAATAATTAAATGATGTCTTCTCCCCAGCTCATTGTGTCATATGAGGTATGTGATGACATCCCTGTCCTTGTACCTGACCGCTGCAGTCAGTCACTGGCCTTAGTGCCCAAACAACAGGACTTGACTTTATGGTGACCACCACGGGTGGCCTGCCCTAGATCCACAGCGCAGAGTCGGACAGCCCTATTAAGTTGCCTCTATGAATATTGTCTATTCCTGCTGATTTTGGCGAGACTCGTATAAAGTATATGGGGTTCTTCCAGCTCTCTCCTGATGGCAGATGTCAGCAGAAACAAGGATTGGGCATAATGATTTCACCCTGCCCAATCTTTTCATGGGAGATTATCTGTCATCAGAAGTGTCGCCCCCATTCAGGACACCCTAGTTCGGGCATGCATGTCTATGGGTCATGGGTGGAGTGGGCAAATATAGCTGTTAGCAAATGACCATGATGCTGGCAGTGACCTAGGGTTCAGCCATTGTTATGACACAGGTATGTAGCGCTCTGTGATGAGCACGCACATTGCTTAATTCTAATTTCCTTTTCATGTGTAGAGTCAAAGAGACCCCCGGCTCAATGAAATCTTGTTCCCGTTCTTTGACACTAAGCGGGCCATGCAGATCGTAGAGATGTATGAACCTGATGAAGAATGGAAGCGAAGAGGTAGGGCTGTCTGGACTCAGGACGATTTCCGGGTGTAATTATTTTGCTCATGCCCATTGGCACCCCAACGACATAAATAGCGAGGCCCTTTAGCCCGGCGGTGGGGATGCATAATAGAGCAATTTAGAAGCCATATGGGCTATGGAGTCGGTAAGCCAAACCCACTCCTCAATTTCCATGACTCCGACTCCACCAAAATGGGCTCCGACTCCAACTCCACAGCCCTGTTTAGAAGCCATATGGGCTTCCTGATAACCTGCCCAGACTCGTGCACCACCGGCTTCATTTACAGTGAAAACATCTCATCTGTAAGAGCGGAGATCCAAAATGTAATCCAGACAAAACGTTCATTGAAAATGTGACTTTGTACTGACACCGCGACCTAGAAGATGGAGCTCAGGTTCCAAATCTCCGCGGCTCGCAATGCGATTTTAATCTCAATTACTTTGGCCTCTTCTTGTCTCATGTAAAATTAGGGTCATGCAGCCAGACAGAAATCGTCTCGCTGAATTACGGATAGCCCTGTGTGCTGTAACCATAAAGACCAAGGGCGTCTCTTTCTTCATTTCTTCTTTTTTTTCAGGCCACATATCTAGTGATGGATTTTGCAGATATTTGATGTCTGATGAGAACGCGCCAGTCTTCTTAGACCGCTTGGAGCTGTACCAGGAGATGGAGCACCCGCTGGCGCACTACTTTATTAGCTCCTCCCACAATACCTACCTTACCGGCAGACAGTTCGGAGGCAAATCTTCAGTGGAGATGTACAGACAGGTCCTATTAGCTGGATGCAGGTTGATATTGTTTTTGTGTGTTTTATACTTTATGCTGAGAGCCAGTACATTAATAAACGTTTTCGTGCAGCCAGTAATGGTATATCTTATTGAGTGTACTGATTTTCAAGGTAATTTACAGTCTAGATACACAACAAAAAGGGCAGTAAATGTATCGTGAACCAAAAACCTTACAAAACTACATGTCAATAAACCACACTATGTGGGCATTTTTCTTAAAGTGACTTTGTCAGCAGGTTTTTGCAGTTTAATTTGAGAGCAGCATGTTGCAGTGGCAGAAAGCCTGATTCCAGGGATATGTCACTCATTAGTAGGTGTGCTGTAGTTTCAATACAATCAGTGTTTAATCAGCAGGAGATTATCACTAGAGGACTAGATCTTGTCAGGCTTATTTGTGTGACCCCGCCTCCACTATTGATTGGCTGCTTGCTGACAATGCACAGTATGTGAGCGGGGTTATATACAGCTCAGTATTCTGAGCACTGCTAGACCTTTAACAGAGAACATAAGGATTGTGTCAAAAGTGCACCAAACAGCTCAGTAAGTGATACATCACTAGAATCAGGGTCTCTTCCCTAAATAATGTTGTTTTCAGATAACAAAAACCTGCTGACAGATTCCTATTAAGTTTTCTTTGATTAAGAGGTTTCTATTGCTTACAGCCTTAATCCTCTGACCGCCTACAGGCTGTTACCATTCTGCTTATCAGAGGGGTGTGTCCTTACCGCCTGGCATTGTCAGACATGACTAGGCAGTATCATGTTGTGTATGGACACCCCCCAACTGGTAACACTCAATTGCCAATTTATTCACAGATTTCAAGTAGGAATAACTGAGAAACGGCAGCCGCGTAATCACTGATAACTACTGGAAAAACTTTTCATTGTGGAATTAGCATTTATATATTTGAACTTTACATGTATTTTTATTTTCTATGAAGGTGCGTTGAATTGGATTGCTGGGACGGTAAAGGTGAAGATCAGGAGCCTATCATAACACATGGGAAGGCGATGTGCACAGACATCCTCTTTAAGGTATTAGTAGTGTTGCACGTGAATCTGTACAATTTCATTTCATGTCATTTACGTCTACGGTATTGGTGCATAAGTGTTAACAATATATTCTATATTTTATTTTATGAAGTGTACGGTGTTGCCTGATTGGATCGTCTCGAGCCGCAGTCTCAAACCTGTGGTTTTAAAAGATATGGACACCTTTGGTGGCATTTTTTGCATTTTGGTTTCCGTAATAGGTTTGCCCACTTTGGCTTTTATAATCGCTTTAATGGCTGCAGAATGAGTTAACAGAGAATCTGTCAGTGAGCTGGCTCTGACAGAGAGTTTACCTATAGCATCTGTCTATTTCTGAGCTGTGTTTTGACCACTAAAAGTTCAGCTCAACTTTGAGGTGGTTATATATTACCTGAGAGCAGCTCAGAAAAATACAGACATTAGAGTAACAAACTACCCGTCAGAACATGCCCACCGATGGTTTCTTAGGCCTCTTTCACACTTCAGTCTTTTGGCGTCAGTTTGAATCCGCCATTTTCGTCAAATAGCGGATCCGCCATTTTTTTTTGGCGGACCCGCTATTTTCCCATAGACTTGTATTAGCGACGGATTGTGGCGGATGGTCGTCCGTTCCATCTGACATGTGACGGATCCGTCGAAATTTGGCGGACGTTGTCTAGACATTGACGGACATTGCAAAGTTTTTTGTCTGCGCCAAAATGGCAGATCGCGACCGCCATTTCCTAGAATGGCCGCCTATGGGCGATGGATCCGTCGCAACCGTCATTTGGCGAATCTGTCGCCCCAATCCGCTTTTTCAATTGAGCTTGCTCCAAAAAGTAGATATTTTTCCCAGATACACGGATGCGTCAAAAAAACGGATCCGTTAGAACCGTTTTCTCAACAATTTTGACGGATCCGTCAATCCGTCATGATGACGGAGCAGACTGACGCCAAACAACTGAAGTGTGAAAGGAGCCTTAGTTAACGCATTTTGCATAAATAAAGACATTTTTTAAAGCAAAGTCTCAGCATTCTTCTTATTCCGTAAACCCTTCTGATTTAATGGTGTGTAGGGGTATTGAGGTACTTACCGATTGCTGTCGTCTCTGGTTTCCAGCGCTGCCCCGATCCTCTTCTTCATGCCCACAGCTTTGCTGGCTCGTGTAGCATCTAATGTGTGGGGCAGTCGCTGCTTCCCCAATGTTACCCAACAGAACGCAGAGCAAGGCTCCATAGACTAACACTGAGAACGTGACTTCTGCTCCACACTTGTATGAGCCGGCTGGTCTGGTTTCAGGACACGTGGGCCAGTGGAGCGGAGAAGATTGTGATCAGTAAGTATTATAACGCACACACCAATAAGTATAGAATTAGAAGGGATTACGGAAGAATTATTTGCAGACACTCCTTTTTGAACTTCGTAATAATAAGTGAAATATTAAGGAAACGGTAATGGAGATGTCATACCCTAAGATGCTTTTTCACTTACTAGAACTGGCGATTTATTTTTCAGGCTATAATTCGGCAATAAACCATGAACTTGGTCTCCCCGCGCAGCAAACACCTACTATTTCTACTTATCAACTTGATATAAATCTGAGACACGAGAACTGTATTTTATTGAACGTAGCGAGTGCAAACATGTTACAAGAATAGATAGGTTATAAAAAAAATCGAGAAAATGAGGCTGACGTTCTTATTTGGAAATTTGTGCCAAGTCGTCATGCCATATTTACTTCCAGTCTTAACTTTGCTCTTTCCTAACTTTCTGCATTTATTGGAAATGACGTTTCAGATACAAATGCGGTGAGGCTGAAATTCGCATTGTGATGCCATGTTGAGTAGGGGCAAATATCGGGAAGTTTCCATAGGGCTGAAGGAAAAACTACTGTAATGTGGTTTTATAAACAGTTTAGTAAAGAAACAGCTCAAGGACAGATTCAGCTCTGCTGCTCCTTATACCTTATACACACGTGTATGATTCCATAATTTGGAGCTTCTAGAAATCTGCAGGCCCACACTATAACTATGTGTGCTTATCCTTTAATATGGAGTCACAGATATAGCTTTTTTTTTTTACATAAAGAGCAAAAACCTAAGAGAAAAATTGTTTCCCTGTTAAATTGGATTCCATAGAGCATTGTTTTTGGAAGAGAATCGGTGCCATATGGAGCACACATAGAGTCTGTGTAAGGCCGGGGTCACACTTGCGAGTGCAATGCGAGAAACTCGCGCGAGTCTCTCACCTTAACCTTCGGCCGGCTGAGTAGGTACAATTATAACTATTCCATTTTAAAATTGCAATAACTTTTTTTTTTTCGAAAAGCCGTAGAGGGCTGAAATTTCGTGACATCTCTGCAGTTTTGGTCCAGAATATATTGGCCAAATTTCAATAAAATATATATGCAGCCTGACGAAGGTTAATACCTGGCACTGTCGCCGGCACTCGGGACTGGCATAGAAATACATGCAGCCGCACGCTCCGGTCCCGAGTGCTGGCGGCAGTGCCGTGTATTGAGGCGAAAGACTCACGCGAGTTTCTCACATTGCACTCGCAAGTGTGACCCCATCCTAAGATGGAACCTTAGGAACTCTAAGTACCTCTCCCTACAGTCCGCGCGCATAGTAGTACCATATGCATAAGACCTTATATAGACTGGTGTATGGAGTTTGATTGACCATTGGATGTAAACCAGGAGATGCACACATTAAAGAGGACCTATCACTAGCCATAAATACTGTATATATGAATTTTTTAGCCAGCTGGTCTATTGAATCTGGTACTGTTTTTGTTTTGTTCCTGCGTCTGTATATTCCTGAGATACGGCGCTTCATATCTGTACGTAAATGCAGTCTTTTTATTCAAATGGGCGTGGTCCTGAATTGTTCTCTGTGGGTGTCCTCATGAGAATTTCAGAATCACACTCCTTTGACTAAGGGCTCATCTCCACTTGTGTGAGAAAAAAACGGTCCGATTTACGGACCGAAAAAACTGATGTAACGTCTGCGAGTGTCATGCGATTTTTTTATCGCAACATCCGTATGACATCCGTATTGCTGTCCGATTTTTACGCACGGGTCTCCTTTGAAAAGCCGGTAATTCAGCGCAGAGTACAGTAAAATCACAGTGACAGGTTAGATGAGAGTAGATATATACACATAGAATAGGTATATATACATATATATATGTCAGGGAGACACCTATATATATATATTTATATTTAATGCAGCGCGAGATAGCTTTAAAGCTGGTAATTCAATTACCGGCTTTTGCTTTCTCATTCACAAACCCGACATGATATGAGACCTGGTTTACATACAGTAAACCATCTCATATCACCATTTTTTTTGCATATTCCACACTACTAATGTTAGTAGTGTGTATATGCAAAATTTGGGCGTTCTAGCTATTATATTTAAGGGTTAAATGGCGGAAAAAATTGGCGTGGGCTCCCGCACAATTTTCTCCGCCAGAGTAGTAAAGCCAGTGACTGAGGGCAGATATTAATAGCCTGGAGAGGGTCCATGGTTATTGGCCCCCCCCCCCCCCTGGCTAAAAACACCTGCCCCCAGCCACCCCAGAAAAGGCACATCTGGAAGATGCGCCTATTCTGGCACTTGGCCACTCTCTTCCCATTCCCGTGTAGCAGTGGGATATGGGGTAATGAAGGGTTAATGCCACCTTGCAATTGTAAGGTGACATTAAGCCTAATTAATAATGGAGAGGCGTCAATTATGACACCTATCCATTATTAATCCAATTGAAAGAAAGGGTTAAAAAAATACACACACACATTATGGGGGAGCTGGGAGCTGGGAGCTGTCAAGGAAAGTTCCCACGATCTATGAACAGCCAGCAGAGGGCGCCTCACCGCAAATGAAGCTAAATATAGCTCATTGATCTATATTTAGACTCATTCCCCAGGGTTTTGCAGCGAGGAGTAGCATTGCATTAGCAAAGCTCCTGGCTGCAAAATGTTTTAACCCCTTCAGAAGGATTTACATCGTTGGACTTTACAGATCTGTGAAAGGTAAGTATATTGTTGGTTTATTTATTTTTTTTGTCACAGAACGAGGGTCTTCACTGAGTGGATTGGGCGTTAAATAAAAAATTACAACAACCTTTGTTTTTATTTCATTAAAATAATTTTTAATAATGTGTGTGTGTATTTTTTTAACCCTTTCTTTCAATTGGATTAATAATGGACAGGTGTCATAATTGACGCCTCTCCATTATTAATTTGGCTTAATGTCACCTTACAATAGCAAGGTGGCATTAACCCTTCATTACCCCATATCCCACCGCTACACGGGAATGGGAAGAGAGTGGCCAAGTGCCAGAATAGGCGCATCTTCCAGATGTGCCTTTTCTGGGGTGGCTGGGGGCAGGTGTTTTTAGCCAGGGGGGGGCCAATAACCATGGACCCTCTCCAGGCTATTAATATCTGCCCTCAGTCACTGGCTTTACTACTCTGGCGGAGAAAATTGTGCGGGAGCCCACGCCAATTTTTTCCACCATTTAACCCTTAAATATAATAGCTAGAACGCCCAAATTTTGCATATACACACTACTGACATTAGTAGTGTGGAATCTGCAAAAAAAATGGTGATATGAGATGGTTTACTGTATGTCAACCAGGTCTCATATCATGTCGGGTTTGTGAAGGAGAAAGAAAAAGCCGGTAATTGAATTACCAGCTTTAAAGCTATCTCGCGCTGCATTAAATATAAATATATATATATAGGTGTCTCCCTGACATATATATATATGTATATATACCTATTCTATGTGTATATATCTACTCTCATCTAACCTGTCAGTGTGATTTTACTGTACTTTGCGCTGAATTGCCGGCTTTTCTAAGGACACGGGTGCGTAAAAATCGGACAGCACTCGCATGGTGCGAGTGCTGTGCGTTTTTTTTCTCGCACCCATTGACTTGCATTGGCGAGTCTCGTCCGAGAATCTCAGCAATACGCAGCATACTGCGATTTTTTTCTCAGCCGACACAGATTTTTCTCAGTCCGATTTCGGCTGGGAAAAAAATCGCAAATGGAGTGTCACATATTGATTAACATTGGTCCGAGTGCAATCCGATTTTTTATCGGATTGCACTCGTCCGTTTTCCTCACAAGTGGAGATGAGCCCTAACACGAATAAATCTGTCTACAAGGAAGAAGGGTCATATCTCAAGAGAGGTGCAAGAATCAAATAGCAACAACAGCTTTGGGAGAACAGTGGCATTTGGAGCAACAAAAACCAAACATATTTCTGGCAAGTGACGGGTCCTGCCAAACTGTGCACTGTACTACTGTGATTTATTGCAATCTTTAACCCTAAAAGGAAGGCTAGCAAATAAATCCAGATGTCAGATGAGTAAATACAATCCCTTGTCTCTTTTTAGAGCTGATATTGGACCTGCTGTTCTAATATTATTTTATTACACTTCATATGGTTTTATTGTGTCGCTGGATTTGTACGTTATGTAACAGAAGCTTCTGGCTGCAGTTCTCGGCATAATAACCCGCTACGATTATTTAGCCATTAAAGACTCATTAAAAATCCTACCTCTCTGGTCATTTTTACAGGATGTAATACAAGCCATCAAGGAGACAGCATTTGTCACGTCGGAATATCCTGTAATCCTGTCATTTGAGAATCATTGCAGGTACTCATCTTCATTCTCTCCAATCATTGGAAATATTGTGTATTTTTTGTGAGTTTGTAAAAAAGAATATTTAATTTCCTTCCATGTCCCACACCCTAATCCAAAAATGTAATCTGTGCTCTGTAAAGGGAAGCAAAATCTGCAGATATAATAAGTCTACTACATAAAAACAGATCTAACTAAAAGTGCTTTAGTTGTCCATAGCATTTACATCAAAAGTGCTGGTGTTGCCAAAAACTAAAAAGTGCTGGTGTTGCCAAAAACTAAAAAGTGCTGGTGTTGCCTAAAACTGAGGCCGGGGTCACACTACCATAGAACATGGATGAGTGCTATGCAAGAAAACATCGCATAGCAATCAGACCAATGTTAAACTATGGGGCAGCTTACATCACCGTATTTTTTCTCAGGCATATTCTGCGTGCGTGTAAAATCGTAGCATGCTGCAATTGTCACCGAAACTTGACAATTCCAGCCTATGAGTGCCAGAAAAAAATCGCACAGCACTCGGACCATGCGAACACTGTCCGATTTTAATGCACCAGTGTCCTTTGAAAAGCCGCCAATTCATATGCCGCAAACAGTAAAATCACACTGACAGGTTAGAATATAATAGATATATACACATAGAATATATATATATATATATATATATATATATATACTGCTGAAAAAAAAATAAAAATAAAGGGAACACTAAAATCCCACATCCTGGATAGTACTGAATGAAATATTGCAGTTGTAAATCTTTATTCATTACATAGTGGAATGTGTTGAGAACAATGAAACCTAAAAATGATCAACATAAATCACAACTAATATCCCACGGAGGTCTGGAGTTGGAATGATGCTCAAAATCAAAGTGGAAAATGAAGTTACAGGCTGATCCAACTTCAGTGGAAATGCCTTAAGCAGGGATTCAAGCTTCAGGAGGCTAATTTGCATATTCCAGGTGCCTTCTGGGAGAAGCGAAGTCTCCCTAAGCTAGAAGATCGTTGGGTACAGCCGGGACCAGCTGCTTCGAAAGCATCACCAAACCAGGGATTCAAGCTTCAGGAGGCTAATTTGCATATTCCAGGTGCCTTCTGGGAGAAGCGAAGTCTCCCTAAGCTAGAAGATCGTTGGGTACAGCCGGGACCAGCTGCTTCGAAAGCATCACCAAACCAGGGATTCAAGCTTCAGGAGGCTAATTTGCATATTCCAGGTGCCTTCTGGGAGAAGCGAAGTCTCCCTAAGCTAGAAGATCGTTGGGTACAGCCGGGACCAGCTGCTTCGAAAGCATCACCAAACCAGGGATTCAAGCTTCAGGAGGCTAATTTGCATATTCCAGGTGCCTTCTGGGAGAAGCGAAGTCTCCCTAAGCTAGAAGATCGTTGGGTACAGCCGGGACCAGCTGCTTCGAAAGCATCACCAAACCAGGGATTCAAGCTTCAGGAGGCTAATTTGCATATTCCAGGTGCCTTCTGGGAGAAGCGAAGTCTCCCTAAGCTAGAAGATCGTTGGGTACAGCCGGGACCAGCTGCTTCGAAAGCATCACCAAACCAGGGATTCAAGCTTCAGGAGGCTAATTTGCATATTTCAGGTGCCTTCTGGGAGAAGCGAAGTCTCCCTAAGCTAGAAGATCGTTGGGTACAGCCGGGACCAGCTGCTTCGAAAGCATCACCAAACCAGGGATTCAAGCTTCAGGAGGCTAATTTGCATATTCCAGGTGCCTTCTGGGAGAAGCGAAGTCTCCCTAAGCTAGAAGATCGTTGGGTACAGCCGGGACCAGCTGCTTCGAAAGCATCACCAAACCAGGGATTCAAGCTTCAGGAGGCTAATTTGCATATTCCAGGTGCCTTCTGGGAGAAGCGAAGTCTCCCTAAGCTAGAAGATCGTTGGGTACAGCCGGGACCAGCTGCTTCGAAAGCATCACCAAACCAGGGATTCAAGCTTCAGGAGGCTAATTTGCATATTCCAGGTGCCTTCTGGGAGAAGCGAAGTCTCCCTAAGCTAGAAGATCGTTGGGTACAGCCGGGACCAGCTGCTTCGAAAGCATCACCAAACCAGGGATTCAAGCTTCAGGAGGCTAATTTGCATATTCCAGGTGCCTTCTGGGAGAAGCGAAGTCTCCCTAAGCTAGAAGATCGTTGGGTACAGCCGGGACCAGCTGCTTCGAAAGCATCACCAAACCAGGGATTCAAGCTTCAGGAGGCTAATTTGCATATTCCAGGTGCCTTCTGGGAGAAGCGAAGTCTCCCTAAGCTAGAAGATCGTTGGGTACAGCCGGGACCAGCTGCTTCGAAAGCATCACCAAACCAGGGATTCAAGCTTCAGGAGGCTAATTTGCATATTCCAGGTGCCTTCTGGGAGAAGCGAAGTCTCCCTAAGCTAGAAGATCGTTGGGTACAGCCGGGACCAGCTGCTTCGAAAGCATCACCAAACCGCGCGCCGTAAGGACATTATTGCAAGAGAGCTTGGCTGAGTAGATTACACAAGAAGGAAAACACACAGCAAGTCAGCAGGATCTAGGAGCAACATGGCAGATGTGACAACCTACATGGTGAGCTGCAGCATGTGCTACATGTTCACAGATCGACCAGAAGAAGAATCCAATTTCACCTGTCAGAAGTGTAGACTAGTGGCCCTTTTAGAAGAAAAGGTGCGGGGTCTGGAAGAAAGAATAGCAACTTTGAAACTCATCAAAGAGAATGAAGACTTTCTAGACAGAACAGAAGCATCTCTACTGGTCACAGAAGGTGAAAAAAGTGTCAGAGAACCTCCAAAAGCAGATGAGTGGAAGCATGTGACCAAAAGAAGCAAGAAGACCATGGAGAAATCACCAACCACACAACTGAAGAACCGATATCAAATCTTTGTAGAGGATGAAGATGGCACACCTAAGAATGAAGCAATACCAGCAAGCAAAAAAGAAAAGGGCACACAGCAACAAGTGACAGCAAAAAGTACAGCCAAGAAGCAACGAAGAGTGGTGGTGGTGGGAGACTCACTACTGAGAGGCACAGAAGCAGCCATCTGCAGACCGGACATAACTGCAAGAGAAGTATGCTGCCTTCCAGGTGCGATGATCAAGGATGTGACCGATAGGATACCAAAGCTCTTCAGCTCCAAGGACGTCCACCCATTTCTTCTGATACATGTTGGCACCAATGACACGGCAAGGAAGGACCTACCGACAATCTGCAAGGACTTTGAAGAGTTGGGGAAGAAAGTAAAGGAACTGGATGCACAGGTAGTTTTTTCTTCTATCCTTCCAGTAGACGGGCATGGCACCAGGAGATGGAACAGGATCCTTGATGCAAACAACTGGCTAAGACGATGGTGCAGACAACAAGGATTTGGATTCCTGGACCACGGTGTGAATTACTGGTATGATGGACTCCTCGCCAGAGACGGACTACACCTCAACAAACCTGGGAAACACACATTCGCCAGAAGACTCGCTACACTCATCAGGAGGGCGTTAAACTAGAAGAAGAGGGGACGGGAAGAAAAACATTAGACTCGAACAAAGACGACCCAGGAAAACATATTCAGAAGGGAGGTAAGAACATTTCTAAAACAATCCACAGTGAGGAGATTGGAACAAAACAAAATCCTCTAAACTGCATGCTCGCAAACGCCAGAAGCCTGACAAACAAGATGGAAGAACTAGAAGCAGAAATATCTACAGGTAACTTTGACATAGTGGGAATAACCGAGACATGGTTAGATGAAAGCTATGACTGGGCAGTTAACTTACAGGGTTACAGTCTGTTTAGAAAGGATCGTAAAAATCGTAGAGGAGGAGGGGTTTGTCTCTATGTAAAGTCTTGTCTAAAGTCCACTTTAAGGGAGGATATTAGCGAAGGGAATGAGGATGTCGAGTCCATATGGGTTGAAATTCATGGAGGGAAAAATGGTAACAAAATTCTCATTGGGGTCTGTTACAAACCCCCAAATATAACAGAAAGCATGGAAAGTCTACTTCTAAAGCAGATAGATGAAGCTGCAACCCATAATGAGGTCCTGGTTATGGGGGACTTTAACTACCCGGATATTAACTGGGAAACAGAAACCTGTGAAACCCATAAAGGCAACAGGTTTCTGCTAATAACCAAGAAAAATTATCTTTCACAATTGGTGCAGAATCCAACCAGAGGAGCAGCACTTTTAGACCTAATACTATCTAATAGACCTGACAGAATAACAAATCTGCAGGTGGTTGGGCATTTAGGAAATAGCGACCACAATATTGTGCAGTTTCACCTGTCTTTCACTAGGGGGACTTGTCAGGGAGTCACAAAAACATTGAACTTTAGGAAGGCAAAGTTTGACCAGCTTAGAGATGCCCTTAATCTGGTAGACTGGGACAATATCCTCAGAAATGAGAATACAGATAATAAATGGGAAATGTTTAAGAACATCCTAAATAGGCAGTGTAAGCGGTTTATACCTTGTGGGAATAAAAGGACTAGAAATAGGAAAAACCCAATGTGGCTAAACAAAGAAGTAAGACAGGCAATTAACAGTAAAAAGAAAGCATTTGCACTACTAAAGCAGGATGGCACCATTGAAGCTCTAAAAAACTATAGGGAGAAAAATACTTTATCTAAAAAACTAATTAAAGCTGCCAAAAAGGAAACAGAGAAGCACATTGCTAAGGAGAGTAAAACTAATCCCAAACTGTTCTTCAACTATATCAATAGTAAAAGAATAAAAACTGAAAATGTAGGCCCCTTAAAAAATAGTGAGGAAAGAATGGTAGTAGATGACGAGGAAAAAGCTAACATATTAAACACCTTCTTCTCCACGGTATTCACGGTGGAAAATGAAATGCTAGGTGAAATCCCAAGAAACAATGAAAACCCTATATTAAGGGTCACCAATCTAACCCAAGAAGAGGTGCGAAACCGGCTAAATAAGATTAAAATAGATAAATCTCCGGGTCCGGATGGCATACACCCACGAGTACTAAGAGAACTAAGTAATGTAATAGATAAACCATTATTTCTTATTTTTAGGGACTCTATAGCGACAGGGTCTGTTCCGCAGGACTGGCGCATAGCAAATGTGGTGCCAATATTCAAAAAGGGCTCTAAAAGTGAACCTGGAAATTATAGGCCAGTAAGTCTAACCTCTATTGTTGGTAAAATATTTGAAGGGTTTCTGAGGGATGTTATTCTGGATTATCTCAATGAGAATAACTGTTTAACTCCATATCAGCATGGGTTTATGAGAAATCGCTCCTGTCAAACCAATCTAATCAGTTTTTATGAAGAGGTAAGCTATAGGCTGGACCACGGTGAGTCATTGGACGTGGTATATCTCGATTTTTCCAAAGCGTTTGATACCGTGCCGCACAAGAGGTTGGTACACAAAATGAGAATGCTTGGTCTGGGGGAAAATGTGTGTAAATGGGTTAGTAACTGGCTTAGTGATAGAAAGCAGAGGGTGGTTATAAATGGTATAGTCTCTAACTGGGTCGCTGTGACCAGTGGGGTACCGCAGGGGTCAGTATTGGGACCTGTTCTCTTCAACATATTCATTAATGATCTGGTAGAAGGTTTACACAGTAAAATATCGATATTTGCAGATGATACAAAACTATGTAAAGCAGTTAATACAAGAGAAGATAGTATTCTGCTACAGATGGATCTGGATAAGTTGGAAACTTGGGCTGAAAGGTGGCAGATGAGGTTTAACAATGATAAATGTAAGGTTATACACATGGGAAGAAGGAATCAATATCACCATTACACACTGAACGGGAAACCACTGGGTAAATCTGACAGGGAGAAGGACTTGGGGATCCTAGTTAATGATAAACTTACCTGGAGCAGCCAGTGCCAGGCAGCAGCTGCCAAGGCAAACAGGATCATGGGGTACATTAAAAGAGGTCTGGATACACATGATGAGAGCATTATACTGCCTCTGTACAAATCCCTAGTTAGACCGCACATGGAGTACTGTGTCCAGTTTTGGGCACCGGTGCTCAGGAAGGATATAATGGAACTAGAGAGAGTACAAAGGAGGGCAACAAAATTAATAAAGGGGATGGGAGAACTACAATACCCAGATAGATTAGCAAAATTAGGATTATTTAGTCTAGAAAAAAGACGACTGAGGGGCGATCTAATAACCATGTATAAGTATATAAGGGGACAATACAAATATCTCGCTGAGGATCTGTTTATACCAAGGAAGGTGACGGGCACAAGGGGGCATTCTTTGCGTCTGGAGGAGAGAAGGTTTTTCCACCAACACAGAAGAGGATTCTTTACTGTTAGGGCAGTGAGAATCTGGAATTGCTTGCCTGAGGAGGTGGTGATGGCGAACTCAGTCGAGGGGTTCAAGAGAGGCCTGGATGTCTTCCTGGAGCAGAACAATATTGTATCATACAATTATTAGGTTCTGTAGAAGGACGTAGATCTGGGTATTTATTATGATGGAATATAGGCTGAACTGGATGGACAAATGTCTTTTTTCGGCCTTACTAACTATGTTACTATGTTACTATGTTACTATGTTACTATGTTACTATGATGCTCAGTAGTGTGTGTGGCCTCCCTGTGCCTGTATGATCTCCCTACAATGCATAGGCATGCTCCTGATGTGGCGGTGGATGGTCTCCTGAGGGATCTCCTCCCAGACCTGGACTAAAGCATCCGCCAACTCCTGGACAGTCTGTGGTGCAACGTGACGTTGGTAGATGGTGCGAGACATGATGTCCCAGATGTGTTCAATCGGATTCAGGTCTGGGGAACGAGCAAGCTTCAATGCCTTCATCTTGCAGGAACTGCTGACACACTCCAGCCACATGAGGTCTGGCATTGTCCTGCATTAGGAGGAACCCAGGGCCAACCGCATCAGCATATGGTCTCATCGCGGTACCTAATGGCAGTCAGGCTACCTCTGGTAAGCACATGGAGGGCTGTGGGGCCCTCCAAAGAAATGCCACCCCACACCATTGCTGACCCACTACCAAACCGGTCATGCTGAAAGATGTTGCAGGCAACAGATCGCTCTCTACGGCGTCTCCAGACTCTGTCACGTCTGTCACATGTGCTCAATGTGAACCTGTGAAGAGCACAGGGCGCCAGTGGCGAATTTGCCAATCCTGGTGTTCTGTGGCAATTTCCAAGCGTCCTGCATGGTGTTGGACTGTGAGCACAACCTCCATCTGTGGATGTCGGGCACTCAGACCATCCTCATGGAGTCGGTTTTTAATCGTTTGTGCAGACACATGCACATTTGTGGCCTGCTGGAGATCATTTTGCAGGGCTCTGGCAGTGATCCTCCTGTTCCTCCTTGCACAAAGGCTGAGGTAGCGGTCCTGCTGCTGGGTTGTTGCCCTCCTACGGCCCCTCCACATCTCCTGGTGTACTGTCCTGTCTCATGCTACCATGAGTGTGAAAGCACAACCAACATTCAAAAGTGACCAAAACATCAGCCAGAAAGCATTGGCATTGAGATGTGGTCTGTGGTCCCCACCTGCAGAACCACTCCTTTATTGAGGGTGTCTTGATAATTCTCAATCATTTCAATCTGTTGTCTATTCCATTTGCACAACAGCATATGAAATTGTCAAACAGTGTTGCTTCCTAAGTGGATAGATTAATTTCACAGATGTTTGATGTACTTGGAGTTATATTCTGTTGTTTAAGTGTTCCCTTTATTTTTTGAGCAGTATATATATATGTGTGTATATACAGTCATATGAAAAAGTTTGGGCACCCCTATTAATCTTAAGCTTAATGTTTTATAAAAATTGTTTTTTTGCAACATCTATTTCAGTTTCATATATCTAATAACTGTTGGACACAGTAATGTTTCTGCCTTGAAATGAGGTTTATTGTACTAACAGAAAATGTGCAATCTGCATTCAAACAAAATTTGACAGGTGCATAAGTATGGGCACCCCACCAGAAAAGTGACATTAATATTTAGTAGATCCTCCTTTTGCAAAAATAACAGCCTCTAGTCGCTTCCTGTAGCTTTTAATTAGTTCCTGGATCCTGGATGAAGGTATTTTTGACCATTCCTCTTTACAAAACAATTCCAGTTCAGTTAAGATTGATGGTCGCCGAGCATGGACAGCCCTCTTCAAATGATCCCACAGATGTTCAATGATATTCAGGACTGGGGACTGGGATGGCCATTCCAGACCAGTGTAATTGTTCCTCTGCATGAATGCCTGAGTAGATTTGGAGTGGTGTTTTGGATCATTATCTTGCTGAAAGATCCATCCTCTGCGCAACAAACGAACAAAGCTATGCTGCCTGTTTAGTCCTGTTACCAATTTTGAACTGCTTTTAGCCTACTTTTTTCTTGTGGGTCTACAAACTTCAACTTTGTCACTGATTCATGAACATTATTGTCAAGAATCTACTGATACTGAGAGGAATCCATGCGTCCCTCACCTTTAACAAGATTCCCGGTGCCGGCATTGGCCACACAGCCCCAAAGCATGATGGAACCTCCACCATAATTTACTGTGGGTAGCAAGTATTTTTCTTGGAATGCTGTGTTTTGGGCTGCCATGCATAACGCCTTTTTGTATGACCAAACAACTCAATCTTGGTTTCATCAGTCCACAGGACCTTCTTCCAAAAAGAAATTGGCTTCTCCAAATGTGCTTTTGCATACCTCAGCCGACTCTGTTTGTGGCGTGCTTGCAGAAACGGCTTCTTTCGCATCACTCTCCCATACAGCTTCTCCTTGTGCAAAGTGCATTGTATAGTTGACCAATGCACAGTGACACCATCTGCAGCAAGTTGATGCTGCAGCTCTCTGGAGGTGGTCTGAGGATTGTCCTTGACTGATCTCACCATTCTTCTTCTCTGCCTTTCTGATGTTTTTCTTGGCCTGCCACTTCTGGCCTTAACAAGAACTGTACCTGTGTTCTTCCATTTCCTTACTATGTTCCTCACAGTGAAATTGACAGGTTAAATCTCTGAGACAGCTTTTTGTATCCTTCCCCTGAACAACTATGTTGAATAATCTTTGTTTTCAGATCATTAGACAGTTGTTTTGAGGAGCCCATGATGCCACTCTTCAGAGGAGATTCCAACAGGAGAACAACTTGCAAGTGGCCACCTTGAGTAGCTTTTCTCATGATTGCATACACCTGGCTATGAAGTTCAAAGCTCAATGAGGTTAGAAAACCAAAAAAAGTGCTTTAGTAAGTCAGTAAAAAGTAGGTAGGAGTATTTAAAACAAGAAAATGATAAGGGTGCCCATACTTATGCACCTGCCAAATTTTGTTAGAATACAGATTTCAAGGCAGAAACATTACTGTGTCCAACAGTTATTAGATATATGAAGCTGAAATAGCTGTTGCAAAAAATACAATTTTTATAAAACATTAAGCTTAAGATTAATAGTGGTGCCCAAACTTTTTCATATAACTGTATATTTCAGTGACACACACACCTATATGTATGTATATATATTACAGAGATAGAAGAGCAGCCAGCCAGTGCCGTGTACTGTAAAATCACTCCAGGAGCCGACAGGATAGAAGAGATGGATTACATACAGTAAATACAAATAGAATAGAACAGCTGTGGGCTGATATTAATAGCCTAGGAAGGGGCAGTGAATACTGCCCCCCTCAGCTAAAAACATCAGCTCTCAGCAGCCCCAGAAAAGACGCATCTCTAAGATGTTCCAGTTCTGGCATTTGGCCTCGCTCTTCCCACTTACCCTGTAACGGTGGCAAGTGGGATGATAGTGGGTTGGGTCAGGTGACATCAAGCCCCGAGGTTAGTAATGGAGAGGCATCAATAAGATGCCTCCATTACTAACCCCATAGTCACATTTGTAAGAAAACACAGACACCCAGAAAAAGTCCTTTAATTGAAAGAAAGACAGACTCCTTTAATGTTCTTAATTAAACCATATTTATGACCTCGCCCATTCCCCTGATGCCCTCGTCATCTGCAAAAGAGGTAAAAAACCAAACAACAGTATTCCTCACCTTTCCTCAGAGATGCTTTTAATCCATTTGTCCGACGATGGGTCCAGATGGCAGGTGCGACCATGCAGCCTGTCATCCAGCAGAGAAACTGAGCACCATGTATGTGAACTTCTATTGCCTGTCTGAGGACACCGCAAGCGTGAGAAAGTTCTCCAGCTCGCGGTGCCGTCAGACGGGGACTAGAAGTTCACGGCCAATGTACTCACTTCACCTTTCTGACGTCAGTGCGAGCGCCGTGGGAACATTTCCTCTTAAACTTTTATAGTGAATGAACCATTACCCCATCATTTGTCAGAGTTCCATAGTCTCGCTGCTCTTACAGTAAAGAATCTCCGTCTGTGATGACGATTAAACTTCCTTTCCACTAGATGTAAAAATGGCCCCTTGTCAATATTGCAGGTTTAGGTGTAAAAATGATCAAAAAGATGTAAAATAACAAACCAGTCCCCTGCTGCTACCTTGCCATTACTCCCATGGTACCCTGACAGCCTCTATGACTTGGCTTCAGGGATGATGTGTGAACATGATATATGACCACTGGGAAGTGGGAAAGATAGGGTCGTCAAATAGCATAATGGTGTGACTTGCCTGAAAAAAAGAAAAATTAACTTTGAAATTGATTCTTTACTGTAATAGCAGTCTAGTTGTGGAATATCCAATGTTTCGCCCTTTCACATCATATGTGACTGATCCGCTCTCAGTGGCTTGTTTTTTCCCCAATCACTAGGGGATTAGAATGAGACTAGTTTCCCCTCTTCCTTGTGTTCAGGTCAGATTTTCCTCTTGGTTAGAAAAGATTTATGGGAGAGTACAACTACCAAGTGTGATGTGAAATGAAGGTTTTTTCAGAAAACTATGAAAATCTATAAAAACGTAAAGAGAATTTCCTCATACAATAAATAAAAAGCAAATAAATTACAGATGTCTAAAAGAGTGGAAACAAATTCCCTCCGCAGCTCCATGTTTATTACTGATTTACCCCGTTTCCACTGTCTAACAAGGGTGAGTGGTCACAGATTCGCTTTAAGAAAATAACTTGCTGTACTTAATAAAACCGATATTGAAAATGTCCTTACCACCTAAGTTTATTTTTTTTAGCGACTGATTTGTAAGCATCATGTAATAGTTGTTCTATAAAACTTACATTTTAGCAAATATCAACAGTACAAGATGTCCAAATACTGTGAAGAAATATTTGGGGATCTCCTACTGAAGCAAGCCCTGGAAACACATCCGGTATGTGATTTTACTGTTCACTTTTATTGGTCGAGGCGAAAAGTTGTCCTTTTTTTTTTTTTTTTTTCTCTTTTTGTACTGTCGTTCACTTCATTGTAGAACTTGCAGAGTATGAAGCTGAGAACTATCGTTCATTCCCACAGGAATATGTCACTGCATTCAACAAGCAAGGCAAAGGAACGCATGCTCAGCTCACTCATGAAGTAAAAACCCTCAGCTTTCCTGCCACCTACTGACACCAAAATAATTGCAGCTCTACATAGGAGTGCCATGGCTTTGACGTGTCAGACTATGCTGATGCATGCGGCTCAATAATTCTGTCTAGTTTAAATTGTGTCAGATCAGCCTTTTTTGTCCATGGGATGTTGGGTGGAATCCGTAAGACTAAAGGCATGATTCAGGCTGGTGTATATCCAATCTTAAGACATCCAGTAACCTTCCAATCCTGCCCTTAGTCTTCTTCAGATAGAGATTGTGCACAAACTACACGCTGTGACTTGTTGTTGCACAGACACGTTTTTGTGGAAATTATGAGGCTTATGTAAAACATGATGCAAATAGATCTGTCCAAGTGTCGCTAATTCCTTAATTTTATGGCAAAATATCAAAACATTTCATTCAGGATCGAAAAAATGTTCCTCTAATATAGTCGATATTTTAAAACTAACCCGCAATTAATCCCATC
Organism: Ranitomeya imitator; assembly: GCF_032444005.1. Lineage (NCBI taxonomy): Eukaryota > Metazoa > Chordata > Amphibia > Anura > Dendrobatidae > Ranitomeya > Ranitomeya imitator. The sequence goes on along the minus strand of NC_091286.1, from coordinate 73,535,377 downwards.
CTGTAGGGAGCCAACAGATTATGCACATATTAACTACGTATACAGTGCAAAAAGCCATATTCATCGGTAGTTTTTCAGGCGGGATGAGGAGGCGATTGGGTTTGATCTACCAGATCTGGTTTGAAAGAAAATATTTAGATTTTTAACATCTAAACGTATGGGTTCCTGGCCACCGCTGTACTGCTATACCATAAAAAGTATAGTACAACCTAATATGAGAACGCAGTGCAAAGAAAAGCGTGGGCACCCACAAGTCACGTCATTTTGTATACATCAGCTGAACCCGCCTATCTTAGTAGGACTAACCAACTAACTGATGTGTATGAGGGTCTCTTTAAGCTCACCCCCAGTGGCAGATGAGGGAAAGAGAGGAAGATTGGGCATTTTGGATATCATCATACCTGATTCTTTTGTTCTTCAGGAGATTTTCTGCTGCCAAAGGTTTAGCCAGTTACCCTCTTCACGTAGAAATATTTGCACACTTATCTGACCCAAGTTTAAGCCTGTGTAACTGTAATGCATAGATTTGTTCTAAGCATAGATGTCTATTTTGCCTAAAATAGTAGCTAAGCTTTTTTATGTAATTATCCTCTTGGCAAAGTTATACATTTTTTAAATATTTTTCGTTACCATATATTTTTTTTTCTTCTCTCCCAAACACTATGCTTGAAATGCCAGATACATGCTCCTTTAGAAGCTGCCTTCAACTGTTGCTCAGCAAGATCTGTACACTGTATTCAAATAGTCTGTGTACAGGGTTTTCCTTGTCTGAGTTTCTCTGCTCTCTACCACAGTGCTTAGACAAGTGAATTCCCTTACACAGTCTGTTTGAATATAGTGCATGGATCTTTGCTGAGCAGCAGTTGAAAGCAGCATCTAAAGGAGCATCAACTTGGTATGAAAACAGCACTGCAGTATCAGTTTAGTGTTTGGGAGAGAAAGAAGTAAAATAAGCTAATGAAGTAAGTTCCAAAAATGTATAACTTAATAATGCCTGGAAAAGAATTATATAAAAAGGATTAGTTACTCTTTAAATCTGATCTGAACGTTATTGTTCTTTGGGAGAAAACACTTTGATTATGAAAGGGCTTCTGTATTTGGGAAGGTCCAAAGAAAACAGTGGTCTCCAAGTTGATAACTTGGTGTATCACATTGAGCACCCAAACCTTTAAAAAAAGTAGATGGCCAGGGCAGGACTGTACTTTCTGTTCAGGTGCTTGGTAAAATTTCGTATTTAGAATTCCATAGTTGAGGCAATATGGAGGACTTAGTCATATGTTTCAGAAAGCCATCAGCTCCCTTTAACCTTTCCCCAAACACACATGATGAGATAAGCCACCACTAGAGGTGCCCATCAGAGATGTGTTCCCCTCTCTCTATGGAGAACAAGTATCTGATAGGCACCTGTGATGGTGGCTTATCTCCCTTAAGAACAAAACGATCAGGTATGTTGAAATCCAGCACTTTCTTCTTACGTCTGCCATCGGTGAAGAGTTGGCACTCCACCATATACTTTACTCGTCGGGTCCTATGGGTTCAGGCAGAATTCATCTGATATAAAAGAAACATAAAAATTGAGCTTGGTTTAAGTTGGCATACATGCAGCACATAAACGCATGTTCACATTGGCCATAACGCATACAAAACCTACAAGAAACAAATTGAGCAAAAACCCTGCTGTAACTGAATAAATAAAAGGCAAAAGTGCATTTAATTAACACAGGGTTCTTAGTAATACTGTTTTTGATCAAAAATAGCATAAAAGCTATCCCACCGTCGACAAGGTGACCCTGATCGGGACGGTCCTACACTGTCTAACATTAATAATCTTACCATGTGTCAGAGTTGACCTCAGGGTGTGAATAAGGGCAGACAAATAGATCGGGTCCTGACCTGTGGACACCAGTCTGGGGAAACTTTTAAATATAATTTCCAGCTCGGGAGAGGGAGGCCACACCCTAGCTTGCACAGAATGCAAAAATACAGAGGAAAAACACAAGAATTCATCTGATATGTATGGCAAAATTAACAGTTCAGTAGGCCTGACAAATGTGTTATCCGTTAATGTGTGCATATGATATAGATTCTTATCGTCTTTCTTATGTGGTTTCACCATATCTGCTCAGCTGTCTGTCTAATCTTAGAACTCATTGTTGCTTCTATTGCATCATGTCATTTATTGCATAGCCTTGATGATTTTGGTATCCGAGCACTGACCTGGAGTTGAGTTTTTGCTGGTGCTTGGGCACATCTCCCAACGTTCCTCAATAAAAATAGAGCAAAAAAAATGTCCCTTAAATGGAATCTGTCACCAGGTTTTTGCTGTCTCATCTGAGAGCAGCATAATGTACAGGGTGGGCCATTTATATGGATACACCTAAATAAAATGGGAATGGTTGGTGATATCAACTTCCTGTTTGTGGCACATTAGTATATGAGAGGGGGAAAACTTTTCAAGATGGGCGGTGACCATGGCGGCCATTTTGAAGTCGGCCATTTTGAATCCAACTTTATTTTTTTCAATGGGAAGAGTGTCATGTGACACATCAAACTTATTGAGAATTTCACAAGAAAAACAATGATGTGCTTGGTTTTAATGTAACTTTATTAAAGACAATTGCCTTCAGAAGACCCCAAAGATAAAAGTCTAAGGGGGTCAGATCAGGAGACCTTGGTGGCCATTCAACTGGCCCACGATGACCAATCCACTTTCCAGGAAACTGTTCATGTAGGAATGCTCAGACCTGACACCCAAGATGGTGCACCACCACATTTTGGGTGTCAGGTCCGAGCATTCCTACATGAACAGTTTCCTGGAAAGTGGATTGGTCATCGTGGGCCAGTTGAATGGCCACCAAGGTCTCATGATCTGACCCCCTTAGACTTTTATCTTTGGGGTCATCTGAAGGCAATTGTCTATGCTTTGAAGATACGAGATGTGCGCCATCTGAAACAACAGATACTGGAAGCCTGTGCTAGCATTTCTTCCGCGGTGTTGCTATCAGTGTGTCAAGAGTGGGAGAAGAGGGTTGCATTGACAATCCAACACAATGGGCAGCACTTTTAACACATTTTATAAGTGGTCATAAACTTGTAAATAACTCATGAAAGAATAAAGTTATGTTAAAACCAAGCACACCATTGTTTTCCTTGTGAAATTCTCAATAAGTTTGATGTGTCACATGACCCTCTTCCCATTGAAAAAATAAAGTTGAATCCAAAATGGCCAACTTCAAAATGGCCGTCATAGTCACCACCCATTTTGAAACTTCCCCCTCCCATATACTAATGTGCCACAAACAGGAAGTTGATGTCACCAACCATTCCCATGTTATTTAGGTGTATCCATATAAATGGCCCACCCTGTAGAGATTCCAGCGATGTGTCACTTACTGAGCTGTGTGCTATAGTTTTTATAAAACCACTTTTTTCAGCAACAGATTATTACTTGAGGACTAGAACACTGCCATTACCACTGATTGGCAGCTTTCTGCCTTTGCATAGTTTACACAGAAAGCTGCCAATCAGTGGTGAGAGCGGGATTATACAGGGCCCAGCATTTAGAGAGCTGCTAGACAAAACAGTTTTCAGAACCTAGTAAACCAAGAGACACATCGCAGGAATCTGGATCTCTGTCGCACATCATACTTCTCTCAGATGGGGTAGCAAAAACCTGCTGACAGATTACCTTTCATTTATCTGAGCTAATCTGAGCTTGTTCAGCTACACCGTTATTGGCATGCTGACTGGTTCCCTCTTCCTAGTATGCCTTACTTGTTAATTTTCATGAGGCTGACTGTTGTAAGGACGCTTGGACATTGGGTGGTTTGCCTGGGAGTAATATCACTTGCTTTCTACTGGTGTTGCTGATCTTTTTCTTACACAGTATAACTTCATTGCTTCTTCATTATATTTTTTTCCAGAAAAAAACAACTATATTTCTGATTTTGCAAAAGTTTCAAATCGATCCCATCACCAAACTTTGTGCTTCCTAGTCCTGCTTAAATTCATAGTCAAGTAGGTTTTAAAACCGGATCGGAGGCGACTGCGACCTGCAGCGGTGACCCGCGGTAATGCTATCACCGGTACTGTCGGTTATAGCGCTGCGGGGTAACGCTGTCAGATGTCAGCGTTACCCCGCAGCTGTGACTGCGACCCGCGGTAACATTACCGCAGACTGTCGGTCAGAGCGCTGCAAAGTCATGCTATCAGATGTCAGCGTGACCCCGCAGCTGTGACTGTGACCCGCAGCAGTGACCTGCGGTAAAAAGCTTACCGCAGGTCAGCATGTGTGGGCTGATGAGGCTACTGCTCCCATCGGGCTACCCGCTGATGGGAGACGTAGTATCATCTCCCAGCGCCTGTGCTCACAGTTTAAAAAAAAAAAAAAAAAGTTAAATAATTAGATACGCATTCAAATAAAAATAAAAGTCTATTATACTTACCTAACACCAAATCCCTGATGCCCTCGTCTCCTAGAAATAATGTAAAATAATGAACCGCCATATACTCATCTGTCTGCCATAGTCCACGTAATCCCAGGTGTCCCACATCGATCTCACGTGTAGAACAGTCACATTGGGAGTTGTGACTGCTCTACCCGGCCTCTGACGATAAACTGACAGGAGGTAATCGCTTCTGCAGTGTATCACTGAGCTGCCATGAGAGAGTTCACCGGAGTTCATCAGCTGATCAGCTCCAGTGCTCTGACTTACGGCACCGCTGCATGAGAACTTTCTCACGGCAGCTCAGTGATACACTGCAGGAGCGATTACCTCTTGTTAGTGTATCGCCGGCTGTCTTTGAGAGCAGTCACATCAGTGACTTCTTTCAAAGTCATGAGGATCATCGTGGGACAATATGGCTTATCTTCTATGTGGACAGGTGAGGAATATTGTGGTTTATTATTTTATTTTTGTTGCAGGAGACGTTGGCTTCAGAGGATTAGGCATTTGGTGAGTATGATTTAATTAAGATTGATTAAAGGAGTCTGTGTCATTATTTTAAATGAAGGACTTTATTCTGGGTGTGTGTTTTTTTGTGCAAAATCACCATGGGGTTACTAATGCATAAGTGTCTTATAGACTCCTCTCCATTACTAACCTGTGGATTTCTTGTCACCTGACAATACAAAGGTGACATCAACCCCATAAATATGAACTCCACTTGCCACCGCTACAGAGCAAGTGGGAAGAGCGTGGCTAAGCGCCAGATTTGGCGCATCTTATAGATGCGCCTTTACTGGGGCGGCTGAGAACTGATGTTTTTAGTCTGGGAAGGGCCCCTTCCTATGCTATTAATATCAGCCCACAGCTGTCGGCCTAGCCTTTGCTTGTTAGATTTTATGGGGGGGCCTATGTCAATTTTTTTTCTGCAGTTCCCCTGTAAACTAGCCAGTAAAGGCTAAGTAAACAGCTGTGAGCTGATATTAATAGCCTGGGAGACTTTATGGCTATGGGCTCCTTCCCATAATATTAACAACAGCCTTCAGCCATCGGTTTTCCCTCTGCTGTTATTAAAATTATGCGGGAGCCCAAACAATTTTTTTTTCTTTAAAATTAACAGTTGCTGTCTCTGGTTACAGCCTATGTACTTTTGTTCTGTTAATGCTCCTACATAGGCTGGTGACAATGTGTGTTTGTGTTTACTTATTGGCTTAGTAATAAGGGTGCCGGGCTGACACCTTTTCATTGCTAAGGCCGGTGTCACACTTGCGAGTGCAATACGAGAAACTCACACGAGTCTCTTGCATCAATACCCAACATGTATTTCTATGCAGCCGCACACTCCGATCCCGAGTGCCGGCGGCAGTGCGGGGTATTGATACGACACTCGCGTGAGTTTTTCGCATTCCACACGCAAGTGTGACACTGGTCTAAGCTTAGAGCGAAGTGTCAATGACAGCTGCTGACAGGAAGCCTTAACCCCTTTCTGACCTCGAATGGGATAGTACGTCCGAGGTCAGATCCCCGCTCCGGCGGTGAGCCCACATCAAAGCCACGACATATCAGCTGTTTTGAACAGCTGACATGTGCGCGCAATAGCGGTGAGTGGAATTGTGATCCACCTGCCGCTATTAACTAGTTAAATGCCACTGACAGCGGCATTTAACTACCGCTTCCGGCCCCGCAGCCGGAAATGCACGCATTGCCGACCCCCGTCACACGATCGGGGGTCAGCGATGCATCAGGATAGTAACCATAGAGGTCCTTGAGACCTCTATGGTTACTGATGCCGGTTTGCTGTGAGCGCCACCCTGTGGTCAGCGCTCATAGCAAGCCTGCAATTCAGCTACATAGCAGCGATCTGATGATCGCTGCTATGTAGCTGAGCCGATCGAGTTGTGCTAGCTTCTAGCCTCCCATGGATTCTATTGAAGCATGGCAAAAGTAAAAAAAAATCTTTAAAAAAAAATATGAAATAAATAAAAAAAATATAAAAGTTTAAATCACCCCCCTTTCACCCCATTCAAAATAAAACAATAATAATAAAAAAAAAATACACATATTTGGTATCGCCGCGTTCAGAATCTCCTGATCTATCAATAAAAAAAAGCATTAACCTGATCGCTAAACGGCGTAGCGAGAAAAAAATTTGAAACGCCATAATTACGTTTTTTTGGTCGCTGCGACATTGCATTAAAATGCAATAACGGGCGATCAAAAGAACATATCTGCATCAAAATGGTATCACTAAAAATGCCAGCTCAGCACACAAAAAATAAGTCCTCACCCAACCCCAGATCACAAAAAAATGGAGACGCTATGGGTATCGGAAAATGGCGCATTTTTTAAAATATTTTTTAGCAAAGTTTGGAATTTTTTTTCACCACTTAGATAAAAAATAACCTAGACATGTTTGGTGTCTATGAACTTGTACTGACTGGGAGAATCATATTGACAAGTCAGTTTTAGCATTTAGTGAACCTAGCAAAAAAGCCAAACAAAAAACCCGCATGGGATTGCACTTTTTTGCAATTTCACCGCACTTGGAATTTTTTTCCCATTTTCTAGTACACGTCATGGTAAAACCAATGATGTTGTTCAAAAGTACAACTTGTCCCGCAAAAAATAAGCCCTCACATGGCCATATTGACGGAAAAATAAAAAGTTATGGCTCTGGGAAGGAGGCGAGTGAAAAACAAAAACGGAAAATCCCAGGGTCATGAAGGGGTTAATACCAATTCCCTAATGGTACTGCATCAGCATGAAAAAGGTGGTGTTGACCCAAGAAATTACATCTCAAAACTTTTTTTTAAAATATCTTTATTTAGCTCAATAAACATTCATTGCTGTACAAAAATGCATGCAAAAACGCACCCAAAACGCAGCAAGCAATTACTCAACGTGCGCGCAATGCAATGTGAAATGCCATGCACATAAAGTAAAAATGTATTTTTTATTTAATTTTTTTTTGTTTAGATTTTTTTACTGTTTACATTTCATGCCAAATAACCTGTTAAATGAATTGTAACAGCAGTGTGGATGCCTAATATGTGTAGATTTTTTTCTTTTATTGTTCATTTTTCCCACTGTAGCTAGGTCATTCATAGGAGCCCCAGTTACAGGGGAAAACAATCACTTGCTGTGCCATGCGACACATGCAAAGGTGCGCTGTGTCTTATAGGTCCCAGCGTTTCGGCTATGACAGCAGTGACCTGATGACCATGTGATCGTCAGGTCCTCCAGATTAATTGATGCTTCCATTCACTACATAATACTCACGGAGTGCTCTCTAGCCAATAAAGGAGAATGCAGGAGCGGTAATAAACCGCTTTTCTCTACCCCCAGAAAACCAAGCTGTGTCTGACAGCTGGGGACCAGACCTGTTCCGGCTTGATTGGAGGCGTTTCTTTATGGCCTCTCATTGGGGGACACAGGAACCATGGGTGTATGCTGCTGCCACTAGGAGGCTGACACTATGCACAAAAAAAGTTAGCTCCTCCTCTGCAGTGTACACCCCACCGACTGGCATTATACGCTTCAGTTTAGCTTAGTGTCAGTAGGAGGTGGACACGGGTCTTTCATTAGACCCTTATCTACCTCAATGTGCGTCGTTTTCTTTCAGATTTTTCCGGAGGGATACAGGGTGAACAGTCACACCTGTACTCCCACAATACGGACTATGAGTACGGCGTGTACTGCCACCCCGTATCCTCATAGATCCTTCTGCAGGACCAATAGCCTAGCACACCAGCGTGCTTAGAAGTCCAGTCCTGCATCCGTCCCCCACCCACTCGCCCACCAGAGCCTGTCGGTTGCGGTGACGAGGACGTCCATCAGCTCCCTGGACGTCTCATCCCTTCCAGGTTAGTACCGGCGTGGGATGTTTGAGGTAAGTATTTCCCTCCCAGATCCTCAAAAGGGGGTACCTTATTTAAGGGGTTTTCAGATGCGGGTCATCTTACCTGCAGGGCAGAGGTAAAGCTTTTTTCCTCGAGCATTGGGTCCCTTCTCTTTCAGCCGCCACACCGCTTCCGTGGCTGCGGCCGCCCTGCCCTCTGTTCCGGCGCGGCTGCCTTTTCTGACTACCGCGCCGCTTCTTACTACGTGACCGCGCTGTTCCGGCCGCTCTAACAGCGGCCACCTTGCACCAGCATGGCCTTCTCTGGCCACCGCATCGCCTGCGGCTGCCCGGCTCCGGCCGCTGTATGCGGCCGTTCACTCTTTTCTTCAGTGCGGCGGCTTTGCCAAGCCACTGCATCACTTCGGGTCCCTGCGGCTGCGCTCCTCCGGCCGCTGTTAGCGGCCGTTCATCCTGTGTTCAGCGTGGCGGCTTGCCAGGCTGCCACACCACTTTGGGCCTGCGGCGGCGCTGCTCCGGCCGCGGTGGGCGGCCGCTCAGCTGCCGTGCTGCTTCCTCCCTCCGCAGCCTGTAAGGCTCCCTCTCCGGTCACCTATCTAATTTAGGCCCCGGCTTCTGCCCGGGCCTACTTCTGGTTTTGGACTCCGCCCCCTTTTTTCTCTCATCGGGCGGGCTCTTCTCCCGCCCGACATTTTCACTGCGGCCCGCCTTCTCTCCGCCCACCGGCGCCATCTTGGGACTCCTTCACATGCAGAGTCCTCTCCTCCACAGACATCTGTTGCCACATTTCAGGAGCCAATACCGCGGTCACATCCGCAGATCGGTCCAATTTGCGGCAGGAGCCCATACCACCCTCCTGCCTAAAGGACTTCTTCTCACCAGAGGCCCATCCCATCAAGCCGAACAGCGTCCTCTGGATTCCATTTTTCGTCTGCCGTGAGTAGCTCTGCACTGCAGACTGACACTCCCCTCTGCCCCCCCTGTCCCCTAACCCTCTGGCATTTTCTTCAGGGACCTTTTCACAATGTCTACCTCTAAAAGGGGCCGCTCTCATCTTCCTACTCCTGCAGCAGTCCAATTGTGACCCGCAGTAGCCAGCGGGTCTCAGGAAGCTCCGCCCGAGCCCTCCATTGCAAACCGCAAAAGGTCCAGACAGGAACGCCGGTCTGAGTCCTCTTCCCGCTCCATCTCACCACATGGTCCTTCTCTGCGGTCGACCTCCCTCCGGTCCTCCTCTCCTGAGTCAGACGAGGTGTTCTCTGATGCGCCCTCGGAGGATATTTCGGAGCTGGATTTGAACCAAATAGCTACCATGAGGGATATGGTTCAGAATCTCATTGGAGCGATAAATCAAACCTGTGGCATCAAGGAGTCCGCTACGGAACCCGCAGATCAGGCGGTTTACTTTAGACGGGCTAAACCACCTTCCAAATTTTTCGCTCCTCACCCAGAATTCAAAGAGATTATGACCAGAGAAAGGGAGAACCCGACCAGACGCTTTCAGAGAGGAAAGCGACTTGGCGTTTTATACCCATTTTCTCCGGAGCTCACCACTAATTGGACGGCTTCCCCTTCGGTGGATCCTCCGGTTTCCCGACTGTCCACCAGCACAGTCCTTCCACTGTCCGGCGGAGCATCTCTAAAGGATTCTAACGATAGTCATAGAATCTTTCGCGAAGTCAGCCTTTGAAGCGGCCTCAGCTAGTCTTTGCCCGGCCTTTGCTTCCACTTGGGTTTCAAAATCCATATCCAAGTGGGCCAAACAACTCCGTCAGGGCATTCTGGACGGGGCTCCACCCGGACAGCTGGAGGAACTTGCCAATCAGATTTCTCACGCAGGTGAATATCTGGTCTCCGCCTCCCTGGATGCCGCGTCTTGTGCGGCTCAGGCGTCCAGCAACGCGGTTGCCATCCGCTGGACCGTTTGGCTTAAGGCCTGGCAGGCGGATTTGTCTTCTAAAAAGTCCCTTACCAGCCTGCCTTTTCAGGGGTCTCGTCTCTTTGGTTCTAAGCTGGACCAAATCATCAAGGACGCCACCGGGGGCACAAGTTCTCTTCTTCCCCAGGCCAAACCTTGTCGTCCTAGCCCGTTTCAGGTGGCTGGTCAACCGGTAGAAGTCCTGCCTTATTCCTTATCAGCGCATCATCTTTCTGGGCATGCTCTTCGACACTCATCAGACCAAAGTCTTTCTTCCCAAAGACAAGAGATCCATCCTTCCTCGGGATATACGCTTGCTCCAGGGTCCTCGGCCTCCCTCCTTCCGTTCGGCCATGAATGTTATGGGGAGGATGGTAGCAACATTGGAAGCGATTCCCTTCGCCCAATTTCATTCACGACCCCTTCAACAAGCCTTTCTGTCTCAAGGGAACAGGTCGGTCTTCTCCCTGAATCGTCCGATCCGACTCTCCCTTTGGGTCAAGCGGTCTCTCAAATGGTGGCTGTCGTCACCTCTCATCTCCCAGGGCAGGTCCTTCCTTCCAGTTCACTGGCAAGTGGTGACAACGGACGCCAGCCTACTCGGCTGGGGTGCGGTATTTCGCCACCTGACTGTTCAGGACCGTTGGTCGGCGCAGGAGTCATCTCTGACGATCAATGTCCTCGAGATTTGGGCCATTTTTCTGTCCCTCCGTCACTGGAAAAGGATTCTCAAGGGCCTACCAATCCAATTCCAGATGGACAACGCCACGGCTGTGGCTTATGTCAATCATCAGGGGGGGACTCGGAACTCCTTGGCCCTTGCCGAGGTATCCAAGATCCTCCTCTGGGCAGAGGCAACAGTTCCGGTGATATCCACGGTGCATATCCCCGGCGTGAACAATTGGGCCGCCGTCTTCCTCAGCCGCGAGGGCCTCACGGCAGGAGAATGGTCGTTGCACCAGGAAGTCTTCCATCAGATTTGTCTTCGATGGGGACTCCGGATGTGGACCTCACGGCGTCTCGTACGATCAGGAAGGTCCCTCATTTCGTCTCCAGGTCTCGCGATCCTCTTGCAGTGGGCATCGACGTTCTGGCCATTCCTTGGTCACAGTTCGTGCTGCCCTACCTGTTCCCTCCCCTTCCATTACTTCCCAAACTGTTGAAGAAGATCAAAGTGGAAGGGGTGCTTGTCATTCTGATCGCCCCCCGGATTTTCCCAGGAGAGCTTGGTTCGCGGAGCTCGTCAATCTTCTCGCGGACGCTACCTGGCGCCTTCCAGACAGGCCTCATCTGCTGTCTCCGGGTCCGATCTGCCACCCGAATTCTCGGTCGCTCAGTTTAACGGCGTGGCGGTTGAGACCGCAGTTTTAAGAGCGTCCGGCCCTTCGGACCAGGTGATTCACACCATGATTCAGGCTCGGAAGCCTTCGTCTTCCAGGATCTACTATCGTACCTGGAAAGCTTACTTCCGTTGGTGCGAGTCCAACCGCGTTTCATCTATGTCCTTTTCCCTGCCTCCCATTTTGGCCTTCCTTCAGGCAGGACTGGATTCGGGCCTGGCTCTTAGTTCCCTGAAGGGCCAGGTCTCTGCGCTTTCCATCCTTTTTCAGAAGACTTTAGCTTCCCAACCACAGGTTAAGACCTTCCTTCAAGGAGTGGCCCACGCTGTCCCTCCGTACAAGGCCCCTGTGGATTCATGGGATTTAAACCTGGTACTGGACATTCTGAGGGTTTTCCCCTTTTAGCCCCCAGGGAGATTCAGTCCTATCTTTGAAGGTGGCCTTTCTTGTGGCCATCACTTCTATCCGCCGTGTTTCCGAGTTGACGGCCCTGTCTTGCCGTCCTCCATTCTTGGTCATCCACCAGGACAAGGTGGTCCTCAGGCCTCCGCCTTCCTTCCTAAGGTGGTTTCCACCTTCCAGCTCAACGAGGACATCGTTCTACCTTCCTTTTGTCCAGCTCCCACTCATCCTCTGGAGCGATCGTTGAACAAGCTGGACCTCGTCAGGGCAGTGAGGATCTACCTGGATAGAACGTCCACTTTCCGGAAGACGGATTCTCTTTTCGTCATTCATGATGGCCCGCGCAGAGGCCAACCGGCTTCTAAGGCGACTATTGCTCGCTGGATCAGAACGGCAATTCTGGAGGCTTACCGGATCAAGAACAGAGTGCCCCCTCCTGGGATCAAGGATCACTCTACCCGGGCAGTTGGCGCCTCCTTGGCGGTGCACCACAGAGTTTCCGCCCTACAGCTTTGCAAAGCGGCAACTTGGTCTTCCATTCACACGTTCGCCAAATTTTACAAGGTCCATACCTACGCTTCGGCGGACGCCAGCCTAGGCAGAATGATCTTGCAGGCAGCAGTGGTGAGTCCTCTGACCTGATGGAAGTCTGTTTTTCCCGCCCTAGGGACTGCTTTTGGACACCCCATGGTTCCTGTGTCCCCCAATGAGAGGCGATAAAGAAAACAGGATTTTTGGTTGCTTACCGTAAAATATGTTGGAGCCTCCATTGGGGGACACAGCTCCCTCCCAATGTTTCTCAGTTTCTGTTGTTCTATATTCTATGACTGTTCTAACGTTTACAGTTCTCAAGTTTGTGGTTATGGTTTTTCAACCTTATTTATCTCCTACTGCTTTCTCACTAACTGAAGCGTATAATGCCAGTCGGTGGGGTGTACACTGCAGAGGAGGAGCTAACTTTCTTTGTGCATAGTGTCAGCCTCCTATTGGCAGCAGCATACACCCATGGTTCCTGTGTCCCCCAATGGAGGCTCCAAGAAACAGATTTTACGGTAAGCAACCAAAAATCCTGTTTTTAATGCCACTCTGTAAATTTACAGCACCAATAGGCTAAAGCCTCAAATAAACTCCGAACTTGGTTGTTATCTTGTTAAAAAGTGTATATGTTACACAAGTAAGAAAACGGATATGACCAAAAACGTATACGCTTTTGTGCTTCCGTTATTGGTAGAGTTCAGGTTTCTGGATTTTGAACCCCTGAAGCCCCATAATATACAACTGGAACTGACTTGTAAGATGGTGTCATGTAGATATACATGGAAAATCTACTGATCCTGGGATTTACAGTTTGGAAAGCAGGAAACGCTCTCCTGTCTGTAGTTATGTCCTTTGTTTAAATTAGCACAGAGATGTACAGAACCACGTGTCCATGAATCAATTTCACGCAGCAGGTCTGATGTCTGACAGGGCTAGTCCCAGATGTTTCCTGACACTTTATTGTGAAAATTGATCCAAAATTATTTAGCAATTAGTGTAATAAGTCTCATTTAATGTTTTAAGCTTGTGGGCAAGGCACCTTCCTGCCAGAAAGGAATGCTCTAGAATTGACCACCCTTTAATCGTACATCTCGACACATTGAGCAACGTACAGAATGTTTATTAAGGCTTATACCCAATTGCTTGTATTCTTGCAAAAAGTCATTTGATTAATGGAAAGGTTGGTAAAGTAAGGCTTCTTTCACACTTCCGTCGGTACTCGGCCGTCACAAAGCATCGGCGCGATGTACCGACGGACGTTGGTGAAATTGTGCCAAACGTGAGCAGCGGAAGCAGTTTTTCAACGCGTCCGCTGCCCATTCTAAAGTCCCGGGGAGGAGATAGCGATCTCCGCCCAGGCATGCACAGTCCAAATTGCAGGATGCAACGTACAAAAAAAGTTCCCTTGAACGTTTTTTCGAAACGACGGGCCGCCAAAACCCAACGCATCCAGTGGATGACGCATGCAACGTATGGTCATACGTCGCTAATGCAAGTCTATGGGGAAAAAACGCATCCTGCGGGCAACTTTGCAGGATGCGTTTTTTCTCCAAAATGACGCATTGCGACGGTGGCCAAACAACGAAAGTGTGAAAGAAGCCTAAGTCAGGCAGTGTGATCAACATTTTTAAAGAAAAGTACGATCTGGAATGTAGCCAAGTACAAGAGTGTGCAACCGTACAACAGACACAGCCGTATTCCCACCCTATGGGGAGCTCTGCACGCCTGCATGTTTCGCACTATTGTTATTGACTTTCATGGGGCGTGGTGACCCAAGAGAGATTGGACTAATTGCATTTCTGGCGTATTTTTCTTGATCCTATTTTTCAGCTGGATCCTGGGAAATCGTTACCTTCTCCAAATGACCTGAAAAGAAAAATTCTCATCAAGAACAAACGTCTAAAGCCTGAAGTGGAAAAAAGTATGTGCTCATATATCCTTTCTTTCCATTGGTACCACAAACACTGTACCATGATAACTGTTTGGTTAAATTAATACGCAACTCTACAAAACCACTGTGGATCACTGGTATAAATAGAAGTGACACTAGTGAATTATTTTCTGCGGGAAAAATGAAAAAATCCACATTAAAGCTCAGCACCAGCTTGGCTTAAAAATAAGCAAATTCCATGGGGCTGAGAATAATTCCCTAATGTATTGTCATTAGTCAAATCACAAATCATAAGTGCCGGACAGCTCCTGGGAAATCAGATGTCTTGTGGTTGTTCTTAGCTCCTATCAGATTGTATCTGTGATCTTGCTAATGACTGTATATATGTTCTGTTATGTGTATAACCATAAACTAAGTATACTGCTCATTTAGAAAATAAATTACCAAAATATTAATTTTCATGATAATTACTGCAATATTATTAAATAAACAGAATATATCATATAATAATGGGAAAAAAAAGTCGCAATCAGACCCTAAAAAAAGTACCTCTCGCCACATCAAAAGTGTCCAGTTTTTGCTATTATTTCATTCCTTCTGCTCCTCACGTAATTATTCCAATTTTTTTTTTTTTTTTTAATCTGCAATACAGTTTCACAGTTATCGGCTTTTTTATTTGATGCTAATTAGGGATAAGCAGACCTGTGGATGTTCTGGTTCTGGTACCTAACCTGAACTTTAGTCCAAAGCTTGGTTCAGGTACCAGAACAAACTTGAACCGGAACCTGAACCCCATTAAAATAATGGAGACCTGAATTTTGGATCTGGAAAAAATTCCCTCTCTCCAATGGACGTAATCCGGAACGCCAAACTTTGCAAAGGACTTGGGAGAAGTCCATGTTCTGCGTTTACCACCGGGTAGTAACTCTCCGGTATGAACCCCGAACTTTTAGTTTGGGTTTGCTCATCTCTAGTGCTAATCTTTATGGTCTTTACCAAGGGAGTGTCTCATGTGCCTTAATATTACACCGTTACCTATGCCCCTTAGTAAAGACCATAAAATTAGGAACAAATAGAAAAGAGTCAAAACAATTCAAAATTAGGAAGGAAATCTAATATACGGTAAATAGGAAATATATATATGTACACATACCAAATAGAAAAGACCCTTATCTGTGGAAACATATGGCAATTTTTAAAAAAAGACACATAGTAAAATCCTCAGCAGAGCACCGGGATTAAACTAAGAGTGAATACACTTTTGACTTGTTAGCAGGCCTTTATTAAAGGGAATCTGTCAGTTGAATCAACCCTCCTAAGCCGTCTATATGGACATGTAGTGTCATAGGTTTACCGCGATGGAGAGGAGCCAGAAGACTACAGCATCTGATTTCTCCTACTCCCGCACTGTTTAGAAGCACTTCACCTTCATATTAAACGGGGCAGGTTTATTTTAGCAGTGCAGGGGTTAATCTGCTCAGTTGCAAGCTTTCCTGCATTAAGGCTCTTAGCTGTTCACTGTTAGCCATTCCCATCTATATAATCTTGGTTCACCCATCTTGCTACAGTATATCTGTCTTATGCTTTCCTGCACTTATTTATATTTTTTTATCTGTTTTTCAATATATTTTTTTAATTTTTTTTTTATCTGAATATATTTATGGCTTGCATTCATATCTGCTAGATTGTACCATATAATTAATAGGACATTAACTTCAAGCATAAATAGTAAAGTCTGAACTAACGCAAACCTGAAAAAAATATTTTGCGTCCTATTACCCTCTCATCGTTTACATTTTATTACAGTCACCTAAGTGTGCGATGCAGATGCAACATTTAACATTTTTAATATTATTATTTGCTTTACTGCATGGCCTTATACAATTGTCATCTGTGCCAATAGAACAACTGGAGGCTTTAAAAAGTGTGATGGAGGCCGGGGAGACGGTGGCTCCTGCTAGTATCCTTGAAGATGACATTGAGGAAGAAATTGAAAATGGTATTTATAACTCACTTAACACATTGTGTGACAGTGTTGTTTGGGGTTTTTTTTGCAGTTTTTTTTTGTTTTGTTTTGCTACAATGTCTGAAAGCAGGAAGTTTTCTTTCTGTATTCAGGCCATTGCAATGCAAACTTGTTATGGCTGGATGAAGTCATGGACTTTCTAAAGTCTGATGGGAAGGAGGAACATAATTTGAACCCTCCCATCAATCCTATTGAGCTGGTCCCTGCTAATAGTGATCCATTGGTCAACAGCAGGCATTAGATCACTATTATTTGTGATCATAGTAGAATCCTAGAATCTTAGAGTTGGAAGGGTCCTCCAGGGTCATCGTGTCCAACCCCCTCCTCAATGCAGGATTCATTAAACCATATCAGACAGATGTCTGTCCAGCCTCTGTTTGAAGACTTCCATTGAAGGAGAACTCACCACCTCTCGTGGCAGCCTGCTCCACTCATTGATCACCCTCACTGTCAAAATGAGAATAAAGCTGAATCCTCTGCAGTGTGACAGCTCTTGAGATATGTGTAGACAGCTATTAAGTCTCCTGTCAGTCTTCTTTTTTGCAAGCTAAACATTTCCAATTCCTGATATGACATGGTTTGCAGACCGGTCACCATTCTGGTCGATCTTCTCTGAACTTGCTCCAGTTTGTTCATGTCTTTTTTAAAATGTGGTGCCCAAATGTAGTGTTTGGCGCACAGAGGAATGATCGGATTACACAGCTATCCCAGTTTCCTCGAGACATAAGAAATAAAAATATAGAATGAAATAAAAATAATAAAATAGTAAAAACTGAAAAATGTAAAGATAAACAATACAACAAAATACAGGGTCACCGTTTCTGGTTTGTCAAGGACCAGACCAGTTGGATGAAACATGTAGGTGGGCTGCGCTGCTGGAGGAATACAATTCTTCAACAATGATGATGATAAAAAGGTTTTTTATTCACAACACGTTTCGATGCCGTAGCGGCTTCTTTATAAAGTGAAAAAAATATGTCAGGACAGGACCATGAAGCAGAGACCAGCAATGACAGCTATATAAGTGTTGTAAGGAGATCTGCGGGGATTAGGGAGGATGAGTATAACTTTTATTATTTAAAAATTGTAAAAAAAATATTATTCCCTGGAACATTCCTTTAAGTAATGTCTTTGTTCTTCTATGTCAGCCGATCAGGAGGAGGAAGCACACCCCGAATACAAGTTTGGAAGTGAGCTCTCAGCTGACGACCTCAGTCAAAAAGAGGCTACGGCAAACAGCACGAAAAAGGTAATGTTCTATTTTTTACTAGTTGTTTTCTTTTTGTTATTACAGTGCAGTCATAGAGGTAAAACCTGGTTATTGCTGGATGACCCATCCTAGGTCTAATACTGTCATGGCTTTATGGCAACATTGGAAAATACTCTTAGTTCCTCTCTTCCACACAGTACAATTTAGTGCTGCAACCAATCCTGCGATTTTCCTGCTCTCGCAATAAACTGAAGCCGCCCATTCACTTGATATGGCTGTCCATCATCTCTCTGTACATTACAGCCAGGGCCTCACCATGCAAGGAGAAACATTGAGCAGAATGCAGCCTTTACCAGCGCCACTTCATTCCCAGGATGCACAGTAGCATTACGTTTACTTGCACAATAATTAAGTTCTATTTACATAAATTCAGAAGTCTCTTTAATTTATAGTGAAACTGTCACTATGATTGTCCTAGTGCTATGAGTATGCTATTCTCATGAAGGTGTACTCAGGGGCACAACAACAGCGGTTGCCGCTGTAACCAAACCCTTTGGTTAAGGGGCCCTCGAACGCATAGTCAGCTGAAGTGTATTGCAGTGCACGGACCTATCGGGACTATGCATTATGCTACATGGATGACTATGGGCTGTGCATAATACTACATGGATGACTATGGGCTGTGCATTATGCTACATGGATGACTATGGGCTGTGCATTATACTACATGGATGACTATGGGCTGTGCATTATGCTACATGGATGACTATGGGCTGTGCATTATACTACATGGATGACTATGGGCTGTGCATTACACTACATGGATGACTATGGGCTGTGCATTATACTACATTGATGACTATGGGCTGTGCATTATGCTACATGGATGACTATGGGCTGTGCATTATACTACATGGATGACTATGGGCTGTGCATTATACTACATGGATGACTATGGGCTGTGCATTATGCTACATGGATGACTATGGGCTGTGCATTATACTACATGGATGACTATGGGCTGTGCATTACACTACATGGATGACTATGGGCTGTGCATTATAATACATGGATGACTATGGGCTGTGCATTATGCTACATGGATGACTATGGGCTGTGCATTATACTACATGGATGACTATGGGCTGTGCATTATACTACATGGATGACTATGGGCTGTGCATTATACTACATGGACGACTATGGGCTGTGCATTATGCTACATGGATGACTATGGGCTGTGTATTATACTACATGTATGACAATGAGCTGTGCATTATACTACATGGATGACTATGGGCTGTGCATTATGCTACATGGATGACTATGGGCTGTGCATTATTCTACATGGATGACTATGGGTTGTTTATTATATAACATTTATATTTATGGGCTGTACATTATACTGTATGGAGGACTATGATATGTGCATATGACTATAGGCTGCAGATTATACTACATGGATAACTATGGGGGGCGCATTATACTGTATGGAGGACTATTGCCTGGGAATTATATTTTATGGAGGACTATGGGCTGTGCATTGTTCTATATGAAGGACTATGTGATGAGCACTATATTATGTGGAGGACTATGGGATGCATTATACTATATGGAGGACTATGTGATGAGCACTATATTATATGGAGGACTATGGGATGCATTATACTATATGGAGGACTATGAGGGGTGCATTATACTATAGGAAGCAATATGGACTGTGCATTGTACTATAGGGAGGACTATGGGGAGTGCATTATACGTCTGCTTTGAGGCCCCTTGACTTCTATGTCTCCCCTGGTGAGTGTAATGGTTTATTTTTTTATACATCACATAACAGCGTCAGAATTGGGGACATGTGGCAGGATGGGGGATATATATGTAAAAGGATGGGGCCAAAGATAAGGGACATACACCAGGATGAGGGACATTAAACTGAGAATGAAGGGCACATATATATACCAGGATGAGGGACATATATAGTAGGATGGTGGACGTTATGTATATATATATATATATATATATATATATACATATATATATATATATATTTATTGTACGTGATCAGGATGGGAGTGCCTCGGTCGAAATCTGGCATTGGGGCCCATCAGACTCTAGTTACAACACTGGGTATAATAGTTGGTATATTATTTGCATCCATTAAAAAGCCCATACAGCATCTAAAAAGTAAGACCATCCTAATTTTTGGCAATGCAGGGCGGATCACATGATCACTTTTTAATCTCATGAATCGATTGTGGACATGAAAATAAGCTACTTTGTTATACATCTTATCAGAGAAATCATAATTCTACTTGTGGTTCTTTTTTTAGGTCATTGAAGATCCTGAACAAGAAAACAATAACAAAAAGGTGGGAATAAAGCAATTGTGTGGTTCTCCTCCCTTTTCTTTCAGGAAGCCCATACACATTTAATAAACCTTCAAATGGAAATGGCCAATTGTGACCGTAGTTACTGATCGTCAACTGGTTACACGATGGTCAACGATAATTAATTTTGACGAGCAAGCGTTCCTCATCACTCACAACCAGTCAGACATATTGGATTTCTTCAGGTTCATGATGGGCACTGGTGGCATCGTTGGCCGATAAATTCCAGTATTCGCTGCTGTGATTTGCCCATTTCTAACCAATATGTATGGATTTAAGACTTCAAGGCCACGTTCACACGTTCAGTATTTGGTCAGTATTTAACATCAGTATTTGTAAGCCAAAACCAGGAGTGGAACAATCAGAGGAAAAGTGTAATAGAAGCACGTCATCATTTTTTACCCATTGCTGGTTTTGGCTTTCAAAAACGGAGGTAAAAAACTCACCAAATACTCAACATGTATACATGGCCATAATTCATCTGGGGCGCTTAAGCATTTAATAAGCGGCTTTGCAGAAGTGGACAACCCCTTGACACTGTTTCAGCACTGTCATAAGTGCACTGTTATCATCCAGATCCTGGTGTTTTTCTACAAACACGTGTAGCTGCACCTTTGAAGACAGTTCAGATGTAAAAGATGATAATTTAGCTCCACACATGTCCCAGTGATAAAACTGGGCTGAGCTCAGAGTATAAGGATAAGGATTGTGAGAGATTGGGCTTTTATACTTTGCAGATGTTGAAGCTGTGGCTATGGGTCCTGTATGTAGCAGGATAGATGAGGATATGAGCAGGAGTGATGATGGTGTACCCCCATGTCATTTTAGGGCGCAATAACTGCAGATGATGAACAAGCGTGGATGGCGAATTATAAGTACGTAGGCGCCACAACCAACATACATCCGTTTTTATCCACAATGATCAACTATGCGCAGCCAGTAAAATTTCAAGGTTTCAAGGTGGCAGAAGGTAAGACACAAGCCATACCCTATACACTATGTCTTTATATAAGATGTTTCCATGCAGCGACGCTCAGGTCAGGGAGCGCTTTTCTCAAATCATGTCTTCGAAAATCACCCTTAATCTTCCTGAATTAGAGGACCAGAATAAGAAATTGGAGCAGCCCTGTAATCTGGGGATAATTAATGCTGGTCAAGAGTTGCAGGCAGTTTCTACATTATAATGGGAATATTTGTCACACCGCCATGTGGCCAATGTCACCAGGGGCAGGGTGACAGCTGTAGTGCACAGCCCTCGCTCCACCCTAATGTCAGACATGAGGCGCAAGGTGACAGCTGTAGTACATAGTCCTCACTCCTCCTCTCCAATGACAGACATTAGGGGCAGGGTGACAGCTGTAGTGCACAGCCCTCGCTCCACTTTAATGACAGATATCAGGTGCAGGGTGACAGCTGTAGTACATAGTCCTCACTCCTCCACTCCCATGACAGATATCAGGTGCAGGGTGACAGCGGTAATACACAGACCCTGGTCCACCCCAATGTCAGACATCGGAGGCAGGGTGACAGCTGTAGTGCACAGTCCTCGTTCCACCCCAGTGACAGACATCAGAGGCAGGGTGACAGCTGTAGTGCACAGTCCTCATTCCACCCCAGTGACAGACATCAGAGGCAGGGTGACAGCTGTAGTGCACAGTCCTCGTTCCACCCCAGTGACAGACATCAGAGGCAGGGTGACAGCTGTAGTACACAGTCCTCACTCCAACCCAGTGGCAGACATCAGGGACAGGGTGACAGCTGTAGTGCACAGTCCTCGTTCCACCCCAGTGACAGACATCAGAGGCAGGGTGACCTCTGTAGTGCACAGTCCTCATTCCACCCCAATGACAGACATCAGAGGCAGGGTGACAGCTGTAGTGCACAGTCCTCGTTCCACCCCAGTGACAGACATCAGAGGCAGGGTGACAGCTGTAGTGCACAGTCCTCGTTCCACCCCAGTGACAGACATCAGAGGCAGGGTGACAGCTGTAGTGCACAGTCCTCGTTCCACCCCAGTGACAGACATCAGAGGCAGGGTGACAGCTGTAGTGCACAGTCCTCGTTCCACCCCAGTGACAGACATCAGAGGCAGGGTGACAGCTGTAGTGCACAGTCCTCGTTCCACCCCAGTGACAGACATCAGAGGCAGGGTGACAGCAGTAGTGCACAGTCCTCGTTCCACCCCAGTGACAGACATCAGAGGCAGGGTGACAGCTGTAGTGCACAGTCCTCGTTCCACCCCAGTGACAGACATCAGAGGCAGGGTGACAGCTGTAGTGCACAGTCCTCGTTCCACCCCAGTGACAGACATCAGAGGCAGGGTGACAGCTGTAGTGCACAGTCCTCGTTCCACCCCAATGACAGACATCAGGGGCTGGGTGACAGCGGTAGTGCACAGTCCTCGCTCCACCCCAATGACAGACATCAGGGACAGGGTGACAGCTGTAGTGCACAGTCCTCACTCCAACCCAGTGGCAGACATCAGGGACAGGGTGACAGCTGTAGTGCACAGTCCTCGTTCCACCCCAATGACAGACATCAGGGGCTGGGTGACAGCTGTAGTGCACAGACCTCGTTCCACCCCAGTGACAGACATCAGAGGCAGGGTGACAATTGCCTGCTAACCCTTCCTAACAGTGGAGGTTGGCACCCTAGGAGATACGATTGTTTTGGCGCCCCCACTCAACGACGGCTGTCCCAGAATAGCCCTAATAGGCCCCCCAACTATAGGCGGGAATACAATAGGCATAATAAAGAGATAAATGGATAGAAATATTAAATGTCAATCATTTTATGCACCAATCCACTCCTAGTCTAAATATCAAATTACAATTATCTTATGGTTTGATGTAATGAAAAAATCATATAACCACAAAAAACACCTAAAACATTCCCTTAACTAGATGCTTTCTTATGAGGTAAGAGGGCAATTCAAATATAAAGCCATAACAGCATTAATATTGTCCCCCTCAAACAAAAAATAAATAATCTACAAATGAGAAGTGGATCGCGTACTCTCTATACATTTTGATCAGGAACAGCCAAATTTATCTATAATAGTTTTTGACCATAAACAAGAATACATCGGGGATTTTAACCCCTATTTAGCTTCAGCCTCTACCCGTTTCCCCGTCTTAGCGGTTCATCAGGAGGCCCAGTAAAGAACCTAACAGTGCCGCAGATGTGAGGTGTCCGGATGAAAAGGTATGCACAATCCTCGCTCCACCCCAATGTCAGACATCGGGGGCAGAGTAACAGCTGTAGTACACAGCCCTCGCTCCACCCCAATGTCAGACATCAGGGGCCGGGTGACAGCTGTAGTGCACAGTCTTTTCTCCACCCCAGTGTAAGACATCGGAGGCAGGGTGACAGCTGTAGTACACAACCCTCGCTCCACCCCAATGTCAGATATCAGGGGCAGGGTGACAGCTGTAGTACACAGCCCTCGCTCCACCCCAATGTCAGACATCAGGGGCAGGGTGACAGCTATAGTGCACAGTCCTTGCTCCACCCCAGTGTCAGACATCAGGGGCAGGGTGACAGCTGTAGTGCACAGTCCTTGCTCCACCCCATTGTCAGATATCAGGCTCAGGGTGACAGCTGTAGTGCACTGTCCTCACTTCACCCCAATGTCAGACATCGGGGGCAGGGTGACAGCTGTAGAGCACAGTCCTTGCTCCACACCAATGTCAGACATGAGGGGCATGGTGACAGCTGTAGTACACAGTCCTTGCTCCACCTCAATGTCAGACATCGGGGGCAGGGTGACAGCTGTAGTGCACAGTCCTTGCTCCATCCCAATGTCAGACATCAGGGGCAGGGTGACAGCTGTAGTGCATAGTCTTTTCTCCACCCCAGTGTAAGACATCGGGGGCAGGGTGACAGCTGTAGTACACAACCCTCGCTCCACCCCAATGTCAGATATCAGGGGCAGGGTGACAGCTGTAGTACACAGCCCTCGCTCCACCCCAATGTCAGACATCAGGGGCAGGGTGACAGCTATAGTGCACAGTCCTTGCTCCACCCCAGTGTCAGACATCAGGGGCAGGGTGACAGCTGTAGTGCACAGTCCTTGCTCCACCCCATTGTCAGATATCAGGCTCAGGGTGACAGCTGTAGTGCACTGTCCTCACTTCACCCCAATGTCAGACATCGGGAGCAGGGTGACAGCTGTAGAGCACAGTCCTTGCTCCACCCCAATGTCAGACATGAGGGGCAGGGTGACAGCTGTAGTACACAGTCCTTTCTCCACCCCAGTGTCAGACATCGGTGGCAGGGTGACAGCTGTAGTACACAGCCCTCAATCCACCCCAATGTCAGACATCAGGGGCAGGGTGACAGCTGTAGTGCACAGTCTTTTCTCCACCCCAGTGTAAGACATCGGGGGCAGGGTGACAGCTGTAGTACACAACCCTCGCTCCACCCCAATTTCAGATATCAGGGGCAGGGTGACAGCTGTAGTACACAGCCCTCGCTCCACCCCAATGTCAGACATCAGGGGCAGGGTGACAGCTATAGTGCACAGTCTTTGCTCCACCCCAGTGTCAGACATCAGGTGCAGGGTGACAGCTGTAGTGCACAGTCCTTGCTCCACCCCATTGTCAGATATCAGGCTCAGGGTGACAGCTGTAGTGCACTGTCCTCACTTCACCCCAATGTCAGACATCGGGAGCAGGGTGACAGCTGTAGAGCACAGTCCTTGCTCCACCCCAATGTCAGACATGAGGGGCAGGGTGACAGCTGTAGTACACAGTCCTTGCTCCACCTCAATGTCAGACATCGGGGGCAGGGTGACAGCTGTAGTGCACAGTCCTTGCTCCATCCCAATGTCAGACAACAGGCTCAGGGTGACAGCTGTAGTGCACAGTCCTCACTTCACCCCAATGTCAGACATCGGGAGCAGGGTGACAGCTGTAGAGCGCAGTCCTTGCTCCACCCCAATGTCAGACATCAGGGGCAGGGTGACAGCTGTAGTGCACAGTCCTTACTCCACCCCATTGTCAGATATCAGGTTCAGGTTGACAGCTGTAGTGCACAGTCCTCACTTCACCCCAATGTCAGACATCGGGAGCAGGGTGGCAGCTGTAGTGCACAGTCCTTGCTCCACCCCATTGTCAGATATCAGGCTCAGGGTGACAGCTGTAGTACACAGTCCTTGCTCCACACCAATGTCAGACATCAGGCTCAGGGTGACAGCTGTAGTGCACAGTCCTCACTTCACCCCAATGCCAGACATCAGGGGCAGGGTGACAGCTGTAGTGCATAATAGTCCTTGCTCCACCCCATTGTCAGATATCAGGCTCAAGGTGACAGCTGTAGTGCACAGTCCTCACTCCACGCCAATGTCAGACATCGGGGGCAGGGTGACAGCTGTAGTGCACAGTCCTCACTTCACCCTAGTTTCAGACAGCAGGGGCAGGGTGACAGCTGTAGTGCACAGTCCTCACTCCCGCCAATGTCAGACATCGGAGGCAGGGTGACAGCTGTAGTGCACAGTCCTCACTCCCCGCCAATGTCAGACATCGGAGGCAGGGTGACAGCTGTAGTGCAGGGTGACAGCTGTAGTGCACAGTCCTCACTCCACCCCAATGTCAGACATCGGGGGCAGGGTGACAGCTGTAGTGCACAGTCCTCACTTCACCCTAGTTTCAGACAGCAGGGGCAGGGTGACAGCTGTAGTGCACAGTCCTCACTCCCGCCAATGTCAGACATCGGAGGCAGGGTGACAGCTGTAGTGCACAGTCCTCACTCCCCGCCAATGTCAGACATCGGAGGCAGGGTGACAGCTGTAGTGCAGGGTGACAGCTGTAGTGCACAGTCCTCACTCCACCCCAATGTCAGACATCGGGGGCAGGGTGACAGCTGTAGTGCACACTCCTCACTCCACGTCAATGTCAGACATAAGGGGCAGGGTGACAGCTGTAGTGCAATGTCCTTGCTTCACCCCAATTTCAGAGATCAGGCGATCCTGGGTTTTCCAGCCTTTAACACTTATATTGCTGCAATCAATTCTTATAGTTGTATTTTAAAGTGAAGTCTGAAAGGAACCAATCACATAAAGGAAATTCCTGTGACAACAGGATCCGGTCCTGTATTTTGTAGTAGTAGAGGAAATGCAGTAGGAACGTCCCCTGATGGATGCTGTGGTACGCACCTTATACCAATTTATCAATAGGCAATTAAACTACCAAAATCCCCCCCCCATTAAAACTTTTTTTATTCTTTAATTGTTTATTTATGCCACAAATGATTATATAACATTTGACATTGCAAACCGACACCGCAGTGATAATAAAACATCATGTTACAATAACATGACATGGCGTGAAATATGTGGAAATACACGTTAACCCTCAAAAAAATAATTAAGGGGAATTAGTAAAATAAATGAGGTTCTTCAAAAAACTGATTTGTCTCGCTAATTTTCCCTTTATTAGGGAAAGAAAGATCTAGGGAAGATTAGAAGAAAGCAAGAAAGATTAGATAGGAAAAAATGGGGAGAGAGGGGAGGGAAGAATTGGTAAGGAGATCGTAATAGGCAATTACCCAACCTCAGTCAGGAAGTTCTCACCCATTAATACTAGTAAGAATTAACTTTTAAATCAGTAAAACCTCAAAAAAGACAAAAAGCTAAAAAAAGGGAGCAAGACGCGAGCCTAATTAATTTTATAATGTATATATACAGCTCTGACAAAAATTAAGAGACCACTGCTAAATGTTCAGTTTGTCTGATTTTTCTCTTTATAGATATATTTTTTAGTAAAATGTAAATTGTTCTTTTATTCTATAAACTACTGATAACATGTCTCCGAAGTTCCAAGCAATAAATTTTGTTTTTACTTTCTAAAAATGAGAAATGGTCAAAATAACAAAAAAATGCATTGCTTGCAGACCTCAAATAATTAAAAAAAAAAACAAAACAAGTTCATAATAATTTAGAAACAACAATACTCATGTTTTAACTCAGGAAGAGTTCAGAAATCAATATTTTGAGGAATAACCATGATTTTTAATCACAGCTTTCATGTGTCTTGGCATGCTTTCCACCAGTCTTTCACACTGCTCCGGGCGCAAAAATATAAGCAGTTCTTCTTTGTTTGATGGCTTGTGACTATCCTTCATCCTCTTGATTATATTCCAGAGGTTTTCACTGGGGTTCAGGTCTGGAGATTGGACTGCCCATGACAGGGATTTGATGTGATGGTCCTTCATCCACACATTGATTGACCTAGCTGTGTGGCATGGCGCATTGTGCTGCTGAAAAACCAGTCCTCAGAGTTTGGGAACATTGCCTGAGCAGAAGGAATCGACTGTTTTTCCAGGATAACCTTGTATGCAGCTTGATTCATACGTCCTTCACAAAGAACAACCTGCCCAATTCCAGCCTTGCTGAAGCAATTTATTTTTTTGTTATTTTGACCATTTCTCATTTTCAGAAGAAAAAAAATACAAAATGTATTACTTGGAAATTTGGAGACATGTTGTCAGTACACCATGCTCCAAATTATTATGCAAATGATATTTTTCTTAGATTTTCCTAAGTGATTGGTGCAAATGACAGTCAGTCTAATAAAAGTCATCACCCGTTAGAGTATACATCGAATTTTATTGAAGAAACCTCCCAATAATAACAGTATAATCTCCAAAATGAAGAAAAAATCTAAATGCACTGTTCCAAATTATTAGGCACAGTAGAATTTCTAAACATTTGATATGTTTTAAAGAACTGAAAATGCTCATTTGTGGAATTTGCAGCATTATGAGGTCACATTCACTGAAAAAAAGCTATTTACTGTAACTCCAAAACATCCTAACAGGCCAAGTTACATGTTAACATAGGACCCTTCTTTGATATCACCTTCACAATTCTTGCATCCATTGAACTTGTTAGTTTTTGGAGAGTTTCTGCTTGTATTTCTTTGCATGAAGTCAGAATAGCCTCCCAGAGCTGCTGTTTTGATGTGAACTGCCTCCCACCCTCATAGATCTTTTGCTTGATGATACTCCAAAGGTTCTCTATAGGGTTGAGGTCAGGGGAAGATGGTGGCCACACCATGAGTTTATCTCCTTTTATACCCATAGCAGCCAATGACTCAGAGGTATTCCTTGCAGCATGAGATGGTGCATTGTCATGCATGAAGATGATTTTGCTCCTGAAGACACATTTCTGCTTTTTATACCATGGAAGAAAGTTGTCAGTCAGAAACTCTATGTACTTTGCAGAGGTCATTTTCACACCTTCAGGAACCTTAAAGGGCCCCACCCAGCTGATTCCGCATGATTCCGGCCCAAAACATGACTCCTCCACCTCCTTGCTGACGTCGCAGCCTTGTTGGGACATGGTGGCCATCCACCAACCATCCACTACTCCATCCATCTGGACCATCCAGGGTTGCTCGACACTCATCAGTAAACAAGACTGTTTGAAAATTTGTCTTCATGTATGTCTGGGCCCACTGCAACCGTTTCTGCTTGTGAACACTGTTTAGGGGTGGCCGAATAGTAGGTTTATGCACCACAGCAAGCCTTTGAAGGATCCTACACCTTGAGGTTCGAGGGATTCCAGAGGCACCAGCAGCTTCAAATAACTGTTTGCTGCTTTGTAATGGTATTTTGGCAGCTGATCTCTTAATCCAATGAATTTGTCTGGCAGAAACCTAACCTTCCTCATTATGCCTTTATCTGCATGAACTCTGTCTGTGCTCTCTTTCAGTCACAAATCTCTTCACAGTATGATGATCACTCTTAAGTTTTCGGGAAATATCTAATGTTTTCATACTTTGTCCAAGGCATTGCACTATTTGACGCTTTTCAGCAGCAGAGATCCTTTTTTATTTCCCATATTGCTTGAAACCTGTGGCCTGCTTAATAATGTGGAACATCATTTTTAAGTAGTTTTCCTTTAATTACAATCACCTGGAAAACTAATTATCACATGTGTTTAAGATTGATTTCAGTGATCCATTGAGCCCTGAGACACAATACCATCCACGAGTTTATTTGAAAAACAAAACAATTAAATCTTTATGACACTTAAATCCAATTTGCATAATAATTTGGAACACAGGTAGTTTATAGAATAAAAGAACAATTTACATTTTACTCAAAAATATACCTATAAAGAGAAAAATCAGACAAACTGAAAATTTTGCAGTGGTCTCTTTTGCCAGAGCTGTATGTACTACAGCTGCACTTAGCAAAGAAGACACCAGATGGCGATACTGGCACAATATTTCCGTAACCGCGGATTTTCCTTTATTTACAGCAATTTTTCGTCTTGCAGAAATTCATTTAAAGTTTTATTGTGAACCTATTAATGCACCTCTATTTTTATAGCTCTATTTATGTGTTTCAATTAATAGTTCTTTGTGTTATTCATGTCATATCTGTCTTTTCCTCGACTGATGTAGTGTAAAATGAGTGCAGCTTTTCATAGTGCGAAGCCCCATTACCGCCTGATAAAGCCACGGATAAGGTGAAACCCGTCAGGGAGGCTATTCAATATTTAATCTTTAAAGTCCGGACTCGAGAACCCGGAAATAATTAACTGCTAAGCTATTGCATGTGAGTACTGAAGCCTACCAGTACAGGTCCTTCTAAAAAAATTAGCATATAGTGTTAAATTTCATTATTTACCATAATGTAATGATTACAATTAAACTTTCATATATTATAGATTCATTATCCACCAACTGAAATTTGTCAGGTCTTTTATTGTTTTAATACTGATGATTTTGGCATACAACTCCTGATAACCCAAAAAACCTGTCTCAATAAATTAGCATATCAAGAAAAGGTTCTCTAAACGACCTATTACCCTAATCTTCTGAATCAACTAATTAACTCTAAACACATGCAAAAGATACCTGAGGCTTTTATAAACTCCCTGCCTGGTTCATTACTCAAAACCCCCATCATGGGTAAGACTAGCGACCTGACAGATGTCAAGAAGGCCATCATTGACACCCTCAAGCAAGAGGGTAAGACCCAGAAAGAAATTTCTCAACAAATAGGCTGTTCCCAGAGTGCTGTATCAAGGCACCTCAATGGTAAGTCTGTTGGAAGGAAACAATGTGGCAGAAAACGCTGTACAACGAGAAGAGGAGACCGGACCCTGAGGAAGATTGTGGAGAAGGACCGATTCCAGACCTTGGGGAACCTGAGGAAGCAGTGGACTGAGTCTGGTGTGGAAACATCCAGAGCCACCGTGCACAGGCGTGTGCAGGAAATGGGCTACAGGTGCCGCATTACCCAGGTAAAGCCACTTTTGAACCATAAACAGCGGCAGAGGCGCCTGACCTGGGCTACAGAGAAGCAGCACTGGACTGTTGCTAAGTGGTCCCAAGTACTTTTTTCTGATGAAAGCAAATTTTGCATGTCATTCGGAAATCAAGGTGCCAGAGTCTGGAGGAAGACTGGGGAGAAGGAAATGCCAAAATGCCTGAAGTCCAGTGTCAAGTACCCACAGTCAGTGATGGTGTGGGGTGCCATGTCAGCTGCTGGTGTTGGTCCACTGTGTTTCATCAAGGGCAGGGTCAATGCAGCTAGCTATCAGGAGATTTTGGAGCACTTCATGCTTCCATCGGCTGAAATGCTTTATGGAGATGAAGATTTCATTTTTCAGCACGACCTGGCACCTGCTCACAGTGCCAAAACCACTGGTAAATGGTTTACTGACCATGGTATTACTGTGCTCAATTGGCCTGCCAACTCTCCTGACCTGAACCCCATAGAGAATCTGTGGGATATTGTGAAGAGAAAGTTGAGAGACGCAAGACCCAACACTCTGGATGAGCTTAAGGCCGCTATTGAAGCATCCTGGGCCTCCATAACATCTCAGCAGTGTCACAGGCTGATTGCCTCCATGCCACGCCGCATTGAAGCAGTCATTTCTGCCAAAGGATTCCCGACCAAGTATTGAGTGCATAACTGAACATTATTATTTGATGGTTTCTTTGTTTGTTATTAAAAAACACTTTTATTTGATTGGATGGGTGAAATATGCTAATTTATTGAGACAGGTTTTTTTGGTTATCAGGAGTTGTATGCCAAAATCATCAGTATTAAAACAATAAAAGACCTGACAAATTTCAGTTGGTGGATAATGAATCTATAATATATGAAAGTTTAATTGTAATCATTACATTATGGTAAATAATGAAATTTAACACTATATGCTAATTTTTTGAGAAGGACCTGTAATTTTACCAGAGTTCCGAGACAGCCACTTTTAGCAACTAAGTAATTAATATGATCCTTATAGTAACACCAGGATATAATGGCGCACCACGGAAAAACTGCACTCACTTTACACTGTATTAGTGGAGCAAATGACACATATGAGATGAATAACACACATGTATAATAATGAAGACACGTTGATGGAGCTACAAAGATGCATTAATAGGTAAACAGCAAGACTTGAAATTAAAGTCCCAGCGATATTAATAAACGCTGGAAATATAGCAAAAAGCCTGCGATTACTGAACAGATGTGATAATGGCGCCATCTGGTGGCTCCTTTGTTAATCACAGCTCTAATGCAGTAATATTACGCAATTAATTGGGCTCACCGCCCTTTATTTTATTTTCTCATTTTTGGGTGTGTGGGAACATTGCTATTTAATGCACCATGTTAAAGGTTGAGTTTAATGAGTGGAGGGAAATGTAGTAGTTTAAAGACCCCATGGTCCACTAAAGGACCTCAAGACTTAATATTTCCTGCCATTATAGCATCCTTAGGTATATGCTGTGCATCATTCATACAGAAGCTAAGGTACTAGAGCATAGAAATATGACCGTGCATACATTAAATTTGGCAAAAAATAATACATTGAAAATCCCTTTAAGGAGGAAAGTAAAAGGATGAAATAAGGGATGTTGGAGGGAAAAAAACAGTAAAAAAAGTCATGTAAATTCACTTTATTAGCTGTAGATTCCAATACATTGAGTCATAGAGACTTATCATCATGACCTTATCAAGGTACAATAATGATCGCTGCCATAAATAAAACAATAAAAAGCTGAAACTGAATTATTATTTTTTATATCATTTTGCTAAATTAAAAATGTACCATAGTATTTTCCCGACTATAAGACGCACTTCCCCCCCCCCCCCCAAAAAAAAAGGGGAAATAGGTAGTGCATCTTATAGTTGGAATACAGGCTTACCGGTAGTGGTGTGGCGGCGGCAGAGGTGCAGGGATGAGGAGGCGGTATGGCGTGAGCTGGGTCCCTTCCACAGGTGAGGTGATGCAGCAGCTCGGTAAGCAGCAGAGCGGGGTGAATCATGGCGTTATCGGTGGTGGCGGCCATCTTCCTGAGGCCGCGTGTGCGCAGATGGAGTGCTCTGCTTCCCGGGGCTTCAGGAAAATGG
The DNA here is from genome assembly GCF_032444005.1 of Ranitomeya imitator. Classification (NCBI taxonomy): domain Eukaryota; kingdom Metazoa; phylum Chordata; class Amphibia; order Anura; family Dendrobatidae; genus Ranitomeya; species Ranitomeya imitator. Next base: position 73,502,984 of record NC_091286.1, on the reverse strand, counting down.
CCGCCGCGATCTCCATCTGCGCACGCGCGGCCTCCCGCGGCGATTTTCCTGAAGCCCCGGGAAGCAGATCACTCCATCTGCGCACGCACGGCCTCAGGAAGATAGCCGCCGCCACCGATAAACCGGTAATTAACCCGGCTCTGCTGCTCACATTGGAATGGATACCGGGCCGCTGCGTCACCTCACCTGTGGAAGGGACCCTGCTCACACCATACCGCTCATTATCCCCTCACCTCTGCATCGCCACACCACTGCTGCAACCCCCCCATGGACAGCAGGCCATGACGTCGCCCACCTAAGCAGGAAGGGACCCTGCTCAGGTGCATGCCGTACCGCATCACCCCACCTCTGCCGACACCATGCCTCCTGTGACCCTGCTCTGCCACCGCCAGCTCTCAGGTAAGATACTGTCATGATCCCAATGGCAGGGGATCACAAAAGGACAAGCACAAAAAAACAGAACAAGCTCTAGGGTGATGGAAACTGAGCTGACCGCGATCCTGAACCTAATTCACAACACTAGCAGTAGCCGAGGAACGTGCCTACGATGATTCTAGACGTCTCGCGCCAGCCGAAGGACTAGCTTCCCCTATTAGAAGAAACAAAGACCTCTCTTGCCTCCAGAGAAACACCCCACAGAAATAGCAGCCCCCCACATGTAATGACGGTGAAATGAGAGGAAAGCACATACGTAGTAATGAAAACAGATTCAGCAAAATGAGGCCCGCTAAAACTAGATAGCAGAGGATACAAAAGTGAACTGCGCGGTCAGCGAAAAACCCTACAAAAAAACATCCTGAAATTACTTGAACTCATGTGCCAACTCATGGAACATGAGGAGTAATATCAGCCCACTAGAGCAACCAGCCACAAGGAATCACATAACTGCAAGCTGGACTAAAACAAAAATAAAGCAAAACGTGGAACAGGAAAATCAAAAACTTAGCTTGTCCTGATGATTACAGAAGCGGAAAGCAGAGGTAACAAGAAACACTGATTACATTGATCGCCGGCGAGGAAATGACAAGAAAGCCATGTTAAATAGGAAACTCCCATATCCTGATAGAACAGGTGGACACCAGAGACCGCAGAGAACACAAGTCACCCAGTACCATCTGTAACCACCAGAGGGAGCCCAAAAACAGAATCCACAACAGTACCCCCCCTTGAGGAGGGGTCACCGAACCCTCACGAGAACCACCAGGGCGACCAGGATGAGCCCTATGAAATGCACGGACCAAATCAGCAGCATGAACATCAGAGGCAACCACCCAAGAATTATCCTCCTGACCATAACCCTTCCACTTGACCAAATACTGAAGTTTCCGTCTGGAAACACGAGAATCCAAGATCTTCTCCACAACATACTCCAATTCTCCCTCCACCAGCACTGGAGCAGGAGGCTCAAGCGAAGGAACAACAGGTACCTCATACCTCCGCAACAACGACCGATGGAACACATTATGAATAGCAAACGATGCCGGGAGATCCAAACGAAACGACACAGGGTTAAGAATTTCCAAGATCCTATAGGGACCGATCAACCGAGGCTTGAACTTAGGAGAAGAGACCTTCATAGGAACAAAACGAGAAGACAACCACACCAAGTCCCCAACACGAAGTCGAGGACCCACGCGGCGACGGCGATTAGCAAACTGCTGAGCCCTCTCCTGGGACAACTTCAAATTGTCCACCACATGACTCCAAATCTGATGCAACCTATCCACCACCATGTCCACTCCAGGACAATCAGAAGGCTCCACCTGACCAGAGGAAAAACGAGGATGAAACCCCGAATTACAAAAGAAAGGAGAAACCAAGGTAGCAGAACTAGCCCGATTATTAAGGGCAAATTCGGCAAGCGGCAAAAAGGTAACCCAGTCATCTTGATCAGCAGAAACAAAACACCTTAAATAAGTTTCCAAGGTCTGATTAGTACGTTCCGTCTGGCCATTCGTCTGAGGATGGAATGCAGACGAAAAGGACAAATCAATGCCCATCTTAGCACAGAACGTCCGCCAAAATCTAGACACAAACTGGGATCCCCTGTCAGAAACAATGTTCTCCGGAATCCCATGCAAACGAACCACGTTCTGAAAAAACAGAGGAACCAACTCAGAGGAGGAAGGTAACTTAGGCAAGGGTACCAGATGAACCATCTTAGAAAAGCGGTCACACACAACCCAGATGACGGACATTTTTTGAGAGACCGGGAGATCCGAAATAAAGACCATGGAAATGTGCGTCCAAGGCCTCTTCGGGATAGGCAAAGGTGACAACAATCCACTGGCCCGAGAACAGCAAGGCTTAGCCCGAGCGCAAACTTCACAAGACTGCACAAAAGAACGCACATCCCTCGACAAGGAAGGCCACCAAAAAGACCTGGCCACCAAGTCTCTAGTACCAAATATTCCAGGATGACCTGCCAACGCAGAAGAATGGACCTCGGAGATGACTCTACTGGTCCAATTATCCGGAACAAACAGTCTTTCAGGCGGACAACGATCAGGTTTATCCGCCTGAAACTCCTGCAAAGCACGTCGCAAGTCTGGGAAGACAGCCGACAAAATCACCCCATCCCTAAGGATACCAGTGGGCTCAGAATTTCCAGGGGAGTCAGGCACAAAACTCCTAGAAAGAGCATCCGCCTTCACATTCTTTGAACCTGGCAGGTATGAAACCACAAAATCGAAACGGGAGAAAAACAGTGACCAACGAGCCTGTCTAGGATTCAGACGCTTGGCAGACTCAAGGTAAATCAGATTTTTGTGATCAGTCAAGACCACCACACGATGTCTAGCACCCTCAAGCCAATGATGCCACTCCTCAAATGCCCACTTCATGGCCAAAAGCTCCCGATTACCAACATCATAATTCCGCTCAGTGGGCGAAAACTTTCTAGAAAAGAACGCACATGGCTTCATCACCGAGCAATCGGAGCTTCTCTGTGACAAAACCGCCCCCGCTCCAATCTCAGAAGCATCAACCTCAACCTGAAAAGGAAGCGAAACATCTGGCTGACGCAACACAGGAGCAGAAGAAAACCGGCGCTTAAGTTCCTGAAAGGCCTCCACAGCCGCAGGAGACCAATCAGCAACATCAGTACCCTTCTTAGTCAGATCCGTCAAAGGCTTAACAACACTAGAAAAATTAGTTATGAAACGACGATAAAAATTAGCAAAGCCCAAGAACTTCTGTAGACTCTTAAGAGATGTAGGCTGCGTCCAGTCACAAATAGCTTGAACCTTGACGGGATCCATCTCAATAGTAGAAGGGGAAAAAATATACCCCAAAAAAGAAATCTTCTGGACTCCAAAGAGACACTTTGAACCTTTTACAAACAAAGAATTGGCCCGCAGGACCTGAAACACCTTCCTTACCTGCTGAACATGGGACTCCCAGTCATCAGAAAAAACCAAAACATCATCCAAATACACAATCATAAATTTATCCAGATATTCACGGAAAATATCATGCATAAAGGACTGGAAGACAGAAGGAGCATTAGAAAGTCCAAAAGGCATCACCAAATACTCAAAATGGCCCTCAGGCGTATTAAATGCGGTTTTCCACTCATCACCCTGCTTTATCCGCACAAGATTATACGCACCCCGAAGATCAATCTTAGTGAACCATTTAGCCCCCTTAATGCGAGCGAACAAATCAGTCAACAATGGCAAAGGATACTGATATTTGACCGTAATCTTATTCAAAAGATGGTAATCTATACAAGGCCTCAAGGAACCATCTTTTTTGGCCACGAAAAAAAAAAACCTGCTCCCAAAGGAGACGAAGATGGACGGATATGTCCCTTTTCCAAGGACTCCTTAACATAATCCCGCATAGCAGTATGCTCTGGCACTGACAGATTGAACAAACGACCGTTAGGAAATTTACTGCCAGGAATCAAATCTATAGCACAATCGCAATCCCTGTGAGGAGGAAGCGAATTGAGCTTAGGCTCCTCAAAAACATCCCGATAATCAGACAAAAATACAGGAACCTCAGAAGGAGTAGATGAAGTGATAGAAATCGGAGGTGCATCATCATGAACCCCCTGACATCCCCAGCTTAACACAGACATCGTTTTCCAGTCCAAGACTGGGTTATGAGTTTGTAACCATGGCAGACCAAGCACTAAGACATCATGTAAATTATACAGTACCAGGAAGCGAATCACCTCCTGATGAACGGGAGTCATACGCATGGTCACGTGTGTCCAGTACTGAGGTTTATTCATAGCCAAAGGTGTAGAGTCAATTCCTTTCAAAGGAATAGGGACTTCCAGAGGCTCCAGACTAAACCCACAGCGGTTGGCAAATGACCAATCCATAAGACTCAGGGCAGCGCCTGAATCCAGATAGGCATCGACGGAAATGGCTGATAATGAACAAATCAGAGTCACAGACAGAATGAACTTAGACTGTAAAGTACTAATGGCAACAGACTTATCAACCTTTTTTGTGCGTTTAGAGCATGCTGATATAACATGAGCTGAATCACCACAATAAAAACACAACCCATTTTTCCGCCTATAGTTTTGCTGTTCAGAAGACACCGCCAAATGGTGCACAGGTTTGCGCTCCCGTAAACGCCGATCAATCTGAATAGCCATAGTCATAGACTCATTCAGACCTGTAGGCGCAGGGAACCCCACCATAACATCTTTAATGGCCTCAGAAAGGCCATCTCTGAATTTTGCAGCCAGAGCGCACTCATTCCACTGAGTAAGCACCGACCATTTCCGAAATTTCTGACAATATATTTCTGCTTCATCTTGCCCCTGAGAGAGAGCCAATAAAGCTTTTTCAGCCTGAATCTCTAGGTAAGGTTCCTTATAGAGCAAACCCAATGCCAGAAAAAACGCATCCACATTGAGCAACGCAGGATCCCCTGGTGCCAATGCAAATGCCCAATTCTGAGGGTCACCCCGCAGGAAAGATATTACAATCTTGACTTGCTGAGCAGGGTCTCCAGAGGAGCGAGATTTCAAAGAAAGAAACAACTTGCAATAGTTCCTAAAATACAGAAAACTAGATCTATCTCAAGAAAAATACTCTGGGATAGGAATTCTAGGTTCAGACATAGGAGCATGTACAACAAAATCTTGTATATTTTGAACCTTAGCAGCAAGATTATTCAGGTTGGAAGCCAAACTCTGGACGTCCATGATAAACAGCTGAGGTCAGAGCCATTCAAGGATTAAGAGGAGGTAAGACGCAGCCAGGCTGCAATTAAGGCTAGGCAGCAAACTCTGAGGGAAGGAAAAAAAAAAAAAAAAACTTCCTCAGACTACTTTTCCTCCTACTTCAGCCAATACGATTACCACTTTTCGGGCCGGCGATACAGTCATGATCCCAATGGCAGGGGATCACAAAAGGACAAGCACAAAAAAACAGAACAAGCTCTAGGGTGATGGAAACTGAGCTGACCGCGATCCTGAACCTAATTCACAACACTAGCAGTAGCCGGGGAACGTGCCTACGATGATTCTAGACGTCTCGCGCCAGCCGAAGGACTAGCTTCCCCTATTAGAAGAAACAAAGACCTCTCTTGCCTCCAGAGAAACACCCCACAGAAATAGCAGCCCCCCACATGTAATGACGGTGAAATGAGAGGAAAGCACATACGTAGTAATGAAAACAGATTCAGCAAAATGAGGCCCGCTAAAACTAGATAGCAAAGGATACAAAAGTGAACTGCGCGGTCAGCGAAAAACCCTACAAAAAACCATCCTGAAATTACTTGAACTCATGTGCCAACTCATGGAACATGAGGAGTAATATCAGCCCACTAGAGCAACCAGCCACAAGGAATCACATAACTGCAAGCTGGACTAAAACAAAAATAAAGCAAAACGTGGAACAGGAAAATCAAAAACTTAGCTTGTCTTTATGATTACAGAAGCGGAAAGCAGAGGTAACAAGAAACACTGATTACATTGATCGCCGGCGAGGAAATGACAAGAAAGCCATGTTAAATAGGAAACTCCCATATCCTGATAGAACAGGTGGACACCAGAGACCGCAGAGAACACAAGTCACCCAGTACCATCTGTAACCACCAGAGGGAGCCCAAAAACAGAATCCACAACAAGATACTGTAAATTCGGACAATAAGACGGACCCCCATCTTATAAAAAATCTTTTTTTCTGCAATTTTCACCCCAAATTTGGGGTGCGTTTTATGGTCCGGTGCGTCTTATAGTCCAAAAAATACGATATATTATGGTAATTAAAAGCAACAATGTGTCCCCCCAAAAAGAACACTTCATACAGGTACATCGAGGAAAAAAATCTAAATTAATGTTGGCCTGAATGAAATGAAGAAAAATGTAAAAAAAAAAAAAAAAAGTTCTCCCGAGGGCCAGAAAGTCCCAGACCTCAAAGGGGGACTTATTAGGTTGTCCGGTCTTAATAAAAACTTAGGCATGGATGGCTTTAAAATAAGTAACTGGGGATCCTCACCTGTTGTCTCCCTGAGGGTCCAGTGGAGATTGGTCTATGCTGGAAGCCATGATGTCACCGTTCTGTCACATGACCACTCAGACCTGTGATTTGCTGCAGCAGTCATGTGACTAGAATGAGGCATCATCAGAGAAACATCTGATGTCACCATTCTAGTCACCTGACCACTGTAGCCAATCACAGGCCTGGGTGGTCATTTGATGGAAGAACAGTGACATCATGGCACTACAGCAGCCTGCACTGAATCCAGGGGGGAACAGCAGGTAAATATTCCCTTGTTTTCTTTTTTTTTAACCCCTACATGACCCAGCCTATTTTGACCTTAATGACCTGGCCATTTTTTGCAATTCTGACCAGTGTCCCTTTATGAGGTAATAACTCAGGAACGCTTCAACGGATCCTAGCGATTCGGAGTTTGTTTTTTCATGACATATTGGGCTTCATGTTAGTGGTAAATTTTGGTCAATATTTTTTGCGTTTATTTGTGAAAAAAATGAAAATTTGGCTAAAATTTGTAAAATTTCGCAATTTTCAAATTTTAAATTTTTATTTTGTTAAACCAGATAGCCATGTTATACAAAATAGTTAATAAATAACATTACCCACATGTCTACTTTACATCACCACAATTTTGGAAATAAAATTTTTTTTTTGCTAGGAAGTTATAAAGGTTAAAATTTGACCAGCGATTTCTCATTTTTACAACAAAATTTACAAAACCATTTTTTTTAGGGACCACCTCACATTTGAAGTTAGTTTGAGGGATCTATATGGCTGAAAATACCCAAAAGTGACACCATTCTAAAAACTGCACCCCTCAAGGTGCACAAAACCACATTCAAGAAGTTTATTAACCCTTCCGGTGCTTTACAGCAGCAGAAGCAACATGGAAGGAAAAAATGAACATTTCACTTTTTTGTTACAAAAATGATCTTTTAGCAACAATTTTTTTATTTTTCCCAGGGTAAAAGGAGAAAATGGACCCTGAAAGTTATTGTACAATTTGTCCTGAGTACGCTGATACCTCATATGTGGGGGTAAACCACTGTTTGGGCGCACGAAAGGGCTCGGAAGGGAAGGAGCGCCATTTGACTTTTTGAATGAAAAATTGCAATCGTTAGCGGACACCATGTCGCGTTTGGAGAGCCCCTGTGTACCTAAATATTGGAACTTCCCCCACAAGTGACCCCATTTTGGAAACTAGACCCCCCAAGGAACTTATCTAGATGCATAGTGAGCACATTGAACCCTCAGGTGCTTCATAAATTGATCTGTAAAAATGAAAAAAGTACTTTTTTTCACAAAAAAATTATTTTAGCCTCAATTTTTTCATTTTCACATGGTTATTGTACAATTTCTCCTGAGTACACAGATACCTCACATGTGGGGTAAACCACTGTTTGGGCACACGGCAAGGCTCGGAAGGGAAGGAGCGCCATTTGACTTTTGAATGAAAAATTAGCTCCAATCGTTAGCAGACACCATGTCGCGTTTGGAGAGCCCCTGTGTGCCTAAACATTGGAGCTCCCCCACAAGTGACCACATTTTGGAAACTAGACCCCCCAAGGAGCTTATCTAGATGCCTAGTGAGCACTTTAAACCCTCAGGTGCTTCACAAATTGATCCGTAAAAATGAAAAAGTACTTTTTTTTCACAAAAAAAATTATTTTAGCCTGAATTTTTTCATTTTTACATTGGCAACAGGATAAAATAGATCCTAAAATTTGTTGGGCAATTTCTCCTGAGTACAGCGATACCTCACATATGGGGGTAAACCACTGTTTGGACAAACGGCAGGGCTTGGAAGGAAAGGAGCGCCATTTGACTTTTTGAATGAAAAATTATCTGCAATCGTTAGCAGACACCATAACACGTTTGGAGAGCCCCTGTGTGCTTAAACATTGGAGCTCCCCCACAGGTGACTCCATTTTGGAAACTAGACCCCCCAAGGAACTAATCTAGATGTGCGATGAGAACTTTGAACCCCCAAGTGCTTCACAGAAGTTTATAACGTAGAGCAGTGAAAATAAAAAATAAAAAATCATTTTTCTTTCCTCAAAAATTATTTTTTAGCCCACAATTTTTTATTTTCACAAAGGTAACAGGAGAAATTGGACCCCAAAAGTCGTTGTCCAGTTTGTCCTGAGTACGCTGATACTCCATATGTGGGGATAAACCACTGTTTGGACACACGTCAGGGCTCGGAAGGGAAGTAGTGACGTTTTGAAATGCAGACTTTGATGGAATGGTCTGCGGGGGTCACGTTGCGTTTGGAGAGCCCCTGATGTGCCTTAGCAGTAGAAACCCCCCACAAGTGACTCCATATTGGAAATTAGACCCTCTAAGGAACTTATCTAGATGTGTGGTGAGCACTTTGAACCCCCAAGTGCTTCACAGAAATTTATAACACAGAGCCATGAAAATAAAAAATCATTTTTTTCACGCAAAAATAATTTTGTAGCCCCCATTTTGTTATTTTCCCAAGCGTAACAGGAGAAATTAGACCCCCAAAGTTGTTGTGCAATTTTTCCTGAGTACGCTTATGCCCCATATGGTTGGGTTAACCACTGTTTGGGCACATGTCGGGGTTCAGAAGGGAGGGAGCACCATTTGACTTTTTGAACGCAAGATTGGCTGGAATCAATGATGGCGCCATGTCACGTTTGGAGACCCCTGATGTGCCTAAACAGTGGAAACACCTCAATTCTAACTCCAACAATATCCCCAACACACCCCTACCCTAATCCCAACTCTAGCCATAACCCTAATCACAACCCTAATTCCAACACACCCCTAACCACAACCCTAACCCCAACACATCCCTAACCCTAATCCCAACCCTAACCCCAACACATCCCTAACCCTAATCCCAACCCTAACCCCAACACACCCCTAACCCTAATCCCAACACACCCCTAACCCTAATCCCAACCATAACTCTAACCACAAGCCTATCCCTAACCCCAACACACCCCTAACCCTAATCTTAACCCTACTTCCAAACCTAACCCTAATTTCAACCCTAACTCCAACCCTAACCCTAAGGCTATGTGCCCACGTTGCGGGTTCGTGTGAGGATTTTTCCGCACAGTTTTTGAAAAATCTGCAAGTAAAACGCACTGCGTTTTACCTGTGGATTTACCGTGGATTTCCAGTGTATTTTGTGTGGATTTCACCTGCAGATTCCTATTGAGGAACAGGTGTAAAACGCTGCGGAATCCGCACAAAGAATTGACATGCTGCGGAAAATACAAGCAGCTTTTCCGTGCGGTATTTTCCGCACCATGGGCACAGCGGATTTGGTGTTCCATACGTTTACATGGTACTGTAAATGTGATGGAAAACTGGTACGAATCCGCAGCGGCCAATCCGCTGCGGATCCACAGCCAAATCCACGCCGTGTGCACATAGCCTAATTCTAACCCTAATTCTAACCCTAACCCTAATTGCAACCCTAACCCTAGTTCTAACCCTAACCCTAGTTCTAACCCTAATCCTAGTTCTAACCCTAACCCTAGTGGAAAAATAAATGGAAATATATTTTCTTTATTTTATTATCCCTACCTATGGGGGTGATAAAGGGGGGGGTTTATTTATTATTTTTTTTATTTTGATCGCTGTAATAGAACATTGATCAAAATGTACCTGGAATGAATCTGCCGGACGGCAGATTCGGCGGGCGCACTGCGCATGCGCCCGCCATTTTGGAAGATGGCGGCGCCCATGCAGAAGACGGACGGACACCGGAGGTCTGTAAGTATGCGGGGGTGGGATCAGACAGCGGGGGGTGAGATCGGACTGCGGGGGGGAGCGGACAGGAGGACGGAGGGGAGTGGAGCACAGGACGGAGGACGGGCCGGCGGATCGGTGGCGGTGCAGGGCAGATCAGTCTCCAGCCATGGCCGATGATATTGCAGCATCGGCCATGACTGGATTGTAATGTTTCACCAATTTTCATTGATGAAATATTACGATTGCACTGATTGAAAGTGAAAGTGAAACATCATTTTCAATAGCCAATCAGAGCGATTGTGGCCACGAGGGGGTGAAGCCCCCCTCCCCGGGCTGAAGTACCACTCCCTCTGTCCCTGCAGATCGGGTGAAATTTGAGTTAACCCTTTCACCGGATCTGCAGGGACGCGATCATTCTGTGACACAGCATATGCATCACAGGTCGGATTGGCACCGACTTTCATGACGCATTCGCTGTGTCACAGGTCGGGAAGGGGTTAAAACATTCTATAGCAATGGTAACATTTTAATTAAAGCCTGATGAGCTGTCGGCTGAGTAGGTACAATTGTAACTATTCCGTTTTAAAATTGCAATAACTTTTTTTTTTCCGAAAAGCCGTAGAGGGCTGAAATTTCGTGACATCTCTGCAGTGTTGGTCCAGAATATATTGGCCAAATTTCAATAAAATATATATGAAGGTACAATTGTACCTCTGCAGCCTGTTAACGTTGTAAAATAATGCAGCCTGACGAAGGTTAAAATTCCCCATAAACGGAGATAAACAGTTAGTAATGGATTTGTGGCAGAAACTGGAGTAAAAACCTGCACGCTCTAGTGCGCACCATTCGTATGCCATAAATTGTAACTTTTTACATTTTTCCACAAATGGAGCAGAGCTTATCGGAAGGGGTTTGAGCCACACAGGCTGACATCTTTACTTCAGCTTATGCCAGAAAGTCGCCTAAACTATAGTCCAGTTATACCACAGCCTATGGATGACGTAGATTTGTGTTTCTATCCTCCTCACTGCATGCAATGGGCCTAATTTAGTAAGAAGCATGTACCTCCTGTAAATCCGCCTCATATCACCACTGTGCGCTTTATTATGAATGGTATAATGTACACTGCTCTTAATAAATCTCCCCGGAATGCGCACATTGTAATGATTGTGTTTACTCATTCGTCCACCAGAGGGAGCTTTATAACAGCGAGAGAGGATGGCTGTCACTATACAGGCTAAGTTGTGCCTCTGGTTTCAAATATAATAATATTGGAAGAAATAAAGACTAAAAGAGATACATCCTGACTAAAACCTGTTCTTCTTATATCTATCTATTATATGATACAAATAAATATTTTTTTTGCATTAAAACAACGTAAGAGGTTGGTCCAAAAAAACATCTTCTGCAAGATATGTGATTAAAGTTAGATCCTGAGTACAGGCTGGTAGCACAGTGCACCGTACAGGAGCCATCTGGTTACATTTACTATCAATAAATAAGGATTAACAGATCACGTTCCGAGGGCTTTACCTTTCCTGCAAGTGCCATTGTTCTGGAAATGATGCCCTTTGCTTCCTCATGTGATTGCTGCCTTCATATAACCCATGTCGGTATGTAGAGACGTGAATGCCAATAACAGATACAATAGTGGAGAATAACCTGACCATACTAATGCTACTTTCTCCTCTCTTCCTTCTTTAGAACGGAACATTCATTTCAACATGTCGTCCTTCAATGAATCGGTGGGGTTGGGGTATCTGAAGACCCATGCTATTGAGTTTGTAAAGTATCCTTACAGTTTCTTTGTAAAACCCAGACGCCCACCGGGGTAGCATTAATCATCTAAAAATATCTTAGGACAGAAAACCCCTTTGAAATCATCACTTATGAATAAAAAAATGTATGTAAGTAAATCCTGGCCAAATGCTGGTAGTATGTGAGATATGGAGGAATCATGGTAAGAACAAGGAGGTTGAATTTTTTCACCTTAAAGGCTAAAGACTAGTGATGAGCGAGTGTGCTCGTTACTCAGGTTTCTCCGAGCACGCTCTGGTGGTCTCCGAGTATCTGTGAGTGCTCGGAGATTTCGTTTATGTGACGCAGCTGCATGATTTGCGGCTGCTAAACAGCTTGAATACATGTGGGGATTGCTTAACAAACAGGCAACCCCCGCATGTATTCAGGCTGTATAGCAGCCACAAATTATGCAGCTGCATCGACATAAACTAAATCTCCGAGCACGCCATAAATACTCGGAGACCGCCCAATCATGCTTGGAGAAACCCGAGTAACGAGCATTTTCGCTCATCATCACTACTAAGGACATCTTTGACATATTCATTTTCTGACCCCTGACATGAAAGTTACAGCCTGATACGTTTCAGCCGTTTTTTCCTATGCGGAGTGTCTCTCCCTGTAATACAGGCTGGATGTGAGGTCTGTGTATGTCCAGGGTGCTGCTGCTGTCTTTACTTTGCGTTAATGTATCAGCACAGCTCCAATACTTCTCTTATTCCTCTCTATGTGGTTTTCTACTTGTCTATAGCCTGCATTCTGTGCCCTTCCTGAGATACTTTCTTCCCTCTCCACTGCATTTATGTGTACAATCCGCTCCCCACTGTCACCACTCCTGGTAGTTTCACAAGAACATGTAAAAAAATCAGTTAGTTTCGTCCAGAAAAGTGGCTTTGAATGGGCGATTGACTGGAATGGGCGAGTCTCGTCCGATTTATGGAATAAACTGATGCTTGCTGTGATTATTTTCACACGTAGATTCAGTCGGTGAAAAAAAAAGCGCTCATCTGCTGCACAGCCCAATTGAGTAACATTGCTTAGAGCTGTCCGTTTTTTTCACGGATACCACTTGGAGTGAAAATTCGGTCATGAGAACGAACCCTTACACTGGAAAAAGAGGGGCTGGGGAGCAGAGAGGCATCAGAATCAGGTGCTCTAAGGATTTGTACCATTATTGCTAAGCACTTAGATCCACATCTACACGTCTCACAAGATGTCAGAGGATTAGAATGAAGTTTAGAGTAATATTAAGGATGAAGAATGTTAATAGCAAGGAGAATTAATGTAAAAACCCAATACATTCTAGAAACATAAAAGTACCCACAAATGCGTGCACAAACATACTATGGGGGGATGGTCGTCGCCTGCAGGGGGAAAAGGCCTTTACATATGGGCATTGTAACCTTCCCCAGGTAAATGCAGAGATGTAGCAAGGAATGATATGTTTCACCTGAGCCACACAGTCCAGTGGGGAGGTCCGACAACCGGGCAATTTCAGAAAGGCCTCATTCACATCGTTAAACACACGTGTCATCAGTGTACGGTCTGTGTGTCCGTTTTTACCATCAATGTCATCAGTGGATAAATAAATAACTTACAAAGCGTCTTCTGATGCCATCCGTGTGTTGTACGTTCCATACATGGGCCCAAAGCAGACCGTAAGCAAGCAGTGCTGGCAATGGGCCATAGTAGAGTTCTGACTAAGGGCTTGATCACAATTTTTGGCACTTTTTTCCCCGCACATTTGTACCTTGAAGTGCTTCGTTTTACAGTACCAGCAAAGTGAATGACATTTCCGAAACCACATGCTGTTTATTTTTTCTTTTCCGCATAGCTGGATCTATGGCTACTTCATTTACTTGTCTTCCCACCTGAGCAATGGCGTTGATCCAATCTCCAGAGATCTACAGACCACTGTGGAGAGCTGCCTACTCCTTCCAGTCTTTATTGGTATTTCCTTCCAACAAATCATTTTTTCAGATCTGCTGCATGTCACTTCTTTCAGCATTTTTGCAGCGTTTTTCACAAATGGAAATGAAAGGGGAAAAAACGCAGGTCAAAACGCTTGTAAAAATGCGACAAAACCGCTCATATTTTTTTACTGCTAGCACTCTGGTTTGTGCTACAGAAAGATCGGCTGCCAATACTCACCATGTGCACATAGCCTAAGTACATTACACGCTTTATTAGGCTGGTTTCACATTTGCGTTTTTTCTTTGCGTTTTAGCGCTAAAAAACGCAAAAAAAAGCATGCGTTTTTTTCTCTATACTTGACATTAAAAACGCATGCATTTTTTTTGCGTGCGTTTTGCCGCGTTTTGACGACGCATGCGTCGTTTCTATGCATGCGTTTTGTTGCAGAAATGCAACATGTAGTAATTTCTAGCAGCGTTTTTTTTGCCGCAAAAAAAAGCATGCGTTTTTTCGCGGCAAAAAAAGTATTTATGTCTATGTAAACGCATGCGTTTTTAAGCACATGCGGTTGCATGCATTTTAATAGAAAAACACAAGAAAACACACTGATAAGCCAACCCTAACCCTAGAGATCCTAACCCTAACCCAAACCCTAAGGTATCCTAACCCAAACCCTAACCCTAAGGGATCCTAACCCAAACCCCAAGGGATCCTGACCCTAACCCTAAGGGATCCTAACCCTAACCCAAACCCTAAGGGATCCTGACCCTAACCCTTAGGGTTAGGGTTAGGATCCCTTAGGGTTAGGGTTAAGGTTAGGGTTAGGATCCCTTAGAGTTTGGGTTAGGGTTAGGATCCCTTAGCGTTTGGTTTTGGGTTAGGGTTAGGGTTAGGATCCCTTAGGGTTAGGATTCCTTAGGGTTTGGGATTGGGTTAGGGTTAGGATCCGTTAGGGTTAGGATCCCTTAGGGTTTGGGTTAGGGTTAGGATCCCTTAGGGTTAGGGTTAGGATCCCTAGGGTTACTAGGGATCCTAACCCTAACCCTTGCTATTTCTAGTGGGTTTTCTTGATGATTTTGATGATTGGCAGCTGTCACACACTTCTCATCATGCGTTTCTAAAACGCAAACGCAGGAAAAAACGCATATAAACACGTCAAAACGCCGCGTTTGCATTAAAACATGCAAAAACGCTTGCGTCTAAAAAAAAACGTAGCGTTTAAACGCGTTTTTTCACCAAATGCGTTTGCATTTAAAACGCTGCGTTTTTAAACGCAAATGTGAAACCAGCCTTACTGTACTATTTGTACTATGTGATAAGAATTTGCCACATTGAGGTAGCACGGTGGCTCAGTGGTTAGCACTGATGCTTTGTAGCATTGGGGTCCTGGGTTCAAATCCCACCAAGGACAACATCTGCGCGGAGTTTGTATGTTCTCCCCGTGTTTGTGTGGGTTTCCTGCAGGTTCTCCAGTTTCCTTTCACAATCCAAACACTTACTGATAGGGGATCTAGATTGTGAGCCCCGATGGGGACAGCGATATTATCTGAACAGCGCTGTGGAATATGAAGGCGCTATATAAGCAAGCAAAATAAATAATTGTAACATTCCAACAAACGTAGTCTGGTGGGGAATATTACAGTTTGGTTTTTCCTTAACAATATTCATAGCTATAACAAACGGCAGATGAGCCGAATCTACCCCAAGGGTGGGCGAGTGGATTCCAGTAATTATATGCCTCAGATTTTCTGGAACGCCGGCTGCCAGATGGTCTCTCTGAACTATCAGACCCCAGGTAGGTTGTGACGCCCAGCCAAGCCGAAAGCCGAGGAGGCCTTTGCTTTCTAACTTCCAAAACAGATGCTACAAAAACGCCTTTGGCTTTTTATATTGGAAATGGAATTGGCTGAAATGATATTAAGATGTTTACTGACAAGTAATGGAGTCAGCGAGCAGTCGGGGTATATATAGAAATGCCGTGTGTTCTGCATGGTAATTAGCCAATGTACAAGTGATGCGGCATTAATGAGGACTGGAATAATGTGTTGTGGAAAATGCGAAGAATTCTAATTTGCTGTGATGCGGAGATACAGAGAAAAATAGTATTTGTGTATTATCTGATCCCGACTGTCTCCTGATATTTGGGTTTGCCAAAAAGGTTTAACAAAAAAAGCAGCTGACCCCATGGAGAATCTAATCAATGTGTCTAGGACCCTGCTCGCTGCCAATAATCTTCCTACAGAATTGTCCTAGAGGATTGTAAATGACGGAGGTAGATGAAGAATGGCAGCAGGTCCATAGTCATCTTGGAGGCACTTTGATTCCTTTGAGGAATGGACACAAAGCATGACGCCATGTCAGAAAGCTCCTCAATCATAATTCCTAGAGAAATCGTCAGCGTTGTCTTGGTTTTAATCAGAAAGAAGACCACGATATACTATATGTCATGCAAAATGTTGTAACCTTTAGGGCTCATTCACATGTAGGACAAAATCGGTCTGATGATTTTGATCAGATAGTTTCTCCATTCCGACAGTCCGTGAAAATAGGACCGCACTCGAATGTCCGATTTTTTTTTTTCACAGACCCATGGACCCTCAGATCAAAATCTGACATTTCCCCTCAATTTTCCACAGACCACTCAGTCTGTAATATATCACAGACATATGAATGGCCCAATAGACTATCACAAGTAAAAACCTCAGATAGCAGCCGTATCCGAAAATCAGGCAACTGAATGAGGTCTGACTCATAAAATGAGATGTAAAACGTGGTGGAAACATAGAGCAGAAAGTGCGACACTTTCATTATAGGAGAGTTGTAGAGCCAAAGGTCTCAAACTCTATGGATCTACAGCTATTGCCAAACTAGAGCCCCCGGTGTTTGCTGCATGTGTTGAGAGCTGAGGGTGGGAAGCTTTATAGCCATCGTCTCTGTGACTGAGGGAAAGGAATGTTACTGTGGTAATCTTCCCAGTTCTTAAAAGGAACCTGTCACCTTGGGAAACTATGTACCTGCAGATCTATGGTTAGTCTGCACATAAATAGCATAATACTCCTCCCTTGTTGCCTTACTAAAAGTGCGGTTACCAGAAGAAAAGGAGCTAAGTTCCTCTCAGGAGTTGCCAGCTTTGAGTCACGGGGCGGTGCCAGGAGGGATTACAGTCACTGAAATCTATACTGTGAGTAGCAGGCAGCAGAAACCACATCCCGACACTTGATTGACATCTTGCTCTGCAGCGCATCCGTTTACTGGGATCAGGTTAATCAAAGTAAAAGAGCGCGCTTACAACTGCAGCTCACATTATAGCGAGCGGTGCTGTAGACCTAACTGAAAGCCAGTGGCTCCCGGGAGGAAATACATTCATTTTTAACCTGATATCTGCAGGTAAATAGAGTTTTCTAAGGAGAAGACAGGCTCTTTTTAAAAAAAAGCCTTTGTAGAATATGTGTAAAACATCCCAAGACAATGGCAGCTTTCTCCACAATCCTAATATATTCACATTTTACCACCCACCTGATGTCCACAATGCCCAGATCTCCCATGGCTGCTTCTGGCTTAAATCACTATGGGACTATGGTGATATCAGTAGTTGGGTGAAATGGACTTATGCCGATATGTGTGCCATTGGGTTTCCATGTTGACTTTGAGGTCATTTTGGAGTATCAATACACCCATACATCATTGCTCATAGACTTGTCACCCAATGACAACCGCATCGCTTCTTATCAATCATATGAGCCGGTGTGACCGACCAGCTATGGTCTATTGTAAGTGCATGAACTGATAGGTTATGTATGATGAAGTAGTAACATGTTTCTCTCGATAGATCTGGCAATGCAGCTGAACCAGGGGAAGTTTGAATACAACGGATCCTGTGGGTAAGTTATCGCACATTGTACATAATTAATCTTTTGGTTTAGTGGTCAAGGATCGTTGCCTAAATCAATAGTACAAGTGAATATAAGAAACCTAGAAATATATCTTATCAGCGAAATATGCTATTTTCTCCCCTTATTACCACTTCTTCCCCATCTCCTGAACTCACCATCCATTTGGAAAAAACATCTCAAATTCTGTCTTACTCGGACTACTCACACAGTGACGTGTCCGGTTACATAATGAGTTGAAGTCTATGGAGAGGGAAAAGGGGAGAAAGCATTAGAAGCAATCAGCAAAGTGAGAGGCCAGGTAGACATATGCAGATCATGATGCTGGATTCACAGCCACATTGGTCAGTACTGCTGTATAATGTCTTCCATGCTGCTATTGCTTCTGTGTGTGCTACAGAGAAAGAAGAGAAGGAATCCCTCATTTTACGGTGTGTACTGTGTATGGGAGACACCAAAGTAGCTTGTCATCCACTAGCTCCTAGAGAACTGAACATTTGACATAAAACCCACGCAGGGGAAAACTGTAGAATAATGCAGGATACCAGTTGTAAAATGGGCAGACATAGTGTTATTCCTCTTTTATGCACAAAGCATCATATTTGGAAAATGTACCTGAAACAACAAGTACATTATAAATTGAACTGTCAGTGGTTTGCTAAGTAATTCGAGAACACCATGATTTAGGGGTAGAGACTCTGATTCCAGTGATGTGTCACATACTGGGCTGTGTGCAGCTGTTTCAATAAAATCAGTGTTTTATCAGCAGGAAATTATCACTAGAGGATTATGTGTCTCGTACCTCTTGGTCAACCTAAAATATGCAATTTACACAGAAATCTGTTAATCAGTGGTGTCAGTGGGGTTATACACAGCTCAACATTCAGAGCTCTGCTAAATCTGCAGCAGAGAAAACAGGAATTCTATCACAACTGCTGCACCCAGTAAAATAAGTGCAGCAGAATCGGGGTTTCTGTCCCTTCATCATGTTGCTGTCAGATGATATAGCACAAACCTGCTGACAGATTTCCTTTAATGATTTGTTTGACTGTTCCTGTATGCGTAGAGTAACAGTCTTTGTTGTAGGTGGATCTAATTTTGACTTTTTTGAACAGTGGTTGTAAATATATAGCAATTATCAATTTTTTTTTATGAATATTAGTTTGTATTTCGAGATTTCTAAATATTTTATTGCCGTTCATCAGGTTCCTACTGAAACCAGACTTCATGAGACGCCCAGACAGGACATTTGACCCATTCTCTGAGACTCCAGTGGATGGAGTGATTGCAGCTACCTGCTCTGTTCAGGTATACAATTGATGTTGCCATGAAAAGGAAATCTAGTGGTGTTAGGCTACTTTCACACTAGCGTCGGACTCGGCCCGTCACAGTGCGTCGGGCCGAGGTTCCGACGCTAGCAGTGAATGCACCGCACAACGGAGGCAGTGGATGCATTTTTCCTGCGCATCCGCTGCCCCATTGTAAGGTGCGGGGAGGTGGGGGCGGAGTTCCGGCCGCGCATGCGTGGTCGGAAAAAGCGGTCCGTCGGCAGCAAAAAACGTTACATGTAACGTTTTTTGCTCCCGGCGGTCCGCCACAACACTGCGCAACCGTCGCACGACGGTTGCGACGTGTGTCAATGCGTCGCTAATGTTAATCTATGGGGCAAAAACGCATCTTGCAAACAACGACGTATTGCAAAAAACGCTTGTGTGAAAGTAGCCTTAGAGTGATCCAGATTTACACATTTTTAATCAGGTTGATGTTCCTGGTCTATAGGATCCAGATGTATGGGAAAGGATCATTGAGTCATTAGCCTGGGACTTTCTAAGAAAAAAATTGGTTCCTCTCCGACAAACCTTTGTATACTACTCTTCTCAAATTTTGCCAACATTTGTCCATTAGGTTGAGATGCAGGAAATTATTTGGTATGGTTTTTTTTTAAGTTGGAAAAGAAATACACACGTATGTACCGTAAGTAATGGTCCATTGCGGGCAGATCTGTAGTGTGGTCCGTTCTCTAGACCACAAAGCATTCTTAGTAATTGCTCTTCCCTGTGGCCGAGAAATGAGGATATTGCACAAACGCCCTCTCTGTTCACTATGGATCTCCTATTCCATAGTTGGGGATATAAAACTGGGTTTTCCAAACTTGTCCACCTCTTTCAGAAGCTTTATGATGTAAAGATCCTACTAAACACCTGTCCATATCTCAAAGCTTTAGGTACAGAGACAGTGAGTTATTAGTGGGAATTTTTATCTCTGATGGGAACTTTTCCCGGTTACAAAACAGAGAGTCACGTCATATGAGTGACGACCACTCCATTCATTCTCCATGGGGCTGTCGAAAAAAGCTTGACAGACCCTTACAGGAATAATGGAGTGGTGGTTGAGCATGTGCACGACTACTTCTAATGGGGGGCGGAGGAAAGTGCCTCCTTGTGCTTATTAGGCCGGGATCACACATACGCGAGATACGGCCGAGTCTCGCAGGTGAAAACCCAGCTCTGGCGCCGGCACTCCGGAGCGGAGCGTGCGGCCGCACAGCAATACATGGAGCTGCACACTCCGCTCCGGAGTGCGGGCGCCAGAGCTGGGTTTTCACCTGCGAGACTCGGCCGTATCTCGCGTATGTGTGATCCCGGCCTTAGTGTGGGACTCAGTGGTCAAACCCCCACCAGTCAGTAAGGTATCACCTATCCTGTCGATAGATGACTTGTTTTAGCCAGATGAGCCCTTTAAGTCATCCCTCATGTTCCAGGTATTGAGATGGCCTAATGTCTCTATAAAGTCATACTGAAACATAATAATGTAAATATAGTTTGGGATTTTTATATTTGATTTATTGCGGTGTTACCAAAATTCCGACCATTTACCCAGGGTGACTGAGAGTTTTGTATCTCACCACAGGTTATATCTGGACAGTTCCTCTCAGACAAAAAAATTGGGACGTATGTTGAGGTGGATATGTATGGGTTGCCAACGGACACCATAAGAAAAGAGTTCCGGACTCGTATGGTCATGAACAATGGACTGAACCCGGTGTATAATGAGGAGGCGTTTGTATTTCGAAAGGTGGGAGCTGATTCCAATAATAAATCTGTAAAGTAAACGTGTAAGGCTCTGTTCACATGTCAAGCTGTCTTCTGTCTGTGACGGATCCAGTTTTAACAAAAAAAGGGATCTGTTCCAAACAGAGTGAGATGGACACAAAATTATAATCAACATTTACATTTTTGAATGAATCAATCTTTCAAAAAAATGGATCAGTTTTACAACGTGCACTTTGGTTTCCATTTTGCATCCGTTTGTAATGGATCCATTTTTTTTGGGGGGGGTAGGGGTCGGAAAAAAAATGTTGTGCAGACTACATTTTTTTGATCCAGCTAAAAAATGAGTAGCAGCAGTAAAGAAGGCAAATGGAAGACATTTTGCGACACTTGCATTCATCGGTCCTGCACTGGAACATTTTCTTTCTGTATTTATCATCCCAAAATGGATCAAAAAATGGAAACAGATACTGGACATGTGAGCAGAGCACGAGCAATGTTCTTACTACATTCCTCTGACCACCAGGTTATCTTACCTGACCTTGCTGTGCTAAGGATAGCAGTGTATGATGACAACAATAAACTGATAGGACAGAGGATATTGCCATTAGACGGTCTCCAGGCTGGATATCGGCACATTTCACTTCGGAATGAAGGCAACAAGCCGCTTTCCCTGCCAACCATTTTCTGCAGCATTGTTCTGAAGACCTACGTTCCTGATGGATTTGGAGGTAAGATGAAAGATAGGAAGAAAAACGAGTCCCAGGCTTGATCTGTTAGATGTTCTTGACTTACATAGATTTATACAGTTGGAGCAGCAGTAGTGTAGGATGTCACGGGTTGGTCCGACAAAAAAAGGGGACGTGAGAAGGCAAAAGGGCGAAAGAGAAATATGAGTGGACACTTCTGTACCTCTGTAGGCTATAGACTTAGGTAGTCAGCCATGTGAGCCTGTCAATAAAGCCACATTCACACAGTCTAATAATGTACTTCACTATATCTGATGTTAAACCCTCCATTTCTCACATTGTTCTTTGTTTCTTTCTTTTTAGATATTGTTGATGCTTTATCAGATCCCAAGAAGTTCCTGTCTATTACTGAGAAAAGGGCCGATCAGATGAGGGCGATGGGTATTGAAACAGTAAGTGACATAGATAGGACATAAACAGGATTGTATGTAATGATCCCTAACCTGCCAACTTACAGTCTGATGCATATGGGGCCTCCTGACTGCTCCGGCAGATGCTGGATCCGGCATGTTGCACACATTAGCTGTCAGTCTGTGCACATTTTATAACGACCTGTATACGTTTCTGTCATGATACTAAGTGATGATAATTGTTATTTCAGAGTGATATCGCCGATGTGCCAAATGACAACACAAAGAACGATAAAAAAGGGAAAACCAATAATGCCAAAGCCAGTGTGACTCCCCAAACAAGCTCGGAGCTCAGGCCGTCAGCTGCGTCCTCCTCCGGGACAGCAAGTGAAGTTAAGAAAGGTACAGGTCTCACTCGCAGCTCTTCCTGTTAGTGAAAATCTCGATCTGGTCTTTACAATTACCTTATGTGATTTTTCTAGCTATAGATCAGATTCCACAAGTGAAAGTCGAAGATTTGAAACAAATGAAGGTAAGATGGTGGATGCCCGACGCTTTCCCCTCCTTAGCGTTGGCCTTCAGGATCTACACTGATCGGGATTAGGGACACTTACTTAATGGGCTGACGGGGGTCACTTGAAACACTCAGTCCAATTAACTCCCGATCAAGACTTTATGAGTTTCCTGTATGGTGTCAGATAAAACTTACAAGCAGAGACAGAAAGCCGCCATATATCAGGTCCTCAACGCCTTGTTTTTTTACTCTGTAGCTTTTTGTTATCCTCCAATGATTGTTATTGGCATGCTTTCTATAAATTTTTATTGGAATTGATTTTAGGCCTACATCAAACAGCTAAAGAAGCAGCAGAAAGAGATCAACTCCATGAAGAAGAAACATGACAAAGTAAGTGGTCTAAGTAAGGTAGAGACTGTCTAAGATATGATAGATCTGAGATAGATAGATAGCGAGCTAGATATGAGAGATAGATACGTACAGTCATGGCCAAAAG
This sequence comes from Ranitomeya imitator, assembly GCF_032444005.1. Taxonomy (NCBI): domain Eukaryota; kingdom Metazoa; phylum Chordata; class Amphibia; order Anura; family Dendrobatidae; genus Ranitomeya; species Ranitomeya imitator. The sequence continues at coordinate 73,480,025 of NC_091286.1, read as the reverse complement.
TATTCACACCCCTGCAATTCTGTCAGATAATACTCAGTTTCTTCCTGAAAATGATTGCAAACACAAATTCTTTGGTATTATTATCTTCATTTAATTTGTCTTAAATGAAAAAGCACAAAAGAGAATGAAGCAAAAAGCAAAACATTGATCATTTCACACAAAACTCCAAAAATGGGCCAGACAAAAGTATTGGCACCCTCAGCCTAATACTTGGTTGCACAACCTTTAGCCAAAATAACTGCGACCCACCGCGTCCGGTAACCATCAATGAGTTTCTTACAATGCTCTGCTGGAATTTTAGACCATTCTTCTTTGGCAAACTGCTCCAGATCCCTGATATTTGAAGGGTGCCTTCTCCAAACTGCCATTTTTAGATCTCTCCACAGGTGTTCTATGGGATTCAGGTCTGGACTCATTGCTGGCCACCTTAGAAGTCTCCAGTGCTTTCTCTCAAACCATTTTCTAGTGCTTTTTGAAGTGTGTTTTGGGTCATTGTCCTGCTGGAAAACCCATGACCTCTGAGGGAGACCCAGCTTTCTCACACTGGGCCCTGCATTATGCTGAAACATTTGTTGATAGTCTTCAGACTTCATAATGCCATGCACACGGCCAAGCAGTCCAGTGCCAGAGGCAGCAAAGCAACCCCAAAACATCAGGGAACCTCTGCCATGTTTGACTGTAGGGACCGTGTTCTTTTCTTTGAATGCCTCTTTTTTTCTCCTGTAAACTCTGTTGATGCCTTTGCCCAAAAAGCTCTACTTTTGTCTCATCTGACCAGAGAACATTCTTCCAAAACGTTTTAGGCTTTTTCAGGTAAGTTTTGGCAAACTCCAGCCTGGCTTTTTTATGTCTCGGGGTAAGAAGTGGGGTCTTCTGGGTCTCCTACCATACAACCCCTTTTCATTCAGATGCCGACGGATAGTACGGGTTGACACTGTTGTACCCTCGGACTGCAGGGCAGCTTGAACTTGTTTGGATGTTAGTCGAGGTTCTTTATCCAACATCCGCACAATTTTGCATTGAAATCTTTTGTCATTTTTTCTTTTCCGTTCACATCTAGGGAGGCTAGCCACAGTGCCATGGGCTTTAAACTTCTTGATGACACTGCGCACGGTAGACACAAGAACATTCAGGTCTTTGGAGATGGACTTGGAGCCTTGAGATTGCTCATGCTTCCTCACAATTTGGTTTCTCAAGTCCTCAGACAGTTCTTTGGTCTTCTTTCTTTTCTCCATGCTCAATGTGGTACACACAAGGATACAGGACAGAGGTTGAGTCAACTTTAATCCATATCAACTGGCTGCAAGTGTGATTTAGTTATTGCCAACACCTGTTAGATGCCACAGGTAAGTTACAGGTGCTGTTAATTACACAAATTAGAGAAGCATCACATGATTTTTCGAACAGTGCCAATACCTTTGTCCACACCCTTTTTTATGTTTGGTGTGAAATTATATCCAATTTGGCTTTAGGACAATTCTTTTTGTGTTTTTTTCATTTAAGACAAATTAAATGAAGATAATAATACCAAAAAATGTGTGATTGCAATCATTTTCAGGAAGAAACTGAGTATTATCTGACAGAATTGCAGGGGTGTGAATACTTTTGGCCATGACTGTAGATAAATAGTGTGTGTATATACATGTGTATGTGCAGTGTGTGTATATGCATGTGTATGTGCAGTGTGTATATGTATGTGTATGTACAGTAGTATGTGTATATACATGTGTATGTGCAGTGTGTGTGTATATACAGGTTGGGCCATGTATGTGGACACACCTAAATAAAATGGGAATGGTTGGTGACATCAACTTTCTGTTTGTGGCAAATTAGTATATGGGAGGGGAAAACTTTTCAAGATGAGTGATGACTAGTGATGAGGAATATACTTGGTACTTGAGATTTCCCGAGCACGCTCGGGTGTCCTTCGAGTATTTGTAAGTATTCGGAGATTTAGTTTTCTTCGCCACAGCTGGATGATTTACATCTGTTAGCCAGCTTGATTACATGTGGGGATTCCCTAGCAACCAGGCAACCCCCACATGTACTTAGCCTGGCTAACAGATGTAAATCATTCAGCTGCGGCGCTGAAAACTAAATCTCAGAGTACTTACAAATACTCGGAGGACACCTGAGCGTGCTCGGGAAATCTCAAGTACCAAGTATATTCGCTCATCACTAGTGGTGACCATGGCGGCCATTTTGAAGTCGGCCATTTTGGATCCAACTTTATTTTTTCCAATGGGAAGAGGATCATGTGATACATCAAACTTATTGAGAATTTAACAAGAAAAACAATGGCGTGCTTGGTTTTAACATAACTTTATTCTTTCATGAGTTATTTACAAGTTTCTCTATGTTTACAGCCATTGACATGTTGCAGAGGTTAACACGTGAGGAGCAGATAGAAATTGTGTTGATGTCTAGTGAACGCAGTACCCGGGTCATTGCAGCAGATTTCAATGCAAGACCCCCTATGCAAGAAAAATGTCACCATTCCCATGTTATCTAAGTGTATCCATATAAATGGCCCACCCAAAAAAGTTTGCCTCATCACTGAACATAATGTTCTGTGTAAACTGAGGGTCCTGCTCCAATTTTTGTTTTGCAAATTCTGCAATTTCAGCGCTCCGATCTGGCATCAGTCAAACTTCCCTTCGGCGGATATTAGCTACTCACAAATGGCACCTTACAAAATCCAGCTGCTGCAGCATCTCAACGAGGATGACCCAGATCGGCGCGCTGAATTTGCAGGATGGGCAAAACAAAAATTGCATCAGGACCCTCAGTTCACACAGAACATTATGTTCAGTGAAGAGGCAAACTTTTTTTTTTTTTGGGGGGGGGGCATTTATATAGATACACCTAAATAACATGGGAATGGTGACAGTTCTCTTGTGTAGGGTGTCTTGCATTGAAATCTGCTGCAATGCCCCGGGTACTGCGTTCACCAGACATCAACACACTTTCTATCCGCTCCTAACGTGTTAACCTCTGCGACATGTCAATGGCTGTAAACATAGAGAAACTTGTAAATAACTCATGAAAGAATAAAGTTACATTGAAACCAAGCACACCATTGTTTTTCTTGTGAAATTCTCAATAAGTTTGATGTGTCAGATGACCCTCTTCCCCTTGGAAAAAATAAAGTTGGATCCAAAATGGCCGACTTCAAAATGGTCGGCATGGTCACCACCCATCTTGAAAAGTTTCCCCTCTCCCATATGCTAATGTGCCACAAGCAGGAAGTTGATATCACCAACCATTCCCATTATATTTAGTTGTATCCATATACATGGACCACCCTGTACATGTGTATGTATGCGCAGTGTGTGTATATACTTGTCTATGTGCAATGTCTGTGCGATTTTCAGGGAAGCTTGATAGCAATTTGTGCCCCAAGTACTTTCAGTTTATAAGTATTTACATATCTGCACTCTTTCAAATGAGATAGATAGATATGGGATAGATAGATAGATAGATAGATAGATATGGGATAGATAGATATGGGATAGATAGATATTAGATAGATAGATAGATAGATAGATAGATAGATAGATAGATAGATAGATATTAGATAGATAGATAGATAGATAGCAGTAGATAGACGTGAGAGCGTTACAAGATGGATCGTCACCAGTGTATGTTTGTGTGAGAGACTTAGTGAAATTAGGCTGTAAACATTAGGAAAAATATCTCTTTACCCAGAGCCTAAATGGTTGCAGTGATAATAAAGCTAGCCTTCCCCAACCCCGGATTGCACACATGATGAGGAGGAGACATAAGGAAAGGTACAGATTGCTTTACTTGCCCGTATATATAGAGATCTGCAGGTGCTCTTACTGTGGACTGGGATTTCTAACACAACGCCCGTCATCCCCCGTGACGTTAGACATCTCTCTTCATCAAAAAAGAAAATCTCATGTTCATAATTGTGAAACGAGCAAGGACCTTGTCCAGGTGACGGTAACGAATCTCTGATGCGTCCTTAGGTATTTGTTTATGGGAACCGGAGTTTGTGGCTGTCGCCATCGTCTTTATTTTCTGTGTACTTAACAGTATCTGACGGAAAACAGGAGACAGCATGGCGTCAACAGCAAGCGGCATCTTACCTCCTCCATAAACAGCCCTTTTCTATTGAGTAGGATTTCCTTGATGTGATGTTCAATTCTCCTTATTTTTGGGCTGCCCCCCTTAGTGCTCCTGTCTCTTTTATCCATCCTCACCATAAGACGTGTATACAGACATAACGTGCAATCATTATTTTTTTCGTTTATAAATGTGTTGTAATTTTGTTGATATTTTTTGCTTTATTTTACTACAATTAATGTATTATATCTCATACTGTTGGATGTATTGGTTTTGTTAGAGGTGTGTAGCCATTGGGACTACTGTTGATCGGGATACTGCACAGTTGTTTTCGTGGATGAATACCCAATACTTATTGTTCTGGTGTACAGATGTGAAAAAACACCCAGAGGATTTTAGGTAACACCCTCCTCTTCACTGATCTCCGTACCTGTTTTTGGTTAAAAAGAGGCGCATAACAACTGGAAATGTAGCTTATGGCGCATCTACACAGATATCAGCAGTGCAGGGAAATGTGTTATTTCATGGTAGCTAATCAAATGGATGACTGCAAAGGTATTTTGGGACAAGTCTGCCTTTATGAAGCCAGCCTATCATCGGCATATTGTGGGTTAAGACCCAAGACAGAAACAAAATTAACATATACCCTGCTGTTAAAAAATAAGTAAAAGCCATAGTGCCTAAAAACGACATAGGGTACATAGGCAACACTGTTTTATATTTTTAAAAAGTGTAAGAGCCATCCCACCAGCGTCAAGGTGTACCCAAATCGGGATGGTCCTAACCTCTAGGATTAAAACCTTACCATGTGTCAGTGACGTCAATGTGATTAAGGGCAGAGCAGGATCTGGGATCGGGGTCCGAATGGACACCCATCAAATGGGAAGCTATATAAGGCTGGGTTCACATAGCGTTGCAGGCGTCCGTTAGACGGACTACGTTACACCGCGGCATAACGCACTGTAACGCAGTCCGTTAACGCCGCCATTACTTCCTATGTCGGACGCATCACTAGCGCATGCCCACAATGGGCGTGCGCTAGCGATGTGCCGTCATTGAGTGACGGACCCTGCGACGCAGGCTGCAGCGTTTCCGGGTCCGTCACTGCTAGCGCAGATAGAGCATCTGCTAGCTCTGTCTGCACTAGCGCGATGGAATGTACAACATGTTAACGCATGTGTTGAACGGGCTGCTGTTAACGCAATGTGAACCTGGCCTAAGCGTAATGTCGAGGTCAAACAAAAGGGAGGCCGCACCCTTACCTGGACTAAATGCAGAAACATGAAACTTTAATGAAAAAAGTGAACTAAAGTATACTGTAAGTTGGTATGCATGCACAATAGGAGCAAGTTCACACTGGCCATTACACAGACAAAACCCAAGGGCACATCTCTACCTGCATTAAGTACAGAAACCTAAAGAAAAATTTCGGTTAAGGCTTATTGTGGGTTGCCAGCATCTGGGCCAAGGAAGGAATTGCACCCTTTAACCATGAGTCTCTTAAAACAAATAATGCCCTTGGAGTTTGAGTTACCAATTTAGAAAATATTTGTCCCCTTATTGTCCTCTTAGAACGTTATGATGTCCCATAAGTGCTTCAAAATAATATAGAAACAAAGAGAGAGAGGGGTGCACATGAGTGGTATCAGCCGGGAAAAGAATGCAGAAAGGTCAAAGACCTACTCACCGCAGACAGTTATGCTGAACAAGCATAACAATGTGGAATGGCTCAAAAGGATTCCCAGTCCTGTCCGACAGATGAACGGCAGCTCCCAGACCTCCACACTGAAGGCGCAGGGCAATGATGGACCGTTGAAGTCCAGAGATGTGCTGGCGTGCAGGAGACTCCGAATACTGCGTCCCACGTGATCAATGACCTGCCGGTCACGTGGTGGAAGGTCCTGGAGTGGTGAAGGGCAATTTGGCTTGTCAACTGCAGCTCCCATCGCGGTTCCTCAAGGAGTGAGCAGCAATGCAAATAAAAAGAATATAGCGGTCTCGATGGAGCGCTGATGACAGATCTCTGTCATCAGCGCTCCATCGAGACCGCTATATTCTTTTTATTTGCCTTTCAAAATAATAACCCAGGGCAGATATACCATTGGTGTAGCCGGTGCAGCCACACAAGGGCTCAGGAGGGGTAAGTGTCCTACTGCCCCCAAAGCAGCATCTCTAATAGACTCATACAGCGCTGGATTATGATGAGCTATTGTTCTACAAATGGGCCAGTAGACTTTTCACTCGCATGGACCCTCTTCTGTCTGTGTCACCTTTGTGCCTACCCCAACAAATTAGTTTATACTTGCCTAATCTGAGCGAGTCCTCTTCTCCCTGCATCCAGGGTGGGCTGTCATAGGCGGTGCAATTATGTGACGTTATTACGCCACTTGCTCGGGGATGCTGTTGTCTTGCAGGGGAAAAAGCCTAAAACAACCTATAACCTATGAAAGAGAGAGTAATGTGGCCACTTATGGCTCGCCGCTCCATCACCGGATACAGCTGTATCGGCATCATGTTGATAACGATACACGTCAAAGTGCCTAGAGATCTGGGACCTCTGGCCTGAAATTTGGGCCATGTTTACTGCCTTGGGTCTTCAGCCTTAGTGATGTCACTGCTGATTTTTGCACCCCTAAGAATTTTACACCCAAGGCAATCGCTCACTCATCCCAGATGCTACACCAGTGCACCCACATTGACCTTTCCTAAGGATAGGCCTTCATTTATAAGGTCCTGGATAACCTACTTAAAGAGCTCATTATATCTTTTAGGTCGGACATCATGTTTCATCCCATGCACCTTTAATCCACATTTCCTACTAGAATTTATCTACAGTCTTTGAACACCGGGTTACATAGAAATATTCTCCCGGAATAAAGTGTTTTTCAGGGAGAAGTGCTGGCTTCAGATTGTTGATGAGTCATCGCTGTGGGTGGAAATCATTACAGCTTAATAAGGGCCATGAGATTGCTTTTATCTGGGAGCCGCACAAGTCTTTTCTATTACTACCATTATGATTGAAATGACATGGATTGTTCCAGTGCAAGGTGCAGATCACAGGTCTCGGCACGTGTGGCGCGGAGCAGAGTAGGTGGCTGTCTTCTGTCAGCGCTCAGCTATTGTTTAGTCATTACTGTTCACGGATTGTGTCAGTGCGGTAACGGGGGGCTCGTACCGGGGGACGGCGTGGCCCTGCGCTGCTAAATGTCTAATGTTCTAGATGTGAAATGGTTAAATGAAACCAAGCATGATAGATGGGACATAAAAAAATCAATAGACAAACATAGATGTCAAGCTATAATAGATAGAGATGAGCAGGTGCAGATGACCATTTTTTCCACTTCCAAGTAAATTGGTTCGATTATGTTAATAACACTCTGATCAGAGCTTGATTAAGTGTGATCCGGTTTTCTTGGAGGTGGAGAGAGAAAAAAAAAGTTTCAGTACATTCTCTCTAATGTCAATTCCTGAAAATCAGACCCATCCGGGTGCAGTCCTGTTTTTCCCATGGATCCATGGAGTTAAATGGGTGAGTGCCATCCGATTCACAGAGGCAAATAATGTATTCTGCCACTTTTTTCTTCGGACCAACTTAGTCCAAGGAAAAAAATCAGACATGTCCACAACCTCATAGAATAACATTAGGGCAAGTACTATCTGTCAAAACGATAGATAGATAGATAGATAGATAGATAGATAGATAGATAGATAGATAGATAGATAGATAGATAGATAGTGATAAAAGGTACTCAGGCAGCCCCAGTTTACATGCCACAATTGGTGCATGCCCACTTTTGGCATTCTAGGTCAGTTGGTCACAATATATGTAAAACCACAAAATGCCGGCAGCACTAAAGAGGTTTTGAAATGAAAAAACAAAGTGGTTTATTCACCAATATGTCAGATGGCAATGTTCCAGCTCATAAATTACTGAGGCTTTGTCAACACAGTGATTAGCAGCACTTTATATTAGAATAACCACATTAACATACATAATATCATACTGAGGGGATTTTCTAATTAGTCCGCTTCTTCTCATTTAAAGGAATTATCCAGGACTATTTTCTTTATATTATGGGTCTAAAAACTAACAGGCGGGTAATTGTTAACTGTTCTACCCGGCCCAAAGTGGTCACCGACCGCTCCTGTCGGCAATTCAGCTGCTCCATGTCAACAGAGCAGATCTTCCTCTTACGGGCTGCTCTGTTAATGGGGAATGACAGCCAACGTCATGCTAATTGAGTCGTCTCCCTGCAGTTAGGCAGCAGGGAGCCAGCTGTCAATCAGCACGACGTTGTTCGTCATGCCCCATCAGCAGAGCAAGAGAGAAGCAGCTGCTCTGGCAACTTGAAGTCAGAAGCCGCTGAATTTGCCGGCAGTAGCGGCCTGTGCCTGCACTGTGCAGGCAAAGATTGGCACTGGGCACAACAAGCAGGTAAATATCAACTACTTGCCTGTTAGTTTTTTTTTTTAGCCATATAGTAAGAAAAAAGAAAGTTCTGGATAAACCCTTTAACTAATAGCATGATCTACGTACACCTGTGCAATAATTAAGCCGGTAAGCTATCTTTTGAGATATATACTTGTGCATATTTTTCACTAATGCTATCATAATATGATCTACTTATTGTGTTATATAATGCACTATCAATAATACTGTTTACACATTTTTCACATATACATTACTTTGCTTAAATAACATTAAAGATTGACAGCTCCTCAGTGACCCTCCTCCCTGCTGCTGACCTCACACTGCTCAGAACAAGCTGTGGCTATCAGTCAGGCTGGCGTGGGCGGAGATTAAAATATAATTGGACTCAAGAGCTCGCTAACTCTGTCGGTGGACTTGAAAAATGCCCTTTTTAAGGTCAGGTTCACACAGCCATTCTGACACAGATTTTTCAAAATAAGTTCACCCGCCTCATCAGGTGTAAGAGCTATTTAATAATACAGTTAGGGCCAGAAATATTTGGACAGTGACACAAGTTTTGTTATTTTAGCTGTTTACAAAAACATGTTCAGAAATAAAATTATATATGTAATATGGGCTGAAAGTGCACACTCCCAGCTGCAATATGATAGTTTCCACATCCAAATCGGAGAAAGGGTTTAGGAATCATAGCTCTGTAATGCATAGCGTCCTCTTTTTCAAGGGACCAAAAGTAATTGGACAATGGACTCTAAGGGCTGCAATTAACTCTGAAGGCGTCTCCCTCGTTAACCTGTAATCAATGAAGTAGTTAAAAGGTCAGGGGTGGATTCCAGGTGTGTGGTTTTGCATTTGGAAGCTGTTGCTGTGAGCAGACAACATGCGGTCAAAGGAACTCTCAATTGAGGTGAAGCAGAACATCCTAAGGCTGAAAAAAAAAAATCCATCAGAGAGATAGCAGACATGCTTGGAGTAGCAAAATCAACAGTTGGGTACATTCTGAGAAAAAAGGAATTGACTGGTGAGCTTGGGAACTCAAAAAGTCCTGGGCGTCCACGGATGACAACAGTGGTGGATGATCGCCGCATACTTAATTTGGTGAAGAAGAACCCGTTCACAACATCAACTGAAGTCCAGAACACTCTCAGTGAAGTAGGTGTATCTGTCTCTAAGTCAACAGTAAAGAGAAGACTCCATGACAGTAAATACAAAGGGTTCACATCTAGATGCAAACCATTCATCAATACCAAAAATAGACAGGCCAGAGTTAAATTTGCAGAAAAACACCTCAAGAAGCCAGCTCAGTTCTGGAAAAGTATTCTATGGACAGATGAGACAAAGATCAACCTGTACCAGAATGATAGGAAGAAAAAAGTTTGGAGAAGAAAGGGAACGGCACATGATCCAAGGCACACCACATCCTCTGTAAAACATGGTGGAGGCAACGTGATGGCATGGGCATGCATGGCTTTCAATGGCACTGGGTCACTTGTGTTTATTGATGACATAAGAGCAGACAAGAGTAGCCGGATGAATTCTGAAGTGTACCGGGATATACTTTCAGCCCAGATTCAGCCAAATGCTACAAAGTTGATTGGACGGCGCTTCATAGTACAGATGGACAATGACCCCAAGCATACAGCCAAAGCTACCCAGGAGTTCATGAGTGCCAAAAAGTGGAACATTCTGCAATGGCCAAGTCAATCTCCAGATCTAAACCCAATTGAGCATGCATTTCACTTGCTCAAATCCAGACTTTAGACGGAAAGACCCACAAACAAGCAAGACCTGAAGGCTGCGGCTGTAAAGGCCTGGCAAAGCATTAAGAAGGAGGAAACCCAGCGTTTGGTGATGTCCATGGGTTCCAGACTTAAGGCAGTGATTGCCTCCAAAGGATTTGCAACAAAATATTGAAAATAAAAATATTTTGTTTGGGTTATGTTTATTTGTCCAATTACTTTTGACCTCCTAAAATGTGGAGTGTTTGTAAAGAAATGTGTACAATTCCTACATTTTCTATCAGATATTTTTGTTCAACCCTTCAAATTAAACGTTACAATCTGCACTTGAATTCTGTTGTAGAGGTTTCATTTCAAATCCAATGTGGTGGCATGCAGAGCCCAACTCGCAAAAATTGTGTCACTGTCCAAATATTTCTGGCCCTAACTGTATATGTAGTTTATATTGTGAAATCTAGTGCAAGATATTTTTTAAGTTGAACATACATAAAAGGTCTAAGTAGATCTTCATTAGAATCTGCTGGTGGTGTAGTATATGTGGTGATCTCCTGACGGCAGGTTCTGGAGGCAGATGAGACACTGCTAGAGGCGTCTGGCACCGGCTTATTCTCTGCTCATCATTGAAATAAGCCGGGGAAATAGTGGTTGGCAGAACTAACAAGGCAAGTTTTACTTTCTTACTACTGACCAGCAAGCAAGGGGTGGTGGGCGTCAAGGAGGAGTAAAGTCCCCTTATGATAAGTGTTCACATGAGCCCATGTACATAAGTGAAGGAATGCAGCTTAGAGTGTCCTCTGCTTACCATGGTTCTGTGTGTAGAAGTTCTTGGGTCGTTTTTAACTATTTATTACTACATGTCTCGCGCAGACTGTTTCTGTGCACAGTATGTTATAGATTAGATTAGGTCGGAAATGTCAAAAACATTCAAAAATTCTCAAATTGCTTTGATGTAAAAGGCTCAGTTGTAGTGAATGAACCTCCGTTAATATGTTCTTTAGAACACCCAGTCTAAAGCATAGAGTCTGCGACCTGCACATGCTTCTTGCTGAGGTAACTGGCCACTCTGTGACTGCAGAGGTGGCTGGTAACCTAAGCAACAGTCTAAACGATGGAATTAAAAACCCCTCCGTTCTTGAGAGCCGAGAGGATTTTCAATAAGATTTCAATTGCAAAGTGGCTTTTTTTTTACAAGCACTTTGCCATTTTAACCATTTAAGAACTTGTGACAACCTCTTTAAGTACAGTACTCAGCGCATCCATAGACCCTCTAGACAGATGTATAAATGTAACCACACATCTCTACTGCACAGTCCTTGAGAACTGAATCCAGAGATCAAACTTCAGCAGTATATAAATTCCAGGCTGAAAATAATAGCTGCAGTATCTATATCTATAAACAATTCTTATAGAAGAAAAACACTTAGCGGGAATCTGTCATGTCAAAAATGCTGTTAACCTGCAGATACGGGTTTAATCTGAAGTGAATAGCATTCTAAAACTGACTGGCCGTCGCGCTGAAAACCCTGCGCCTGGAGGAAATGAATGTTATTTCTACCGGCACCCTCCGGCTTTCAGTCATAAAGGCGCACCCTACAGAGTTTGTCACCTCTCAGTACAAACTGAGCGTCAGGTGTAACTATGCCCCGGCAATAACAGATAGCCGGCTCAGTAATGTATGAGTGTAGAGCCGACTGTCAGTCAATGCCAGGAGTGTGGTTACAGCGGCTGCTCACTATGAACTGAAGCCACGCCTCTATGACTGACAGCCAGAGGCGGCCACAAGGAATAAAGTTCATTCTCTCTGTAACCGGGCTTTCAGTTCCGTGGCCTGACAGTTTTAGTATGCTATTAACCTGTAGAATATCCCAATATCTGGAGTTTAATAGCGTTTTTCTGACATGACGAGTCCGGCTTAAAATACACTTCTTACTATTTCATAGACACACGGTGTTGGAGCAATTCTAACTTAAATGTAAAAGTTTCTGAGATTCATTTTACGGCTGGTGAGTACCAAGTAAATGCAAAGATTTGTGATTTCCAAAGCTCTAACCCGTGATTTCCTTACTCTAACCCGTGGAAATCAGTAAAGTTTTTGTGATTTCCAAAGCTCTCCACCAAAGAATTGAAGATCTTGTTTATTTAGACCATTCATGAATATTGGCGTACCATGCATAAAGTTAGGTGTTTCTTACATGATGGCAAATACCAACACATATCTGCATAATAAGTAAAGGCACCCCTTGCATCCACTCAGCTTAATCACACCACTCAGCAAGTCTTTGTTTCAGTGAGTAATGAGAATTACCACATCCCATGAGATTTGTCAGGTCGGAGGACATTAACCCCTTCCTTACTCTAACCCGTGGAAATCAGTAAAGTCTGTGAACCCCAACCAATGCCAATTTCCCAAACTGTAAACTCAGCAGTAATTATGGTCACCATAATGGATGGTGGATTAAAAACAGTGTGATTTTCTGACTTGAATCTATCAGATAACGTTTGGATCGTTTTAGGAAGAAGAGAACAACCAGAGTGGACCTGAGCCTCATTTTGCCATTTTTCATCAGTTTCCTCATATTACAGAATCAACGCGTTTATTGTAGTAAACATTATATTTCATTATTACCTAATCATTTTCCAAAAATGGATGACATGTGTAGCCTTGATGACTTGACCTTGGTAATGGTGGCATGTAACGGCACCGTCAGTCTGGAGTAGGTCACAGTGAATACACAATGTTCCAATGCACCAAGTGTTTAATTGCCTAATGAAATAAAGCTACTGTTTTCCAGGAGCAAAGTTCTGTGCGGAAGGTACACTGCACACAAGCTGACAAATTAGTGGCACAACTTGATAAGGAAAAGTTGTCTCTTGAGAAGAACTTAGAAAAAGCAATCAAGAAGAAAGGGTAAGACCAAAGACAAGCTTAAAAACGGCCATAACCACAAAAAAATGCAAGATAGATACAGTATAAAGTATCGTAAATCGTCCATAACAAATATAACATATATTTTAAAAAATTACAAAGAATCAAATGTGTATTTAGGTACTCAATTGGATAAGAGCATAAACTAACAAGTGAAAAAATAATTAGGAAAAAATATAAACAAGGAATCCAGTTATCCCAAACTTCAACTTCAAAAATAAGAGCAGTAAATTAATTAGAATTAAAGGGAATCTGTCAGCAGGTTTTTGCTATTTAATCTAAGAGCAGCATAATGTAGGTATTGAGATCCTGATTCCAGGGATGTGTTACACATTAGACTGTGTGCTGTAGTTTCAATACAATCAATGTTTTAGCAGCAGGAGATTATCACTACAGGACTAGGCCTCAGGTGCCTGCCAGACCAGCTAATCTCCTTAACCCCGCCTCCACCACTGATTGGCAGCTTGCTCTCAATGCACAGTGTACACAGGAAGCTGCCAATCATGGGCGGGGTTATACAGCTCTCAGCATATTGAACACTGCTACATCTCCAACAGAAAATAAACAAGGATTCTAGCAAAACTGCACCAAGCAGTCCAGGAAGTGACAAATGGCTAGCATTAGATTCTCTTCTCCTACTTCATGCTACTCTCATGTTCCATAGCAAAAATCTGCTGAAAGATTCCCTTTGAAGAGAGTGTATCATCAGATAATGCACTTTTTTTTTGTTTTTTTTTTAAGATGTGAAATTTTTTTTTTTACATTCTTCATTAGAAAAAAAGTAAATACTGCAATTTTTTACACTGGCCACTAGGACTTTTTTAGGTTTATTTTTTAAGTCGCCTTCCTTTTATGTCTTGCAGTATTAGTTGCCATTTTTTTGGCACCAAATTCATCACAATTTCACACCTGATTCATGAATTGGTGCAAGTCAAATATGGGTTTTCTTCCTGTTTTGAGCTATTTTTTCAACTTTTGGCACCAAAAGTCGTAAAAATTGTGCCAAAAGTTTACATACTCAAAAATACACTAGGAGGGGATCCGAGTGGAGTTGCAGCTATTTAAGCGTATTTAAAAAAAGTTAAACACATCTGGAATGTTTTAGACTTCAAAATAGACTGAGGCCACAATACACTCCCTGACAGAATTTATGTCGCTACATAATGGCAGTTAATGGGTGCGCTAACGCATCCGTTACATAGCGTTAGTGCCGCTATGTAACGGATGCCGTCAGCGCATTGCCATTAACGCAATGTGAACCTAGCCTTAGGCTAACAAAATAAATTGGCATCAATGCAGAAATATTGAATAGTTAATGGACACAGAATGGTCAGATTTTGGCAAGACAAAAGTTTTGTTGCCCGGTCATATAATGCACCCAATCCTAGTTTACATATTCATCTGTGCTCAGTAAATGATCGGTTAATTAGTGTGTGTGTATATAAAGAAACCCAGCACCCCAGACCTTCACTTGAACTGCAACTTGAGCTCTGACAACATGCCAAAAATCCACCCTGCGACCAAAGCCTAAATTATCAAGAGGCTGAAGACCAGATCCACTGCAGAGGTGGCTGGCACCTTTAATATGTCTCAGCATCAAGTACAAAGAATTAAAAAAAAAGATTTGAAGAGACTTGAGATGTGTGTGACAAGCCCCGGTCCGGCAGACCCCGCAAGACATCTGCTCAGGAGGAACGTTTGTTGGTTAGAAAATCCAAAGCAAGCCCCTCTTCCACTGCAGCAGAGCTCCAACAGGCCTGGTCACCTCAAGTCCCTGTGTCAACTAGAACAGTTTGTAGGATTCTGTCTCGAAATGGCCTCCATGGTCGAATCAGTGCCCAGAAGCCAGCACTAAACAAAAGGCAAATAAAAAGCTGTGTGGCATTTGCAAAGTCCCACAGCCTGCTAAACAGATGGATGCTAGAAAAGTGGCAGAAGGTGGATTTCTCTGATGAATCTTCAGTAGAATAACACCACAGCCGCCGCAAATACTGCAGGAGACCTACTGGAGCCCGTATGGATCTAAAATACACCCAGAAAACAGTTAAATTTGGGGGTGGAAAGATCATAGTCTGGGGTTACATTCAATATGGAGGTGTGTGAAACATTTGCAAGGTATGAGGCAATATCAATAGCCTAAAATATCAAGAAGTATTAACTACCTCTTATATTCCAAATCATAAAAGGGGTCAAATTCTGCAGCAGGCTGGTGCTCCATCTCATCCATCCATCTCTACAACAAAGTTCCTCCAGACAAAAAAGATCAAGGTGCTCAAGGACTGACAAGCCCAGTCACCAGACATGAACATCATTGAGCATGTTTGCGGTAGGATGAAAGAGGAAGCTTGGAAGACAAAATCAAAGAATCTAGATGAACTCTGGGAGGCATGTAAGACTGCATTCTTTGCTATTCCTGATGACTTCATTAATAAATTGTATGAATCATTGTTGAACCGCATGGATGCAGTCCTTCAAGCTCATGGAAGTCACACAAAATATTAAATATGACTCTAATAGCACCACAACTTCATACACCAATGTTATGCAACATATATTTGTATTTTAAGTTAATTATTTGTTTGAATATCACATTACTTTCACTGGGCGACAAAACTTTTGTCTTGCCAAAATCTGACCATTCTGTGTCCATTAACTGATCAATATTTCTGCATTGATGCCAATTTATATTCTTAACCTAAACCACATTTTGGAGGGTTTCAGCTTTCAAAAGAATAATTTATACAATCAATGGATGAATTTAACGTCAGGTTACAGGCTTTTATTTACATAACATGGATAAGCAACATAACTTCTGTCAGGAGCGTAGACTTCAAAAATGTCACAAGTAGAATAATGAATTGGGTGCAACTAAAAAGAAAGGAGCAAAACCCTCAAAACTAGACAAAAAGACGCAAAGGCAGTTATGATATAGGGTGATACTTCCTGTTCTCTCAGGGAAGGTTTACAACTAGGCTTCATATCCTCAGAGGCAGGATTACAATGACGGATAATGCCTTATACACAGCTGGTAACACAGAATATGCCAATAATAATCTTTATTTTTATATAGCACTAACATATTCCGCAGCGCTTTACAGACATTATCATCGCTGTCCCCAATGGGGCTCACAATCTAAATTCCCTATCAGTATGTCTTTGGAATGTGGGAGGAAACCGAAGTGCCCGGAGGAAGCATGGAGAGAACATACAAACTCTTTGCAGATGGTGTCCTTGGTGGGATTTGAACCCAGGACTCCAGCGCTGCAAGGCTGCTGTGCTAACCACAATAGCCGATGTCACAGCTGACCCTGCGCCCCCTACCTTTACAATGACCTTTCCACAGACTCATTTGACACTTCAATAGAAAAAATAGTCAGGATCTGACCACTGTGGCTATGTACATGTGTTGTTTCCTGAAACTTTTAGAAAACTTTTAAAAAATACAACCATTGCCACATTTAAAAAAGAATACATTTAACACAAGAACCTGAATTAATAGGTAATTTTATGATGACTCATTCTCATTAAGTGTGGATAGATGCTCGGCCAGTCTGTAACAAGGATACTTATATTTTTGCATCTCTGGTAGGCGCCTTCTTTGCTCGCCTTAGTTTTTACTGTAAACTCATTATGGATCGGTTGATGTCCTTATTAGCCTCCCCACTATCTAATGTGAAGTTTTTGAATAGCAGCCTTACATGGGGATAGCAGCAGCTCATGTCAAAGTGAGATGTAGTGTCTTAGTTTCCATAGTTACTGCCTCTTCAATTGTGTATTTCACTATTCTTTGATGTGTAATGAGGTACTCTACGGTGTTATGTGCAGCGCAGAGAATAAACAATTCAAGCACTTTATTCTTCACATAGTTAACTCTTGGGTGGAGAGACCTTTGTCTTTGGTAGATTACCTCCATAAACAGTACAGGGCAGACTTTTATCCAAAAAGATACTTCTGGGTTTTCCAATTTCGCATCTAGAAATTGGGCAAAATTTTGATATCTGTAAAGTCTGTAGAAGTAAAAAAAAAGTTCAAATATCTTCCAGTTTTTACCCATAGACCACTCTAGACATGCCTACCTACTGTACCATTATTCACAATCCAAAAACAGGGAACATGTAAGCACTACCCGTTGAATCTCACAAGATTTCACCCAAAATGCCCAGGAATTACCAATCCGCCCACAATACAGTGTGTTTTTTGTTAATCCTCCCATTTTTCACCATCCACTCACACGACAGTCCAGGAAAATTCGATACCACTGACAAGTGTAGACATAATTATACTAAATTTACAAAGTGTATCTTACTTTTTGGGTTTCAATTCGAGGTCAATAAACTTACCATCAGAATATAGGGTGATCTTGTCTTAAGATGTAACTGCATATTGCTAGGATATGGTGCTATATTGTGATCGTGAGGGTCTAGCCTCAGGAGCCCTCACCGATATTAACACTATTTTCCGCTACAAACGAACACCCCTCTGGGTAAGAAACAGCGGCATTCAAGGGCACATACACATTGGAGTAAATATGGCCAAACCCAACATAACCTGACACGGGTGCTCCTGGCTCAAAAAGTGTCTCTTAATTTTCTGGAGACCATAGGACATTGAAAGTAGGTGCTGAGTGACAAAAGATAAAGGGGTTAAGGCAGCTAAAATATAGACTGCACAGGCAACACATTGCAACAGGACCAATAAGCCACATGAAGAAAATACAGTGTGTAATTTAAGTGAATTCTCAAAAATATATAGAATTTTATTATGCAAAATAAGAAAAAAGACACGCACAGAAAATTTTAAAAACTAAAGGGAACCTTATAAAACGCTATTAGCCTGCATATCTGGGGTTAATGTGCCGGCGAATAATGTTGTAAAGCTGCCATCCCACTGAAAGCACCTCTGCTGAGCGGAAATAAAATTCACTTCTCCGGCTTTCGGTCCTAGGGGTGGGTCAGCGCATCTTCAGTCACTTCTCAGTACATAGTGAGTGGCGGCTGTAACCGTGCCCTGGTACTGACTAATAGCCCTACAGGGATGACCCGGCTGTCAGTCAGTGCCAGGGCATGGTTTTAGCCTCCGAGAGGCGACTGAAGCTCTAAGATGGGGTGGCAAAAACTTTGTGACAGATTCCGTTTAAGTGTTTTTATAATTTTCTGTGCAGTTTTTTGGTTTTTTTGCAATAAAATTGTATATATTTTTGAGAATCCCCTTCAATCACTTAAACAACACCCTACAATTAGCACTCGCTTTCTTGCCCATCACAAATCTTGTGCGGAAACTCATAAGTGCGAATTCAGCCATGAGCTCTCCTCTGTTCCTGTGCCACCTTTGTAGTAAATGACGCCATAGATACTTCGTTTTAAAGTAAATTAATGAATAGAATTAAACATTAATCAAAAACTATAAATATAACATCAAATAAATCCTGTATAACTCGTCACATGTGATATAATAAGGTCTAAAGTAAACCTTTCTAACTGGTATATGTGGTTAATAAACAAAAAAACGTCTTGACATAAAATGTCTAACTATGCAAAATATTTTACTGTTTAGAGGAAATAACTGTGTTGAAATGAAGAAAGAAACAGAAAATAAAATTCAGGTTTTAACGTCAGATCATAAATCCAAGGTAAGAACATGTCAACCATCATTCACGTAGCTTCTCATCCGGACTCTTCGCACGCTGATCACTCGTTTATTAACATGAATTGACCACAACTAACCGCACTTGTTGCACTAAAAATTCTCTTCGTAAATCAAACTCCCATCACGCAACGAGGTGAAAGGGTTAACTCAATTCTGCATCCATATCTGTTGTCAAGAAGATTCTTCTCCTCTTGATTTTTCTTTCCCACTGTTATCACAGTATAAATGGACCACAATGCAGTTTTCAATATTGGAAACTTACCGTAATTATTGGGGAAAATATTGAAATTTTACCTCCAGCTATAAAAAATGTCAAATTTTGAAAAATCTGAAACTTGAATAATATTATGCCAGAAGTAAAAGACCAACATTTAAATACATTGTGTGTGTTTATATATGTATACGCACTAATGGCCTAAGGTGTTGGCACCCTTGCAATTATTCCAGAAAATGAACTATTTCTCCCAGAAATAAAATTATTGCAATTGCATGTGTTTATTCCCTTTGTGTGTTTTGGAACAACAGAAAAAAACACAGAAAGAAAGGTAAATTGGACATAATTTCACAAAAAAAAACCTAAATGGGCCACACAAAATTCTTGGCATCCTAAACTTAATATTTGGTTGCACACCCTTTGGAATAAATAACTGCAATCAATCACTGCCTATAACCATCAACAAGTTTCTTAAACCTCTCATCTGGAATTTTGGACCACTCTTCTTTTGCAAACTGCTCCAGGTCTCTCATATTTGAAGAGTGTCTTCTCCAACAGCAATTTTAAGATGTCTCCACAGGTTTTCAATGGGATTTAGGTCTCGACCCATTGCTGCCCACTTCAGAACTCTCCTTCACTTTGTTCCATTCATTTTTGGGTGCTTCTTGACGTATGCTTGGGGTCATTGTCATGCTGGAAGACCCATGACCTAAGACGCAAACCCAGCTTTCTGATACTGGGCACTACATTGTGGCCCCAAATCCTTTGGTAATCTTCAGATTGCCAAAAGATACACACTCAAGGCACCCAGTGCCAGAGGGATCAAAACAACCCCAAAATGTCTTTGAACCTCTTCCATAATTGACTGTAGGTTCTGTGTTATTTTCTTTGTAGTCCTCTTTCTGTTTTTGCTAAACAGTAGAAGGGTGTGCTTCACCAAAAAACTCTTATATTGGTTTCAGCTGTCCACAAGATGATTTCCCAGAAGGATTTTGGCTTTCTCACATACAGTACAGACCAAAAGTTTGTACACACCTTCTCATTTAAAGATTTTTCTGTGTTTTCAGGACTATGAAAATTGTACATTCACACTGAAGGTATCAAAACTATGAATTAACACATGTGGAATTATATACTTAACAAAAAAGTGTGAAACAACTGAAATTATGTCTTATATTCTAGGTTCTTCAAAGTAGCCACCTTTTGCTTTGATGACTGCTTTGCACACTCTTGGCATTCTCTTGATGAGCTTCAAGAGGTAGTCACAGGGAATGGTCTTCCAACAATCTTGAAGGAGTTCCCAGAGATGCTTAGCACTTGTTGGCCCTTTTGCCTTCACTCTGTGGCCCAGCTCACCCCAAACCATCTCGATTAGGTTCAGGTCTGGTGACTGTGGAGGCCAGGTCATCTGGCGTAGCTCCCCATCACTCTCCTTCTTGGTCAAATAGCCCTTACACAGCCTGGAGGTGTGTTTGGGGTCATTGTCCTGTTGAAAAATAAATGATGGTCCAACTAAACGCTAACTGGATGGAATAGTATGCCGCTGCAAGATGCTGTGGTAGCCATGCTGGTTCAGTATGCCTTCAATTTTGAATAAATCCCCAACAGTGTCACCAGCAAAGCACCCCCACACCATCACACCTCCTCCTCCATGCTTCACGGTGGGTACCAGGCATGTAGAGTCCATCCGTTCACATTTTCTGCGTCCCACAAAGACACGGTGGTTGAGACCAAAGATCTCAAATTTGGACTCATCAAACCAAAGCACAGATTTCCACTAATCTAATGTCCATTCCTTGTGTTCTTAAGCCCAAACAAGTCTATCTGTGCTTAGCAGTGGTTTCCTAGCAGCTATTTTACCATGAAGGCCTGCTGCACAAAGTCTCCTCTTAACAGTTGTTATAGAGATGTGTCTGTTGCTAGAACTCTGTGTGGCATTGACCTGGTCTCTAATCTGAGCTGCTGTTGACCTGCGATTTCTGAGGCTGGTGACTCGGATAAACTTATCCTCAGAAGCAGAGGTGACTCTTGGTCTTCCTTTCCTGGGGTGGTCCTCATGTGAGCCAGTTTCTTTGTAGCACTTGATGGTTTTTGCCACTGCACTTGGGGACACTTTCAAAGTTTTCCCAATTTTTCGGACTGACTGACCTTCATTTCTTAAAGTAATGATGGCCACTCGTTTTTCTTTACTTAGCCGCTTTTTTCTTGCCATAATACAAATTTTAACAGTCTATTCAGTAGGACTATCAGCTGTGTATCCACCAGACTTCTGCACAACACAACTGATGGTCCCAACCCCATTTATAAGGCAAGAAATCCCACTTATTAAACCTGACAGGGCACACCTGTGAAGTGAAAACCATTCCCGGTGACTACCTCTTGAAGCTCATCAAGAGAATGCCAAGAGTGTGCAAAGCAGTCATCAAAGCAAAAGGTGGCTACTTTGAAGAACCTAGAATATAAGACATAATTTCAGTTGTTTCACACTTATTTGTTAAGTATATAATTCCACATGTGTTAATTCATAGTTTTGATGCCTTCAGTGTGAATGTACAATTTTCATAGTCATGAAAATACAGAAATCTTTAAATGAGAAGGTGTGTCCAAACTTTTGGTCTGTACTGTACATTTTGGCAAACTGCAGTTTAGATTTTTTATGTATCTGTGTAAGCAGTGGGATCCTTCTAGAGCTCCTGCCATTGCGCTTCATTTAATTCAAATGTCAACAGATAGTTCCTGCTGACACTGATGCACCATGAGTCTGCAGGATGGCTTGAATTTCTTTGGAACTTGATTGGATCTGTTTATCCACTATCTCAACTATCCTGTATTGCAACCTTCCATCAATTGTTCTCTGCCGTCCACTTCCAGGGAGGTTAGATACAGTGTAAAGGGTTGTAAACTTCTTGATTATGTTGCGCACCGTGGACAAAGGAACATCAATATCTCTGGAGATGGATTGTAACCTTGAGTTGGTTAATATTTTTCAGCAATTTTGGTTCTCAAGTCCTCAGACAGTTCTCTCTCCTCTTTCTGTTCTCCGTGATTAGTGTGGTACACACAGACAAGCAATGCAAAGATTGAGTCAACTTCTCACCTTGTCTGGTTTCAGGTGTGATTTTTCATATTACCAACACCTGTTACTTACCACAGGAGAGTTTGAACAGGCATCACATGCTTGAAGCAAATCTGTTTACCCACAATTTAGGAAAGGTGCCAAGAATTTTATCTAGCCCATTTTGGGGATTTTGTGTGAAATTATGTCCAATTTGCCTTTTTTTCTCAGTTTATTTTGTGTTGTTCCAATACACACAAAGGAAATAAACACATGTTTAACAAAATGTGCAATTGCAATAATTTTCTGGGAGAAGTACTTCAATTTTGAATCAATTTCAAGGGTTCTAACTCTTTAGGCCATGACTGTGACATATACATATGTGAAGAAATTTTGAAAGTCCGTATAGCTTATATTGAAAACTGTAGTTTGTGGCTTTCTGTCATCAGTTTCTACTGCTTGATTTATGCGGCATTCATTAAAAGCTTTAAACCAATTTGGTGGTTTGTGTTGTTCTGTTCTTCTCTATGTGCCGGTGCAAGTTTCTATCTGTTGCTCTGTATGGCCATCGATTACTATCGTGATCCGCTTGTTTCTGCATGTTTGTTTTTTGTCCGTGGAGCATTCTTGTTTCATTTAAAAAGATAAATATATATTTTTAGGCTGTCTTACCTCTTGTTATTGTCATCAGTGAATTATTTGCGCCAGGAACTGATCACAAATCCTTAAAATAATTGATGCCAATTATAACATTACTACAACTCTAGTTTTTCAATGTCTGAAAAAAAATTAAATTTTTCCATATTCAATTTTTGATCGGTATTTCAGGGGTAATTTATTTTTGTCCTAGGTACATGCATTTTTGGCTAAAAACTTTTTTTGCAATGGTGTTTCAGGAAATATTTTTGGGCATTAGACTTCTACAGCCTTTATGTATCAGAGTACAACTTGCTGTTCACATGTTCAGGTTTTTGAATGTCTTTTAACAACTTCAGGTTCATAAAAATTCCAAGAAGTTAAAATAAGTGACACATCCATTCTTCTGGCGTCTTCCACTCGAAAAACATTCTGTACTTTACAATACAAAGAAATGGGAAATCTCAAATTACGCCATGATGTTTGTTTGAGCGCTTTGACATATGGTAGATTTTGCTTAATGGAGTGAAAAAAACGACTGGAAAACGATAATAAGAAATACTTCACCAAAACTATAGGAGAACCCTGTTAAAAATAAAACAAGGGTGACCCAAAATCCTGAGATTCCTGAAGCGTGTTCTGATAGGAAAACTCATCATGGTCACCTAAGTTTTTAATAAACGTTGTTTGCACATAGTCACTGTTAACTCATTCTGCAGTCTGCTATGTACTGTGATACACAGAGTATGTAGGGGCTAAATAGTTCAAAATTTTTGGATAAACCCTACCATAAATATTAATATTAGCTAAAAATACTCGCATCAAGGTAAAATGCCTCTAAAAGTGCCCATATTCTTTAGGTAAAGTTCCCACGATGAGTTTTTGTTGAGTTTTTGACGCTGCATATTTTTGCTTCTCAAAGAACGCAGCGCTGTATAGTTCTAGCAAAGTGGATGGGCTTTTTTTTTTTGCTGCTTCAACTGACTTGCGGTCAATTTCTCTTGGATACGCTGAGTTCTATGTGTAGATTTTTCCACCAAAAATGGCATTAAATGCCGAAAATCCATAGGTACAAATTGTATGTAGTCTACAAATGACTGTACCAATAGAGTTTTGTCAGAGCCTGAATGTTTCGGAAAATCTGCAACATCAAAAACTCACCAAATACTCATTGTGGGAATGAAGCCTTAACCTTATGGGCAGCACACTATAGGGATATTTGCATTATTACAATATTTTACCATTTGGCTAATAGTGAGTACCCCTCTACTCTTGCTCACCAGCGATGTGACTGCTGCTGTGTGTCTACAAATATATATGGCAGCCATTAATCACTGATGAGAGATTCAGGAAGAAGCACGGGGAGCACTCCCATCACGCCAAATATCGATCTCAGTCTGTGTTACTTTCCCTTGTATCTATATCTATGGTTAATCTATGGCCGCAGCAGAAATACAGCTCGTAGCTGCTGGAGGCTTTCAGGGAAGGTTTAAAGTGGTGGCTTAGTCAAATGGCCGGAGAGCCACAGGTTGGATCTAAATTGTAAATTTACACTAAAGTCTTACCATCTTCATACTGGTAAGGGCTAGTGCAGACGTCTGTGGATAGTCATCTGATCTCGGACCACAATGCACGGACTGGCCATGGTCTCTCGACCCGAGAGAGGCCACTACATATGCACGAAGCTGCCATGCTCCAGTCGGGAGACCAGCAGTTAGTACAGTCCGTGCATTAGCAGACCATGCGTCCGTGCATTAGCAGACCATGCGTAGACCAATTTGCATGGACGTCTGCATGAGAGTTAAGAAGTGAAGAAGTTATCTGCAAACGCAGTTTAAATCTGCAGCATGTCACTTTATGATATGGATTTTTTTGCGGTGCAGCGTCATTGTTCAGGCGTGACATTTGTAAAAGGTATATCCCGTGCACCACTCCGCGGCCCGTGCAGACTTGGCACAACACTCCACGAAGTTATAAAAACTGCAGACAATCCAGGAATCCAAGGCACCGGGAAATGTCCCACAAATTTTTTTTATTGACACCAGTGTACAAGCAAGAAAAAAATAACATGCGACGTTTTGGCCAAGTTTTATTTACTGTACAGTATGTAGTGTCTACATATCTAAGTCTAATTGGAGGTTGTTGCTTATGTTATATAATTACTATTACGCCTACTACATATTGGGATAGGATAGTGGAAATGGGAATACTCCTTTGGGGCTCATTCCAACTTGCAATGAAATCAGATGAATTCAATCTGATTAAGGCAATAAATGAAAACATAGGTAATATGATCACTAAAGGTTTTTTTTTTATTGACACATGCAAATATGAATTATGAGGCTTTTTATAGTGTTTGCAAGAAACCATGTATGTAGTGCAGCCGGACATCTTCATTTCTCTTGTGGAGTGCTGTCACAGTCAATGTACGCTCAGTCCCCTGCATAACAGAGAACCCAAGCCGTATAGATTCATATAGCAAGAGCTATGAAATAATGTGTAGGAAGCACTGGTTCAGTATCTTCAGTCCAGGACAGGGTTATGGTTTGCTGTTTGAGCCATCTTCACCACCCCAAAAAGGATGCTGATCTCTTTACTGTCTCTGGTTTAGCTGATGACCCAAGTCATGTGTCAAGGCTCATTAAAGTACCAGACATTAACTTAAAGAGGGCCTGTCACCAAGCAGTAATATGGAACTGGTCTAAATGCTGCTCTTCTCCTGAATCTGGTATTTACAGACAAGTAAGATGGGACTAGATCTGAGGTATGGCGAGGCACAGGAACACAGATGGAAACCATCTCCAGAGTCAGGAGAACATCAGCACTTAGACCAGGTAAAAAAATACATATGTATGGATAATTACATCCCATCCAATTGTGGTAATACCTTTACTAAAGCCTCAATGAAACATCTGTAATTCTTCTCATACATAAAAACATGGAACCTTTCCCAACAGTGTTTTTGATCCAGGTTTCATCGTTCTTTCACATTTTACCATCAGTGTGTCATCAGTGACTTTTCAGTGACTGATAAAATGCAAAACATCTCCAATCCATTGCAATATTAATCACGGACTGGACACAGATTATACACTGATGCCATCCATGTGCTGTCCAGGTTTTTCACGGACACGTAGACTTGTATGGGTAATTTTGAACCATGACTCCAATAAAAAATGGACATGTGTCTGATGTTTTGTGGACATGTGAATATCCACAGAGGCTACAATGTTAATGGCTTTTACCTGTGAGAAACTCAGAAAACATACATGTCTTATGGCTGTTCGAGACATATGCATGGATTCCCTGTTTGTTAGCCAATCCTTGTATGTATTGCGACTGTCGAACAACCTTGAGACATGCAGGGGACTTGGACATACTGTTTGAGCCTGGCGAAGACACTCGGTTAGCACCCGAGCATGCTCCGATTACACCTTATGCCAGCACATTTGCTCATCACTACAGCTCACATATCTACAGTTTTACTGAAAATTAAAGTTTATCTTGGAGGTGAGAAGCGAGTGTTTGCTTACTTGTGATTATTGAGATCTTCTGAAATGATTCAGTACTAAGCTTTTGTGGGCTTCATTGGCTACTATAATAAATTCAAGAAGGATTTTACCAAAGTTTTTAAAATAATGCACCAGCTATCACTATGGGAAATGATAAAAAAAGGACCACTTGAGGTTATGTATACACTCCTGTATATTTAGACTTACCGGTATGTATAAATATAGTCTTACTTGTCTTGCACTTTCCCCAGATTTCCCTTTTGATAGATGTCCACTTTGCGCCGTCCAGGTAAAATGTAGCTAGCATGCATTTGGGGCTATTTGCTATATATATTTCTTCCTCAGTTCCAGGTGTAGGTAACTGTAGCGAATTCCAAAGGGAAATCTGGGGCCCGTGCCATACATGGAAGAATAGGTCGAGATCAAAGCCCCTCCAGAAAATCATACATTGGTATAATGCCGCTAGGCAAAAATAAAAATTAGCTCAACATGAGGTTCTTATTGTAACATTCTGATCAGACTGTATGAAGCCCACTGCCACATCACGGCGAACCTCTCAGTGGGTCCTAACTTTTATAGCCTTAAAGGAGCGGCGTTATGCGCTAACCTCCCATCACAGTGACAATGCACCATCAGCGTGGGTGGCCTGGTGCCTCCCAGTGCCCATGCTGCAAGACTGAGTCCCCATGACTCCAGACCGCAGCACCAACACCAAATGAAAGGAGCTTTGAAACTCACCTTCGTCAAGTTCTCAGAGAGCAAAAACATGCTGGACCCCTTTGCAGTCTCATGCTAATATACAATCATCTGTGCCAAATGGGAGGAGAACACATACAAAAAAAAAGGACAGATCATGCAATATGCTAAAAAAAGAATGGACAGCACCTCCAAACAATCATACATTGATCTAATGCCGCTAGGAAAAAACATATATATTGCTCCTTTAAGGCAACAACATTTAGGACCCACTGAGAGGTTCACCATGACGTGGCAGTGGGCTCATACAGTCTGATCAGAATGGTAAGCTAAGAACCTCATGTTCAGTTACATATTTTGGCCTAGCGGTGTTAGATCAATGTAAGATTTTAGAGGTGCGGTTCATTCTCTTTTTTTCAGCATACCCTTACCTAGTATGTGTGGCACACCAATCCATCCTCAGCGCGAGAAGTGATGTTCTGTTACTATAGAGCAGACATTGCCATTGTAAAAATCTTTCTAAAGTTTTCTTATAATAAAATCCCAGAGTGGGTACATGCGTCTGCACAATTATTGGCTGAACACTTCCTACTGTACCCCAGGTTGTTCACACGAAGCACAGCAGACAGAGTGTAGGAGTCATGAGTGGGTCTAAGCTGGATTGCTAATTAAATGAGATTTCAGATGTGTTAATAATGGAAGCGACTGTACTTCTAATGCTTTATATAGAAGAAATTATAGATTAGTCTATATTGTTTTTGAAATGAGTGATTAAGATTTACCCTGTGTCTGAGACAAAGAATAGTAATTAGTCCCAATTGTACATTACTTGCAGGACAACAGATCAAACTCCAGACCCTTACCCAATATAAGCAGCATCTAGAAGTGAGGGGATGGGTTACAGCTATATAAGACAATGTCTTTATTAGCATTGTATATTTGATTGGTAGATAGTATTTGTCATACAAGTTGGCCACGTCTCCTATAGTAAGACATGTATGTGATGCAGACGAGTGAACTTTCTCCATCGATCACATGCCATACTCCTGTGTACCCATCTGATATTCGTGACCTTGTGGGGCAGTGAATTGGAGGTGCATCAACCTTGAATTTCTTGCTGACCTTATAGATATTTTGGATTTTCTACTTATACATGAAAGTGGCATCAAACCCAGATCCCACTTTACATTTTTGCAATAATTTTTCCATTAGTTATGTGCTATTATTAGCTCCTAAGAATTGTATTTTTTATTAATATTCATATTAAATCAAACACCTACTGTATGTGTGTGGGTGAGCAAAGGAAGTCTATAATTTCAGTTGCTGGTGTTGGAAGGTACAGTCAAATGTCATATTACAAATATTGCTTATTAAAACTGTGAATATTTAAAAGTTTTGATACAAAAAGATATACTAAATGGTGGTGGTCCTAGAATTTGGTTGTGCACTAAGAAATATCAGGGTAATCTGGTGACCAGAATTATTTCCTTGTAATGACTCGTAGACGTATAGCATATGAGGGATGTAAAGATGTGCTGTAAGACATCTGTCCATTTAAAATATAGCTACTTAACGGGGTATTCTCAGGTTGTCTCTTGAGCAGCTCAGAGCAATGCAGTCTCCTTACTTCCTGGTGTCTGGCAGGGTGACTCTCCTCCTTGAGTGTTAATTCTGATGAATAGTAGAACTGTAGTATTAGTAGAACTATAAAGCTTGGCACAAGTTCTGCTGTAATACATTTAGCTTTCAGTGGTCTGTTCTGGAGTCTGCCTTGCCATCACTGTATTTACGTATAGAGATAACTGGGCATTTGAACAAGCACTCAGCTCTAGATATTGAGAGAGTGATTAGGAGACCTGCTATGAAAGCTGCATGCTGGTGATTTAACAGGATTTATAACAGCAGCTTGTCAAAAGCTGAGAGGGAAGGGCAGGGAGGTGAGTAGATAACTGCTATATAGAAATCAATGGACTGGAGAGAGTTGGCTGATATGTTAAGAGTTAACCCCGCTCCTGGAATGTAGCTACTGCACACACTCGGCCTGGTTCTGGACAGGTAC
The DNA here is from genome assembly GCF_032444005.1 of Ranitomeya imitator. Classification (NCBI taxonomy): domain Eukaryota; kingdom Metazoa; phylum Chordata; class Amphibia; order Anura; family Dendrobatidae; genus Ranitomeya; species Ranitomeya imitator. Next base: position 73,451,024 of record NC_091286.1, on the reverse strand, counting down.
TAGTGGCCAAGCTCAATGGAAATCAGCTATACATTATTAAAGATAAAAGCTCTCATTGCAGGAAAATTACATCATATAGGATAAGAATGCAAATATTCTTATTTTCATGCTGTCTAAATAATTAAAGCAAATTATTAATTTTAAGTGAGGCATCAAGTGATTTCTCCACTTCGGATTAAAGGGGTTTTCCACTTTCAGGGAAGTGGACCACAAATACTATAAAATGCAAACAAACCGAGCAGGTAATCACCCATCTCAGGTCCAGTGCCGGCTTACGTATGCTGCTTAGACCTCAGTGTTTTGGGTGCAGCGGTGATGTCACGTCCACAGTGTACATCATCACTGCAGCTAATCACTGATTCTTAATAGCCAACAATTTAGGTAGAACGTTATTTGAGTTAACTTTTAACAGATCAAGTAGGTAATCCAGCTCAAACAGTCCCATTAAAACTTTTTATTTTATTGAAAAAATAATTTAAAATTGATAATCCAGACGCATTTCAGACCTTGCTGTTCTTAGTCCTTGATGTAAGGACTAAGAACCGCAAGGTTCGAAATGCGTCTGCCCACATAATTTTTCCCTCATGGGGGTTGTGATTTCTACGCTGGACTATTTATCAATTTTAAAGAATTTTTTCAATAAAATGAAAAGTTTTTATGGGACTGTTGAGCTGGATTACCGTACTTGATCGATTTCTTCCCCCTGCTACACTGCAGTGTCCGTGCCCGGAGTCCTGGATGCCTAGATGGGTGAGCTGACTTTTTGCATTTTCTTAACTTTTAACAGAGGATGACGTTATACTGTGCAGTATATGAGATATTCAGGCATTTGTTCACTCAACCTGTAATGGGGAAAAAAAACCTATAGGGTATGTAGAACTTCAATAGAACTCATCTTTTGTACTTAAAGGGGTTGTCCAGGTTTGTGATGACAGACTACAGTCTCTCACAATTTGCATACTTCCCCCACATATTCCAACTAAACGTGTGTGGCCTCATTTCAGTAGCATTGAGTGAGGTCACACAAGTTTAGTCGGATTGTGTCCAAAAATATGAAATTCGCATACTTGTGCTCACATGATCAGGGCATTGGAGAATCCTGACAGTGCACCTTGTGAGGATGAAGATGCAGAAGTCTGAAGTCACATACAGTAACTGCACACTTCATTACAGACCTGAACATACCCTTTACACCATTAGCCTAACCAAGTGTGCAAGTATATGGGGCAAAAGATGCAGTAGCTGTAAGTCAAGGGAACACCGTTGGGGATACTTGGAGATCCATGTCTGGAAAAGCTAACTGATGACCATATGCTATATAAATCATGGATGACTACAACATATTTACAAGAGATCGTCTATCCATATATTTCAATACATAGTGCTATAGGCATCATCCTGTTCTACACTGTTGAGGGGCAATAACAGTAAAACAGTTGTCAGTTGATGGGCCTTTGGTCTGGCTTGTCTCCTTGACTTTTTTTTATACTAGAGAGAGCTAAGATTTATACTTTACACCCAATGAGCATTTCCAACAGGACTCCATACTCGGAAGGTCGCCTTAATGAGACTCAATCTCTTTCCACGAAAACACCATATTGTTTCAAAAATTTGCTTATAAAGTTGATAGAGCACAAAAATCAATGACAACAACGTGTTGTTGCCTTTAAGTCGTTCAAGTCAAACTGTGTTTAACCAGGTAGCACATTTCTGTTCCGCTAGGTGAAAGAAATAGTTGCTCAGCATACGAAAGAGTGGTCAGAACTGCTTAGCACACAAGCTGCTGAAGTGCAAGACCTCCAAGATCTACATCTAAGTCAACAATGTGAACTTCTCAAAAAACTGCTGATCACCGTCCAAGAACAACAGTCACAACAGCTGAAGCTCTCCCATGATCGGTAAGCGATGGCAGCGACTAAACGCTGGATCAATAGGGGTAAACCGAGTTCTGAAACCCCTTTTTTCTCATCTTGCTCACCTGTCTCTTTTCAGCCCTAATACATTAGGCTGGTTTCACATTTGCGGTTCTGTCCGCAACGTTTCGGACCCATACATCCGCACGCATCTTGATTTCATATCTTTAACATTGTAGACGCAGGTGCATGCGTTTGCCCGCGTTTGCTTACGCATGCGTATTTTTGCGGTGTGCGGCTGGGCGCGGCTAATGCACCATGTTAGAATTTTTGTGGCAGCAAATTTCCGCCGTCGTACGCATGTGGATGCTTGCGGAAGGAGTGCGTCAAAACAATGCATTACAGTCTATGGGAACACATGCGTACGCAAGGACATGCGTTCGCTTCTGTTTGCACAAGGGTCTAAATACAGAAATCCCATGAGACATGCCCATTTGGCGTGGCTTGTGTCAAGGAAAAAATGTTTTCCTATCAAACGCATGCCCATAAAAACCGCAAACGCGTGCAAAAATGCATGCAAACAGTGCGTTTTTTATCTGTTATGCGTAAGTTGATGCGGAAAAAAAATGCAGTGTTATCATGTGATTGCATGCGTTCTGCCATGTGTTTCCGGTTGCGGACAAGACGCTGCGGACTCAATCGCAAATGTAAACCTAGCCTTACCGTGTAATTTTATACAATATTGCTTTTACTGAATAATGTATATTATATATCTTTGCAGCGAGAGCAAGGAGATGAGGGCCAACCAAGCTAAAATTTCCATGGAAAACAGTAAAGCCATAAGTCAGGATAAATCTATCAAAAATAAAGCTGAACGTGAAAGGTATGTGTTGAATACAATAGCAATAATGGCAATAGTAGTAATAAAAATAATATTATTATTATTATTATAACTATTATTTTTCATGTTAGTATATTTTTTTAATTTATTGCATTTTAGCATTTTCACGCTTACGTATTAAAACAGGAAAATCAGAATTGTAACCTCCTAATCTAACAGTAAATTATAAAAAAAATATGATCCCAAACGTCAAGAATGAAGAATTAACTGTTGACACTGTATTTTTAACCACTTCACAACCTTAGGATTTTTGTATTTTTGTTTTTTCATCCCATATTTTCCAGAGCCAAAACTTTTTTTTATTTTTCCATTATTATGGTATTTGAGGGTTTATTTTTTGTACTTTTGAATGACAATATTGATTTTACCATATACTGTACTGGAAAAGCAATTCCACAATTGTTTTTGTTTTTTTTACCATATTCAACAAAGGCTAAAACTGACCAGCCATTATGATTCTCCAGGTCATTATGAGTTCACAGATACCAAACATGTCTAGGTTATTTTTTATTTAAGTGGTGAAAAAAAATCTAAAGTTTGTAAAAAAAAAAAAAAAAAAAAACAAAAGCCTCAATTTTCCGAGACCCATAATGTCTCCTTTTTTCGGGATCTGGGGCTGGGTGAGAGCTTATTTTTTGAGCGCTGAGCTGACTTTTTATTGACACCATTTTGATAACCAAAGAAACGTAATTCTGGTGTTTTGATTTTTTTTCTCATCACACCATTTACCGATCGGATTAATTATTTTTATATTTTGATAGATTAGGCGAATCTCAATGCAGTGTATAGATTATTTTTAATTGTTTTATTTTGAATGAGGCAGAAGGGGGTGATTTGAATGTTATATTTTTTTATATTTTTTAACACATTTTGTTTACGTTTTGCTTGCTTCAATAGTTTCCTTAGTAGAATTGAAGCTGCCATCATCCGATCGCTTGTGCTGTACATAGCAGGGCTGCAGCTCTGCTATGTGTAGCAGACATGATCGTCTGCTATGAATACCAGCCACGGGGTTGTGCTCATAGAAGATCTGCAATAACGTGCATGGAGGTCTCTTGCAGACCCCCGGATGTTCATGCCAACCCATCAGTGCCTCGTGATCATGTGACAAGGGAACCGACAGCCATGGTTTGTGACACGCTTCCGAAATGCCCCTGTCAGAGTTTGACAACGGCATTTGACATTTTAACAGCTGCGGGTGGATCACGAGTCCACCCGCGGCTGTTAGGGATACATGACAGCTGATCAGATCAGCTGCCATGTTCCTGAAAAGATGCAGGCTCAGTGCTGGAGCACACATCAAAGGGAGGGAGGCGACCTATGGTGTACCTATATGTCATGGGTTGTGAAGGTGTTAAAGTACTAAGTATCAACCCAGGCATATTACTATTTTTTCTAGTAAAGAAGAATAATGTACCGTACGTATACCCAGGATTTTAGTACTTACTGATAGTTTTCCAATATTTTTTAATAGTCTTACATTTCTAAAGCTAAGTGAGTCGTCCTAGGTTGCTAAAAAGTGTTTGTCATTTCCTTTTCTAATTGTTAAAAAAGGACATTGTTATCTGTTTTTATAAATAGCAGATGAGACATGTATGAGTTAACAAACACCCAAAACTTTTATTCTCCCAGAAGTATCTGGCAGTAGCATAGTTTTCTCTTCCCGTTGAGAGCAGATGCATACTTAGCCAATTTGACTGAACTGGGGAGGAAGGGGTTAATCAGGAGAGATAGCTGCACTACAATTCAGCTGACCGCAATCTTAAAGGGGTTGTCTAAAACTCTATGACTGCAGACTTGTGAATCCTCATACCGCGCGCACTGCACATTGTGCTACAGTCCGACTAGACTGTTTCCTGCCTCGTTAATACATTTACATTGCGAAGCCGCACCCATCTAGTCGTATTGTGGTCGGGGTATCCCAGTGGACGCCGCTCCCAGTACTGACACTGGAGAATCCTCACAGTGTGCAGTTGTGTGATGTGATCATTCACAAGTCTGCAGTCACATAGAGTGACTGCAGACTTGTCGTGTTAGACCAGACAACCCCTTTAAGTTGTACCGATTCATTAATTCTATGGTGTTATTATAGCACACATGCTCATTTTACGTAGCGGAGCCTCTCATTTACTTTGTATTGGAATGGCCATGTTAAAGATTGCATTGAACATTAGGTGCATTAAGTGTTGAGTTATGGAATGGAACATCCGTGTTTGCATCTTTTGGCTTTTTCTCGTGTTGCATCTTAACTCAATTGAAGAAAATAGATGTGATCCTACAGAGAATCTATCAGCAAGTTGTTATTTAATCTGAGAGCAACATCATTTAAGAACAGAGACCCTGATTCCAGCGATGTGTCACACACTGGACTGCTTGTTGTAGTTGCAATAAAATCAGTTTTTTACCCACATGAGATTATCACTAGAGGACTAGTTGTCTCCTGCCATGCAGTCCTTCTTGTCTGTTTAACTCCGCATCCAACAAGTAAATGGCTGCATTCTGTACAATGTGCACAGGAACCTGCCAATCAGTGGTGTGGGCAGGGTTATACAGGGCTCTGCTGGATCTGCAGCAGAGATTTTATCAAAACTGCACCAAGTAGTGACAAGTCACTGGAATCATGGTCTCTGCACCTACAACATGCGGCTCTGAAATAGCATAACAAAAGCCTGGTGGTAGATTCCCTTTACATATTAGGAACGTCCATTATTCGAGAGGCATTGTTTCTGGACATATGCAGGCCACTTTTAAAATTAAGTATTCAAAATCTCTTTCTTTACGGTACAGTCTTGGAGTCATGATCTTTTCGTGTCCTAATTGACCATTATACGTTTATGGAGTGCAGATTCTTGGATGCAAATGCGCAAACAAGTATTTTTCTAGACATTTCATTCAAGTCAGAGATTACCATTAAAGGGGTTTTCTCAAGTTGTGTTTCAGCAGCTCACATCTGTGCAGCCTCTTTACTTCCTAGCTTTCAGCAGGATAGGCTTTCCTCCTTAACCCTGCTGTTCTGTTCGGGTCATAATGACCCGAACAGACTTTTTGCGGCCCTGTAGATTTTTTTCTGTAAGTCTCTAAAACTTGAGACTCCTTGACTTTTCCTCATTTGGGGGGACCTACCTATGAGTATTTTTTTTTTTCGTTTACTTTTTGCTACACGCAAAAAGTTACACTTGTTGTGTTCGGGTCATAGTGACCCGACATCGTTTTTTACAGCTGTGAGGCCATATTTTCAGTGAAATAAAGGAGTTATAACCTCAGTTGGGTCTATTTATTGCATCTACTATTGTATATCAATTGATTTATTTCCTAAATTATTTCAATGGGGTCGTACACGCGCTCTACCGGGGGTATGCCTTGAGATCTGCACACCATAAAAATGGCTTTATATTGATTATTTTTGGTGCGCAGTCTATTCTAAAATGTAGAGTGCATCCGGAGAGATCACTAGGTGTGCACTACACGTGTATATTATGCGCAGGACGGACTGCTCAGAACGCGCTGTCTAAGACGTTTTTTTTTTGTAAAGCTGAGCTGTAAAGTCTTGCAAATAATTTTTTTTTGCTAAGCAAGTCTGTCTTCCTGGCTTATCTGCTTGTTTTCAGAAGGGTTCTTATCTTCTCTGCTCTTATCAGTACACATATGCTAGCCCAGACATGTTACCTTTCAGTTTCTTTGGAGAGCAGCTGTGTACATACCTCTGTTCACTGGTACAGTCACTGGTTAGACCTTATATTGAGAACAGAAAAGTTACACCAAGAACAGAAGCAGCAGCAGGCCTGGTACAAAGCATCCATCAACATGCCCAGGACAGTGAAGCCATGTCCTCCACAAGCGCTTCTACCCCCATGGCCTCTTCCGGCATCAAAAGAAAAAGATGCAGCTATTGCCCTTCTACTTGTGACAACAAGACGAGTATAACATGTTCTGGCTGTAAAACATTTCTATGCAAAAATCATGTGTATTGTTTTTCATGCAAGAATCCGTAAATTTATATGATCATGTAAATATATTCACATTGTAATGTTTATTATCTTTAATTTTTTTATCACAAACATGTTCACAAACAGTCTAGTAAGCAAAAAGTATAAAAAAAATGGAGTTAGTGTCTAAAATCAAGGTTTAATAAGCTGGGTCATAGTGACCCGGAACACTACAAATGTATAGTAAATGCGAACAAAACAGCAGGGTTTTAAGTGACACTTCTGGTGAGTGGCAGGGCTGTGGTATCAGTAGAAATATAAAGCTCAGCACAAGTTCTGCTATCACATTCATCTGTTACTGGTTTGTTCTGAGCCTGCACTGCTATCACTGTATTTCCATATTGAGATAACATGGTATCTGAACAAGCACACAGCTCAGGACAGTGAGAGCCATGATGCAAGGGGAGGAATTGTGATTACACAGGACTGATATGATCCTTTTCAGAAACTGTGATGGAGGTGGAGAGTGGTGAGAAGCTAAGGCTACGTTCACATTAGCGTTGCGCGCCGGTGCGTCGGCGACGCAACGCACGACGCACAAAAAACGCGCACAAAAACGCTGCGTTTTGTGACGCGTGCGTCGTTTTTTGACGAAAATCGGACGCACGAAAAATGCAACTTGTTGCATTTTCTTGCGTCCGACACTAGCGTCGGAAACGACGCACGTGTCGAAAAACGCAACCAAAAAAACGCACGCGTCCCCTATGTTAAACATAGGGGCGCGTCGCCGCTGCGTCGCCGACGCAACAGTGACGCACATTAGCGGAACGCTAATGTGAACGTAGCCTAACTGCTACATAGAAATCAGGGGGCTGGAGAGAGGTGGTTTCAAGTTTACGAGTTACCTCTTCTCCTGAAATATATCTGTTGGAAAACAGCTGTCCACTCTGTCAGATAAAAGCTCTCCTAGCAGGAGAATGAAAGCAGATAGGAAAAACAGAAAGCAAGTCAATAGCAAACTGGCTTATTTTCATGCTGTCTAACTAATTAAAGAATTTGAATAACTTGATATTAGCCCTTTAAGAGAACAGCACAAGGCTTAAAGGAACTGTCTCATATATTTGATCTTAGTTTTATTAATTATATATACAGTTTAAGACAGTTGTGTTTATTATGGTTTTATTTTTGTTTTACTTATTTTATAAAAATACGTTTTTGGGGTCTGGTATAATTGATGCACACACTTTCTTCCTGTATTCTCTTTTGAAGTGTGCTTCATGCCCTGTATTCTTTATGTAAGTTGAAATGAATAGGAACCAATGAAAAATATTTAGAATTGAGAGTCCTCAGTGGATGATACCTTTTAATGGCTAAAGGTACCTTCACACATAACGATATTGTTAACGATATCGTTGCTATTTGTGACGTAGCAACGATATCGTTAATGAAATCGTTCTGTGTGACAGCGACCAACGATCAGGCCCCTGCTGGGAGATCGTTGGTCGCTGAATAAAGTCCAGAACTTTATTTCGTCGCTGGACTCCCTGGAGACATCGCTGGATCGGCGTGTGTGACACCGATCCAGCGATGTCTTCACTGGTAACCATGGTAAACATCGGGTAACTAAGCGCAGGGCCGCGCTTAGTAACCCGATGTTTACCCTGGATACCATGCTAAAAGTTAAAAAAAACAAACACTACATACTTACCTACCGCTGTCTGTCCTCCAGCGCTGCGCTCTGCACTCCTCCTGTACTGGCTGTGAGCCGGAAAGCAGAGCGGTGACGTCACCGCTCTGCTTTCCGGCTCACAGACAGTACAGGAGGAGAGCAGAGAAGCAGAGCGCAGCGCTGGAGGACAGACAGCGGTAGGTAAGTATCTAGTGTTTGTTTTTTTTAACTTTTAGCATGGTATCCAGGGTAAACATCGGGTTACTAAGCGCGGCCCTGCGCTTAGTTACCCGATGTTTACCCTGGTTACCGGCATCGTTGGTCGCTGGAGAGCGGTCTGTGTGACAGCTCTCCAGTGACCAAACAGCGACGCTGCAGCGATCCGGATCGTTGTCGGTATCGCTGCAGCGTCGCTTAATGTGAATGGGCCTTAACTGAAAAGATAGCAACACATTGCAAGCTTTCGAGACAACTCCGGTCTCTTCATCATATTTGCTGGGGTTCTGACAATTCTTCCTTTACATATATGGTAATAGTTCCAACTGTTATGCAAACTAATGTGCCTTATTTTCTTAAGAGAGATCATTGGATTATCCACTCCTGAGATTTCTCTGCTATTAAACATAACATTAGTGGGCAAATATATGCAAATGTATTCAGGCAAATGTTGTGCATACCGGAACGACCGACTATTGAAACGTACAGTGCTAACGTGATTTAGGGTATGTGTCCACGTTCAGGATTGCATCAGGATTTGACGCAGGTAAAATCTGCTCCAAATATGCACCTGAGGTCACTGGCAGGTCACCTGCGTTTTTCATGCGTTTTTCATGTGTTTTTTTCATGTGGATTTATGTGTGTTTTTGTAAGCTAAATGAAGATATACAAAAAAAAAGAATTGAGATGTAATTTCTTGTCCAACCTCTTAATTTACATACTCCATTGAAGAATAATGTTTACACACACAGCTAGATAGATATCCATCTATCGTATCTATCTATCTATCTATCTATCTATCTATCTATCTATCTATCTATCGTATCTATCCCATATCTATCTATCTATCTATCGATATATCTATCTATTATCTACTGATATACTGTATCTATCTAAAGATAAATACATTTATAGATAGGTATATCGATAGATAGATGGATACGATCGATAGATGGATGCGATCGATAGATGGATACGATAGATAGATGGATCACACATGCAGGAAACTCGGACGTGTCTCACATCTTAATACCCAGCACTGCCGCCGGCACTCGGGTGCGGAGCATGCTGTTGTATGTATTTCTATGCAGCCGCACACTCCGGTCCCAAGTGCCGGCGGCAGTGCCGGGTATTAAGAGGCGAGACTCGTCCGAGTTTCTCGCATGTGTGATCCCAGCCTTAAATAAAGACACACACACGAAATCTGCGTTAGGCCGGGGTCACACTTGCGAGAAACTCACACAAGTCTCTCCCTTCAATACCCGGCACTGCAACCGCCACTCGGGACCGGAGTGTGCGGCTGCATGTATTTCTATGCAGCTGAACGCTCCGGTTCTGAGTGCCCACGGTAGTGTCAAGTATTTACCCCGGCCTTAAATGCAATATATTTAATTTGAAAAAAAAAATTTTTAAAAATGGCATGGGCTCCCGCGCAATTTTCTGCGCCAGAGAGGTAAAGCCAGCAACTGGGGGACTGTTATTTGTAGCCTGGGAAGGGGTTAATACCCAGGAGCTTCCCAAGCTATGAATATCAGCCCGCAGCTGTCTGCGTAGCCTTTACTGGCTATAAAAATAGGGGGACCCCCCAAAAAATGATGTGGGGTCCCCCTATAATTTATAGCCAGAAAGGCTACGCAGACAGCTGCGGGCTGATATTCATAGCCTAGAGAGGGGCCATGGATATTGCCCCTTTCCCCCCCCCCTCCCCCCCCCCCCGGCTACAAATACCAGCCCCCAGCCGCCCCAGAAATGGCGCATCTGTAAGATGCGCCACTTCCGGTGCTTAGCCCCTCTCTTCCCACTCACGAGTAGCGGTGGGATATGGGGTAATAAGTGGTTAATGACACCTTAGGTGACATTACGCCCGGTTAATAATGGCGAGGGGTCAATAAGACGCCTATCCATTATTAATCCTAGTAAAGTGTAAATAAAACACAGACACTAGAAAAAATTATTTTAATGAAATGATTACACACACTTTTTGACCATATCTTTATTGTACGCTCAATCCTCTTGAAGACCCTCGTCCTGCAAAAAAGCAAAAAAAAAAACAATCCAAATTCATACTGCCTGTCCGCAGATATCCAATAATGAGTGTCCCACGACGAGTCCAGCTCTGCTACATCTGGATGCCTGACATCCAGACATAGCAGAGCTTGTAGATGATCGCTGGATCACCTTCATTCTAGCACTCACGTTCAGCTGACCGTGAGAACCAGCCTAGTGTGACCAGAGATAACCCCCGGTCACGTGCACGGCAGTTCTCGCGGTAAGCTAAGTTATCACGAAAACTTATCTTACTGCGAGAACTGCAGTGGATGCGGGGCTTCCGGCGGCGGGACAGGTAAGCCAGCATGTGACATGCGTAGTAAGCTGCATTAACGCAGTTACTGTGCATTTTACTAATCATTACATGCGATTTTACCGCATCTAATGATAGTCTATGGGAAATTTACGGTGCGGCGACAGAGCATCGCTGCTTTGTAAACAGACATGCTGCGTTCTGAAAAGACACGCCGCATGTCCGTTTTCGCGGGTCTGCCACCTGCGTGTTTTTCCGCATAGTGGAGACGGGATTTCATGAAATCCCCTCCACTATGCTGTAACATCTGGACGCTGCGTGTTTGACGCTGCGGCTCTACGCAGCGTTTCCTGAGCGTGGACACATACCCTAAGGGTGGCTTACACCTGAAACGCGTAGGTCCCGAGATCATCCGGTCATGGAAGGTGCACAGACTTTGCAGCTGTGCTATTGATATAATATTTGAACTTTTGGAGTTGATTTGATTCAACAATAAAGAAAGATTTTAGTCCGTGAAGCTGGATCCTTGTCTTGTGCTCCTGTTTCTGGTATATCAGAAAGGCAGTGGGGCGTTTAGGATGCGATTAGGAGCTAACTGTTCTCCAGCGATCCCAGAAGCCACAGGGCAGTGCTCAGTAAGCCCTCCACATGTTCAGCCATCACTGCTAGAGGTTAGTAGTGACCAGTCTACTTGGTAATGAGCAATAAATAGAAAAAAAAAGAAAAGGAGAGATAAGAGAACAGAGGCAGAGTGAAATAAAAAAATTTTTAGACATGTTTTTTTTTCTACCTACCATTGTCTAACTACCTTTCCACATTGGAATAACTGTTTAAAGCCTCTTTGAGACGTCTGATGTTCTTGTGCTTTTCAAGTATAGCACTCATACCTGTGATAGTCTATGGGGCCATTTTCACATGTTCGTGATATTTTTGGGAACCGTGGAAAAATCGTGGAGACATGTCCGATTTTGATCTAAGAGTCAAATCAAAAATGGCAATGCAAGTCTACGGGTCCATGAAAAAAATCGGACCTCTTTCTAATGACACCCAAGTGTGCTACATCTGTATCACAAGTTAGATCTCTATACATTGGTGGGTAGCAGATTCTTTACAACATGATAATAAGACCTATCATGATAATAAGACTATGGCTGAACCCGAATGTGCCATATTTGTACCATATTCATGCTGAATTTATGTTTGATGATCGATTCCGAACCTATTCGCTCATCTGTGTTCCCAATGACTCCAATGGCGTTCGGCTGTGTTTGGTGAATATTGCAAATACGGGGGTCACAATCCGAACCGAATATTGAAATATTTGCTCATCTCTACTTACAATGTAATGGGTTAAATTTATATGCTTCACCCTGAGACCCTTTCAGCATGGTTGGACTCTTTCCTTGCCACTTTAGATAATGCAACCATGACTAATGCTGCAGTCACTATTTAGTATTTGATCAGTCATTACAAATGTATATTACACTTTTGTTATTGTGTCAGTTGTGTTATTATTTGTGCCCCGCGATCCTTTGTGTTAGTAGAATGGGGAGCTGCGCGCTGTTCATTTTATGTTCCTTTGATCTTTTGTAGGCGAGTGCGGGAATTGAACAGCAGCAACACAAAGAAATTCCTTGAAGAAAGGAAAAGAGTAAGTAAGAAATGAGTCACTATCTTGTCATCCCCTGCAGCCGAAAATGATGGCTTGCTGCTTGTTAACCACGTGATGCATCTTGTAGCCCGTGCCGCCTCCTCTCTTGCCCTTTTCCTACCAGCTGGATTGACAAGTTCTTGAGAGGCTGTTTTGTTTGTAAATATAAATCCTTTAGTTACCGACGCACCGGATCAATGAGGAAGACAATGCATTTCTTTCATCCAATCCTCCAGAAAACTGGCTGATATAGTGAAATTTTCAAGTTTCCACTTTCTTTAGAAATTCAAAAATAAAATGCTCATTTGCTGAATTCACAAAGTTCTGCACACCGAGGCAGAATGAATAGAGAGGTGGTTACACTTGTGCATCTCTCGCTTATTCGAAGTATATGGGAGAGACAGAAGCATATAGATAGGATCCCCCTCCTATAACAAATTAAAGGGAATCTGTCAGTAGGTTTTTTCTATTTATTTTGAAATAAGCAAATTATAGGGGCAGAAACCCTGATTCCAGTGCTGTGTCACTTGATCAGCAGCTTGCTGTAGTTACAATCAGTGTTTTATCAGTAGGCGATTATCACTAGGTGTTGCATGCCAGGCAGGCAGGCTAATCTCTGTAGCTTGCTGAAAAGTGCACACAGAAAACTGGCGTGGGTGAGGTTATACAGAGCTCAGCATTCAGAGCACTGCTACATCTACAGCAGGGAAAACAAGGATTCTATTAAAACTGCACTAGGCCATCCAGTAGTGATGCATCACTGGAATTAGGGTCTCTTCCCCTACATCATGCTGCTTTCAGATTACATAGCAAAAACCTTCTGATAAATGACCTTTAATTACATTTAAAAAATGGAAAACAAAAGGCCAGCTTACCTAATTATAAGATTTGATGCATGGAGGTTTGTAATGCAGCGAGTGCCATGAACAAACAGTGAAAAATCAATAGTTCCAGTGTACAGACTATCTTCTAAAAACACTTGAAAAAAATAAATATAAATAAAACCAAAAAATAACCACATAAACAATTATATTCAAAATATAAATTAGTTTATTGAAGACACCAATCCAATTTAACACAAAAACATAATTAAAAAACATATACAACAAGTCTAAAAAACTTGTTGTTTTTTAGACTTGTTGTATAGCAAGATTGCACCTTGTGCAGGCATGTACTACGGAGGACAGAGAATGAACTTCAATCCAATATTGCAGCCAGCATGCAGCCAGCGGGTAAGGAAAGGGTGAATCAAACACCCGAAAACCCCGCCCCTATGGCTGAAAATTGTTCCCTCCAAATTCAGGTGACAGAGTCCCTTTAAAGTAAAGGGTTAAATCACGGAAACAACTGACGTGGGCTCCCGCGCAATTTTCTCTGCCAGAGTGGGAAAGCCAGTGACTGAGGGCACATATTAATAGCCTGGAGAGGGTCCATGGATATTGCCCCCCCCACCCCCCCTGGCTAAAAACATCTGCACCCAGAAAAGGTACATCTGTAAGATGCGCCTATTCTGGCACTTGGCCACTCTCTTCCCACTCCCGAGTAGCGGTGGGATATGTGGTAATAAAGGGTTAATGTCACCTTGCTATTGAAAGGTGACATTATGCCTGGTTAATAATGGGGAGATGTCAATAAGACACATCTCCATTATTAATCCAATAGTAGTAAAAGGTTAATAAACACATATTATGAATAAAGTATTTTGATGAAATAAATACACACATGGGGTTTTAACATTTTTATTTTACGCTTAATCCACCTGAAGACCCTCGTTCTGAGAAAAAAATAAAATAAAAACGCAACAATATCCCATACCTTTCCGGCGACCAGTCATGTCCCACGCTGTAAATCCATCTGAAGGGGTTAAATACATTTACAACCAAGAGCCTGCTAATGCAGCTGTTGCTCCTGGTTGTAAAAACTGGGGAATGAATGGAAAGCAGGGGAACGTAGCATCGTAGACTTGCGGTGCTGCGCCCCCTGCTGGCATAAACTCATATGATCTCTAGTGTGGGAAAATATTCAGAAAAATTACAGCATCAGCGAAAAAATAAAAAGGTTATAGTCCTCAGAATAACGCGATGCAAAAATTATTATTTTTTCTATAAAATAGTTTTTATCATATAAAAGCGCCAAAACATAAAAAATGATATAAATGAGGTGTCGCTGTAATCGTACTGACCAGAAGAATAAAAGTGCTTTATCAATTTTACCAAATGTGGAACGGTATAAACGCTCCCCCAAAAAGAAATTCATGAATAGCTGGTTTTTGGTCATTCTGCCTCACAAAAATCGGAATAAAAAGCGATCAAAAAATGGGTTAGGGGTAGGGTTAGGATTAGGGCTAGGGTTAGGGGTAAGGTTAAGGCTAGGGTTAAGGCTAGGGTTAGGGTTTCAGTTAGAATTGGGGGTTTCCACTGTTTAGGCACATCAGGTGGTCTCCAAACGCAACATGGAGTCCGATCTCAATTCCAGCCAATGCTGCGTTGAAAAAGTAAAACAGTGCTCCTTCCCTTCCGAGCTTTCTCGTGCGCTCAAACAGGGGATTACCCCAACATATGGGGTTTCAGCGTACTCAGGACAAATTGGACAACAACTTTTGGGGTCCAATTTCTCTTGTTACCCTTGGGAAAATAAAAATTTGGGGGGCTAAAAACCATTTTTGTGAGAAAAAAATGATTTTTTTATTTTCACGGCTCTGCGTTATAAACTGTAGTGAAACACTTGGGGGTTCAAAGTTCTCACAACACATCTAAATAAGTTCCTTGGGGGGTCTAGTTTCTAGTATGGGGTCACTTGTGGGGGTTTCTACTGTTTAGTTACATCAGGGGCTCTGCAAATGCAAAGTGACACCTACAGACCAATCCATCTAAGTCTGCATTCCAAAATGGCGCTCCTTCCGAGCTCTGCCATACGCCCAAACGGCGGTTCCCCCCACATATGGGGTATCAGCGTACTCAGGACAAATTGGACAACAACTTTTGGGGTCCAATTTCTCCTGTTACCCTTGGGAAAATACAAAACTGGGGGCTAAAAAATAATTTTAAAATTAATTTTTATTTTAGTGAAACACTTGGGGTTTCAAAGCTCTCACAACACATGTAGATAAGTTCCTTAGGGGGTCTACTTTCCAAAATCGTGTCACTTGTGGGGGGTTTCAATGTTTAGGCACATCAGTGGCTCTCCAAACACAACATGGCGTCCCATCTCAATTCCTGTCAATTTTGCATTGAAAAGTCAAACGGCGCTCCTTCCCTTCCGAGCTCTGCCATGCGCCCAAACAGTGGTTTACCCCCACATATGGGGTATCAGCGTACTCAGGACAAATTGCACAACAACTTTTGGGGTCCAATTTCTTCTCTTACCCTTGGGAAAATAAAAAATTGGGGGCGAAAAATAATTTTTGTGAAAAAACATGATTTTGGATTTTTACGGCTCTGCATTATAAACTTCTGTGAAGCACTTGGTGGGTCAAAGTGCTCACCCCTCATCTAGATAAGTTCCTTAGGGGGTCTACTTTCCAAAATTGTGTCACTTGTGGGGGGTTTCAATGTTTAGGCACATCAATGGCTCTCCAAACGCAACATGGCGTCCCATCTCAATTCCAGTCAATTTTGCATTGAAAAGTCAAATAGCGCTCCTTCCCTTCCGATCTCTGCCATGCGCCCAAACAGTGGTTTACCCCCACATATGGGGTATCCACGTACTCAGGACAAATTGTACAACAACTTTTGGGGTCCATTTTCTCCTCTTACCCTTGGTAAAATAAAACAAATTGGAGCTGAAATAAATTTTGTGTGAAAAAAAGTTAAATGTTCATTTTTATTTAAACATTCCAAAAAATCCTGTGAAACACCTGAAGGGTTAATAAACTTCTTGAATGTGGTTTTGAGCAGATTGAGGGGTGAGGTTTTTAGAATGGTGTCACACTTGGGTATTTTCTATCATATAGACCCCTCAAAATGACTTCAAATGAAATGTGGTCCCTAAAAAAAATGGCGTTGTAAAAATGAGAAATTGCTGGTCAAATTTTAACCCTTATAACTCCCTAACCAAAAAAAAATGTTGGTTCCAAAATTGTGCTGATGTAAAGTAGACATGTGGGAAATGTTACTTATTAAGTATTTTGTGTGACATATCTATGTGATTTAAGGGCATAAAAATTCAAAGTTGGAAACTTGCGAAATTTTCAAAATTTTTGCCAAATTTCCATTTTTTTTACAAATAAGTGCAGGTAATATCAAATAAATTTTACCACCATCATGAATTACAATATGTCACGAGAAAACAGTATCAGAATCATCAGGATCCGTTGAAGTGTTCCAGAGTTATAACCTCATAAAGGGACAGTGGTCAGAATTGTAAATATTGGCCCAGTCATTAACGTGCAAGCCACCCTTGGGGCTTAAAGGGTTAAAGATGACCTGTCACTTGCCATAAATATGTAATTTTTTTTACTTAGTGTAAATGATGCTATTCATTTGTTTCTGCACCTTTTCGATCCTGAGAGATTGCCTGCTCTTTCTTGTGTATAAATCTAAGGCGGGGTCCTCAAGAAAAATCTAGTAGAAAAAAAATCACACCCTTTTGGCTAGATTTATATACATGGAAAAGAAGACCATATTGCAGGAACACAAGAAAACAGCTCCAGATTCAGGATAACAGTGGCATTTAGACCAAGTTAAAAAATACATATTTTTGGAAAATGACAGGTCTTTTTTAAAGCCTTTTAGCAATACTTATAGGGGTGGAGTAAGCTGGTGAATGTATGTAAAAATGAACCAGATTTATAGTCTGCCTATCAGGGGTCTTATAGGTCGCCTGTTAGGCTGGGCTCCATTACTGTATGGCATCTGTTGATCCTCTCATGGGAGAGCATTACATGCGATATGCTAATGACCCTCATCTGCTGCAAGCGGGAGTCAAAGGTCAGTGCTCTGTGCTCCTATCCCCCCACATGTGACAATGAGAGCACAGCTGCGGAGGAGACGGAGAAAGTAATTTCTCCATCTCTGCTGAGGGACTTTTTAGACGCCTAGGAAGCCTTTCCAGGTGTTTTTTGTTAATTATTCTAATTTACTGAGATAATGGCTTTTGGGTTTTCATTGGCTGTAAGCCATAATCATCAACATTAACAGAAATAAACACATGAAATTGATCACTCTGTTTGTAATGACTCTATATAATATATGAGTTTCACATGTTAGGGCATGTTAGGTTAGGCTATGGGTTGAACTAGATGGACATATAGTCTTCCTTCAACCTTAATAACTGTGTAACTTGTTGTATTGAAGAACTGTAATAAATTTACTTTTTGATGATATTCTAATTTACTGAGAAGCACTTTTAGTTTGCTATTTATACCGCAATTTAAATGGTATAAAATATAATTAGAAGTTGGAATAGACCCATTTGCAAAAAAAAAGAGAAAGACAGTCAATGGATTGTATGTTCACTCAAAGTGGTACAGTTTAAAAAGAACCTTTCATGTGAAAAAACTTCTGAAGCCGTACGGCCTCTGCACTGAAAGCCATGCTGCCAGAAGGAAGTAATCTTTATTCCTTCCTGCAGCCTTGCAGTTTTAGTCATGTGGCCGGTGCAGTATCAGTCCCTGCTTAGTACATAGTCAGCGGAGGCAGCTGACTCTATACTGATGCACTTCTGCGCTGGCTGTCAGTTAGGGCACGGTTACAGCTGCCGCTCACTATTTACTGAGCAGTGACTGAAACCACATCTCTATGACTGAAAGCCAGAGGACGCCACAAGGTCTGCTCAGTACATAGTCAGCGGAGGCAGTAACCACGTCACAGCTCTGAATGACAGCCGATTCTGTACTGATACATTGGTGCGCTTGCTGTCAGTCAAGGTGCTGTTACAGCTGCCACTCACTATTATCTGAGCAGTGACTGAAACCGCATCTCTATGACTGAAAGCCAGTGGCCTCCACAAGGCCTGCTCAGTACATAGTCAGCGGAGGCAGTAACCACATCACAGCTCTGACTGACAGCCAATTCTGTACTGATGCACTGCTGCGCTGGCTGTCAGTCAAGGTGCCGTTACAGCTGCCACTCACTATTTACAGAGCAGTGACTGAAACCGCATCTCTATGACTGAAAGCCAGTGGCCGCCTCAAGGCCTGCTCAGTACATAGTCAGCGGAGGCAGTAACCACATCACAGCTCTGACTGACAGCCAATTCTGTACTGATGCACTGCTGCGCTGGCTGTCAGTCAGGGTGCCGTTACAGCTGCCGCTCACTATTTACTGAGCAGTGACTGAAACCGTGTCTCTATGACTGAAAGCCAGAGGCCGCCACAAGGGATAAAGTTAATTTTCTCCCAATAGCCAGGCTTTCATTGAGGGCACCAGGCAGCTTCAGAACACCATTAAAAGACGTCCACTACTTTTACATTTATGGCCTATCCTTAGAATAGGTCAGCAATATGGGGTCCAGCTGTTATCGATGGCGGTGGCTGCCGGCCAGAAATTCTTACTTGTGTAGCTGGCCGTCTACTTGTAGGGGCCATCACAGGTACTACACATCCGCTTCATATGCAAATCAATAGGAAGAGGATGTGCTAACAAGCCCCGGCCATTACAAGTAGACTACCATCTCGGCAAGTAAGTGCTTTCAGCCAGCGGCGGCCTCCACCGATAAAAGCTGATCGGAGGGGGTGCCGATCAGACATTGATGACCTATCCTAAGGATAGGCCATCAATGTAAAGTTAGTGGACAACCTCTTTAATCTGCAGGTCACCCCTAAATTTGCAAGTATATAGCGATTTTTCACCCGGTCAAGAATGAGCCCTCATATTGAAGAAAAGACGTTTGCTATGACACCCACCACCACACTTGATGGAAATCCACTTAAAATACTGTAACTACTCTAGCGAATGATTTGAAGACCTTGCCTTCTCTCCATCCATATAGCGTAGAGAGCTGTAGATGTTCTTGTGTTATACAATACAGCAGCGCCTGAAATTGTGCACAGAATGGAAGCGAACTGTTGATCTCCGGCAGGAAGGAGCGGTGCGCCCGGCGCGGTGCCAGCCTTACCATTCCCATGACAACCGCTCCAGCCTGTCACCACTCTGCTTAGTGGAACGGCTTATTTCTTGACATCTCTAACTGCAAAATAACAAGCTGCAATTGTTGTCTAATGGAAAATGATGAAAGTCTTAATTTTGTCACCTTGATTAATAGCAGTGACATTTCACGTCTTCTGTTTGTTTTTTGTCCCTGTAGCTGGCAATGAAGCAATCTAAGGAAATGGATCAGTTAAAGAAAGCCCAGCTGGAACATCTAGAAATTCTGGAGAAGCAGAACGATCAGGTATAGAAGTCCAGAGCACAGATTCTCCATTTCTGCTTTTCTCTTAGCTTTCATATTGGCTCAAAATATATCCCAAGATAGGTGTAGCCATAGATGACTATTAGTGATGAGCGAACGTGCTGGGATAAGGTGTTATCTGAGCATGCTCGGGTGCTAACTAAATGTCTTCGGCGTGCTCGAAAAATATGTGTGGTTATGTTATGCATTACTATAGTGTGAAATTCACATCCTTAGAGAATAAACGTCATCTTAATTTTTCTTTTCATAAATCAATAGTACTTGTGAAAGTAAGAAACTTTATAATAAATATTGTCAGGGAAATCTGCTTTTTTGTCTCCACCTAGACTGATTATTCTCACTCTCAAGATATTCAATTCAAAAGGTAAAATCTTTCTTCAGTGAACACAGATTTTCCCATGAAGGAGCTAAGAGATGACAGTTAGTGCTAATAGTGTTCTATGGAGAACTGTAACTGTCATTTCAGGAGAACTTGCCGCGGAATGTCTGTCTGCCTTTAGTTCCTCCCTTCTCCATAGAATCTTATAAGTGCCAACTGTCATGTCCTATCTCAGTTATGTAAATAATCTAATTTCACTACATCCAGATTTTACCCATGAATTGAGAGTGAAAGATCAATCCAGTAGGTGAAAGATATATGACAAAGTTGCTTATTTTCACATGTACTATTGATTTATGGAATGAAAATTAAATGATCGTTGCTCTTAATTGAGGTTTCCAGAAAGATAAGAGGAGACACATCTGTATGTGTGTACATTCTTGTGTTCACACAAGCTCATTCCCTGGCCAAAGTATGTGGACGCCCAATCTGATAAAGGAGCGTGACAGTTTACTACGCTGATTACTAACGATGACATATCAAGCCTACATCCAGCATCCATTGTACAATCTTCACAGATGGTTATTCGCAGTACAATGGGTCATAGTAACTTAACCGTGGCACTGGCTTAAGATGACACCTGTTATTTAGGTGGGTAATTTTTTACCTTCAGGAAGCAGCTCCAGTTCTTTCACAAAGCAAAACATCTATTGTAACATTTGAGGGATGGGAAGAATGTTCTGGGGGCTGTTTATCTTTTATACTGAGCTCCATGTTTCAGCTGTAGGTACATCTTTATTACTACAAAAATGCAGTACAATAACATTCTAAACAATTGTAGGCAACCAATTTTGTGGCTACTAATTGTTGAAGGACGTTCCAGTTGATGGTGATGTCCATGTCTTTTAAGCGACTTCAAGTCCCCAAAAATATGGTTGTTCAAATTTGAGCGGGAAGAACTTGATTGACCTTTAAACCAATGCCATAACTCAACTGCTCTCGGAAGAACGGAAGCACTAAAGGGGCTACATGGACACTTTTTTCACAGCAAAATATCGCAATGTGTCGCTGCTATAACACATCACAAAGTACGATAAGGAAAGATGTGGCCGCAGCAGCCATACAGAAGTTAGAAAAATCTCAATGATTTGGGTTTCTTTATAATTTACTTGTCATTGTCACGGGAACTTGCTTGACTCAGTGCAACATTCATTTACATTATGAAGAGATGTAGTGGCGGCATATTGCAATATTTGGCCACACAACGTAGCACTTGACTATAAGCCAGGTGCATCACTCAAGCTGCTGTGACTCAGTGATCACAAAGTCCTGCATTATCCAAGGCCTAGTAGAAGCTTCCCGACTGCTGTGACTCAATGATCACAAAGTCCTGCCTCCGACCAAGGTGTAGTAGAAGCTTCCCTACTGCTGTGACTCAACAATCACCATCTCCTGCATCTGTCCAAGGTCTAGTAGAAACTTCCCAACTACTGTGACTCAACGATCATAAAGTCCTGCATTGCCCAAGGTCTAGTAGAAGCTTCCCGACTACTGTAACTCAACGATCACAAAGTCCTGCACCCGTCCAAGGTGTAGTAGAAGCTTCCCGACTGCTGAGCTCAATGATCACAAAGTCCTGCATCCGTCCAAGGTGTAGTAGAAGCTTCCCTACTGCTGTGACTCAATGATCACAAAGTCCTGCATTGCCCCAAGGTCTAGTAGAAACTTCCTGACTACTATGACTCAACGATCACAAAGTCCTGCATCCGTCCAAGGTCTAGTAGAAACATCCCGACTACTGTGACTCAACGATCATACAGTCCTGCATTGCCCAAGGTCTAGTAGAAACTTCCCGACTACTGTGACTCAACGATCATACAGTCCTGCATTGCCCAAGGTCTAGTAGAAACTTCCCGACTACTATGACTCAACGATCACAAAGTCCTGCATCTGTCCAAGGTCTAATAGAAACTTCCCAACTGCTGTGACTCAACGATCATAAAGTCCTGCATTGCCCAAGGTCTAGTAAAAGCTTCCCGACTACTGTAACTCAACGATCACAAAGTTCTGCACCCATCCAAGGTGTAGTAGAAGCTTCCCGACTGCTATGGCTCAATGATCACAAAGTCCTGCATCCGTCCGAGGTCTAGTAGAAGCTTCCCGTCTACTGTGACTCAGTGATCACAAAGTCCTGCATCCGTCCAGGGTCTAGTAGAAGCTTCCCGACAGTGGAGCTTCTTACAGTAGCAAAGAATTTCACAGAATCTCCATGTTATTGGCCATATTTTATTTAGGAGTTGCTCAAGAAATACCTATGCCAGCGATGTTTGGGTGTCCACATACATTGTAACACCAGATTAGACATTTTGCTTATGTTACCGTAACTCCAAGTGCTAATTCTCTTTGCTCACATCATTCTTTTGGTCTCGGATCACTGATCCCATCTGTTTTTATTACGCAACTGAACCTTTCAAACCTGGAGGACCCAATTACTGGTAACAAAAGACCAGAGATACAAGTGAGCCATCCAATTTATTCTAATCTAAGCCACAGTTTTCCCTGTGGGGTTATCCCTTAGTATACGTTTAGTATTGGAGAAATATAAACTTAGAGAGGGAACAAGAACCTGGATGAAAGCAGTAAGGTCTTTCATCTTATAGTGTCTCGTAGCTGGCATTGTATTGCATATTTCAATGTTTATCATACACTCTTCAAGCTTTCAGTACTTTTATTTTCTACTTTCGTTGCTTCATATCATGCTGCCTAATTTTGACATTGTTTGTTGTTTTTGTACAAACAGCTTTTGAAATCGTGTCACGCTGTGTCTCACTCACAAGGTACGGCCGCTCCTCCATTGCTTATTGTCATTAATCGCCATTTTACAGTCAATGAAGAACACAAACATCATGTTCTTACTCTAATGCATGAATGAATGTATTTTGGCCGGGGCTAAACGGGGACAATGGTTGTGCAACTGCTGGATCATTTTGCTGCCTGCTCAGCCCTCATCAGGGGCCTCTGTCTGAATATACCAAAAATTGTATTCAGGTATTTATGATCCTGTACATTGATGGGGCAAACAAACCCCCAAATCCCAAACTTTGGCCTCCGTTAGACCATTTTTCTGGTGGTACCTGTTTTTAGCTGAAGACACTATTGTAGTCTACTACTATAATGTGTCAAAAAAAAAAAAAGATGAACGCTGCTGGAAAGAAGCTCAGACGGAGTCCATGGTTTCATGTTTTGGATTCCGTTTGCCTCCATCCGAGAGACTTCTCAATTCGGGTTTTCTGTAAGTCAGACTGGGGTCCTCCACGGACTAGTAAACTAGCAGTCAAACATGTGAATACTGCCTTAGAATAGTCTTCACAAGTATATAACAGTTTGTTGTTGATTCTGCTTTTCTTTCTGTCAGCAAAATGAAAAAGAGCAATGTGAACAGAGCCTTAGTTTGTAGTTTTATTTGTAGAAATGTATAGCACTATCCATCATTTAAAGAAAAATGCGATTTTGATTTATTTTAGTACCATTTTCCATACTAATGACAGAGGTCTAAAGTGCTGTAACTGCTTAAACTTCATATGATGATTGTTAACGGCTTGCTGAGCAAGGGCACGCAGAAAGTAGGTAATAGTTTCTATAAGTAAAGAGCATAAAGCGTTAACATAAAACTTACTTCCCTATCATGTCGATAAAAACAGCAGGTTTCTGCTATGGAGTAGAGATCTGCATGATGTAGGGGCAGAGACCCTGATGCCAGTGATGTGTCACTTACTGGGCTGCTTGGTGCAGTTTTGAATGAATCCTTGTTTTCTCAGTTGTAGATGTAGCAGTGCTCTGAATGCTGAGCTGTAAATAACCCCGCCCACACCACTGATTGGTAGCTTCCTGTGTACCCTTTGCATTGTCAGCAAGCTGCCAATCAGTGATGGGGCGGGGTTACACAGATTAGCCAGATTTCCTGGCACATGACACTTAATCCTGCATAGATAATCTTCTGCTGATAAAACAGTGATTGTATTGAAACTACAGAAAGATGCTGAGCAAGTGACATCCCAGGAATCAGGTTCTCTGCTCCTATATTATACTAGTCTCAGATTAAATAGCAACAACCTGCTGACAGAGTCCCTTTACAGTCTGTTTTGAACCACTTAAAGCTCATTTTTTGGTCTGAAAATCTTGACCTCTCATTCCCATCATGGTCTCAAATCCCAAACCTAAGGGAGCACTAAGGGCATTTGCCCAGTGTTAGCAGGTAACCCAATACCAGTCAGTGGGGCTGCAGGACTGGGGGCCATGGCCATTCCTCTTCTAAGCCTCGTACGTTACTGTGAATGATTCATTCCTGACTGTACAGGGTGGGCCATTTATATGGGTAGACCTGGGTGGGCCATTTATAAAGATGCAATCCAAAATGGCCGACTTCAAAATGGCCGCCATAGTCACCACCCATCTTGAAAAGTTTTCCCCCTCCCATATACTAACGAGCCACAAACAGGAAGTTGCTATCACCAACCACTCCCATTGTATTTAGGTTTTTCCATATACATGGCCCACCCAGGTGTATCCATATAAATGGCCCACCCTGTATAAAGCAAGCTGAGGTCTGACGATTTTAGAAAAAAATATAAAAAAATATATGGATTAGAAGTTCGGTTGTGTAGATTGACTTCAGATAATAGAAATGAACTATCCAGAATGGCATGATCCCCCCTGAAGGATGGGTGGAGTACCCGACCCCCATCATATAACAGAAGTGTTGTGATACAGTTTGGGGGTGATACATTGTCACAACAGTCCTCATAATGCTTGTAGCCATGAATGGGAGAACATATTAACCCTGTTTCCTTGGTTTTTGTTTTTTTTTTTACTTTAGGCAAAGGAAATCCAGCAGATGGTCAAACTGGAAGCCGAGATGGGCCGCAGGCCAGCAACAGTTGTGTAAAGCTGCAAAACGCAAACTGAAGTGGAGCAATTCACTGTCCTTCTGAGAACACTGTAATATAGCGGCCACAAACACTGAATATGAAGTGTGCTCTCGTGTTACTCCCTTATCGTCTTGGCAGGATTTGAAGACTGGCATATTTCCCTTTAACATTTTGAGCACTGCACTATTTATGATAAAGAAGTCTAATTATACAGTTATAAAGAAACAGAGAATATTTTTATTAATGTTGAATAACATGTTAATAGTCTATCGTCGTTTGAGAATCGATCTTGTTTTATGTTATTTCGAGGTGATTTTGTTGTGTTTTTATTAGGTGTCACCAATGTAGCAAAATGAAACGGTTGACGGCTAGCTACAACACTGTTACACTAGGATTTTATTGGTTGGGATGGGGGATCGTATTGTACCTTACCATAGCAAATCTGCTGTATTTTTTCTTCACACTTTTATCCTGATATTTTTGGTGAATTGTTAGTCATTTTACTCCTAATCTTTAAAGGCAGACCGTAGATTATGCAGAGTTTATAGAAAGAAAAGCCGACTATACTCAACAAGCACAATGCGTTCTAATCCGCGGCCGTCCCCGTTCTGAGAAGCCGTGCTTGGAGACCATTAACATTTCATCTAAATTGTACATTCGATGATGGAGAGGGAGAGAACAAAGCAGTAAAAGAGACAGAGGGTGTTTGTTGATTGAAAATCTGAATTGCCTGCTGTAGCCAAGTGATTTTCGTGTTCTAGCGTGGGCTGCAAGAAAATCATTCATTTCTCCAGGATTTCTATATATTTTTTTAATATTATCATATGTGACATATGTGACTTATTTTAACCATGTCTAGGTTTGCTTTATTATTATTTTATGACTGGGTGAGAGTGCAAAAAGTTTTTATTCTATACGATTAACTTTTTCTTAACGAAATACGCTACGTCATCAGACAAATATTCATGTTTTGTGATTTCTCTGGTTTACGAAACTCTATATAAATATAGTAGGGGATTCCATGAAAGACATTTTCCAGCACTAAACAATTCATGACCTAATAGGTCATCGTTAGAGATGGGCAAATTAGCAGGAACCAGTTCCAGGAGCCAGGTCCGTATTCTGCGGCCGCTAGATGGGAGCCCTGAGAACCACCCTGAGGACCTGATGACAGCCGCGGCTCCTCTTCGGGGCCTGGCGCAATGTCATCATTGGTAAGCTGGCTAATCAAAGGAGGAACCACAAATGCTAGAAGATAGGAGGTGGTTCACATGGCTCCCTTCCAGCGGGCACGGAATACGGATCTGACCACTGAATCTACGAATTTATTCGCTCATCTGTAGTCATCATTTCTTAAGTCCACTTTAAAGAAGCCCTCCTATGAACTTTTCCTCCTAACCATATGTATGTAGGGTCAGTGTGATTGTATATTCACCTACCGCCATTTTCTCCGGTATCCAGCTCCTCTCGGGTTCTGAGTGACGTCACCGCTCTTCAGACTCTCCGCGTTACACTGCGCTCTGTGTGACCCGAAAGTGGCTTTTCCAGTGTAGGTCTAAGGAGCGTCTGAATGAGGCACTATAGGCTTAACTTGTAAAAAAGACTGCCAGATCACACACAAGAGTGATCCCGAGAGCTCAAAGAGCGGTGATATAACTCGGGAGAGGAGCGGAGCGGCCATAGTTACTGGAGAAGACGGCGGTAGGGGAGATTATTATCACTACCCTACATACATACACGCGGATTTCGAAATAAAAAAAGTTAATTGGAGTGTTCCATTAATGGCAATGGATGATATAATTGTTCCTTTATCTAGTCCCTAATTATTTAAAGTGTCTCTAAACTAGAAATGTAAGAAAATTCTGCAGCTGAACGTCGGTGCAATTCATACAGTATAGGAAATCTGTTGTATTGTCCTCAGATCCTGTTGATCATTATGACTTTAATAATACTATGAATTGTTGTTTTAGCGTCATACATATCAATTATTATTAAAAGGGTTGTAAACTTAGAATGTATCATTATATTAAAAATAAGGTAATGAGGCTTGTAATTTGTATGAGGGAGGTCATTGGCCCCATATACATGTTCTTGTATTTTCTGGTTTGAGGATTATGTAGCAAACATGGGAACATCTCACACTCCAAATACTGAATAAAGGCGCTCTCCTCCTCCAAACAAGGACTGACAGCGGGATATGGAGTACCAACTAATCCGCGGAAGGACAAGTAGCCAATCAGATGCCTGGAAAAAAAATCTTTGTGTTGCTATTGGCTTGCAGCTAAGGCCTCTCTGACAGTGCAGGTGTCAGCAGACACTTCTCTGTTCACAAGCGAAGCTGCAGGATTGATTGGCAGGTAAAGAATCTTCTGTTACTGTCAACTACAAAAAAATATGCAAAAAATATAAATGTTATCATCTTGATGGGCTGCCGTATCCGAACATGTATTGCATGTTTTAGCATTGTGTGGTCTACAACCCCTTTTTATGAAGAACGTTTACTGTGTTTGTGAAAATGCCCACTTGGCACCAAAGATTATTCAGCGGTTCAGTGTAGAGGTCTAGGATATGTTTAGAATATACGTAAAGAATATTTTAGAATTACTTGAATTTTAAGAAACCTAATAATAAAGTGCTTTAATAGTAAATATGCCTAATTTATTTTCCCTAAGACGTATGGAATAGACAGACATATTTTGTGGAGTGAATCTCTTAGAGCAATAAACACAAAGCTCAGTGATACCAGTGCTCACATGTTAAAAGGATCATGCATTCGGCACTTTAAGAAAAGTTTACATCCAATATTGTACAGAAATTGCAATTTTAAGGTTTAATGCTGCAGAATCAAAACCATTCAATTTGTCGCATTTTTTTGAAGACTGCAAAAGGGGGAAGGAAAATTGTTTGTAACTGTGAAGATGTATAAAGTATTTATACTTGTACTCCAATAATGTAGAATTTCCATATTCAAGCAGGGAAATACATTTTTAAACAAAGCTGTTCTATGATATTTGCATGTTATACAGGCACCACTTTTATGCATAAGATCATAGCCATGATGTATTTAAGTAAATGTTTTGACGTTTCTCACAAGTTGACTTTTTTATTAATGCAATTCTGTGGCTATTGTTATGTGATTCATACAAATTGTAGGATACCTTTGAAAAAGAGTAAAAATTTATGTATGCCGAAATTATAAAGAGTCCAATGTTTTATGTCCACTTTTTGTCCCAATAGTTGATTAGGCAGATACTGTCATTTGCATGGACCCTAAGCCTGCAGTATACCTAATTTACAGACAAGTGCATGTAAAGTACTAACTAGCAACATATCCGTGTTGTCAGTGCAGGAATGTGTTAAGGAACCTTTGTAGCTTAGGGGAAAAAAACTACTATTTACTGATATTTTTTTTTTGTATTCCCCAACCCATATTTTTTTTGTATTCACCAATCTGTTCTAAGCTCCCTCAATACCCAGAACCCTTGTCTTTTATAATCCTTAAGAAAATGTGTGAAAATGAATTCTTTATAAATGTCACATACTGTATTCATTTGAGATTTCATTTATTATATCTCCAGAACAATTTCAATAAATGGTGACAGGTTTGTCTACAAATTCCGTCATATCAATATTTTGTAACTCCTGTATTAACGTGTAGGTGACTGCCTCAATTTAGTGATGTTTTAAAAGTATAGAATTTATGGTGATTAACCTTTCTGTGCCTAAATTTGCTGATTATTAGTAAAATATTTAGAATTGAGAGTTCTCAGTGGTTGATACCTTTTAATGGCCAACTGAAAAGATGGTAATAAATTGCAAGCTTTCGAGACTACATACGTCTCTTCATCAGGCAAAGACTAAAACAAATTCTGAAGAATCACATATTTATGCACAACATAGTATAGAAAAAAAAAGGGGAAAAAAACATGGATAAGCCAGGTGACATGAAGCAGAATTACCATGGGTGACAATAAGAGAAAAAAGAATTGATATACCTGTGGCAATACATTTTTGTCTCCCAAATCAAAACATTATGGACATGAAATTACTTGTGCTAAAGAGGAATTTCAAATCCCAGAGAGACAGAAGAATCTGGGAATATAAACTGATGACGACCTTTGACACTCTAAATGCAGGAATGAATGTGTCACACGGATTTATGTCTTTTTACGTCAACTAAGGAACTTGCCCCTCAGACCATGAAGGGTCATCACAACAGAGACCCTAATCACAGGACAATAAAACAATCCTTATCTAAGAATTGGCCCAATATTTACAGACGTAACTGTTTATCACCCATAGTAATTCTGCTTCATGTCACCTGGCTTATCCATGGTTTTTTTTTCCCTTTTTTTTTCTATACTATGTTGTGCATAAATATGTGATTCTTCAGAATTTGTTTTAGTCTATGCCTGATGAAGAGACGTATGTAGTCTCGAAAGCTTGCAATTTATTACCATCTTTTCAGTTGGCCATTAAAAGGTATCAACCACTGAGGACTCTCAATTCTAAATTTTTCTAACTACTGGCTAACACGGTACCAAGATATATTTCTTTCCTGATTATTAGTCACAGTCTTCCAGTAATTCAAAATGGCCTTTGGTGCCCAACTCCCCTAGGTGTGCAGCCTTTGTGTACAATCTCCTCTCACTGTGTTTTTGTCAGTTTTTTATAGTCCCATTAAAAAGGTCATTATGGGTGCTTTATAATGCATTCCATGGGACTGCTTATTATGACTTGTGATGTTGCGGTAGAAGCAGAACAATGTCAAATGGTGTAATATATCTCTTGAAACACTTTGATGCTCCTAGAAATAAACCTTTGAAGCTTTCAATCGTGTTCGGTAGTACATAGCTTTCACTTGCATGGGGTTACTACTGTGAATTTCATTATTTTTCTAAGGTTTGGTTTTAAAAATAAAGTGACATTTTATTTCCTATTTCTTTCAAGTACTGTCTAGTTACTTTTTACTATTTGTAAATTCTTCATACACGAGACTGTATTCGTTAAATCATTATTTCATTTATTTTATCTTGGTGGTAATTTAGTAATTGCCGTAATAGTTATTGCAGAGATATTCAGAATTAATATTTGTATTGTGTGTTAAAGGGGTTTTATAATCTTCTTTCTTCAGAAGCGCACCGCTCCCCTGCCTCGTAGTTTTCTGCTTGCCATGGAGCGGTGTGCTCCTGAAGATTGACGGTTCGGGCCAACTGCACAATTGCACTATTAGTCCGAACTGTGGGCTTCCTCTGCTGTAAGCAAAGGCAGATTTTCCTGTGAAGCATCATGGAAGCGCAAGTGACTGAAGCCCGCCAGATTCACCAATCCATCCTGTAGGGCTGCTGTAGGGCAGCGCTTACAAGCTCTAAAGCAAAGCGCTTCCAAAGGGCAATCCTAGGAAACTGGCCACAAATGATGGACTGCGGAGCTGGCTGGGAACCTAGGCAAAGAGAAGTAAACTATACAATTGAGAACAGAAAGTATTTTTGTATCGAGTCAAATTGCAAAGTTGCTTGTATGACGCACATCCAGCAACGTGAGAATAACCCTTTAACAACTCAGGATCAGATTTAGATATGCTGAGCATTTCTTTGCATCACATGTGATTAGAAAATTAAAGGGATTCTACGATTTTAAAAACTAATTTTCCTGTATCCTTTCACTACAGAAGACCTGTCTTGCCCTCCATTACACAGACTTTACATTGATATGATTGGCCATTGTGTAATAATTAATTTCTTCGGTGGTGGTGCCGCAGGGAAATTGAACTTGGTTATAAATTACAGTGGCTTGCAAAAGTATTCACCCACTAGTTTTTTTTACCTATTTTGTTACACTACAACCTGTGTTTAAATATTTTTGTAATCCGATTTATGTGTGATGCGTCAGCACTAAATAAGTTGATGAAGCGAGAAAAATATAGGCAAAAATTAAATTTATGGGATCAAATAACTAAAAATTGGCATGTGCATATATATTCACCCCCTTTGCTATGAAGTTCCTAAAAATTTCTGGTGCAAGCAATTCCCTTCATAAGTCACATGCTTAGTGAAAGGAAGTCCCCCTGTGTGCAGTCTAAATGTCACATGTTCTGTCAGTATATACACTTTACCTTTTCTGAAAGGCTGCAACAGCAGTTTTTTACAACAGAGTATTTTTGACCTCACTGTGCTCTTTAGTGTCTTCAAGTTTCTTGGTGGTGTGTGAACAGGTTCTACAGACTTGTTCATTGTGTAAGTAGCCCATGAGTTTCTGGTTCTGCAACAGCAGTAAGCAAGAGGCACCACTAACTTAACAACATCATGAGGACAAAGGAGATCTCCAAACAAGTCAGGGACAAAGTTGTTGAGAAGTACAAATCAGGGTTGGGTTAAAAAAATATCCCAATCTCTGATGATCCTCTGGAGAACCATCAAATCCATTATCAAATGGAAAGAACATGGTGCCACAACAATTCTGCCAAGGGAAGGTCGCCCACCCAAACTGTCAGCCCAGGCAAGGAGGGCATTAATCAGAGAAGCAGCACAGAGACCAAAGGTAACCCTGAAGGATCTACAGAGTTCCCAAGCAGAGACAGGAGTATCTGTCCATACAACCACAATAAGCCATACAATGGAGGTGGCCTTTATGGGCAGAAACAAGCATTTACTTACACAAAAAAATTGTAAGGCTCCTTTTGTGTTAGTCAAAAGACATGTCGGAGACTCCCCAAATGTATGGAGAAAGGTGCTAAAGTCAGATTAGATCAACATTTTTTGGCCACCAAGGTAAATGCTATGTCTTGCACCAAAGCAACACAGCTCATCACTCCAAGAACACCATCCCCACAGTGAAACGTGATGGCATCATCATCATGCTGTGGGGATGTTTTTCAGCAGCAGGGACATGGAAAATGGTCCGAGTAGAGCGGAAGATGTATGGTGCTAAATACAGGGCTATTCTTGAGCAAAACTTGTTTCAATCTCAGTAATTTGAGACTGGGACATAGGTTCACCTTCCAGCAAAACATAATGCTAAAGCAACACTCGAGTGGTTTAAGGGGAAAAATGTAAATGTTTTCGAGTGACCTAGTCAAATTGCAGACCTTAATCCAATTGAGAATTTGTAGTAAAGGCCCCGTCACACATAGCGACGCTGCAGCGATACCGACAACGATCCGGATCGCTGCAGCGTCGCTGTTTGATCGCTGGAGAGCTGTCACACAGACAGCTCTCCAGCGACCAACGATCCCGAGGTCCCCGGTAACCAGGGTAAACATCGGGTAACTAAGCGCAGGGCCGCGCTTAGTAACCCGATGTTTACCCTGGTTACCATCGTTAAAGTAAAAAAAACAAACGCTACATACTTACCTACCACTGTCTGTCCCCGGCGCTCTGCTTCTCTGGTCTGGCTGTGAGCACAGCGGCCAGAAAGCAGAGCGGTGACGTCACCGCTCTGCTTTCCGGCTGCCCGCCGCTCACAGCCAGACCAGAGAAGCATAGCGCCGGGGACAGACAGCGGTAAGTAAGTATGTAGCGTTTGTTTTTTTTACTTTAACGATGGTAACCAGGGTAAACATCGGGTTACTAAGCGCGGCCCTGCGCTTAGTTACCCGATGTTTACCCTGGTTACCAGCGAAGACATCGCTGAATCGGCGTCACACACGCCGATTCAGCGATGTCAGCGGGACCTCAACGATCAAAAAATGGCCCAGGCCATTCCGACATGACCAGCGATCTCACAGCAGGGGCCTGATCGCTGGTACGTGTCACACATAGCGAGATCGCTACTGAGATCGCTGTTGCGTCACAAAACTTGTGACTCAGCAGCGATCTCGCTAGCGATCTCGCTATGTGTGACGGGGCCTTAAGACTTGAAGATTGCTGATCACCAGAGGAAACCATCTAACTTGAAGGAGCTGGAGCAGTTTTGCCTTAAAGAATAGGCAAAAATCCCAGTGGCCGGATGTGGAAAGCTCATAGAGACTTGTCCAAATCAACTGGCACAGCTATAATTGCCACAAAAAAAGGAGGCTGTACAAAGTACCGACTTTAGATGGATGAATAGTTATGCACACTGAAGATTTCAGTTATTTTGTCCTATTTTTTGCTTGGTTCACAATAAAAAGAAAAATAAATGTCCTCAGTTGTAGGCATGTTCTTTATATGAACTGATGCCAACGCTCAAAAAACCCGAAAAATTCTGAAGGGGTGAATACTGTCACAAGCCACGATACATCTGATTACTGCAGCTCCCAAAGTGGAATATGTAATAAGTTATAAGTTTATCATCAAGGGCTTTTATAAAATATAAGGATTGTCGAAAATTGAGAAGCCTTTAATCTTTAAATCCCAAAGAACTTGACAATAAAATCCCCTTGTTTACATCTTTAAATACAGCTATAAAAAGAAGTGATCCCCAATTCATCTAAGTGTTTATGCCAGAATTCTCTTGAAAATTCCCCCAAAATTGTTATTTGTGTCGATGATATGCCACTTTCGGCCTGATCCATCAATGTGGGCGGATCAGGGACATTGTGTGGCACCGCCCGCTAAATAAATTCTTCAAAAAGTCTGGAATACATTACGCCAAAATAATTACTCCAGTTCCCGATAAGATGCACCAGACTCGCTGAACCACTGATAAGATGCGCTGAATTCACTTCTTAATGAATCCAGCACATCTCTTACTCCTCCATGCCCCTCATTAGGACTGGCGTCTTTTTCTCCCTTGTAATGATGTAATAAGAGTACTATTTAGATTAAAATCTATAATAGTAATAGTATTCTAGTCTATGTTTTTGCATTGGGAATAGTGTTGAGCGGACTTTCTCATATAAGGTGTTATCTGAGCATGTTCGGGTGCTAACAATATCTTCAGCGTGCTTGAATACTATATTTGAGTTGCCATGGATGTTCGACAGACGGAGCAAATGTAGGCAATGCCTAACAGGCAACCTCTGCATGTGTTGTGGCTGTTGAACATCCGTGAGACATGCAGCCGCGGCGACTCGAACATAGATAGATTGTACACAGCGAAGCTTCACGACACCTTGACTTTAGGGGAGCTTGACCACACTGCCCAATTGTTAGTCTGACTAATAAAAATGTGTTGCTACACTATTGAATCTATTATCGATTGAGCTGTGTTGCTATGTTATTAAATCTGACGGTGATGGATAAGTTGCTATATAATTAAAATCTGACAGAGCTGGTAACATCCAGCACTGACAGGGATGTGCGCTGCACGCTTATCTAATACCTCACAAAATTCGATGTACAGGTTCAGATTTCTTGAAGTTAGCTGTCATTTCCCTTCGGATGAGTATTTATTTGCCAACATTCGCTTCGCTGAAGTTAATAGTGAAAATGGAGGTTTCTCCTCCATTCCAACCATGCAGCCAAGCTGTATTTGACTGTTGCCATCAAAGTATGTTACAAAGGCCCGATGTCAACCCACTATTTGGAGTTTTGGGCCATAATATCACAATTGTTCAAATTCATCAAAATGTTTATTCCAGGCGTAAAACACTTGAAAAATCATGAAATGTTTGTGCAACGAGAGGTTTCCCAAACAGGTCGCACCTTTTGGTGTTTTCATTCCAATTTCGGGCAGTTCTGCCAAATTAGGCTGGACAGTGCATGGTGGCGCCCGCTTCTCTAGTTTATGACGAGGTGTGGCATACCTTACTCCAGAAATCTTACTCATGGAGGCACATGCTAATTTTCAGAAGCACCTGATTAATTAAAAAGTGTGAAAGTATCAGGCGCCTCTTATTCCAACATGGCCCCTTATCAAGACTGGCCTGAAAAATGCGCTCTTGATGAATCGGGGCCAATGTCTTTCAAAAATGTAATTACCAATTTATTTTGCTAGGACACCATGCATTTGACCACATAGTGTACTGTAAAATGGGCAAAACATTTCAAGTGCAGCGAAATTGCAAAAAACAGTGAAATGCCACATTGCTTTTTTTTTCTTAGTTCACCATGGTCACTATATGGTAAAACTGACCCGGCAATATGATTCCCCAGGTCAGTACGAGTACGCAGATACCAAACATATATAGTTTATTTTTTATTTTAGTGGCAAAAAAAAATTCTGAAACTTGAATGAGAAAAAGTTTTTGTGTTTGTCGCCATTTTCTGAGACCTGTAGCGTTTTCATTTTTCTGGATCTGGGGCTGAGTGAGGGCTTATTGTTCACAACTTGAGCTGATGTTTTTAATGATACCATTTCTAAAAGGTCAGAATAGATTAAAAAAATAAATTACACCTTATTGATCTTTCACTGTATTCATTCTGACACCTCTTGGTTCCCTATTGGTATTTTCTTTTTGATCTCTATGGACACACAGAAAATGACAGATTAGTCAATCACTTATTGATCTGTCTCAGCCAATGATTGACTACAACAGTCACATGTGCCAGTGCTGAAAAGTAGATGCCAGCAAGAGCCCAGCCATGAGATTCTGAAGCTATTCTCTCTAGCAACCATCCTAGCACAGATACTTTAAAACAAGACAAACCATGAAACTACCACCACAGATGGTAGAAGATTTTTATGCTTTAATGCAGTGTTTCTTTCTCCAAAAATAACAAATTTTATAAACCAAAAAGCTCTATTTTATTGGTAAAATAAAACAAATTGGAGCTGAAGTAAATTTTTTGTGAAAAAAAGTTAAATGTTCATTTTTATTTAAACATTCCAAAAATTCCTGTGAAACACCTGAAGGGTTAATAAACTTGAATGTGGTTTTGAGCACCTGGAGGGGTGTAGTTTTTAGAATGGTGTCACACTTGGGTATTTTCTATCATATAGACCCCTCAAAATGACTTCAAATGAGATGTGGTCCCTAAAAAAAAATGGTGTTGAAAAAATGAGAAATTGCTGGTCAACTTTTAACCCTTATAACTCCCTAACAAAAAAAAAAATTTGGTTCCAAAATTGTGCTGATGTAAAGTAGACATGTGGGAAATGTTACTTATTAAGTATTTTGTGTGACATATCTCTGTGATTTAAGGGCATAGAAATTCAAAGTTGGAAAATTGCGAAATTTTCAAAATTTTCAACAAATTTCCATTTTTTTCACAAATAAATGCAGGTAATATCAAAGAAATTTTACCACTATCAAGTATAATATGTCACGAGAAAACAGTGTCAGAATCACCGGGATCCGTTGAAGCGTTCCAGAGTTATAACCTCATAAAGGGACAGTGGTCAGAATTGTAAAAATTGGCCCAGTCATTAACGTGCAAACCATCCTTGGGGGTAAAGGGGTTAAATAAAGAGATACTGCATTTCACTCAGATTTCTGAGAGTATGTCCCCACAGTCAGTAAAAGCTGTGGGATGGACGCTGCGTACATCCACATCATCCAACCCGCAATGGCCAGTTGTTACAGCATAGTGGATGGGATTTCAAGAAATTCCATGTCCACTATGCGTGCACCGGCGCCTGCGGCTTCCCTGCTGAGACAGACATGTGGCACATCTTTCCAGACCGCAGCATGTCTATCTTGTGGAGATGCTCAGTCTCCACAAGATAAATATCACTGTTCCAATATATAGGGTGTGGTGATTCCGCAAGCGTTCAATGAACAACTGCATTTAAAAGCCAGCAGCGCTTTGGACACAGCGGACATATGCTGCATCCAAAGAGCTGCCGATTACTGACCGTGGGGATGTAACCTAATACCAGTTGCTGTTTTGTTACAGCATATGTAGGTTAATTATGTTAATGCTCCTACATAGGCTGGTGACTGTGTGTGTGTGTCTGTTTAATATTATATGAGGGTATCTGGCTGAAGAGGTTGAACAATTACATCACTTTTTTTATAATATATATTTATTTATCTTACAAATAAGCATGAAAATCCTCATCAAATCAGCATCAAAAACGCATCAAATCCACTTGGAATTTCAACTGCGTTTTCTGGCAAGAGAGAATCCACACAGAATTATACAGAAGCATATCTGCAAAGTGCGCACATAGGCACACCAGTTGAGGTGTATCCTCTAAGCCCCAGGTTTGGGTGGGCACATGGACCTCAGGCATTGATGCAGCAAGTGTGAGTGTGTGGACCCACTGCGCCACTGGCCAGTCTTACCATGGATGGGTGTAGCTAAGTTAACACCTGGTGTTCACTAGAGCATCTGATATTGAGCATAGGCTTGGGTCGTCGATAGTCACCAGGTACCACTCCAGGGCAGTTCCTGATGACAGCAGCTGACCTGCAGGTCAGGGCACACATACAAAGCACAGGGCGCGAAGACAGATGTAGTCAGACAGTCTGAGTTTGGAGCCGGCAGCACAGGCTTTAAATACAAAGCCGAGGTCACAAGCTGAGAGGTCAGATAAAACAAGTCAAGTCAGTAAGAGGAACATAAACACAATAATGCATCTTGACAGGAACCTAGTAACAAACTGAAGCAAGGACCTAAGCTCAGTCAAGGTATGGAGGGATAGCTGCCTAATATACCCACTGCTGACAATAAATAGGCTAGAGAAGCAAAACTCTGCAGGACACAGTGGTTTTAAATTCCTGCGGAGTCTAGTCGTTCTCCCTTTAGCCGGTTGGAGACTCTCCAGCAACAGGAGGATGTAGCAGTGCTGGAAATGCTGCACAAGGCAGCTCAGTGAGATGGTCTGACATTGGGAGGATCAGAGCGATGCACGCAGTGAGTAAGACAGCCCTTACAAACCATGCAAGTCACTGACATGACAGTAACCTCCCCTTACGCCTTCTCTTTTGGCCAGACCGATGGAGAAACCTCTCAAGAATTGTAGAAGTGCAGATGTTCTCAGCTGGCTCCCAAGATCTTTATTTCATGGCGCTTTACATGTGAAAAGGGGTATACATAACAAAAAACAAGTACAATAATCTTGAACAAAATAAGTTACCAACTGAGACAGGAGGAGAGGACCCTGCCCGCGAGGGCCCACAATCTGCTATTGCTGATTTTATTATACCATCTTGGTGCAGATACTTAACTTCCGTTATTGCATTTTAATGCAATGTGCGGTGACCAAAAAAACGTAATTCTGGCGTTTTTATTTTTTTTCTCACTACGCCGTTTAGCGATCAGGTTATTCCTTTTTTTATTGATAGATTAGGTGATTCTGAACGTGGCGATACCAAATATGTGTATTTTTTATTTTTTTATTGTTTTATTTTGAAAGGGGGGTGATTTAAACTTTTATACTTTTTTATTTTTTTCATATTTTTTAAAACATTTTTTTTTAGATGCTTCAATAGCCTCCATGGGAGGCTAGAAGCTGGCACTACTCGAACGGCTCAGTTACATAGGAGCGAAGGTCAGATCGCTCCTATGTAGCTGAATTCCTGCATTGCTATGAGTGCCGACCACAGGGTGGTGCTCATAGCAATTCGGCATCAATAACCATAAAGGTCTTAAAGAGATCTTGGGTTGTTATACCGACGCATTGCTGACCCCCGATCATGTGACGGGGTCAGCGATGCGCGCATTTCCAGCCCAATGGCCAAAAGCGTTAGTTAAATGCCCCTGTCAGCGTTTGACAGCAGCATTTAACTAGTTAATAGCGGCAGTTGAATCGTGATTCCACCCACGGCTATTGAGGGCACATGTCAACTGTTCAAGACAGCTGACATGTCCTGGCTTTGATGCGGGATCACCGCCGGAGCCCACATCAAAGCAGGGGAACTGATATCGGATGTACTATCCCATCCGAGGTCAGAAAGGGGTTAAAAATGGCAAAAAAGCATGTTTTGGGTTGTTTTTTGTTTTTTTGTTTTTTTTTACAAATTTCCGAAAAAAAATTTGACTACTTAAACAAGACATTATGCAGGTTTGGAATTGCCATAATTGTACCCTCTTGGAGACGTATTGTCAGGACATTTCTACCATATAATGAATGCTGTAAATAAACCCCGTCCCCACCCATGAAAATACAATTAGAGATGTATGCTGGTTTTTTTTGCTATTTTAGCCAGTATACTTTTCCTACTTTCCAGTATATCGCATGACAAAATTAATGTTGTCATTCTAACGTTCATCTCGTCCCTCAAAAAAATAAGTCCTCTCAATGCTACATCTATCTACTATATAATTGTCTAAGGGTCACTTCCGTCTTTCTGTCTGTCCTTTCTGTCACGGATATTCATTGGTCGCGGCCTCTGTCTGTCATGGAATCCAAGTCACTGATTGGTCTCGCCAGCTGCCTGTCATGGCTGCCATGACCAATCCGCGACGGCCACAGTCCGATTAGTCCCTCCCTACTCCCCTGCAGTCAGTGCCCGGCGCCCGCTCCATACTCCCCGCAGTCACCGCTCACACAGGGTTAATGCCAGCTGTAACGGACCGTGTTATGCCGTGAGTAACGCACTCCGTTACCGCCGCTATTAACCCTGTGTGACCAAGTTTTTACTATTGATGCTGCCTATGCAGCGTCAATAGTAAAAGGATCTAATGTTAAAAATAATAACAAAAATAAAAAATCATTATATACTCACCTTCCGCCGCCTGTCCCGCTCCTCGCGATGCTCTGGTAACCGCTCCATGCAAGCGGCAGGTTCCGGTGGCAAGGATGGTATGCGACAAGGACCTGCCATGACGTCACGGTCATGTGACTGCGACCTCATCACAGGGCCTCTGCAAGAAGGACCTGCCATGACGTCACGGTCATGTGACCGCGACATCATTACGGGTCCTGCGCTACCAACCCTGGGACTGGAAGCTGCCGAGTGCACCGCACACACAGGCGACATGACTACAAGGGCTCCCTCGGAAGGTGAGGATATGTTTATTTTTTAACCTGTGACATACGTGACTGGGCAATACTATGTGGCTGGGCAATATACTACGTGGCTCTGTGCTGTATACTACGTCACTGGGCAATATACTACGTGGCTGGGCAATATACTACGTCACTGGGCAATATACTACATGGCTGGGCAATATACTACGTCACTGGGCAATATACTATGTCACTGGGCAATATACTACGTGGCTGGGCAATATACTATGTGATTGGGCAATATACTACGTGGCTGGGCAATATACTACGTGGCTGGGCAATATACTACGTGGCTGGGCAATATACTATGTGACTGGGCAATATACTACGTGATTGGGAAATATACTACGTGGCTGGGCAATATACTGCGTCACTGGGCAATATACTACGTGACTGGGCAATATACTACGTGGCTGGGCAATATACTACGTGGCTGGGCAATATACTACGTGGCTGGGCAATGTACTACGTGACTGGGCAATATACCACGTAGCTGGGCAATATACTACGTGACTGGGCAATATACTACGTGGCTGGGCAATATACTACGTGACTGGGCAATATACTACGTGGCTCTGTGCTGTATACGCATGTAGAAAAGCCGCGGAGACACCATCACGTGTTTCTCAACGCAAGCAACAAATAGCCAGGTCTTTCACCGGGAAGGAACAACCACGGGAAGGGCAGCATCCAAAAAGGAAAACCACCTATGCCAAAACATGGTATCCATCCACAGACAGCTGTTTCGGGGTATTTGCCCCTCATCAGTGTGGAGTAGGAAACTGGCTATTAGGAGCAGTGCCTAGTAAAAGGACTAGAAACATAAGGATGAATGACCTCAGGGAGATCAAAACATCCAACACTGAGGAGACACCATCACGTGTTTCTCAACGCAGTGATTCCAGAACACTGCCCCCATCCCTTATGGGAAATATGCAAATGCAAGTAGAAAAGCCGCGGAGACACCATCACGTGTTTCTCAACGCAAGCATGATGGGGGCAGTGTTCTGGATCACTGCGTTGAGAAACACGTGATGGTGTCTCCGCGGTGTAGGATGTTTTGATCTCCCTGAGATCATTCATCCTTATGTTTATCTGTGCTGTATACTACATTGCTGGGCAATATACTACGTGGCTCTGTGCTGTATACTACGTCGCTGGGCAATATACTACGTGGCTCTGTGCTGTATACTACGTAACTGGGCAATATACTACGTGGCTGGGCAATATACGACATGGCTGGGCAATATACTACGTGGCTGGGCAATATACTACGTGACTGGGCAATATACTACGTGACTGGGCAATATACTACGTGGCTGGGCAATATACTACGTGGTTCGGCAACATACTACGTGGGCTGTGCAATATACTACGTGGCTTGGCAATATGCTACGTGGTTGGGCAACATGCTACGTGGGCTGTGCAATATACTACGTGGGCTGTGCAATATACTACGTGGGCTGTGCAATATACTACGTGGGCTGTGCAATGTACATACATATATACATATTCTAGAATACCTGATGCGTTAGAATCGGGCCACCATCTAGTGGAAATATAAAATAGATACGGCTCTTGGAAGAAGGGGATAAAAAAACCAAGGCGCAAAAGTGGCAGATCGCCCAGTTGGGAAGGAGTTTAAACTTTTATTTCTGGATTGATTCATTTACTAGTAGAATTGTTGCACATAATACATATACTTTCTAC
Organism: Ranitomeya imitator; assembly: GCF_032444005.1. Classification (NCBI taxonomy): domain Eukaryota; kingdom Metazoa; phylum Chordata; class Amphibia; order Anura; family Dendrobatidae; genus Ranitomeya; species Ranitomeya imitator. The sequence goes on along the minus strand of NC_091286.1, from coordinate 73,409,439 downwards.
TTTATCCTATGAAACCATGATGTGGCTATAAAAGGTCCTTTTTTTTTTTTTCTTACATGTCCTAAAGTGGATGTAGCCGTGACATCGCGTGAAAATGTCACACTTGGATAATGTCTTTCCCTAGCAGATCACTATATAAGAGAACACATGATCATTTAGTAAAAGCAAAGTGAAGACAAGAGAGTTAATTGAGCTGCCGTCCAAAAAAAAAACTCTGTGTGCCCATTATAGAACAGCAATCGCTGTCCTTGGTGCTGAACACTTCACTGAACCACTAATTGTAGGCAGGAAATATAATTTCTTACTAAACATTTACAAAGGCCTCGGTCATTATCATGTTAAATGAAAAGGTTGCCATGACAATCGGTGAAAGCATGTAAAAGTACCACACAGGAAAAACAGCAGTGTCTTCTGATGAATGAGTCCTAAAAGAGGCTCAGATCACTTTGTTAGGATTCATCTCAATATTTTAAATGGTGACTGTGATTTCAACAAATATTGCATAAGTCAATAATACACGTTTAGGAGAAATTTTGTAATATATCCTATTAAAGAAATATGCTACGCTTTCCTGGCCACTTTTCTTCCCTTCTCCAGCTGCAGTAATTATTCACTCTGAAAAAAAGCTAAAATCTGTCCTACTCAGGGAAAAGATGGACCAGATCACTTAAGGATCAAATTACAACTGTCCATTGAAGTCTATGCAGAGGCAAAGAGTAGAATGACAGAAAACTGCACAGACTGTTTTCTACTCAGTATTTTATCTCAACCCACTTCTGGATACATGACCCTCTGCTCAGTACTGCTGTATTCTTTCATGTGTAGGAAGATGTATTCCCAGTGATCTGATCTAATACTGGAGATATGAGAGTGCTGAAGAAAGGAGAAGTCACTCACACTGCTGTCCGCCTTATCTGATCTAATACTGGAGTTACCAAGGGTGCTGAGGTAAGAAGAGGCTGCTCACACTGCTGTCCACCCTGTCTATCTGATCTAATACTAGAGATATCAGGGGTGCTGAGGTAAGAAGAGGCTGCTCACACTGCTGTCCACCCTGTCTATCTGATCTAATACTAGATATATCAGGGATGCTGAGGTAAGAAGAAGCTGCTTGCACTGCTGTCCACCCTGTCTATCTGATCTAATACTAGAGATATCAGGGGTGCTGAGGTACGAAGAGGCTGCTCACACTGCTGTCCACCCTGTCTATCTGATCTAATACTAGAGATATCAGGGATGCTGAGGTAAGAAGAAGCTGCTTGCACTGCTGTCCACCCTGTCTATCTGATCTAATACTAGACTTATCAGGGGTGCTGAGGTAAGAAGAGGCTGCTCACACTGCTGTCCACCCTGTCTATCTGATCTAATACTAGAGATATCAGGGATGCTGAGGTAAGAAGAAGCTGCTTGCACTGCTGTCCACCCTGTCTATCTGATCTAATACTAGACATATCAGGGGTGCTGAGGTAAGAAGAGGCTGCTCACACTGCTGTCCACCCTGTCTGTCTGATCTATTACTTGAGATATCAGGGATGCTGAGGTAAGAAGAAGCTGCTTGCACTGCTGTCCATCCTGTCTATCTGATCTAATACTGGAGTTACCAGGGGTGCTGAGGTAAGAAGAGGCTGCTCGCACTGCTGTTCACTCTGTTTATTTAATCAAATACTAGAGATATCAGGGATGCTGCAGTAAAAAGAAGCTGCTCACACTGCTGTCCACCCTGTCTATCTGATCTAATACTAGAGATATCAGGGATGCTGAGGTAAGAAGAAGCTGCTTGCACTGCTGTCCACCCTGTCTATCTGATCTAATACTAGAGATATCAGGGATGCTGGGGTAAGAAGAAGCTGCTCGCACTGCTGTCCACCCTGTCTATCTGATCTAATACTAGAGATATCAGGGGTGCTGAGGTAAGAAGAGGCTGCTCACACTGCTGTCCACCCTGTCTATCTGATCTATTACTTGAGATATCAGGGATGCTGAGGTAAGAAGAAGCTGCTCGCACTGCTGTCCACCCTGTCTATCTGATCTAATACTAGAGATATCAGGGATGCTGAGGTAAGAAGAGGCTGCTTGCACTGCTGTCCACCCTGTCTATCTGATCTAATACTAGAGATATCAGGGATGCTGAGGTAAGAAGAAGCTGCTTGCACTCCTGTCCACCCTGTCTATCTGATCTAATACTAGAGATATCAGGAATGCTGAGGTAAGAAGCTGCTTGCACTGCTGTCCACCCTGTCTATCTGATCTAATACTAGAGATATCAGGGGTGCTGAGGTAGAAGAGGCTGCTCGCACTGCTGTCCATCCTGTCTATCTGATCTAATACTGGAGTTACCAGGGGTGCTGAGGTAAGAAGAAGCTGCTCGCACTGCTGTCCACCCTGTCTATCTGATCTAATACTAGAGATATCAGGGATGCTGAGGTAAGAAGAAGCTGCTTGCACTGCTATCCACCCTGTCTATCTGATCTAATACTAGAGATATCAAGGATGCTGAGGTAAGAAGAAGCTGCTTGCACTGCTGTCCACCCTGTCTATCTGATCTAATACTAGAGATATCAGGGATGCTGAGGTAAGAAGAGGCTGCTCACACTGCTGTCCACCCTGTCTATCTGATCTAATATTGGAGATACCAGGAGTACTGAGGTAGAAGAAGCTGCTCGCACTGCTGTCCATCCTGTCTATCTGATCTAATACTGGAGTTACCAGGGGTGCTGAGGTAAGAAGAGACTGCTCACACTGCTGTTCAATCTGTCTATTTAATCTAATACTAGAGATACTGGTGATGCTGAGGTGAGAGGAGGCCACTCAAACTGTAATCTCCCTCTTCAACTCCTGACCTCCTCTCCTTGCCCCTGCTATGTACTTTGCAGTCATGTAGAATTGTAGTTTTAACTATGACTCATGGAGGGAAAATTGACCTCCTGTTTCTTCATAGCGCTTAGATACACTTTATTGATCCCGGGGGAATGAGCGGACTCGTGGAAGTTTGGGTTTTGGTACCCTACCTGAACTTTATTCAAAATTTTGGTCCTGGTACCAGAACTTTACCAGAACCTGGACCCCATTGAAAACAAAGAGGACTCGAACTTTTGAGCTGGAAAATTCTGTCTCTGCAACGAACTTCCCCCGCAACTTCCAACATTGAAATGAAATTAACCCCGAACTTTTAATTTCAGAATCACTCATCTCTACTTAGAAGGATTCAGTCTGTTTTTAGTCACTTAATGTCATGGACCTAATGGAAAAGAGAAGATTTAGCTGAGTAGAAAGGCAAAATGAGTAATTGTAAAGACACAGTGCTGTATAATATGATGACTGCCATATATTGCAAGGATACAAATTTTAATGAGAGGAGTGCTTCTTTAAGAATTTTTTAGTGTTTACACTAAAAAGTCATCATGTTTTAGCATAAAAAATACGTTTTATATGATTTCAAGAATATAAATATATTGTGGTACTTTAACTCACTTGGCGATGCATGGAGATAGAAAACAGGAAAACTGTCTTTTAGTCTTCAGTTGAGTATTAAGTGGCAGCATAAACCAACAAGAAGGGGAAAGTAAACCCAGCCCTTTGGGCAAAAACAGGAAAACAATGAAGAAAGCAAAATGCTGTAACAGAGTCCATGCGTTGCGGGTAATATCCCGCTCTGGAGCAACACAGGTTCTGTCTTTCCTCCACAAGACACAAAAAACTGGAGAATCCTCTCTCCAGTGTTGCTGAACAAGGCCATTTAAACCCCAGACCATGTGACTCTTCCCCCATGTGACTGAACATACAAGACCACTCATCATCTCCCTCGATCAGGGGCTCCATGCAAGATCTCACCCCATGGGGTCAAAATGATCAGAAGAATGGTGAGTAAAAATCCCAGAACCACACGGGGGGACCTAGTGAATGACCTGCATAGAGCTGGGACCACCGTAACAAAGGCTACCATCAGTAACACACTACGCCGCCAGGGACTCAGATCCTGCAGTGCCAGACGTGTCCCACTGCTTAACCCCTTCACGATATGCCCACATCAAAGCCGGGACATGTCAGCTGTTTTGTACAGCTGACATGTGCGCACAATAGCGGCAGGTGGAATCGAGATCCGCCTGCCGCTATTAACTAGTTAAATGTCGCTGTCAAACACTGACAGTGGCATTTAATTACCGCTTCCGGCAATCGGGCCAGAAATGCGCTCATCGCCAACCCCATCATGTGATCGGGGGCCAGCGATGCATCGGCATGACAACCTGAGACCGCAATGGTTGTTGATGCCGGCTTGCTGTGAGCGCTCAAAGCAAATCTGTAATTCAGTTGCATAGGAGCGATCTGATGATCGCTCCTATGTAGCAGAGCCGATCCAGTTGTCCCAGCTTCTAGCCTCCCATGGAGGCTATTGAAGCATGGCAAAAGTTTTAAAAAAATGTTTTAAAAAATATGAAAAAAATGAATATATAAAATCACCCCCCTTTTGCCCCATTCAAAACAAAACAATAAAAAAAATCAAACATACACATATTTGGTATCGCCGCATTCAGAATCGCCGATCTATCAATTAAAAAAAGGATTAATCTGATCGCTAAATGGCGTAGCGAGAAGAAAATTGAAAACGCCAGAATTACGCTTTTTTTGGTCGCCGCGACATTGCATTAAAATGCAATAACGGGCGATCAAAAGAGCGTATCTGCACAAAAATTATATCATTAAAAACGTCAGCTCGACACGCAAAAAATAAGCCCTCACCCGACCCGAGATCCTGAAAAATGGAAACGCTACGGGTATCAGAAATGGTTTATGGTATCAGACATGTTTAGTGTCTATGAACTCATAATGATGTGGAGAATCACAATAGCAGGTCAGTTTTAGTATTTAGTGAACCTAGCAAAAAAGCCAAACAAAAAACAAGTGTGAGATTGCACTTTTTTTGCAATTTCACCACACTTGGATTTTTTTTCCTGTTTTCTAGTACAAGATATGGTAAAACCAATGGTGTTGTTTAAAAGTACAACTCGTCCAACAAAAAATAAGCCCTCACATGGCCATATTGACGGAAAAATAAAAAAGTTATGGCTCTGAAGGAGGGAAGCGAAAAACTAAAACGCAAAAATGAAAAAGGGCTGCGTCTTGAAGGGGTTAAGCCAGAACATGTCCGGGCCCGTCTGAAGTTCGCTAGAGAGCATTTGGATTATCCAGAAGAGTATTGGGAGAATGTCATATGGTCTGATGAAACCAAAGTAGTGCTGTTTGGTAGAAATAAAACTCGTTGTGTTTGGAGGAGACAGAATGCTGAGTTGCGTCCAAAGAACACTATTCCTACTGTGAAGCATGGGGGTGACAACATCATGCTTTCGGACTGATTCTCTGCAAACGGACCAGGATGACTGATCCGTGTACATGAAAGAATGAATGGGGCCATTTATTGTGAGATTTTGAGTGCAAACCTCCTTCCATCAGCAAGGGCATTGAAGATAAAATGTGGATGGGTCTTTCAGCATGATAATGATCCCTAGCACACCACCAGGGCAACAAAGGAGTGGCTTTGTCAGAAGCATATGAAGGTCCTGGAGTGGCCTACCCAGTCTCCAGATCTCAACCCTATAGAAAACCTTTGGAGGGAGTTGAAAGTCCGTATTGCCCAGTGACAGTCCCAAAACATCACTGCTCTAGAGAAGATCTGCATCGAAGAATTGGCCAACATACCACCAACAGTGTGTGCCAACCTTGTGAAGACTTGCAGAAAACGTTTGACCACTGTGAGATAACGTTTAACGTTTGACCACTTGAGATAAACTTTTGTTAATGACAAAATACTTATTTTCCACCATATTATGCAAAATAAATCTTGCCAAATCAGACAAGGTGATTTTCTAGATTTGTTTTCTCATTTTGACTCTCATAATTGTGGTCTACCTATGATGTCAATTACAGGCTACTCTCATCTTTTTAAGTAGGAGAACTTGCACAATTGGTCGCTGACTAAATACTTTTTTTCCCTCACTTTATTTTTGAGTAAAATGTAAATTGTTCTTTTATTCTATAAACTTCTGGGAACATGTCTCCAAATTTCCTAGCAATACATTTTGTATTTTTTTCTGACAAAGAAAAATAGTCAAAATCAAAACAAACAGTGTTTTCAGACCTCAAATAATGCAAAGAAAACATGTCCATAATCATTTAGCAACAACAATACTAATGTTTTAACTCAGGAAGAGTTCAGAAATCAATATTTTGTGGAATAACCATGATTTTTAATCACAGCTTTCATGTGTCTTGGCATGCTTTCCATCAGTCTTTCACACTGCTTCTGGCGCAAAAATGTAACTTGTAACTATCCATCATCATCTTGATTACATTCCAGAGGTTTTCAATGGGGTTCAGGTCTGGAGATTGGGCTGCCCATGACTGGTGGTCTCTTAGTTTTTGCCAGAGCTGTGTATATATATATATATATACACTGCTCAAAAATATAAAGGGAACACTTAAACAAGTGAATCAAACTTCTGTGAAATAAAACTGTCCACTTAGGGTACTTTCACACTAGCGTTTTTTTAAATCCGTCACAATGCGTCGTTTTGCAGAAAAAACGCATCCTGCAAAAGTGCTTGCAGGATGCGTTTTTTCCCCATAGACTTCTTTTGACGACGCATTTGCGATGGATTGGCACACTTCGCATCCGTCTTGCGACGGATGCGTCGTGCTTTGGCGGGCCGTCGGGAGAAAAAAACCCTACATGTAACGTTTTTTTCCGACGGACCGCTTTTTCCGACCGCGCATGCGCGGCCGGAACTCCGCCCCCACCTCCCCGCACCTTACAATGATGCAGCGGATACACCGGAAAAATGCATCCGCTGCACCCATTGTGCAATGCAGCAAACGCTAGCATCGGAATCTCTCCCCGACGCATTGCGACGGGGAGATTCCGACGCTAGTGTGAAAGAAGCCTTAGGAAGTAACAATGTTTGACAATCAGTTTCACATGCTGTTGTGCCAAAGGAATAGACAACAGATGGAAATTATTGGCAATTATCAAGACACACTCAATAAAGGAGTGGTTCTGCAGGTGGGGACCACAGACCACATCTCAGCATTAATGCTTTCTGGCTGATGTTTTGATCACTTTTGAATGTTGGTTGTGCTTTCACACTCGTGGTAGCATGAGACGGACTCTACAACCCACACAAGTGGCTCAGGTAGTGCAGCTCATCCAGGATGGCACAGCAATGCGAGCTTTGGCAAGGAGGTTTGCTGTGTCTGTCAGCGTAGTGTCCAGGAGACAGGCCAGTACACCAGGAGACATGGAGGAGGCCATGGGAAGGCAACAACCCATCAGCAGGACCGCTACCTCAGCATTTGTGCAAGAAGGAAAAGGAGAAGCACTGCCAGAGCTGTTGTGAATTCTGCTCTTGGGTTCCCTCCAGTGGTTGTTGGTGGGAATGCATTTGTCTCTGACTTGCAGTCCTGACTGGGATATTTAGGTGTGCTGGATCCTTTAGCCCTGGCCAGTTGTCAATGTTTCTTTGGAAGTATTGGTTCTCTGCCTGGCCTCACCTGCTTAGCTGCCAATCTCAGCAAAGATAAGTGTTTTGTTTTTTTATCTGTGGCCCACTGTTGTGTGCTTGTTTCAGTTTATTCCTGCTCTGTTTGTAGGATTCACTGGAGTTGCAGATATACGCTCCTACATCTTTAATTAGATGTAGGAAGTTTTTTTATATCCTGCTGTGGATTTTTTGAAGGGTTTTAATACTGACCGCACAGAACTCTGTCCTATCCTGTCCTATCTAGCTAGAGTGGCCTCCTGTGCTAAATCCTGTTTTTTCTGCCTGTGTATGTTTTTTCCTCTCCGACTCACGGCCAATATTTGTGGGGGGCTGTCTATCCTTTGGGGATTTTCTCTGAGGCAAGATAGTATTCCGATTTCCATCTTTAGGGGAATTTAGTCCTCCGGCTGTGACGAGGTGTCTAGGTGTGTTAGGTACACTCCACGGCTACTTCTAGTTGCTGTGTTAAGTTCAGGGTTGCGGTCAGTATAGTGGCCACTTTCTCCAGTGAAAGTTCTCATGCAGCTCCAAGGTAACCGGATCATAACAGTACAACTGGCCAACAATGAGTTAATTGCATCTCAGAAGAAGGGAGGAAAGATCTTGAGCCATTTTTTTTTCTCCAGTCTGTTTTGTCTTCTCCTCCCTCTTTATCTCTGGGTGGCTGAAGAGCCTTGTGCTAGCATGAATGTTCAGGAATTAGCTTCTCGTATAGACCAGCTTAATGCTAGAGTACAGGGTATTTCTGATTACATTGTTCAGACTCCTGCTTTAGAACCGAAGATACCTATTCCTGATTTTTTTTTTGGTGACAGGTCCAAATTTTTGAGTTTTAAAAACAACTGTAAACTGTTTTTTGCATTGAAACCTCGATCCTCCGGTGATTCCATTCAACAAGTTAAAATCATCATTTCCCTGCTGCGTGGTGATCCACAGGATTGGGCATTTTCCCTGGAATCTGGGGATCCTGCTTTGCTTAATGTAGACTCCTTCTTTCAGGCGTTAGGATTACTGTATGATGAACCTAATTCGGTGGATCAAGCTGAGAAGACCTTGTTGGCCCTGTCTCAGGGTCAAGAGGCGGCAGAATTGTATTGTCAGAAATTCAGAAAATGGTCTGTATTGACTAAATGGAATAATGATGCTTTGGCGGCAATTTTCAGAAAGGGTCTTTCTGAATCCGTTAAAGATGTTATGGTGGGGTTTCCCACACCCTCCAATCTGAGTGATTCTATGTCTCTGGCCATTCAGATTGACCGGCGCTTGCGGGAGCGCAGAACTGTGCGCGCTATGGCCTTATCCTCAGAGCAAATTCCTGAGCCTACGCAGTGTGATAGGATTCTGTCTAAAACAGAACGACAAGGTTTCAGACGTCTCAATAGGTTGTGTTATTATTGTGGCGACGCTTCCCATGTCATTTCTGTCTGCCCTAAGTGGACCAAGAGGATCGCCAGTTCATTTACCATCAGTACTGTACAACCTAAATTTCTGTTATTTGTGTCCTTGATCTGCTCATTGTCATCATTTTCTGTCATGGCGTTTGTGGATTCAGGCGCCGCCTTGAACTTAATGGACTTTGAGTTTGCCAGGCGTTGTGGTTTTCCCTTGCAGCCTTTGCAGAACCCTATTCCTTTAAGGGGCATTGATGCTACACCCTTGGCTAAAAATAAGCCCCAGTTTTGGACACAGGTGACCATGCGCATGGCGCCAGCCCATCAGGAAGATTGTCGATTTCTGGTGTTGCATAATTTGCATGATGCTATCGTGCTGGGTTTTCCATGGTTGCAGGTACATAATCCTGTTTTGGATTGGAAGTCCATGTCTGTGACTAGTTGGGGTTGTCAGGGGGGTTCATAATGATGTTCCTCTGATGTCTATCGCCCCTTCTCCCTCTTCTGAAATTCCGGAGTTTTTGTCTGATTTTCAAGATGTATTCGATGAGCCCAAGTCCAGTTTCCTTCCACCACACAGGGACTGCGATTGTGCTATTGACTTGATTCCAGGCTGTAAGTTTCCTAAGGGCCGACATTTCAACATCTCTGTACCTGAACATGCCGCCATGCGGAGCTATATTAAGGAGTCTTTGGAGAAAGGGCATATTCAGCCATCTTCTTCACCATTGGGAGCGGGGTTCTTTTTTGTTGCTAAAAAAGATGGTTCCTTAAGACCCTGTATTGATTATCTCCTCTTGAATAAGATCACGGTCAAGTTTCAATATCCTTTACCTTTGCTTTCTGATTTGTTTGCTAGGATTAAGGGAGCTAGTTGGTTTACTAAGATTGACCTTCGGGGGGCTTATAATCTTGTTCGTATTAAGCAGGGTGATGAATGGAAAACTGCGTTTAACATGCCCGAGGGCCATTTTGAATATCTTGTGATGCCATTTGGACTCTCTAATACTCCATCTGTTTTTCAGTCCTTCATGCATGATATCTTCCGGGATTATCTTGATAAATTCCTGATTGTATATTTGGACGATATTTTGATTTTTTCCGATGATTGGGAGTCTCATGTGCAGCAGGTCAGGATGGTATTTCAGATCCTTCGTGACAATGCCTTGTTTGTGAAAGGGTCTAAGTGTCTTTTTGGGGTGCAGAAGGTTTCCTTTTTGGGCTTTATTTTTTCTCCCTCGTCTATAGAGATGGATCCGGTTAAGGTTCGGGCCATTCATGATTGGATTCAGCCCACATCCATCAAGAGTCTTCAGAAATTTTGGGGTTTTGCTCATTTTTATCGCTGTTTCATTGCTAATTTTTCCAGCGTGGTTAAACCCTTGACTGATTTGACGAAGAAGGGTGCTGATGTGGCGAATTGGTCCCCTGCGGCTGTCTCTGCCTTTCAGGAACTTAAATGTCGATTTACTTCTGCTCCTGTGTTGCGTCAACCGGATGTTTCTCTTCCGTTTCAGGTTGAGGTTGACGCTTCTGAGATTGGGGCAGGGGCCGTTTTGTCTCAGCGGGATCCTGTTGGTTCCTTAATGAAACCATGTGCCTTCTTTTCCCGTAAGTTTTTGCCTGCTGAACGCAATTATGATGTCGGCAATCGGGAGTTGTTGGCTATGAAGTGGGCATTTGAGGAGTGGCGACATTGGCTTGAGGGAGCTAAGCACCGTATTGTGGTCTTGACCGATCATAAGAATCTGATTTACCTCGAGTCTGCCAAACGGTCGAATCCTAGACAGGCTTGATGGTCCTTGTTTTTTTCTCGTTTTGATTTCATAGTCTCGTACCTTCTGGGTTCTAAGAATATTAAGGCTGATGCCCTCTCTAGGAGTTTTTTGCCTGATTCTCCTGAGGTCTTGGAACCGGTCGGTATTCTGAAAGAAGGGGTGGTCCTTTCTGCCATTTCTCCTGATTTACGACTGGTTCTTCAGGAATTTCAGGCTGACAAACCTGACCGTTGTCCTGTGGGGAAACTGTTTGTTCCTGACAGATGGACTAGTAGAGTGATTTCTGAGGTTCACTGTTCCGTGTTGGCTGGTCATACTGGCATTTTTGGTACCAGAGACTTGGTTAGTAGGTCCTTTTGGTGGCCTTCTTTGTCGCGTGATATGTGTTCTTTTGTGCAGTCCTTGCCCAGGCGTATACTATGAAGGACAGAGAATGAACTTCAATCCTATATTGCAGCCAGCATGCAGCCAGTGGGTAAGGAAAGGGTGAATCAAAAACCCAAAAACCCCGCCTCCATGGCTGAAGATTGTTCCCTCCAAATTCAGGTGACAGTGTCCCTTTAAGAAGAACTGCTGTATTGTCGCCTTAATTCACATGCAACAAAACTACAACCTGGCAACAGAAGCAGTGCAGTCTATGAACTGCTTATTTCCACTCTTCCATAGATTTAAAGATGATTTTCTGTAGCAATAAAACCACTGCCTTAAAACAACCTTTTCCATTGGTATTTATTATGCTCCCTCATGTTTATTTTGCGACCAATGCAAGTATTAAACACAATTAAACACTTATACGTAGCCAAACCACCACCTGTACTCTGCATAAGGATTGTGGACTTTCCTGCAGGGTTCCTATCCCTGAAGACACGAATCATGTAATGTGAATTGCATCATTTATCTTTGTGCATATATTGTGTCATATGAATTGTGTAGTAGAGCTATAAGTAATGTATAGTGTAGGACGTGATAATGGAAGACTAGTGTATAAAATGGGTAGCGTAGACTAGTTCATACTGGGAGGGGCTTAGTGTTAGGACAAGTGACTGCTTCCTGTAGTTAGTTAGATAGATTTTGGAGAATGAAGACAGCAGTGCTGTCGTGGGGTGATCCAGAGTGAAAGGAGACCTTAGTTCCTGGGGAGAAGTGACTGATTAGTCATAGTTGCCTTCCAGAGAAGGACACAGAGTCATGAAACTCCAGAGCTTGCAATGCTGAAGGTACTCGGCCTAAACAGAACTGAGTTTCATGGGACTAGTGGGGGGCCCAAGCCGTAGAGCCATTGTGCAAGTAGTGGAAGAAACAGGACTCAGAACGAGTAGAGTAGAGAGACTCGCTGATCTGGACTGTGGTGTTGAAGCTAGGTTGTGGCGACTTAGGGCAAAACAGTGTCCCTCACTAGCCCAAGAGTAGATTACAGAGTGTGTGTGAAGGAGAATGCTGTATGCTTTAGAGGAAACGACCATAAGACTTTGTACACGATGTCCCTTGTAAATAACCGTCATCAAGTTATTGTGGCACCCCAGGAGTCTGGTTTCCACAGTGACATTGCCTCCTTCACAGGGGGTGATGCCATGCCTGGAAGCAAGAAGCGATTCCATTAGCAGGTACGCTGGCATACAACACCTTTCCTGACTCCAGACCAGAAGGGGGAGCTCTAAACCCGGTTTCAGGGTAGCTTCCCTATAAGTTCTGGCATGGAGGCGGGGTTAGAGAGTTCAGTGTGAGACAGTGAAGGGAGAGGGAGCATGTGATGAGAGCCTGGGAGTGGAGCTGCGACTGAGCTCACCCCAGGATTGAGTGCAACAGAGCGGACACCGGAGTCCGTGGTTGTGTGGAAACTACAGACCCCACAGCCAAATCCGGAGGACAGGAGATTGCAGGTCTCCTGGTCACAACTGACACCCGAAGGCACAGCCACATACCAGAGCCTGGAGCCACCACGAGGGAGTGACACCTGGAACAGGCTCAAGCTGCCTGCCATGCGGGTAGTGTTTCACTAAGTGGACAGACTGAAAAAGGGACTTGAGGAGAACTACAAGCATCAGGAACCCACAGAGCAGCGTAGTAGGGAGGCTTCCAACCCCACCTGGCTAGGGGAATTCTGAACTGCTTCGAGGCTGCCCGAATCTCCAATAACACCTGTTACCAGTGTTCTGGACTGCACCTACAATTAAAGGTAAAGAACTACAGTCTCTGTGTCCTCCAATTATTCTTGCACCCCAACATCCACAACCCCTCATAGACTGTTCTGGTAGCCCTGCGGCCCCACTCCACCTGTGGGGAGTCAAACCATCTCAGCTGCAACACCAGCAGTCCCCTTACCAGCGTCGGCCATCTCTAGCCGAACACCACAAGTGGCGTCACGAGTAATCCCTTACAAACATTTCCCTCATCCTTTTTATTGCGTGCCCAGGGCCACGGACTGGGTCACCGCTGCCGTGACCACCCATTTAAGAGCCGTCCGACCGGTTCTGAGTACCCCACGGCCCTAGTGGGTGTTGCATTATCGTTCAGTAAATACTTTATTTTTGAACAATAGCCTCCTTTTTTGAACTGTGGAACCTATGGGGGGTATAGTCTCCAATTCTTCTCTCCTATGTCTGACTCCCGTACACAGCCAATATTCTATTCCTGTGTAATAACTTGCTAATTTTACCTTACCCTTTTCAGCACTTGTTTAATTAAAACCACTGAGCTGGTAATTAACTAATTTGTAGTTTTGAGGTTGTATATAAAATCTGGTATATTTCATGTAATTGAGGATGGGGTCTGAAAACATCAGTCACATAAAAAGCCCCGGATTCATACAAAGGGCACTTTCAAAGATTAAGGATAATTACATAGTTACAAAGTCATTGAGGCTGAAAGGAGACATCAAATTCAATTTCATACACAACCCCTCCATAAAAGAGAACACAATTTTCTAGTCTTCATTACAATATAGCGTCTGAATATTCTTCCTTTTATGCTTAAAGAAGCCCCGCTGACAAGTGTCCTTTTGATTTCCAAACTGTTTCCTAGCAATGGTTCTGTTCATTGCATTTCTGATGTCCTTGATAATCTTTGCACAGCTTCAATCTTTCTAAATTTATCATATGCCATCTAAAACCACCGATCAATTATATGATGTGTTTACAAACATGAATCAGTCACTAATCAGGTCAATCTAAGCTACTTTTTAATCTATGGTCAAGCGAGGGTACACATCGTCTACCTGCTGTTAATAAACAGGTGCACAGTAATTCCACCTAATTCCACAGTAATAAAATAGAGGTTAGAAATGTATCCTGCACATGGATTTAGCAGAAATTCAGCTGTCATATAAAATTGTAGCTCTGTGACTTTGCCTCATTTCAAGAAAGGCCCAAGGGCCTGGTAAACTGTGGAGATAATGTTTGAGACAAGCTTATAGTGGGCAGGACTTGGTGTTAGGGCAAATGAATGCTTCCTGTAGTTAGATAGATATTGGAGAAGGTAGAGAGCAGTGCTGTCCTGGTGTGATCCAGACTAAAAGGAGACCTTAGGACAGGAATAGCGAGGTCCTGGGGAGAAGTGACTGATTTGTCATAGTGGCCTTCCGGAGAAGGACGGCGAGACATGAAACCCCAGCGCTTTCAAAACCGAAGATAACGGGCCTAAACAGGACTGAGTTTCATGGGATTTGTGAGTGGCCCAAGCAGTAGATGCAGGGTGCCAGTAGTGGAAAAAATAGGACTCAGAATGAGTAGAGTAGAGAGACTCGTTGAATAGGACTGTGGCATTGAAGCTAGCTTGTCGCGACGTAGGGCAAAACAGTGTGCCTCACTAGCTCAAGAGTACACTACAGAGGAAGGATACTGTGTGAAGGAGAATGCTGTATGCTTTAGACGAATCGACCATAAGACTTTGTACCTGCTATCCCTTGTAAATAACCAACATCAAGTTACCAAAAGCCTGCACAGGCGTAAGGCCCTCACAGCACAAATCCACACACCCAGCCACGACCCACACATTCATGTATATAACAGCTGTTTTGGGAATTGGTTTTCCGCAATAAACCATTGAAAAATGTATTTGGTGGTGCCTTTGACCCTTCTTGTATAGTAGACTTCTAGGTCTACTAAAATTAGTAAGCTTCACAGGGTAATCCGGGCAAGTCCAGAGGTCCCACCATACACTTCCACTTCTCCCCTCTGCAAATCTCTTCATTGGCTCCCAATTCCCCAATATATCCTGTTCTAACAAGTAGCATTGATCTAGAAAGCAGTCCATAATCTGTATCCTCCATATATCTCCAAAGTAATCTCCCAATATCTTCCTAAACGTAAACTCCGGTCCTTCCAAGACCTCCTTCTCTCTTCTACACTTGTACGTTCCTCACCCAATCATCTCCAACATTTCTCTTAAGTAACCCTGATCCTCTGGAATTCTGTGCACAAACAAATCTGATTATTCGCCACATTCAGAATTTTGAGATAAAACTTGAAAACCCATCTCTTCAAGAAAGCCTACAGCCTGCAATGACCCGCTGCCACCTCACCATCACCAAAGTTGCTGCAACCCCATTAATCTACTGTCTCCTTCTCCATTGTCCTGTAGACTTATTTTTCACTTTTTTGGTAATGTGGCCAGGTATTGGTAAGTATGGCCTCTTTCTGTCTGTGATCTGACTTGCATTTTACTACTCTTTAAAGCTTTTTATCCCCGTAAGGGCTGAGCCACATTGTACATTAATGACAGAGCCTCATTTTTTAAATCTGACATGCATCACTTTATGTGGTAATAACTCTTTAATGCTTCAATGTATCCAAGAGATTCTGAGAATGATTTCTCGTGGCATTTTGGACTTCACGTTAGTGGTAAATATTGATTGATATGATCTCGGTTTATTTATGAAAATATTGAAAATTTGGCAAAAAAATGGAAAATTTAGCAATATCCAAACTTTGGATTTAATCAGATGGTAAAACCACCCAAAATAGCTAATAAATAACATTTCCCTTATGTCTACTTCATGTCAGCATCAAATTTTAACCAGAATTTTTTTTTCTTTTTGCCAGGAAGTTAGAAGTATTAAAAGTTTATCAACAATTTTCCATTTTTCCAACAAAATTTACAAAAATCAATTTTTTAAGCGACCACATCACATTAGAAGTGACTTTGGGCCTATGTTAGAGAAAGTACCCAAAAGTGACACCATTTTAAAAACTAGTCTAACCATTTTAAAAATACTCTGTGCTAGGAAGTGACGGTCCCAGAGGAAGAGGTGGAAGCAGAGTAGAATGCAGAAGGGATAACAATATCTTTACGTTCTGGACTGTCATAACACAGGCGGGTGCCATGGGAGGATGGATTACAGCCACGGTTGGACTGGCCTGGTGGGGTTTTGGGGAACTCCCCGATGGGCCCTTGGCAGTGTGAAGAATGAGAGGAGAAAAAAAAGTCTGCGGTTTTTAGGGGGAAGGTCCCTGTAAAAGCGCAGACAGAGAATATGCAGGGGTGCGCACACTCAGCCTTCATTACCTGATCCGTGGCGTCGCACGTCCCGATCGTATCTGTCAAGTGTGCGTCTGTCGTCACCGACATATAATGTCAGTGTCATGTGCCGCATTTTTGATGGGCGCACATCAGCTGCCGGCCTCTGCTAGGTCGGCGGCCATTTTACTATGTGCGCGCCGGACCTACAGAGGAGGAGGAGGACGCCGCCCGGGGCCGGGTGGAGTGCATGAAGGTAAGAGGAATCTTTTTTCTCTTTGTCTCTCTCTGTCTCTCTGTCTCTGTCTGTCTGTCTCTCCATGAAGCCAGGATAAGGGGCGAGGACGGATATAAGGGGGGTGACAGGATGGATATATGGGGGGCAGGAAAAAGGGACCAGGATAGATATAAGGGGGTGGTAGGATGGATATATGGGGGACAGGAAAAAAGGACCAGGATGGGTCTAAGGGAAGGGGGGGGGGCAGGATGGATATATGGGTGGGGCAGGAAAAAAGGACCAGGAGGGATATAAGAGGGGCGGCAGGATGGATATATGGGGGCAGGAAAAAAGGACCAGGATGGATATAAAGGGGTGGCAGGATGGATATATGGGGGCAGGAAAAAAGGACCAGTATGGCTATAAGGGGGAGGCAGGATGGCTATATGGGGCAGAAAAAAGGACCAGGATGGGTACATCTCAGGGGCCAGGATGGATACATATGAGACACAGGGAGTTAGGATGGATACATATGGAAAGGCTAGGATATATATATATATATATATATATATATATATATATATATATATATATATGGGGGGCAAGACAAAGGACCAGGATGCATATATATGGGGGGCCAGGATCGATATATATGGGGGGCCAGGATGGATTTATGGGGGGCCAGGATGCAGATATATGGGGGAGCCAGTATGGATATATGGTAGAGCCAGGATCCATATACATGAGGGGGGACAGGATCAATATATGGAGGGCCAGGGTGGATATATGGGGGGCAGGACAAGAGAACAGGATACATACATATGGGGGCCAGAATGGATATATATTGGGGGCCAGGAGGATATATGGGGGCAGGACAAGGATGGATATATATGGGTAAGCCAGGATGGATATATATTGTGGAACCAGGATGGATATATGTGGGAGGCCAGGATGGATATATGGTAGAGCCAAGATGCATATACTATATATGGGGGGCAGGATGGATTTATGGGGGGGCAGGACAAGGGACCAGGATGCATATATATGGGGGTCCAGGATGAATATATATTGGGGAGCCAGGATGGATATATATGGGGGCCAGGATGCATATATATATATATATATGGGGGAGCCAGGATTTATATATATATATATATATATATATATATACCGTATATATATATATACAGTGGGGCAAAAAAGTATTTAGTCAGTCAGCAATAGTGCAAGTTCCACCACTTAAAAAGATGAGAGGCGTCTGTAATTTACATCATAGGTAGACCTCAACTATGGGAGACAAACTGAGAAAAAAAAATCCAGAAAATCACATTGTCTGTTTTTTTAACAATTTATTTGCATATTATGGTGGAAAAAAAGTATTTGGTCAGAAACAAAATTTCATCTCAATACTTTGTAATATATCCTTTGTTGGCAATGACAGAGGTCAAACGTTTTCTGTAAGTCTTCACAAGGTTGCCACACACTGTTGTTGGTATGTTGGCCCATTCCTCCATGCAGATCTCCTCTAGAGCAGTGATGTTTTTGGCTTTTTGCTTGGCAACACGGACTTTCAAATCCCTCCAAAGGTTTTCTATAGGGTTGAGATCTGGAGACTGGCTAGGCCACTCCAGGACCTTGAAATGCTTCTTACGAAGCCACTCCTTCGTTGCCCTGGCGGTGTGCTTTGGATCATTGTCATGTTGAAAGACCCAGCCACGTTTCATCTTCAATGCCCTTGCTGTTGGAAGGAGGTTTGCACTCAAAATCTCACGATACATGGCCCCATTCATTCTTTCATGTACCCGGATCAGTCGTCCTGGCCCCTTTGCAGAGAAACAGCCCCAAAGCATGATGTTTCCACCACCATGCTTTACAGTAGGTATGGTGTTTGATGGATGCAACTCAGTATTCTTTTTCCTCCAAACACGACAAGTTGTGTTTCTACCAAACAGTTCCAGTTTGGTTTCATCAGACCATAGGACATTCTCCCAAAACTCCTCTGGATCATCCAAATGCTCTCTAGCAAACTTCAGACGGGCCCGGACATGTACTGGCTTAAGCAGTGGGACACGTCTGGCACTGCAGGATCTGAGTCCATGGTGGCGTAGTGTGTTACTTATGGTAGGCCTTGTTACATTGGTCCCAGCTCTCTGCAGTTCATTCACTAGGTCCCCCCGCGTGGTTCTGGGATTTTTGCTCACCGTTCTTGTGATCATTCTGACCCCACGGGGTGGGATTTTGCGTGGAGCCCCAGATCAAGGGAGATTATCAGTGGTCTTGTATGTCTTCCATTTTCTAATTATTGCTCCCACTGTTGATTTCTTCACTCCAAGCTGGTTGGCTATTGCAGATTCAGTCTTCCCAGCCTGGTGCAGGGCTACAATTTTGTTTCTGGTGTCCTTTGACAGCTCTTTGGTCTTCACCATAGTGGAGTTTGGAGTCAGACTGTTTGAGGGTGTGCACAGGTGTCTTTTTATACTGATAACAAGTTTAAACAGGTGCCATTACTACAGGTAATGAGTGGAGGAAAGAGGAGACTCTTAAAAAAGAAGTTACAGGTCTGTGAGAGCCAGAAATCTGGATTGTTTGTTTCTGACCAAATACTTATTTTCCACCATAATATGCAAATAAATTGTTAAAAAAACAAACAATGTGATTTTCTGGATTTTTTTTTCTCAGTTTGTCTCCCATAGTTGAGGTCTACCTATAATGTAAATTACAGACGCCTCTCATCTTTTTAAGTGGTGGAACTTGCACTATTGCTGACTGACTAAATACTTTTTTGCCCCACTGTATATATATATATATATATATATATATATATATATAGATAGATAGATAGATAGATAGATAGATAGATACTAGATGGTGACCCGATTCTAACGCATCGGGTATTCTAGAATATGTATGTAGGTTGTTTATGAAGTTTTCAGAATAATGCAATTTATACAAAGGATTTGGCCGCCCGACCGCGACCAATTAGCGAAGCGTGGTTCAAATTCCGCACCAATTCGCGGGCGGACTGCGACTGTCGCTGATTGTTCGTGGCCGGGCGTGACCAATCAGTGAAGCCAGGGCCTGCTCCAGGTTTTTGAGGGCCCTGGGCGAAAGAGTCTCAGTGGGCCCCCCTCTTTTAACACATACCACGATTCATAATGCACAGATACAGCAGAGAAATCTAGCACAGCCAAGTAACGTATAACACAGCCCACGTAGTATATAACACAGCCCATGTAGTATATAACACAGCCCATGTAGTATATAACACAGCTCATGTAGTAAATAGCCCAGCCACATAGTATATTGCCCAGCCACATAGTATATTACCCAGCCACGTAGTATATAGCACAGACACGTAGTATATAGCACAGACACGCAGTATATTGCCCAGCCACGTAATATATTGCCCAGCCACGTAGTATATTGCACAGCCACATAGTATATAGCACAGAGACGTAGTATATAACACTGCCCATGCAATATATAACACAGCCACATAGTATATTGCCCAGCCACGTAGTATATTGCCCAGCCACGTAGTATATTGCCCAGCCACGTAGTATATAGCACAGACACATAGTATATAAAACAGACACATAGTATATTGTCCAGCCACGTAATATATTGCACAGCCATGTAGTATATTGCACAGCCACATAGTATATAGCACAGAGTTGCAGTATATAACACTGCTTATGCAGTATATAACCCAGGCCACGTAGTATAGAGCACAGCGATGTAGTATATCACCCAGCCACATAATAAATACCACAGCCACGTAGTATATTGCACAGCCCACATAGTATATAGCACAGAGATGAAGTATATAACACAGCCCATGCAGTGTCTAACACAGCCCACGTAGTATATAGTAATGTGGGCACCATATCCCTGTTAAAAAAAGAATTAAAATAAAAAATAGTTATATACTAACCTTCCGTCGGCCCCCGGATCCAGCCCAGGCGTTTACCGATGCTCCTCGCGATGCTTCGGTCCCAAGAGTGCATTGCAGTCTCGCGACATGATGACGTAGCGGTCTCGCGAGACCGCTACGTCATCATCTCGCGAGACCGCAATGCATGGACCCAAGCGTCACGAGGAGCGGGAAAGGCCTGGGCTGTATCCGGGGGCTGACAGAAGGTGAGTATGTAATGATTTTTTATTTTTGTTTTTATTTTTAACATTAGATCTTTTTACTATTGATGCTGCATAGGCACACAGGGTTAATAGTAGCGTTAACGGAGTGCGTTACACCGCAGCATAACGCGGTCCGTTAACGCTCCCATTAACCCTGTGTGAGTGCTGACTGGAGGGGAGTATGGAGCGGGCACTGACGGCAGGGGAGTAGGGAGCCGCCATTTCGCGGCCGGACTGTGCCCGTCGCTGATTGGTCACGACCAATCAGCGACTTCGGATTTCCGTGACAGACAGACAGAAAGACAGACAGACAGAAAGACAGACAGACAGAAAGATGGAATTGACCCCTAGACAAATATATATATACTAGATTGTGGCCCGATTCTAACGCATCGGGTATTCTAGAATATGCATGTCCCCGTGGTATATGGACTATGATGATTGCAGAATTCGCGGCAGACTGTGCCCGTCGCTGATTGGTCGAGGCAACCTTTATGACATCATCGTCGCCATGGCAACCATTATGACATCTACGTCGATACTGTGCCCGTCGCTGAAGCAGAAACGTGGGATTTCTACGTCCTTTATGACATCATCGTCGCTGTGCCCGTTGCTGATTGGTCGAGGCCTGGCGGCCTCGACCAATCAGACGCGGGATGTCTATGTCCTTTATGACATCATCGTCGCTGTGCCGGTCGCTGATTGGTCGAGGCCTGGCGGCCTCGACCAATCAGAGACGCGGGATTTCCAGGACAGACAGACAGACAGACAGACAGACAGACAGACAGACGGAAAAACCTTTAGGCAATTATATATATACTAGATTGTGGCCCGATTCTAACGCATCGGGTATTCTAGAATATGCATGTCCCCGTAGTATATGGACAATGATGATTCCAGAATTCGCGGCAGACTGTGCCCGTCGCTGATTGGTCGAGGCAACCTTTATGACATCATCGTCGCCATGGCAACCATTATGACATCATAGTCGCTGTGCCGTCGCTGATTGGTCGAGGCAACCTTTATGACATCGTCGTCGCCATGGCAACCATTATGACATCATTGTCGCTGTGCCCGTTGCTGGTTGGTCGAGGCCTGGTGGCCTTGACCAATCAGACGCGAGATGTCTACGTCCTTTATGACATCATCGTCGCTGTGCCCGTCGCTGATTGTTCGGGGCCTGGCGGCCTCGACCAATCAGAGACGCGGGATTTCTACGTCGATACTGTGCTCGTCACTGATTGGTCGAGGCCACCAGGCCTCAACCAATCAGAGACGCGGGATTTCCAGGACAGACAGACAGACAGACGGAAAAACCCTTAGACAATTATATATATGGTTTTTCCGTCTGTCTTTCTGTCCTGGAAATCCCGCGTCTCTGATTGGTCGAGGCCTCCAGGCCTCGACCAATCAGCGACGGGCACAGTATCGACGTAGAAATCCCGCGTCTCTGATTGGTCGAGGCCGCCAGGCCTCGACCAATCAGCAACGGGCACAGCGACGATGATGTCCTAAAGGACATAGAAATCCCACGTTTCTGATTCAGCGACGGGCACAGTATCGACGTAGATGTCATAATGGTTGCCATGGCGACGATGATGTCATAAAGGTTGCCTCGACCAATCAGCGACGGGCACAGTCTGCCGCGAATTCTGAAATCATCATTGTCCATATACTACGGGGACATGTATATTCTAGAATTGTCTAAGGGTTTTTCCGTCTGTCTTTCTGTCTGTCTGTCTGTCCTGGAAATCCCGCGTCTCTGATTGGTCGAGGCCACCATGCCTCGACCAATCAGAGACCGGCACAGCATCGACGTAGAAATCCCGCGTCTGATTGGTCGAGGCCTGGCGGCCTCGACCAATCAGCAACGGGCACAGCGACGATGATGTCATAAAGGACGTAGACATCTCACGTTTCTGATTCAGCGATCCTGGCGGCCTCGACCAATCAGAGACGCGGGATGTCTACGTCCTTTATGACATCATCGTCGCTGTGCCCGTCGCTGATTGGTCGAGGCCTGGCGGCCTCGACCAATCAGAGATGCGGGATTTCTACGTCGATGCTGTGCCGGTCTCTGATTGGTCGAGGCCTGGCAGCCTCGACCAATCAGAGAGCAGGGATTTCCAGGACAGACAGACAGACATACGGAAAAACCCTTAGACAATTATATATATAGATATATATAGCAGCCAGGATGGTTATATATTGGGGAGCCAGGATGCATATATAAGTGGGACCAGGATGGATTTATGGGGGGAGCCAGGATGGATTTATGGGGGGGAGGCCAGGACAAAGGACCAGGATGGATATATTGGGGTCCAGGGGGCGAGTATGGATAGCTGGGGGCCAGGCTGCACATGGGGCATAGGGGGCCAGGCTGGGGCATATTATTAAATAAAGGGGGCCAGGATGAGGGACTTAATTACTGTTTGGGGGCCAGAATGAGGAACATGCTATATTAGTTTATGGTGACAAGTGGGGAGAATAATTTATTTAGGGTCCAATTAGGCACATTGTTACTACTGTAATATAATTTACCTTTTAGGAAACTGTTTTCCATGGAGGGAACAAAAGGGGGGTCCTGTTACTATATAGGAAGGCACTATGCCGCTTTTTTTCTTCATCTGACATAGTGTAGAGGTCAGGGAAAAAGTGGGGAAAGTGCTCTGGAAGCGATCAGCTATTGATGACTGTGTGTTATTTTTGGCAGAAATGAGTCCTGGCGGGAAGAAGTGATGGCGGTCTGTGCTAGCTGAAGAAGAAAAGCGAAGAAAGACTTCAATTAGAGATGTCAGCGGTGAGTCAGTGTATTACATGTACATGCACACTATACAATAGGTACTGTGTGCAGAGTTCATGTGTATAATGCAACTGGTGATCACTGTATTACCTGTACACTGACACTATATACAGAGCTCTTGTGTATAATGTCACCTGTGATTACTGTATTATCTGTACACAATACACTATATACAGAGCTCCTGTGTATAATGTCACTGGTGGTCACTGTATTACCTGCACACTATACACTTTATCGAAAGCTCCTGTGCATAAGATCACTGGTGATCCCTGTATTATCTGTACACTGACACTATATAAAGAGCTCATGTGTTTATGTCACTGGTGATCAATGTATTACCTGTACAATGACACGATATACAGAGCTCCTGTGTATAATGTCACTAGTGATCACTGTATTATCTGTACACTATACACTATATACAGAGCCCCTGTGTATGTCACTGGTGGTCACTGTATTACCTGTACATTGACACTATACACAGAGCTCCTGTGTATAATGTCACTGGTGATCACTGTATTACATGTACACTGACACTACATACAGAGCTCCTGTGTATAATGTCAACGGTGATCACTGTATTACCTGTACATGGACACTATATACAGAGCTCCTGTGTATAATGTCACTGGTGATCACTGTATTATTTGTTGACTTTACACTATACACTGAGCTCCTGTGTATAAGGTCACTGGTGGTCACTGTATTACCTGTACACTGACACTACATGCAGAGCTCCTGTGTATAATGTCGCTGGTGATCACTGTATTACCTGTACACGGCCACTATATACAGAGCTCCTGTGTATAATGTCACTGATGATCACTGTGTTACCTATGCACTGATACTATATACAGAGCTAATGTGTATAATGTCACCAGTGATCACTGTATTACCTGTACACAGACACTATACACTGTATACTACATACAGAGCTCCTGTGTATAATGTCACTGGTGGTAATAAGAGTGCTGTTAGTATTGTGGTTTGTATTCATGATCAGTATTGTAGTATTCAGTCATTATGTGATGGTAATATGTAGTCTGGTCATGGTGTGGTGGTATTTATCCCCTATATCTGGTATTATTCGGTCACTATGTGGTGGTAATTTGTGGTCTGGTCACGGTATGGTGATATTTATCCCCTGTATGTGGTATTATTTGGTCACTATGTGGTGGAATATGGAGTCTAGTTATGGTGTGGCGGTATTTCTCCTTGTATGAGTAATTATTTGGTGCCTATATGCTGATAATATGTGGTATTATCCGGTCACTCTGTGGTCTGGTCATGGTGTGGTGGTATTTCTTCTTCCCTGTATGGGGTATTATTGATCTTTGTATAGTGGATTGAGTTGTGTATGGCAGTCATCTGTTCTCTCTGATATTAGTTAGGAGAAGATGCTTTATTTTCATTACAGATTAGATACTTGGAACACAGTGTCAGAGATGCACTTACAGAGGTTCTCCTGTGAAAAAAGTAATCACCTCTCTACAGGATTAGTGATAACTAGTGTTGAGCATTCCGATACTGCAAATATCCGATATCCGATACCGAGTTCCGATACTTTTGCGATATCGGACACCGGAATCGAAAGTTCCCATAGTGCAATGATGATGGAAGATCATCGTGGGACACTCGTTATTAATTGGACTACGGCGGACAGGTAGTATACGGTTTATTATTTCACGTTTTTTGCAGGCGCTGAAGTATGGTAAGTATGGTTAAATGAAGAATATTAAAATCTTTTTTCCTCATGTGTGTGTGTTTTATTAACCCTTTATTACTATTGGATTAATAATGGATAGGCGTCTTATTGACGCCTCTCCGTTATTAACCTGGCTTAATGTCACCTTACAATAGCAAGGTGACATTAACCCCTTATTACCCCATATCCCACAGCTACACGGGAGTGGGAAGAGAGGGGCTAAGTGCCGGAATTGGCGCATCCCTACATTTCTGGGGTGGCTGCGGTCTGGTATTTGTAGCCGAGGGGGGGGGCAATATCCATCTGAAAGCCAGGCCCGAAGGGATAAGTCTCACTATACATCCCCCAAAACAATACACACTGCATATATATATATATATACAGTATATATATATATCGTATATACTCGAGTATAAGTCGAGATTTTCAGCCCACTTTTTGGGGCTGAAAGTCCCCCTCTCGGCTTATACTCGAGTCATACCCAGGGTTCGGCAGGGGAGGGGGAGCGGGGGCTGTGAAATTATACTCACCTACTCCTGGCACGGTCCCTGCAGGTCCCTGGCTTCCCCGACGCCGGCAGCAGCAGATTCTTCCTGTACTGAGCGGTCACATGGTACCGCTCATTACAGTAATGAATATGTGGCTCCACCTCCCATAGAGGTGGAGCCGCATATTCATTACTGTAATGAGCGGTAACGGTGACCGCTCAGTACAGGATGAAGCTGCGGCGTCGGGGAAGCAGGGACTGCACAGCGCCAGGATCAGGTGAGTATACGGGGAGGGGAGCGCAGCGCTGCGCGATAGTCACCTGCTTCTCGTTCCAGGCGTCGCTCTGTATTCTGCAGTGACGCTCAGGTCAGAGGGCGCGTTGACCTGGTTAGTGCGCGCCCTCTGCCGAACGTCAGTGCTGAACATGGAGCTGCACCGGAAAAAGGAGCAGGTAACTATTGAAAGTGCCAGGGGCCTGAGCGACGGAGAGGTGAATATGTGATTTATTTTTTTTTATCGCAGCATCTATGGGGCCATAACATTTGTGTAGCACTATATGGGGCCATAAGTACATTTGTGCAGCACTATATGGGCCCATAACGTTTGTGCAGCACTATATGGGGCAAGTGTCTGTATGGAGCATCTTATAGGGCCATAATCAAGGTTTGTGCAGCACTATATGGGGCAAATATCTTTATGGAGCATCCTATGGGGCCATAATCAGCATTTGTGCAGCATTATATTGGGCAAATGTGTCTATGGAGCATCTTATGGGGCCATTATTAACCTTTATGCAGGATTATATGGGGCATATTTTAATATGGAGCATCTTATGGGGCCCATCATAAACTGTATGGAGCATTATATGGGGCTCCTGATTCAATATAGATATTCAAAACCACTTAACCTACTGATGTCTCAATTAATTTTACTTTTCTTGGTATCTATTTTTACGTTTGACATTTACCGGTAGCTGCTACATTTCCCAGCCTAGGCTTATACTTGAATATATACAGTATATATATATATATATATATATATATATATATATATATATATATATCCATACATAAATACACAGGAGAAAATAAGTATGTGATACACTGCCGATTTTGCATGTTTTCCCACCTGCAAAGAATGGAGAGAACAGTAATTTTATTGTAGATAAACTTCAACTGTGAGAGACAGAATCTTAAAAAAAAATGCAGGTGGTTGGTTGTGTGAACTTACCCTGTGAAGGCCTTACATCCGCGCAGGCCACATGTAGTCACTGTTGTGGGCTTGCCAGGACCGGATGTTTCACGGTTCACTGAAGGAGACCACTATTCCAAAATAAACTCTTTACGGAACAATAACTTCGCAAGGCTTATGTCACGACTGTTGTCGGGTGTCCCAAGACCAGGGGCTCCTTCCCTGTCCCTAATGCTAGGTGTACGTTAGCTCGCCCTGTTACCCAGAATACTTCTGATAGTGAAGATGCCAGGGCCACGTAGCTTGCCTTAGCTTTTGAATCCGCCCTCAGTCGGTACCCTTCCACCACCCAGGGAAGAGGGGAGTAGTGGTGTACCGTAATTCACCAACTAGACTAACAAGGTAATGCAAACAGGGATAAAGGAAAATACCAATCATATAAATATACACACTTAAACAACAGAGGTAAGCACTTTAGAAGTGAAGGATAGCGTTAACACAAAGTAGGAGAAGAAAGGGAATTATCACACATTCAAAACTTCAAAATCACACAGATAAATCCACCAACCGCCTTCTCCTATAAATCAATAACAACCTCCAGTCATGCTGCATAAGCTAACTCTGAGAATGAGTGCTAGCCAGAACCCATTTTATATAGGAAATGGGAGTGGCTAACAGTGCACAGCTGAGAACCTTAAAGGGAACCTGTCACCCCCCAGGGCGTTTTTAAGTAAAAGAGACACATTCAGCAGCACTAAGACTTCACAAATCTCGCTAGAGTTTGGCACTATCTTCAATGGAGCACGGTAACCCACTCCACTGCACATGTGCCATATTCCCAGCCCCGTGGTGTGAATACATCATACTACACTGCGGGGCAGGATCTGAGGCCTTGGCTACACGAACGCGCCGCTGATGTCACGACAGAGAGGAGGCGGTGCCCAGTGGGATGATGGACGGCTGCGAGGCGCTGGAGTCAGGGAGAAATCATACTTCCTTGACTCAACAGAAGTATGGCGCCAAACTTATAAAAGTGATTATTTCAGCATTCCTAGGGATGCTAAACATAAGAGCCACCGTCACAGAATTCAGCCTTATTGCTGCTGAAGGTGGCTCTTTTGCTTAAAAACGCCCTGGGGGGTGACATGTTGCCTTTAAGCAAGAAAGCTTCCAGGAGCTCAAAACTGAGCATATTAACCCCTGCACTGCTAAAAGAAATTTACACCATTTAATATGAAGATGAAGTGCTTCCAATCAGTGCAAGAGTAGGAGAAATCAAATGCTGCGATCTTTTAGCTCCTCTCTGTCGTGGCAAACCCATGACAGCTTATATACAAGGGATAGTGGGTAGAAAGTCTTATGGACATTCCCTTTACAGTATGAAGCATTATTCCACATAGCATCCTTCCTCTGCAGTCTACTCCAGGGCTTTCAAGGCACACTTTTTCTCCCTACTTGTCCACATCTGTTGTGAGTTCTGTTTTTGGGCTCCCTCTGGTGGTTACTGATGGTACTGGGTGACTTGTCTTTCCTGGGTTTCTGGGTTCCACCTGTTCCATCAGCATATGGGAGTTTCCTATTTAACCTGGCTTTGCTGGCATTTCCTCGCCGGTTATCAATGTATCCAGTGTGTCTTGTTACCTCTGCTCCCTGCTCCTAGAACCTTCTGGTCAAGCTAAGTTTGGATTTTCCTGTTTTGGTGTTTTGCTTTATTTGGTTTTTAGTCCAGCCTGCAGATATGTGATTCTTGCTGCTGGTTGCTCTAGTGGGCTGAAATTGCTCCTCATGTACCATGAGTTGGCACATGAGTTCAAGTAATTTCAGGATGGTTTTTTGAAGGGTTTTTCGCTGACCGCGCAGTTCACTTTTGTATCCTCTGCTATCTAGCTTTAGCGGGCCTCATTTTGCTGAAACTGTTTTCATACTGCGTATGTGCTTTCCTCTCATTTCACCGTCATTATATGTGGGGGGCTGCTATTTCTGTGGGGGATTTCTCTGGAGGCAAGAGAGGTCTGTGTTTCTTCTAATAGGGGAAGTTAGATCTTCGGCTGGAGCGAGACGTCTAGGATCATCGTAGGCACGTTCCCCGGCTACTTTTATTTGTGTGTTAGGTTCAGGGTCGCGCTCAGCTCAGGTTCCATCGCCCTAGAGCTTGTTTGTATCTGTGCTTGTCCTTTAGTGATCCCCTGCCATTGGGATCATGACAGTATAACCGGCCCACAAAGTGTTAATTGTATTGGCTGAAGTAGGAGGATAAGTAGTCTGAGGAAGTTTTTTTTTTTTTTTTTTTTTTTTCCTTCTCTTTCCCTCAGAGTTTGCTGCCTAGCCTTATTGCAGCGTGGCTACTTCCTCCTCCTCTTAATCTTTGAATGGCTCTGATCCCAGCTGTTTATCATGGACGTCCAGAGTTTGGCTTCCAGCCTGAATAATCTTGCCACTAAGGTTCAAAATATACAGGATTTTGTTGTACATGCTCCTATGTCTGAACCTAGAATTCCTGTCCCAGAGTTTTTTTCTGGAGATAGATCTCGTTTTCTGAATTTTAGGAACAATTGCAAGTTGTTTCTTTCTTTGAAATCTCGCTCCTCTGGAGACCCTGCTCAGCAAGTCAAGATAATTATATCTTTTCTGCGGGGTGACCCTCAGGATTGGGCATTTGCATTGGCACCAGGGGACCCTGCGTTGCTTAATGCGGATGCGTTTTTTCTGGCATTAGGTTTGCTCTATGAGGAACCTAACCAAGAGATTCAGGCTGAAAAAGCTTTGTTGGCCCTCTCTCAGGGGCAAGATGAAGCAGAAATTTATTGTCAAAAATTTCGGAAGTGGTCGGTACTTACTCAGTGGAATGAGTGCGCTCTGGCTGCAAAGTTTAGAGATGGCCTTTCTGAGGCCATTAAAGATGTTATGGTGGGGTTCCCTGCGCCTGCTGGTCTGAATGAGTCTATGACTATGGCTGTTCAGATTGATTGGCGTTTACGGGAGCGCAAACCTGTGCATCATTTGGCGGTGTCGTCTGAACCGTCACCTGAGATAATGCAATGTGATAGAATTCAGTCCAGAAGTGAACGGCAAAAGTATAGGCGGAAAAAAGGGTTGTGCTTTTATTGTGGTGATTCAGCTCATGTTATATCAGCATGCTCTAAACGCACAAAAAAGGTTGATAAGTCTGTTGCCATTAGTACTTTACAGTCTAAGTTCATTCTGTCTGTGACTCTGATTTGTTCATTATCATCCATTTCCGTCGATGCCTATGTGGATTCAGGCGCTGCCCTGAGTCTTATGGATTGGTCATTTGCCAATCGCTGTGGGTTTAGTCTGGAGCCTCTGGAAGTCCCTATTCCTTTGAAGGGAATTGACTCTACACCTTTGGCTATGAATAAACCTCAGTACTGGACACAAGTGACCATGCGTATGACTCCCGTTCACCAGGAGGTGATTCGCTTCCTGGTACTGTATAATTTGCATGATGTTCTAGTACTTGGTCTGCCATGGTTACAAACTCATAATCCAGTCCTT
This sequence comes from Ranitomeya imitator, assembly GCF_032444005.1. Classification (NCBI taxonomy): domain Eukaryota; kingdom Metazoa; phylum Chordata; class Amphibia; order Anura; family Dendrobatidae; genus Ranitomeya; species Ranitomeya imitator. Next base: position 73,379,226 of record NC_091286.1, on the reverse strand, counting down.
GACTGGAAATCAATGTCTGTGTTAAGCTGGGGTTGTCAGGGGGTTCATGATGATGCACCTCCGATTTCTATCGCTTCATCTACTCCTTCTGAGATTCTTGTGTTTTTGTCTGACTATCGGGATGTTTTTGAGGAGCCTAAGCTCAGTTCGCTTCCTCCTTACAGGGATTGCGATTGTGCTATAAATTTAATTCCAGGCAGTAAATTTCCTAAAGGTCGTTTGTTCAATCTGTCAGTGCCAGAGCATACTGCTATGCGGGATTATGTTAAGGAGTCCTTGGAAAAGGGACATATCCGTCCATCTTTGTCCCCTTTGGGAGCAGGTTTTTTTTCGTGGCCAAAAAAGATGGTTCCTTGAGGCTTTGTGTAGATTATCGTCTTTTGAATAAGATTACCGTAAAATATCAGTATCCTTTGCCATTGTTGACTGATTTGTTTGCTCGCATTAAGGGGGCTAAATGGTTCACTAAGATTGATCTTCGGGGTGCGTATAATCTTATACGAATAAAGCAAGGTGATGAGTGGAAAACCGCATTTAATACGCCTGAGGGCCATTTTGAGTATTTGGTAATGCCTTTTGGACTTTCTAATGCTCCTTCAGTCTTCCAGTCCTTTATGCACGATATTTTCCGTGAATATCTGGATAAATTTATTATCGTGTATTTGGATGATATTTTGTTTTTTTCTGATGACTGGGAGTCTCATGTTCAGCAGGTCAGGAAGGTGTTTCAGGTCCTGCGGGCCAATTCCTTGTTTGTAAAAGGCTCAAAGTGTCTCTTTGGAGTCCAGAAGATTTCTTTCTTGGGGTATATTTTTTCCCCTTCTACTATTGAGATGGATCCCGTCAAGGTTCAGGCTATTTGTGACTGGACGCAGCCTACATCTCTTAAGAGTCTACAGAAGTTCTTGGGCTTTGCTAATTTCTATCGTCGTTTTATAACTAATTTTTCTAGTGTTGTTAAGCCTTTGACGGATTTGACTAAGAAGGGTGCTGATGTTGCTAATTGGTCTCCTGCGGCTGTGGAGGCCTTTCAGGAACTTAAGCGCCGGTTTTCTTCTGCTCCTGTGTTGCGTCAGCCAGATGTTTCGCTCCCTTTTCAGGTTGAGGTTGATGCTTCCGAGATTGGAGCTGGGGCGGTTTTGTCACAGAGAAGCTCCGGTGGCTCAGTGATGAAGCCATGCGCGTTTTTTTCTAGAAAGTTTTTGCCGGCTGAGCGGAATTATGATGTTGGTAATCGGGAACTTTTGGCCATGAAGTGGGCATTTGAGGAGTGGCGTCATTGGCTAGAGGGTGCTAGACATCGTGTGGTGGTCTTGACTGATCACAAAAATTTGATTTACCTTGAGTCTGCCAGGCGTCTGAATCCTAGACAGGCTCGTTGGTCACTGTTTTTCTCTCGTTTCAATTTTGTGGTTTCATACCTGCCAGGTTCAAAGAATGTGAAGGCGGATGCTCTTTCTAGGAGTTTTGTGCCTGACTCCCTTGGAAATTCTGAGCCCTCTGGTATCCTTAGGGATGGGGTGATTTTGTCTGCTGTCTCCCCAGACTTGCGACGTGCTTTGCAGGAGTTTCAGGCGGGTAAACCTGATCGTTGTCCGCCTGAGAGACTGTTTGTTCCGGATAATTGGACCAGTAGAGTCATCTCCGAAGTCCATTCTTCTGCGTTGGCAGGTCATCCTGGAATATTTGGTACTAGAGACTTGGTGGCCAGGTCTTTTTGGTGGCCTTCCTTGTCGAGGGATGTGCGTTCTTTTGTGCAGTCTTGTGAGGTTTGTGCTCGGGCTAAGCCTTGCTGTTCTCGGGCCAGTGGATTGTTGTCACCTTTGCCTATCCCGAAGAGGCCTTGGACGCACATTTCCATGGACTTTATTTCGGATCTCCCTGTCTCTCAAAAAATGTCCGTCATCTGGGTTGTGTGTGATCGCTTTTCTAAAATGGTTCATCTGGTACCCTTGCCTAAGTTGCCTTCCTCCTCTGAGTTGGTCCCTCTGTTTTTTCAGAATGTGGTTAGTTTGCATGGGATTCCTGAGAACATCGTTTCTGACAGGGGATCCCAGTTTGTGTCTAGATTTTGGCGGACGTTCTGTGCTAAGATGGGCATTGATTTGTCCTTTTCGTCTGCATTCCATCCTCAGACGAATGGCCAGACTGAACGAACTAATCAGACCTTGGAAACTTATTTAAGGTGTTTTGTTTCTGCTGATCAGGATGACTGGGTTACCTTTTTGCCGTTGGCCGAGTTTGCCCTTAATAATCGGGCTAGTTCTGCTACCTTGGTTTCTCCTTTCTTTTGTAATTCGGGGTTTCATCCTCGTTTTTTCTCTGGTCAGGTGGAACCTTCTGATTGTCCTGGAGTGGACATGGTGGTGGATAGGTTGCATCGGATTTGGAGTCATGTGGTGGACAATTTGAAGTTGTCCCAGGAGAAGGCTCAGCAGTTTGCTAATCGCCGTCGCCGCGTGGGTCCTCGACTTCTTGTTGGTGACTTGGTGTGGTTGTCTTCTCGTTTTGTTCCTATGAAGGTCTCTTCTCCTAAGTTCAAGCCTCGGTTCATCGGTCCCTATAGGATCTTGGAAATTCTTAACCCTGTGTCGTTTCGTTTGGATCTCCCGGCATCGTTTGCTATTCATAATGTGTTTCATCGGTCGTTGTTGCGGAAGTATGAGGTACCTGTTGTTCCTTCGCTTGAGCCTCCTGCTCCAGTGCTGGTGGAGGGAGAATTGGAGTATGTTGTGGAGAAGATCTTGGATTCTCGTGTTTCCAGACGGAAACTCCAGTATTTGGTCAAGTGGAAGGGTTATGGTCAGGAGGATAATTCTTGGGTGGTTGCCTCGGATGTTCATGCTGATGATTTGGTTCGCGCTTTTCATAGGGCTCATCCTGGTCGCCCTGGTGGTTCTCGTGAGGGTTCGGTGACCCCTCCTCAAGGGGGGGGGTACTGTTGTGAGTTCTGTTTTTGGGCTCCCTCTGGTGGTTACTGATGGTACTGGGTGACTTGTCTTTCCTGGGTTTCTGGGTTCCACCTGTTCCATCAGCATATGGGAGTTTCCTATTTAACCTGGCTTTGCTGGCATTTCCTCGCCGGTTATCAATGTATCCAGTGTGTCTTGTTACCTCTGCTCCCTGCTCCTAGAACCTTCTGGTCAAGCTAAGTTTGGATTTTCCTGTTTTGGTGTTTTGCTTTATTTGGTTTTTAGTCCAGCCTGCAGATATGTGATTCTTGCTGCTGGTTGCTCTAGTGGGCTGAAATTGCTCCTCATGTACCATGAGTTGTATGGAGCATTATATGGGGCTCCTGATTCAATATAGATATTCAAAACCACTTAACCTACTGATGTCTCAATTAATTTTACTTTTCTTGGTATCTATTTTTACGTTTGACATTTACCGGTAGCTGCTACATTTCCCAGCCTAGGCTTATACTTGAATATATACAGTATATATATATATATATATATATATATATATATATATCCATACATAAATACACAGGAGAAAATAAGTATGTGATACACTGCCGATTTTGCATGTTTTCCCACCTGCAAAGAATGGAGAGAACAGTAATTTTATTGTAGATAAACTTCAACTGTGAGAGACAGAATCTTAAAAAAAAATGCAGGTGGTTGGTTGTGTGAACTTACCCTGTGAAGGCCTTACATCCGCGCAGGCCACATGTAGTCACTGTTGTGGGCTTGCCAGGACCGGATGTTTCACGGTTCACTGAAGGAGACCACTATTCCAAAATAAACTCTTTACGGAACAATAACTTCGCAAGGCTTATGTCACGACTGTTGTCGGGTGTCCCAAGACCAGGGGCTCCTTCCCTGTCCCTAATGCTAGGTGTACGTTAGCTCGCCCTGTTACCCAGAATACTTCTGATAGTGAAGATGCCAGGGCCACGTAGCTTGCCTTAGCTTTTGAATCCGCCCTCAGTCGGTACCCTTCCACCACCCAGGGAAGAGGGGAGTAGTGGTGTACCGTAATTCACCAACTAGACTAACAAGGTAATGCAAACAGGGATAAAGGAAAATACCAATCATATAAATATACACACTTAAACAACAGAGGTAAGCACTTTAGAAGTGAAGGATAGCGTTAACACAAAGTAGGAGAAGAAAGGGAATTATCACACATTCAAAACTTCAAAATCACACAGATAAATCCACCAACCGCCTTCTCCTATAAATCAATAACAACCTCCAGTCATGCTGCATAAGCTAACTCTGAGAATGAGTGCTAGCCAGAACCCATTTTATATAGGAAATGGGAGTGGCTAACAGTGCACAGCTGAGAACCTTAAAGGGAACCTGTCACCCCCCAGGGCGTTTTTAAGTAAAAGAGACACATTCAGCAGCACTAAGACTTCACAAATCTCGCTAGAGTTTGGCACTATCTTCAATGGAGCACGGTAACCCACTCCACTGCACATGTGCCATATTCCCAGCCCCGTGGTGTGAATACATCATACTACACTGCGGGGCAGGATCTGAGGCCTTGGCTACACGAACGCGCCGCTGATGTCACGACAGAGAGGAGGCGGTGCCCAGTGGGATGATGGACGGCTGCGAGGCGCTGGAGTCAGGGAGAAATCATACTTCCTTGACTCAACAGAAGTATGGCGCCAAACTTATAAAAGTGATTATTTCAGCATTCCTAGGGATGCTAAACATAAGAGCCACCGTCACAGAATTCAGCCTTATTGCTGCTGAAGGTGGCTCTTTTGCTTAAAAACGCCCTGGGGGGTGACATGTTGCCTTTAAGCAAGAAAGCTTCCAGGAGCTCAAAACTGAGCATATTAACCCCTGCACTGCTAAAAGAAATTTACACCATTTAATATGAAGATGAAGTGCTTCCAATCAGTGCAAGAGTAGGAGAAATCAAATGCTGCGATCTTTTAGCTCCTCTCTGTCGTGGCAAACCCATGACAGCTTATATACAAGGGATAGTGGGTAGAAAGTCTTATGGACATTCCCTTTACAGTATGAAGCATTATTCCACATAGCATCCTTCCTCTGCAGTCTACTCCAGGGCTTTCAAGGCACACTTTTTCTCCCTACTTGTCCACATCTGTTGTGAGTTCTGTTTTTGGGCTCCCTCTGGTGGTTACTGATGGTACTGGGTGACTTGTCTTTCCTGGGTTTCTGGGTTCCACCTGTTCCATCAGCATATGGGAGTTTCCTATTTAACCTGGCTTTGCTGGCATTTCCTCGCCGGTTATCAATGTATCCAGTGTGTCTTGTTACCTCTGCTCCCTGCTCCTAGAACCTTCTGGTCAAGCTAAGTTTGGATTTTCCTGTTTTGGTGTTTTGCTTTATTTGGTTTTTAGTCCAGCCTGCAGATATGTGATTCTTGCTGCTGGTTGCTCTAGTGGGCTGAAATTGCTCCTCATGTACCATGAGTTGGCACATGAGTTCAAGTAATTTCAGGATGGTTTTTTGAAGGGTTTTTCGCTGACCGCGCAGTTCACTTTTGTATCCTCTGCTATCTAGCTTTAGCGGGCCTCATTTTGCTGAAACTGTTTTCATACTGCGTATGTGCTTTCCTCTCATTTCACCGTCATTATATGTGGGGGGCTGCTATTTCTGTGGGGGATTTCTCTGGAGGCAAGAGAGGTCTGTGTTTCTTCTAATAGGGGAAGTTAGATCTTCGGCTGGAGCGAGACGTCTAGGATCATCGTAGGCACGTTCCCCGGCTACTTTTATTTGTGTGTTAGGTTCAGGGTCGCGCTCAGCTCAGGTTCCATCGCCCTAGAGCTTGTTTGTATCTGTGCTTGTCCTTTAGTGATCCCCTGCCATTGGGATCATGACACACATCCCAGCTTTAACGCTACAGACTCGAATCAAAAGTTTCCTTTACTTGCTCAACTGTTCCACGTTCTTTATCTTCCACTACTGCTTTTCAGGATCTACCACTGTGGACACTTTCCTAGTCCCTGTGTCTCAGTCCTGCTAAGGCCCATTACCTTCCACATTATAAGCCTCAGGTCTCGTGGCTAGGCTTCCTCTCCTAGGACCCATCTCCGGAAAGTCACTCTGTTTTGTTGGTCACTTTTGCTTATGATCACGCTATCCCTCGCATTTGGTCTCCTGTTACTCAGGATCACCATTTTGCAGCACCTATCACTTCACGCTCCAAACCCTATCTCCCTAGCCAACAGGAAGCAGTCGCTTTCCCTAACACTAACCTATACCATCAATGGCTAGTACCAAACATTAACTCCCAACTTACCTTATCGTCAACTATCTTCATCACTTATACTATCTATGCATTACATTACTATCAATACTTATAAACACTCTATACATTATAACACTATTCACATGACACAGTATTTACAGAAAGCACAAGACATTATTTACATTACAATACAATACATAGCACAATTGTAGACTTCAGGGGCAGGACAGTCCACCACCCTTACAAGACAACATTCTGACTTTTGGATGAGAGCTAATTTGTATACCTTTAATACAGAGGCAGAAGTGCTTATGAAAAAAACAAAATGCATGATTCTTTATGAGTTGTGTAGAAGCTGTATCTCTGTAAGGCAGTGCAGTGGAAAGGTGCCATATGGAGAGACTCAGAGTGCTGATAGCTTTATATTATGCAGTTGCAGGGAGTCCATGTACAGACTCCGAATACACGCCTCTGCCAACTGCATGATGCTGTAATCTCTCACTAATCACTACAAAATGTCACATAAATTGTCATTGATGCAAATAATGCCAAGTACAAATTTAAACATAGAAACACAGAAAAAATTAAATAAAAATTTTTATATTAAATTATATACACAAACAACATCTATGGGAGCCCTGTTAACTTCCTAACTGCTGGCATCCCCACGGTCTCTTCTGATTTGCAGGTGCGGTGCAGCAGCACATCAGAAGAGGAGCCAGGGATTGCGGCATTTAGGAGGGCACATGTCCAGCAGCCAAGTAATGCTGACGAGGTGCTGGGCTAGGGTCTTATGCTAGTATCTTATAATAGATCAATGTTTCAATCAACAATACAAATGTATAATTTCTGAAGATAACAGACAACACAATATAGCTTGAAGCAGGAAACTGTACCCTGACAGCTGATACATGCTGCCTAATCCACGGGCAGCATGTATCAGGCACCGGCTGTATGATCTGAGCCAGGTATGTTAGACACTAAAACACTGTTGTGCATTAAAGAAAAACATACTTTAAAAGCCTCTGGGTACTGAGCAGCGCTGTAAAGTAGTCGGACAGGTGGTCCCTGGCAGCATTAGAGATTAACCTGTACGACTAGTCTTCAGGGTGGCTTGGTCCCTGGTGGCTTCTCCCAGCTCGTTGCCCTAGCCTAGATTGTTAAGTCTATGCCTACATTTCATGTAAAGTTGAGAAAAGTTTATAGGGCCAAAAAAAAGTGCACTAGGGTGTTATACTGACAGCAGCTTTATAGGTAAAGCGATGCTGCTCACCTGAGGCAGTTGTGTGGGACATAACACTCACAGAGTTTTAGAGTCGAATTTTCCAACTGCTGCAGCTCCACTGGTTGGCAGATCCAATGTAATGTTCAAGTAATAGGAGGTGTGGTTATACTGTGCTGCTGGTTGTGTCTAAAAAATTGCAATAAACAGCAATAATAGTGTGGTTTATTCTTGATGCGTTTCGAAATCCTCTGACTTCTTCATCAGGAGCACTACGATTATCTCCTGATGAAGCAGAGTTCTTCGAAACGTATCAAGAATAAACCGCACTCGTACCCTCATTGCCGCTGATTGGATTTTTTGTGATATGTTTCATGTATAGGTAAAGAGCTGTGAATTTAGGGCAGCAGTCGGGGAAAAGCTGCTGGGGACCAGCCTGGATGACTAGTCTACTCTACAACACTGCTCAGTCTCCGGAGGCTGCAGCGTTTCAGAGTCAAGCATATCTGCCTGAGATCATACAGCCACTGGCTGATACGCTTTGGGCAGCAAGTGTCAGCTGTCAGGTTCACTCTAGCACTGCACAAGCCATTAAACATGGCAAGTTAGGAATCAAGCTACAGCTTTCTGTATCAAGATATCTTGCTGCATTGTGATGGGCATCTGTAGTTCACAACTTAGGAGGTCCCTATATGACCTCAGAAGGCATTTTTCCTTTGAACATCATAAGTCGGAATGTTATTTCAGTCCGATGTATTAAGTTCCATTTACCCCCCCATAAATTATAAGAAACCAGAGGAAAAGAAACATGCAGAGAAGCAGGGATCACAAAAATATAACAAAATTTATTTTTAACATGTCACAAGCCACATATATAAGATTAAAAACACTTAAAAAGGAATTCACAAACAGAAATAATACACGTAAACCCAAGAAAAACCACACAGGATAATCTGCCCTCGCCTCCCTTTCCCACCGAGCGAAACCTTTCCTACTAATAATAAAGCGACAAATATCACCTAGTAATAGCTAACTCAAGTGCATCCTAAGCCTCTATATATATATCGATGCCGACACAAACAAAATTCTAATCCAGGCAAAGTAGAGACAGAGCTATTACAGAGCTATCAATATAGGTGCTACATATGTAGACCCCTAAACACAAAAGTGCAGTGTACCTATAATGGACAAGTTCATATCGCATACTCAGGGTTGAAGCATGCGATATGAACTTGTCCATTATAGGTACACTGCACTTTTGTGTTTAGGGGTCTACATATGTAGCACCTATATTGATAGCTCTGTAATAGCTCTGTCTCTACTTTGCCTGGATTAGAATTTTGTTTGTGTCGGCATCGATATATATATAGAGGCTTAGGATGCACTTGAGTTAGCTATTACTAGGTGATATTTGTCGCTTTATTATTAGTAGGAAAGGTTTCGCTCGGTGGGAAAGGGAGGCGAGGGCAGATTATCCTGTGTGGTTTTTCTTGGGTTTACGTGTATTATTTCTGTTTGTGAATTCCTTTTTAAGTGTTTTTAATCTTATATATGTGGCTTGTGACATGTTAAAAATAAATTTTGTTATATTTTTGTGATCCCTGCTTCTCTGCATGTTTCTTTTCCTCTGGTTTCTTATGTCTTGTGTTTGACATGCAGCAGGTTGAGCACTGTTATTATAAAATTGGATTGTGCCCTCCTTCTTGGTAGTTTACCCCCCCATAAATTAGCACGTATAACTCGCTCATGATGCCGCGGAACATTCGGTGAATCACTTGACATAATTATAGTGTGCTGCCAGTTTAATGCGACCAGTTCTAGTGAAGGCTAGCACTTATCTTTCTATATAAAGCCCATATTATCTCACGGCAGGACAAAAAAAAAAAACGACCATTTCCAGTATCGACCCACTGCTCATGTGTAATGTGTTGGTTGTGGATTGCAGGAGTAAAAGAGTTAATGTGTCGTTCACTGCAACAGGTTCTAGCCTTTTATTCTGTGCAAAGCCCCCACCCCAGTCTCTCCCACAAGGAGGCTGGACACCTAACAATGAGTCCCCAGAGCAGCCTTACAACACAGCTGTAGGTTGACACAGGAGTCATGTTATTTACGCCCCCTTAAATTAAACCATATAAAACAGAGGAAGAGGAGGCAGCAGCCATTCATAATGAACTTGGACAATGAAAAGCAAAGAGCAGGAGGCTTCGCAACCCACCATGGACTGAAAGATTGATAAGTAGCAGAGCTGAGCGCTGAAGCAGAGCCAAGGACATCACATTCCCATAAGAGAAGACGTAGTGGAGGGACAGGACTCAGGTGAGGATATAACCTTGTGGGGTGGATATCCTCCATCAGTGACTGTCTCAAAGGGACTCAAGGAATCACACAAGCACCAGGGCTCCTGAACCTTCGGTGCCCTGTGCGTTGTGCCCATTGATTTACATAGGACTGCAGGACATGGTTGCTGCTGATAAATCCATCAGAGGACGCATTTATCAGAGGATTACAGGAATCTAATTGCTTTGTAAAAGAATGGACATAATCGCCAGATACAACAGAGCTGAATTTGTCATTTGACCTTTTGATTGATAATTTCTCTGAATTTGGATAATGCTATTTTGTTTTTTATCCATCATCCTATAAAATCCCCCATAATAGAATGTGACAGTGCGTATAGATATGTTATGTGTCGGTGAACTTGCTGCATCCGTGATCTTTATTATTGGGATCTAGAATTTGACTTTTAACAGAAATTGTATTGCAAATACCCTATATCCGGATTGGGCAGAAATCTATAAACGTTCTCCATTATAGAAAGGTGTAATTAATGGCAGCTTTGAATGGCAGCGCACAGTGAGGGTATGCTGAGTGAATAGCAGGGTGCGAGACTGTAGAATGGGTAAATGGGTTCACTTATTAGACAACTAATGGATTTTTGGCCAGGGGGGGGGGGTGCAAAAAATGAAAGCGTGTGGGAGGATGTTTAGGAGAAATTAGGTTTTCATTTATGTTAAGTATATGCAAGACTATACTAGAGGTTTTTTTATTGGTATCTAGAAGTCTAGTGAAGTATGGATGCAGCAGAGGTGAAGTTGTTATTTAACGCTATCATTTTTGCACTGTGAGTTATGATAATGTAGTGGCGGTCTAATAAAAAATAAATAGATAACCCATTATGATATCACATTGAGTTATGCTAAATGACAAACTCACCTCTGCTGCATTGGAGCGACTTTAGTACTTTTATATTTATTTCAAGATAAATCAAGTATTAATAAGAAGGATTCCCTAGAATATCAGGAGTAATTAAAATCCCCAGTGTCTGCCATGCTTAAATGTGATGCCATTATGATATCACATTGAGTTATGCTAAATGACAAACTCACCTCTGCTGCGTTGGAGCGACTTTTGTACATCTATATTTATATCAAGATAAATCAAGTTATAAGAAGAATTCCCTAGAATATCAGGAGTAATTAAAGTCCCCAGCGTTTGCCATGCTTAAAGTGTCTGGAAAGCCAAGAGAAGAGCACAGTGGTACCCAGGCATTGCTGGAGGCCATGTCCAATGACCAGATGCACCTGGCTCGCTTCATCCTTGATGCCCTAGATGGCAAAATAGTCAACACTCGAGGAGGGGACTTGAGCCGAACCCCTCTTATTTGCAGTGCTCTTCTTCCTGAGCCACGTACCCGTCAGAGGTACATGCAACTACTCCTGGAAAAGGGTGCTGAAGTAAACAGCCGGGATCGTGCAGGCCGTACTGCCCTCAGCTACTCTTGTGAGAGGGGTCACCTACAAGAAGTCAAGATTTTGGTACAAAATGGAGCAGACCCAGAGTTACCAGACCTATGGGGCAACACCGCTCTTATTTATGCATCAGTGTCCGGTCATGCACCAGTGCTTGATTTTCTTGCCCGGGCCTTCAAGAGACTAGGGTTACAGATAGATCGAGCTAATCGCGTTGGTAACTCGGCTATGGATGTAGCTCGATACCTGGGATACAAAGATTGTGAACTGGCGCTATGTGGGGGCACCTTAGGACGCAAAAATGATACCTATGAACCTTCCACTTGCGCTTGTAATGAGCAGCAGCAAACAATGCTACGAGGAGGGGCACACAGTGTTCTTCTGGGGAGGAGCCGCTCTCTCGCAACTCATCGTCATCTTGAGTCTATGGACTCTATTGAAGAAGAAGATGGAGATAAGGGCAACAGTGCTGCTGGCTCACTGGGGTTTTCCAATGTACTTAACCCCAGACCTCGATCATTTAGCCTCCAATATGGTGGACGTTCAGGAGATCATAAGGGAACTGGGCTCCATCTGCCAGCTCTGAGTAGTGCTTCCATCCAGATCTCCACAAATCTATACTCCCCTCGTCCCGGGAAGCAACATGAACCTACTCTTGCCCCTTTACCTGGACCATTGGGCATCTTACTTACCCCACTGTCCGCCAACCCTCCCTCGAAACATTTGGGAGCCAAGGACCACTTGCCTGGCTGCTCCAATGATACAGGGCTACGCCGGTTCAATGACACATATTATCAAAAAAGGAGCAGCCTACCATCAACCCTTCTAACACCTACACCCCCGGACAGAGAGCAGTTGGGCAGCCGCAGTAAAAGTTCTGCCACTTCTCTGCCGCCCGTTAGTTCCAGGAATCCATTCACTGTGCTCGGAAATAAACTATTCAGACGTTTTACATTTCCGGAGTTCAAAAAGCAACAAGCAACTGACACCGGGGCAAGCAAGAACCCTAACAAAGATGTGGAAGCCACCAAAGAACCAGGGTGCAGGGGCATTGCACGGTCAGAGACCTTTCCCTTCAGCAAAACCCACCCGCGGGTTGTAAGCAAGCCCAGTGTAGACAGCATCAGCAGTGTTAAATGTGAATTTGACTTTCAACAGCAGAGTGGATCCTGACCCAATTATCCGAGGACCTTGCATTTTACTACAGTTATAGTTTATGGATTTCTTTATACAGATCGGACTTCACGCGGCTCCACTTGTAAGAATGACTACTTCCTCAAGCAAATTCAAACTTTTGACACACTGAACAGTGAGAATGGGAGTTATATATATATATATATATATATAAGTATATATATATGTTTTGCCCAAATTATCAATTGTTATTTCGATATGTGAACAATTTGTAACCTGTTCCAATCTGATTGTGAGACATTGTACATACAAGTAATTAAAAAGTAACCATAAATCAATAGTACACGTGAAAATGAGAAACTTTGTCATATAGCTTATCATAGAAATCTGCTTCATTCTCTACCTGGATTAATCATTCTTTCTCAAAGTTCTCAGTTCAGGGGTAAAATCTGATACAAATTTTCGCATTAGATTGGAGATGACAATTGATGCTCATAAAACTCTTAAGAACTGTACCTGTCGTTTTAGAAGAACTTGCAGCAAAATAATAATTATCTTTATTTATATAGCGCCAACATATTTGCAATTCAGCAGTTCATACCCAAGTCATAGGTAGCAAAGTTAAAGGTGATACATAAAATTATTGAATATCTGAGTCTGCCCCTAGCTCCTTCCCCTCCTCTGTCCATCGAATTTTATAAGCACCAACTGTCCTCTCCTATCTCAGTAATCGGAAATCTGCCTTACCCGAATACGTTTTTTAGAGATTTTGAAGACCAATGTAGGAAAAAAAGGGAGACAATTTCTCCGAAAAGATATAATAGAAAGTTGCTTATATTCATGTGTACCATCAATTTATGAAATACAAATTAAAATGACGGTTATGATTCATGCAGGATCTGCCACCAAATTTTCCAATTGCAAACAGTAAACATTATTAAATAGATATCTTAGACCTGATGACATTGATTAACGTATTTCAAAAAATCCATGTCAGAATTGCTGTCTAATCTTGATAATAAAAAGGATAGTAGAGCTAGTGATTCCAATTGTATTCAGTCTCTGCCCATAGAGCCTGCCTGAAACATCTGCAGCTTGTACTGTGCAGTGTGAGATGTCAGCAACAGCAGGGAGGAGGGACACTGAGGAAAATCAATCTAGGTGAGCAGAGGTTGTCTAAACTTTTAATTAATATTATAGAGCATTGATACTGATTTTTAATGTACGGTAAGTGCTTTAGACCTTACTCAGGTCTATGAGAACTCTGAAATAATGTTTTCGGTTTGTATGGTGTAATTTAGTGACGGATCGATTTTAAAGGGAATGTAGTTTAAGAAAATGAGTTTTATTATGAACATGTATATATTTTTGTAACTGTTTATATTTTTTCTTATTTTTATGCGATTATCAAGCACTAGAACACACTTAACAGACTGGCAATCCCTGTCGCTTTCTCAAGTTCACCAATCAGCTTTGCTGTATAGACTGGAACACACTGATCAGAGTCATCTCATTATCATTAAGAGGTGGAGTTCTACAAACTGTGGAGCAGAATAGCTCACTAAACACCGAGATCGGGTATTGTATACAACTGCGCTGTGTCTCAGATTTATTTCAAGTGCCATAAAGCATTCACTTTGCCGTACGGTCTACGCAGAAATGGTTGTGAGTGCAACGTGGTCACCCCAAAGAAAGCGTCAATTTTTTTTTTATATTTTTTTTTTTAAGCTATGAAATGTAGATTTTCTTCTATGGGCTTAGATCTATTGAGACCAAAATGATTGCATGATACGATCTCTTTAAGATGCCAGTCTGGTCGGTATTAATGTGTCCACTGTATATTAATGTACAGATTTATTACATGTTATTTTGTACGAGTATGACCTATACTTTTTATATTGTTGTTCATTTAGTTCACCTGCAATGTTATTACTGTAACTAATGAACATTTTTAGTAAACTCGTGTCTCAGGGATCATGCAAGTGAATGAAATCATGGACAGTGCTCTATCACATCATCATCTCCTGGCTTGCAGCCTGTAAAGGTCATGCTTGCAATGCGGCAGATAATGCACAGGAAATAATGGTGTATGTTATCGCTACAAGTAGCTGCTTATTAGGTTTTTATCTCTCTTGGCTGCTTTGGAGTTTATATTATGTTTGATGAAAGACTTTGCTCTATAAAATGGGAATGGACAGGAAACCGGTCTATATTTGCAATTACACACAATCTAATGGTCCATTATTTTGGCCTACGGCTCTCTCTCCCTTTCTTCGCAAACATAGGCTCGTTGGGTTGAGTTGAGCATGCATGTGCTTTCAATGAAAAGAGAGAAATAAAAGGTCCTTTTACAGATGTAGCATTTCTTAAACCACAAAAAAAAATATATGACAATGAAGAAAGTTAACATTTAAAGGGATTATCCAGGAATTTATATTTTTTTCCATATGGGGCTAAGCAACTATGAGTGAGCTGGCTGTCAAGATGTCAGCAGTGACGCAACATCAACAGTGCAGAGCGGAAGAGAAGGAACTGCTCTGTCGACGTGATGTCACAGGAAGCAGGTGAATCGCTATCAGGAGTGGTCCGACCATGATCTCGCTATGATGGGAGATGTCATTGCAGGGCAGCACAGGTAGATAGCAGCTACCTATAGGTAGCGATAGGTGCTTAAGGTAGCCATACACAGTACATGGCTGTCAGACGAATGATGTTTCGGCCTATCGTTCAGCCGACAGCCATCTCCGTTGACTCTCACATACATAAGGGCTTGTCCGGCCGAGCGTTCCTATGTTCTCTATGACAATACAGCCGACTGGGAGAACATTGTGATCAGCAGTCAGAAATAGGTCATGTGCGATCAACACTGTCCTGATCATCAGTTGGCTGTTGCCGCCATATTAGTTTATCGCACTGGCAGACACAGACAGAAGAGGGCCCCTGTGCAAGGACAATATATGGGCCCTTTGCAGTCCAATAACTCATCAAAATGTTCAATTCTATCTGTTTTGGAAGTGGAAATGCGGCTGCACCAATGATATGTGCACCTTCGGTTGGTCGAATCCATCTATATCAGCGGGTTTAACCAACAATACTTTAATGTGTATTGGGGCCTTTAGCCCAACAGGGGAAGGAAAGTTTTGAATAACCCCTTTAACGCAACAAAAACCATTTAATTTGTTTAGTTAGGTATCGAGTTACCGTACATTTTTATGCATTGGGATATGTTGTTTCATCATCATGATATTTTTGTAATTTTAACAAATGCTACTTCTGTCCACGGGCCGAAAATCCTGAGAGCGCTTCATCCTGATCATTGGCCCATTTATTCATGGAAGCCATCAGTCAACAACACATTTCCCCATATAATCATGGGATTTGCTACTGAAAACAATCAAACTGGAGACCGATTGATCATATTACCGAACATTCATATTAACGATCGATAGATCAACTTCTGACTTGTTATATCATTGATCGGTGTTCATACTCAAGAAAAAAGAAGTGTGTATAAAAAATGGCCAGGATCACCATGAATGAATTTAAAATATTAGAAACAATACATTTTATTAAAGCATGATTACACAAGATCACACAAACAAGGTACAAACCACATGTTAAAAGCAATTAAAAACCATTGAAGTTATAAACCATAACACCTGAAGGATCGGTTATGTACCTTACAACTATCTCCACTGTGTGCACAAGAGGTATCAAAAATTACCCCACTAAAACAGAGAAAATATTCAAGTCCAGTGGCTAATGTTGCACTGAGAGAACCACTGAGAAAGCCACGCTTAGTGGCGATACGTGTGGGGTTCCTCTCTCCACACACCATGCTGTGACCGGGTTTTTGTATCTCCGCGTCTACCTACAGGCTTTTTTGCTGCCTTCTTCTTTTACTCCTCAATGACTTCTACCATATGCTATAGTCCTTATATATAAACCTACAGTTCAACTGACCTCATTGTTTAGGGTCTTTTGCATTTGCTCTATTGGGGTTCTCTCAGTGCAACTTTAGCCACTGGACTTGAATATTTTGTCTGTTTTTTGGGGGTAATTTACTTCATTTAGACTATTGGTTGACCTTCATTTGTTCAATGTTGCGTAATTTTTGATACGTCTGGTGCACACAGTGGAGATACAGTATCTGTAAGGTACATAACCGGTCCTTCAGGTGTTATGGTTTATACCTTCAATGGTTTTTAATTGTTTTTAACATGTGGTTTGTACTTTGTTTGTGTGATCCTGTGTAATCATGCTTTAATAAAATGTATTGTTTCTAATATTTGAAATTTATTCATGGGGATCCTGGACATTTTTTGTACACACTTCTTTTTTCTTGAGTATTAACATACTCATGTTTTAAGTGTGGGGCTAGTGATCCCTAGTATTTTGTGGTGCCCTTAGACTTCTTTTATGCAATCATTGATCGGTGATCGTTATGGTCATAAGTCAGCCCAGGTAAAAAGAGAAACCAAAGATGGCAGGTTGAAATACATCTTTTGTTTGGGTGCATTCAGGAGGTCCCAATGTATATTAGAAGATTGGCCGGGTCCACTTATGGCAGGATAAGCAGAATTTTGTATAACATGTCTTGTCAGATCCACACTTTAAATTGTGAAAAATCTGTATATTAAATGTTTTTTTCTGTATTTTCTCAAAAAGTTAGAATTGAACATCTGTTTATTTTGTCGCGTTCATGAAGTCCCTGTTTTGCTCCGGAAATCATTATGCATGTAAACATGACCTAAAACATTAGTGTCCAACCTATGGTTATCCAGATGTTGTAAAACTACAACTCCCAGTCCATGGTACCATGAGCATGTTGGAGTTAGAATCATAGAATGTTAGAGTTGGACCTCAAGGGTTTATAGTAGGAAGGTCGCAGCTCGAGAGCCACAAGTTTAGGACAATTGGCCTAGATGGCCTCGTAACAGAATACTATTTGGGAATATTGGAAGTCCAAAACAATGAAACCCACTGATTCCAATGAAGCACCGTGATATTGACATGGCAAAGCACAAATTAGCTGCACATACTTGAATGGCGCACCACTTTCTCTCTTGATCAGTGAGCGTCTAAGATGATACCCACCGATCACACATTTATGGCTGATTTAATCTTTGGACATTAAAAATATTTTGATAACTAGGAAAAATATACAAAACTTATTATCAGTTTAATCTTTTATTCCTATAGCAGGAATGGATGGGACTACAACAAATACTCATGATACTGTTAAAAAAAAAGTTTTTTTTCAGAATGTTAACTTACAAAATATAAGGTGGGCAAACAAAGCACCAATGAAAAGATACCCTGACCGTACAGTATTTCGATCATTGCATTTTTATTACGGTACATACATAATGCCTGAGTTTACACTGATTAATTTAATAATAAGGTTCTCAGATTTGTTCTTTTGATACTGATATTATTTCTGTGAATGCATAGATTTGTTGTATAGAAACTAGGGAGCCATCTGAGGAAGGATTTATACAGAGGAAATTTTTCAAACGCTTTGCTCCTATTTTTGGCTAAAAAAATGCAAATGATTACACATGCCATTTTTTTCTGCTCATCCAATGTAGTGGTGCAGCATGAGCAAATTCATGGAGATGGGAGTAGAATGAAAAAAGGAAACAATGCCGGCTCACCTGTTGTGGCTATGAGATGCAGGAGCGCGGAAATTCGTACTGACCACCAGACGTGGGAAGATGCAAGAAAGTTGTGGGATCCAGCTCCAGTTAAAAAATGTAATTCATTTATTAAAGATGATTAAAATTCTAACTCCATGATGATAGTACAACGAAACATGGTTAGAAATTGACAGGCATGTTACAGCTACGCATTTCAGATGCACTCCGGGGTCCTTTGTCAAAGCTAAGATAAGCTAACTTAATTGCATGGATGTAGAGTGTTTGGATATTACAAAAATATAAGCTCAGGGAGGGTAGTAGACTGAGATAAGCAAGGAAACTTAGAGGGTGCAGCACTGTGGGTGAAAGTGATACATATAAACTGTACTCTAAGGGTATGTTCACACGTTCAGGATTTCCATCCTTTTTTTTTCCTGACTGTTTTTTAAAAAACTGCAGCTCTTGGCAGAAAACGCAGGTCCTTTTTTTGGTCCTTTTTTGGTCCGTTTTTGATGCGTTTTTTGATGCGTTTTTTGATGCGTTTTTTTGATGCAGTTTTCTAGCCAGAGTCTGTGTGTTTTCTAGGAATTTTTTTAGGGTTAAAATGGCTGAAAATACCCTAACCCTACCCCTACCCCTACCCCTACCCCTACCCCTAACCCTAACCCTACCCCTAACCCTACCCCTACCCCTAACCCTAACCCTAACCCTAACCCTAACCCTAACCCTACCCCTAACCCTAACCCTACCCCTAACCCTAACCCTACCCCTAACCCTACCCCTACCCCTATTCTAACCTTAGTGAAAAAAAAAAAAAAAAAATTCTTTATTTTTTTTTATTGTCCCTACCTATGGGGGTGACAAAGTGGGGGGGGTGTCATTTACTATTTTTTTATTTTGATCACTGAGATAGGTTATATCTCAGTGATCAAAATGCACTTTGGAACGAATCTGCCGGCCGGCAGATTCGGCGGGCGCACTGCGCATGCGCCCGCCATTTTGCAAGATGGCGGCGCCCAGGGAGAAGACGGCCGGACGGACACCGGGACGCCGGGTGAGTATAAGGGGGGGAGATTAGGGCACGGGGGGGGCATCGGAGCACTGGGGGGGGGGCATCGGAGCACTGGGGGGGGGCATCGGAGCACGGGGGGGCGGGATCGGAACACGGGGGGGGCAGCCACACTCCGCCCACGCACTTCCGCCCGCTCCCCGCACTTCCTGCTGCAGCGGTTCTGCACATCAAACCGCAGTAAAACCCGCAGATATATTTTTGATCTGCGGGTTTTACTGCGGTTTGGACCTCACAATGGAGGTCTATGGGTGCAGAACCGCTGCGGCTCCGGAAAAAGAATTGACATGCTCCTTCTTTTTTCCGGGAGCTATTCAGCGCGTCTTTTTTTTTACAATTTCCGGACCATGTGCACAGTGTGTCCTGTTTTCCATAGGGTACAGTGTACTGTACCCTGCATGGAAAACAGCTGCGGAACCGCAGCGGCAAAACCGCCGCGGTTCCGCGGTAAAAAACGCACTGTGTGAACATGGCCTAAAGTGGATTGGCAACCTGTGCAGTGTCTGGAACAGTGTGGAGGTATGAGTGTCTGGATACAGCTTGGCTGCTGAATTCAGGATAGAATATAGAGAAAAGAATGAATCAGAGCAGCAATAAAAGTTCAAGCTATTTCCACATTAAGAACAAGGTGAATTGATTTTTTTTGTATTGAAACAATATCACACAGAATAATAGGTGATACATCACTTGTATCAGGGTCTCTGTCCCTCCTTCATGCAGCTCTCATATTAACTATAACAAAACCAGACCACATATTAATAAGAGGAAAAACTGGGCTGTTAACACTGAATAGTGAAAAAGAGCCCAAAGCCTGGAAACAAGGCAACCCACTCCATACTACAGCTAGACAACACAGAGAGAAAGGAGTATAACGGGTATAAACTATTTATTATAGTATCAAAAAGAAGTCATACATAGTAAAAAAGATTACATTACACATATAAATACCAGTAAAGTGCACAAGGATGGTGAGAGAAAAACAGGTATCCACCGGTGTGTAATATGCCCCTAAAAATATAACCAGTCTGACATAGTCAGAATGCTGGTAATAGCAGAGCGGCAAGTCACTGCCATAGTAATGGATCAAGTATCTACATATATTGTTTGCGCAGGACTTACCACAAATATGCAGGGCAAAAAGACACACCGAGCTGGAGCCAGAATGGAATAAAGAACCCCGACGCGCGTTTCGCTTGGAAATGTACTCCCTTCTCTCCGTGTTGTCTAGCTCTCATATTAAATAGCAAATACCTGATGACAGATTCCTTGTAACAGACCTCTGTCATATATAAATGACCACTGTACCAAACAAAGCTGAGAACCTTATCGAGTACTAAATAAACCTGTGCAATCCAGGCCTTTCTATAATGCAGGGCTGGGGAACCTTTTATCTGCCAAGGGCCATTTGGATGTTTCTACCATCATTCAGGGTCCGCATACAATTATCAACTTGAAAATTACCCTGCTATATTTGGTCAAAAAATTAATTAACTCACCCCTAACATGATGGCTGGAGCTGCTTCTCTTTGGTGCAGCTTCGATGTTAGGTGATATTGAACATGTTGCTTCTCACAACTGCTTTTTCAAGTTTATGTCAGTCTGGAATACAGTCAACTCTTTGTGATTATAAGTTTTGTAAAGCCTATATATCACATAGGAGACACTGGAACTGCTGAATCTACATCACATAGGAGACACTGGAACTGCTGATTCTACATCACAGGAGATGCTGGGGCTGCAGAATATACATCACAGGAGATGCTGGATGCTTATACATCACAGGAGACACTGGGGTTATAGATATCACTGGGAAGGGCTGGGTGCATAAACATCACTGGGGAAGGTTGAGGGGTCCAGACATCACTGGGGAGGCTGGTGTTTTGAACAGCTGACATGTGCCCCTAACAGCCGCGGGTGGAATTTCGATCCAACCACTGCTGTTCACCTATTAAATGCCGCTGTCAATCTTTGACAGCGACATTTAATGTGATCGCACAGGAAGCGAGTACTAATCCCGCCCATCAGCACTCATGTCTCATGACCGCAGGTCGCTGATGGGTTGGCATGACAACACGGTGTCTGCAGGAGACCCCTGTGGTTGTCATTTACGGATAGCAAGTGTGCATTTCTGCTTCACACAGGCGATCTCATCATCGCGCAGAGGTGATCAGACAACTGCAGCTTCTAGTCTCCCATGGAGACTATTGAAGCATGCAAAAATAAAAAAAATGGTTTTAAAAATATTTAAAAAATTAAAAAATATAAAAGTTCAAATCGCCCCCTCATTCGCCCCATTCAAAATAAAACAATTTACATTTTTTTAAAAATACACATATTTGGTATCACCGCATTCATAATTGCGTGATCTATCAAGCTATGAAAGAAATTAATCCAATCTGTAAATGGCGTAACAAGAGAAAAAAGTGACAACGCCAGAAATACTTTATTTTGGTCACTGCAATATTACATTAAAATGCACAAAGATCATATCCACACCAAAATGGTATAATTGAAAACACGTCAGCTCGGCACCCAAAACATAAGCCCTCACCCTACCCCAGATCACAAAAAATGGAACCGCTACGGGTCTCAGAAAATGATGCAATTTTTTTTAACAAACTTTGGATTTTTTTTCACTATTTAAATAAAAAGCAACCTATACATGTTTGGTATCTATGGCAGGTCAGTTTCAGCATTTGGTGAACATGGTAAAAGAAAATCCAAAAAATACTTGTGGAATTGCACTTTTTTGCAATTTCACTGCAACTGGAATTTTTTCTTAGAGTACACGATATGGTAAAACCAATGGTGTCTTTAAAAAGTAAAACTCATCTCACAAAATACAAGCCCTCACATGGCCATATTGACAGAAAAATGAAAAAGTTATGGCTCTGGGAAGAAAGGGAGCGAAAAACAGAAACGCAAAAATGAAAAAGGGCTGCGGCATGAAGGTGTTAAATGCAGACCAAGAAAAAGATATAAAATGACGTGATATATTTGTTAAAAAATGAGAAAAAGAAACAGATGAGGCAAATTGGTGGAAAGGCCGGACCATATATGATATATAATTAATTAGAAAAAATGGCAAAGACAGTAAGTATAAGCAATCCATGAATATTATGAATTGTCAATGGTAACAACACAGTATAAACAACCAACTAGGATAATATAAGGATATAATTACTTGAACAACCAAAAAAAACACAATATCCTAAAAAAATATATTTTATTAATGATATTAAAAATCTCATAGATACTTGAATGTACTTAAATGTACATTCAAGTATCTATGAGATTTTTAATATCATTAATAAAATATATTTTTTTAGGATATTGTGTTTTTTTTGGTTGTTCTAACAACACAGTATGCCTTATAAACTATGCGCACAAGGTATATGTGAGAAGTCTGGTAGTAAATTTGTAAGCCTAGTATCATACTACTCATATATATCTTGTAAGGTATAAAATAGATACAAAAATTGCAATACCATAGATAATATCAGATATAAAGAGTACTAAAACTAGTACAGCATAGTATACGTCACCATGTATAGCTTACAAGCAGGCGATAAGCAGAGCAAGGGCAAAAGTAACATATGCCAGTAAAGTGCCTAATACAAAACTTAGTAAGTAGAAATTACATATTCATTACCTAGTAAATGCCGCTGGTCTGAGCGTCCACTACACCCAATGCACATAGAGATGCTTTGTCATGTAGTGGCCTCTCTGAGCTGTTACATTGAGAAAATGGTGGCGGTAAACAGGATTTCCGCTTTTTATATTGAGAGGGACATGTGACTTCGGCAGCCAATCATAAAAGACCTTGTGTCATGATGTTGTGGATGGTTTCTGAACCCTGATTGGCTGCCGGAATGTACAGAATAAAAAAAAAATACTCTCCACCGCTCCTCTGACCAAAACATACTCTCTCCCCTCATAAATCACAGACCCCCACTCATCATATAGCACCACTATCTTAGACAAGGTCACAACAAAAGCAACAATCATTTACCAATCTGTCACCGAATTTTGCCGACTTTGAAGCCGAAACCGAATCCGAATGTGCTACGTTCGTGCCAAATTTGAGATTGGCGAACATTTTCTGAACAAGGTCGCTCATCTTTAGTGCCATGGACTCCAATTAAACAAATGGAGTTCAAGTGAGCTCTTTTTTCTAAACGTGTCCATTTGCTCTCACGGGCCTAAGATTACAGCAGACCACGTTTTTGTTCCTGCCTGAAAAAAAACAAATCCTTTCAGAAAAATAAGTTCATGTGAACTCAGTTTGTGTCATTGCAGTCTATGGCGCTCATTGGAGGTTTGTATGAATAACAATTTAAGAGGATTCAGGCAGAACCACTGGACACTGCTAAAATCAATGTGAACAGGGTCTAATATACATTTTTTCTAACATGTGCACAACAGAAGAGTATAATGCAATGAATATCACCCGCTGTCACACTTGGATTTACTGCTATTTACGTACAGATCCAGCACCATAGACCTTATCTGGACTAACGGTGACCAGGTTCTGCAGTTTTCCTCTTGTGCCGACAGAACATTCCATTATTCAGTTCAGAAATTGTCTGTCACAGGCAGGATTAATAAACTGTATGTGAAAAATCAGTAATAAAAACCATACAGCAGTGGGCTCAATGCATATGTATTCTTCCCTTCATTCTCGCACATTGAGCCCTCCTTAGGCTAAAAATCTGCAGCGTCTTATCTGTAAGCGAACATAAGACGCATCACTTTATAGACACTGAGCGGCATTACCGATATCTGGAGGGGGCACATGAGCTCCCCTGAAACAATTTAATGAAGTGAAAGATGGAGGTCAGGGCTATCAACATATATTTACCATGCGACCTACCAGACTTCAAGGAGGAGCGGCACCAAGAAAATGTAGCTCTTCTCAGAAGAAAAGGAGCTGACAACAAAGTACAGAAGAAATGGCTGCTCCATCTGAGAGGGTGGACGAGTGGCTCACACGTTGGCTTGCTGGCACCACTTGTTCAGCACACTTGGTTCTTAAGAAACTGGATCTGAAAATGATTATTGTACTGACATTCAAGCAAACAGATACAACCGCACACTGGGTCCTCTCAGGTATTTCTTAGCACCCATTTTCTATCAAATTGTGTGAGCCCATATAAGAGTGAAAAGGGCCACTGTCACCCCCTCCAGCCGTTATAAACTAAAAGAGCCACCTTGTGCAGCAGTAATGCTGCTTTCTAACAAGGTGGCTCTTTTAGTTTTTGGTGCATTTATTCCCAAAATAAAGCATTTTATAACTTCTCCAAAATACCTGTCTTTATCCAGGGAGGCAGGTCCTCACCTCCCTGCTTGAAACGCCACACTGCCGTCACTCAAATCTTCAGGGGCGCCAGGCGCCGCCCCCTCCGCGCTGTTTTCGCATGAAATCCGGCGCCTGCGCTGTTTAGTACTGTCTGGTGCAGGCGCAGTGAGCTCTGGCCGTCTGACGTCACAGCCAGGCTTGCAGACTGCGCCTGTGCGGCCGCCCTGCCTGTGAATCCCAGCCCCGCACTGTGCATAATGCATAACACACTGCGGGGCTGGGATTCCCAAGGTGGGTGGCCGCACAGGCGCAGTCTGCAAGCCTGGCTGTGACGTCATTACTGCTGCACAAGGTGGCTCTTTTAGTTTAGAACGGCTGGAGGGGGTGACAGTGGCCCTTTAAATATTAAAAGGGCAAATAGGATCCAGTTCTAATTAAGAACAGCCGTGAACAGAAGGGTGGAGTGTGAATATGTCGGCAGTCACTTGAACACTTGTAAAAAATTGACCAGCACCTACTAGCAGGTGCGTCCATGCAGCCTGTCATCCAGCAGAGCAGACCTGAACCCCATTCACTTGAATGGGGGGTCCGACAATACAGTGTTTGACACTATGCATGACAGCACGGCAAACACCACTTCTGATTGGCGGTCAAATCATCCCCGCCAGTCAGAGAACCACGGTTCCCACTCAGTCAGAAGACAGCGGGAGCGCTCAGCTGTGATCAGAGGTATAAACTTTACCTCCGGCCACTGGTGTCAGCTGATGGGACTACTGATCTCATCATCTGACACCTGCTAATGCTAATTACAATGAGAGCAGGAGCGACGGATGGGAGTTTTCATCTGCCGCTCCTGCGCTATAAATAAATAATTTTAAAAAAAAACAACGTAGGTTCCCCCTATTTTTGATAACCAGCCAGACAAAACTAGCAGCTGGGGGCTGCAACCCCCAGCTGTGAGCTTCAGCAAGGTTGGTGATCAAAAATAGACGGGTCCTCATGCTTTTTTAAAATTATTTAAATAAATAAGTTAAATAAATGGCATGGGTCCCCCCCCCCCATTTTTTACAACCAGCCTGGCTAAAGCTCACAGCTGGGGGCTGGTATTCTCAGGCTGGTAAGGGTCAGCCGATACAGCTGATTGCATTGATGGGAGAATGAGCGCTATGCTCCTTCTCCCATCATCCCTCTGTCAGCATCTGATATCACCGACGCCGACACTGACAGCGGGTGCAATGACGTCACTAACCGGTGCCCGCTGTCATGAGACAGTGCTCAGAGCTGTGGAGGAACCAGGAAGAAGAGAGGTGAGTTTTTATTTATTTATTTTTTTATAGGGACTGCCTTATACTGCAGGGTCTGCCTATAGGTGTGCTGCCTTATACTACAGGGTCTGCCTATGGGGTGCTGTCTTATATTACAGAGTCTGTCTATGGGGTGTTGCCTTATACTACAGGGTCTGCCTATAGGGTTGCTGCCTTAAACTACCGGGTCTGCCTATGGGGTGCTGCCTTAGATTACAGGATCTGCCTATGGGGGCTGCCTTATATTACAGGGTCTGCCTATGGGGTGCTGCATTATATTACAGGGTCTGGCTATGGGGGTGCTGTCTTATACTAGAGGGTCTGCCTGTGGGGTGCTGCCTTATATTACAGGTTCTGCCTATGGGGGTGCTGTCTTATACTACAGGGTCTGCCTGTGGAGTGCTGCCTTATACCACAGGGTGTGCCTACGGGGGTGCTGTATTATACTTGTGCATGAAAATGAAGGTATCCAGCTCAGGAAATAAAATCAAAAGTCTTTATTTGGTCAAATTTAAAAAGTAAGCTGCTTGACAAACCAGTGAATACTGGAGGAAGGAATGTCTTGAATAACTGGACGCGTTTCGAACACGTATAGTGCTCTTAATCCTCAGTTTCACAATGAGCAGTCTTGCCAAATGTTAAAATACACCCCAAAAAGGTGGGTAACAGAGTGAAAATGATTGCTCCACAGAATGAATTTAACACTTGAATAGCATGACATGCAATGCATTCTGAAGAGCAATCATTTTCATTCTGTTCCCCACCTATTTGGGGCGTATTGTAACTTTTGGCAAGACTGCTCATTGTGAAACTGAGGACTAAGGCTATGTTCACATTAGCGTTTTGCGCGGTTGCGTCGGGCGCACCCGCGGCGACGCATGCGTCATGCGCCCCTATATTTAACATGGGGGGGCGCATGGACATGCGTTGTGCTGCGTTTTGCGACGCATGCGTTTTTTTGGCCGCAAGCGTAGGGCGCAGAGGACGCAGCAAGTTGCATTTTTTTTGCGTCCATATTTCGGCAAAAAAGGACGCATGCGTCGCAAAACGCAGCGTTTTAGCGTGCATTTTGTTGCGTTTTTTGTTTGCGTTGTGCGGCCGACGCAGCCCCGCACAACGCAAATGTGAACGTAGCCTAAGAGCACTATACGTGTTCGAAACGCGTCCAGTTATTCAAGACATTCCTTCCTCCAGTATGCGCTGGTTTGTCAAGCAGCTTACTTTTTAAATTTTGTCCAAATAAAGACTTTTGATTTTATTTCCTGAGCTGGATACCTTCATTTTCATGCACAAGTATAATACAGCACCCCCGTAGGCACACCCTGTGGTATAAGGCAGCACTCCACAGGCAGACCCTGTAGTATAAGACAGCACCCCCAAGACTTTTGATTTTATTTCCTGAGCTGGATACCTTCATTTTCATGCACAAGTACCTGGCGTCAAGCAGAGACGTTTCCGTGCTCGGATCAAATTTCTGTGGGCTGTGAGAATACCATCACAAGGGTGAGCTGAATCATTTTCTTTTTTTGCTGTCTTATACTACAGGGTCTGCCTGTGGGGTGCTGCCTTATACTACATGGTCTGCCTATGGGGGTGCTGCCTGTGTGGGTGCTTCCTTATCCTACAGGGTCTGCCTATGGGGTGCTGTCTTATACTACAGGGTCTGTCTGTGGGGTGCTGCCTTATACTACAGGGTCTGTCTATGGGGGTGCTGCTTTATACTACAAGGTCTGCGAATGGGGTACTGCCTTATACTACAGAAGTCTGCCTATGGTTGCTGCCTTGTGCTATAGAGTCTGCCTATGGGTGATGCCTTGTGCTATAGAGTCTGCCTATGGGGGGTGCATTATACTATATGGAGGCTTACGGGGAGTGTATTATACTATATGGAGGCTTATGGGGAGTGCATTATACTATATGGAGGCTTATGGGGAGTGCATTATACTATATGGAGGCTTATGGGGAGTGCATTATACTACATTTAGGACTATCTGGTGCATTATAATATATGGAGGCTATCTAGCGGGCATCATATAGTGTGGGGATTACAGTGAAGGGGCCATCAAACAATGTCAGAGCAATCAAACAGTTTGGAGGCTACTAAGGGGTCAGTATACTGTGTGGGTGGTACTATACATTGAGGGGGCATTATACTGTGTATAAGAGAACATCATGCTGTGTATAGGGGAGCTGTACAGGGGGAGACTTGGGACATTATTAAATGTAAAGTGGGCACTTATTGTTATAGGGGAACTGGGGTTAATGACTATCAAGGGACACACAGGGCATTATTACTTTCTAGGGGGCAAAATATGGGCACTGTTTTCTAGGGCACTTGCATCCAACATTACTATATTCTAGAGAGTTGCTTTAGAATTTAGAAGGCAGAGAGAACCCCACAGTAGGTGCAGTAATAGGGAAATATACGGCAGCAGCGGCTCAATATTGGGGTATCAGGAGCAGTAATAGGGAAATATACGGCAGCAGCGGCTCAGTATTGGGGTATCAGGGGCAGTACTAAGGACACATACGGCAGCAGCGGCTCAGTATTGGGGTATCAGGTGCAGTAATAAGGACACATACGGCAGCAGCGGCTCAGTATTGGGGTATCAGTACGATGAGAAGTTTGTGCAGGTTGGGAATAGATGGTGATGGGGCTGGAATGTGAGAAGTGAAATATGTCTTTGTTGTATTCTCTGCAGACGAGTCGTGGCTGGAAGAAATTGTCATGTCGGTCTGGGCCAGATGGAAAATACGGGAAAAGTGAACGATTCCATGAGAAATAATGTCAGTAAGTCATTATCTGTAACTGTACTGTAATCTCTTATATGTTCTGTAGGACTGGTATCTACCACTGACCATATGGCGGTAATATCAGTGTTGGTCCTTATATAGGGATTATCTTCAGTAATAGCGCTGGTGAGGTTCTCCATCACTATTAGGGTGCATCACTGAGTTATAATCAAGGTTACCTGGTTAGGGGCCACTCAGAAGTTCCCCCCCCCCCCCCCCCCCCCCCCCCGAACCAAAACCCTAGCTGCGCCTCTGGTTCAAGAGAAAGCAGGACAATATGTCCATCTCCTTAATGGTGCACCATTGAAATTTGTAGCCTGCCTTCCTTTGTTTTTTCTACCATTAATCCCATGTTCAATATGTAGCAACAGAAGGGTCATGGAGGGTGATGTTCCTTTCGGTAGGTGGTTGAGGTTTCACGCTGGGTGTGATCACCGCAATTTATTTATTTTGAAATGCCATTTAGAAAATATAAACTACAGTACATACAATCTGGGATTTTTTTTTAGTTATTGGGTTTCATGAGTGGACCCCACAATACCAAAGTCAAGTCTTCAGAGGAAATTTGAGCATTATCTGAAAGAAACTCATGGGTTTGTATGTTACATTTTCTGGAAAGTCACATTGTGTTTCATAATTAAACTTCAGCTGAGGACTTAAAAGCACTTATAACAAAAAAAAATTACTCAACCTCTATCTTAGAAACAATCCTTTATTCATTACTCTGCATAACATCCTATAGTAGATAAAAATAAGTTGCCCCCTAGTTTACATAATGAATATTATATATACATATTGAAAAAAAAAAGCTTCTGCAGGCAGGTGACAGCCGTGACACCTCTGCTGCAGCATAATCGCATATGTGTTGTGTATATAGTTTATATGTTTGAGGTTATTCTGATATTAAAAAAATCCATATGAAAATGGCGCCGTCCACGCCTGTGCAGTAGCAGCGAGCGGTGATCCGATAGCTGCTATGGTGCAGGCGGTGCCATATTGCTACAGAAAAAAAATTTCCTCCTCCAAGATGGCGCCACCCGCGCATGCGCAGTAGCAGCTATCGGATTAAGATTAAACAATAACCACAAGACAGATTTAATCAACCGAGGTATCAGTGTAATCAGTATAACAGCACTGACCTTACACTGTAGGTTACTGAGCATAATCCTGCTGACAGGTTCCCTTTAAATGTAAAAAAAAGAGTTACATAGCGTTCATTTTTAGGGATGAAGATATACATATAAGTTGCTCAATGGTTCCCTTACATTTATTCCACACTTTGGTGCCCAAGGCTTTCTCCTACCACAGTGTGACATAGTGAAACATATGAGAAAAGAACGCACCAGAAATGAACCAAGAAATAAGATAAAAGATGTAACTTTATTAAATTCTTTTAAAAAGGGGGGAAATGTGGAACTAGAAGGCGCAAGAGTAAGTTCAAAATACCTATGTAAAGAGTAATAGTTCACATACATAATAAGCTAAGTGAGCCAGCAGACCAACATGAGAAAATTGAGTGCAAAAATAGGTCTCATATAAAATAGCATTTTATTTCAATATCTTAAAAGAATAAGACACAAACAGAGCACTCCTGAAAAAGGTGGTGCCAGCATACAGGTAAATAAACTTAGCAGAGAATTGTTTCATATACAGCTCTGGCAAAAATTAAGAGATCACTGCAAAATGTTCAGTTTGTCTGATTTTTCTCTTTATAGGTATATTTTTGAGTAAAATGTAAATTGTTCTTTTATTCTATAAACTACTGACAACATGTCTCCGAATTTCGAAGCAATAAATTTTGTATTTACAGGTGCATCTCACAAAATTAGAATATCATCAAAAAGTTAATTTATTTCAGTTCTTCAATACAAAAAGTGAAACTCATATATTATATAGAGTCATTACAGAGTGATCTATTTCACGTGTTTATTAGGGTTGAGCGAAACGGGTCGTTCATTTTCAAAAGTCGCCGACTTTTGGCAAAGTCGGGTTTCATGAAACCCGATCCGACCCCTGTGCGGGGTCGGCCATGCGGTACGCGACTTTCGTGCCAAAGTCGCGTTTCAATGACGCGAAAAGCGCCATTTCTCAGCCAATGAAGGTAAACGCAGAGTGTGGGCAGCGTGATGACATAGGTCCTGGTCCCCACCATCTTAGAGAAGGGCATTGCAGTAATTGGCTTGCTGTCTGCGGCGTCACAGGGGCTATAAAGGGGCGTTCCCGCCGACCGCCATCTTACTGCTGCTGATCTGAGCCTAGGGAGAGGTTGCTGCCGCTTCGTCAGAAGCAGGGATAGCGTTAGGCAGGGTCCATTAACCACCAAACCGCTTGTGCTGTAGCGATTTCCACTGCCCAACACCACCTTCGGTGTGCAGGGACAGTGGAAGCTGCATTTTTTTTTTTTTCCCCCTCAGCGCTGTAGCTCATTGGGCTGCCCTAGAAGGCTCCCTGATAGCTGCATTGCTGTGTGTACGCCGCTGTGCAAACCAACTGCTTTTTTCAAAGCACAAATCCTCTTGTTCCTTCCTTTCTGCACAGCTATCTTTTTTGTTTGTCCACACTTTTTATTTAATTTGTGCATCAGTCCACTCCTTATTGCTGCCTGCCATACCTGGCTGAGATTACTGCAGGGAGATAGTAATTGAAGGACACTCCCTGTTTTTTTTTTTTTTTTGTGGGAGATTAAGATTGATATTTCTGCTAGAGTGCCATCCCTGTGTGTGCCATCTCTCACTCAGTGGGCCATAGAAAGCCTATTTATTTTTTTGCTTGATTTGGGTTATAAAATCTACCTGAAAAAATCACTACATCAATCAGTGGGAGAAAAATATTGGCCTCAGGGCTTGTGTGCCACTCCTTACTCCTGTGTGCATCATCACTCACTCAGTGGGCCATAGAAAGCCTATTTATTTTTTTGCTTGATTTTGGTTCTAAAATCTACCTGAAAAAATCACTACATCAATCAGTGGGAGAAAAATATTGGCCTCAGGGCTTGTGTGCCACTCCTGACTCCTGTGTGCATCATCACTCACTCAGTGGGCCATAGAAAGCCCTTTTTTTTTTTTTTTTTGCTTTATTTGGGTTCTAAATTCTACCTGAAAAAATCAATAAATCAATCAGTGGGAGATTAATATTGGCCTTTGGGCTTGTGTGCCAGTCCTGAGCGTGCCATCTCTCTCACAAATAGTGGGCCATAGAAAGCCTATTTATTTATTTTTTTTTGGTTTTATAAATTCTCCCTTAAAAAAAAAGGGAGATTAATATTGGCCTTTGGGCTTGTGTGCCAGTCCTAAGCGTGCCATCTCTCTCTGTCTCTCAGATAGTGGGCCATAGAAAGCCTATTTATTATTTTTTTTATTGGGTTTATAAATTTTCCCTGGAACAAAAAAAAAAAAGTGGGAGATAAATATTGGCCTCTGGGCTTGTGTGCCACTCCTGACTCCTGTGTGCGTCATCTCTCACTCAGTGGGCCATAGAAAGCCTTTTTTTGTTTTATTTGTTTTCTAAATTCTCCCTGAAAAAATCATTTTATTTTATTTGGTTTCTAAATTCTTCCTGAAAAAATCATTTTATTCTATTATTTTTTTTTCCTAAAGTCGCCCTGAAAAAAAAAAAAAAAAAAACAAATCAGTGGGAGATTAATATTGCCCTTTCTGCTTGTGTGCCAGTCTTGACTCCTGGGTGTGCCATCTCTCTCTCTCTCTCTCCAATTGTGGGCCATAGAAAGCCTATTATTTTTTTAGCTTGATTTGGGTTCCAAAATCTACCTGAAAAAATCACTACATCAATCAGTGGGAGATAAATATTGGCCTCTGGGCTTGTGTGCCACTCCTGACTCCTGTGTGCGTCATCTCTCACTCAGTGGGCCATAGAAAGCCTTTTTTTGTTTTATTTGTTTTCTAAATTCTCCCTGAAAAAATCATTTTATTTTATTTGGTTTCTAAATTCTTCCTGAAAAAATCATTTTATTCTATTTTTTTTTTCCTAAAGTCTCCCTGAAAAAAAAAACAAAAAAAACAAATCAGTGGGAGATTAATATTGCCCTTTCTGCTTGTGTGCCAGTCTTGACTCCTGGGTGTGCCATCTCTCTCTCTCTCTCTCTCCAATTGTGGGCCATAGAAAGCCTATTATTTTTTTTAGCTTGATTTGGGTTCCAAAATCTACCTGAAAAAATCACTACATCAATCAGTGGGAGATAAATATTGGCCTCTGGGCTTGTGTGCCACTCCTGACTCCTGTGTGCGTCATCTCTCACTCAGTGGGCCATAGAAAGCCTTTTTTTGTTTTATTTGTTTTCTAAATTCTCCCTGAAAAAATCATTTTATTTTATTTGGTTTCTAAATTCTTCCTGAAAAAATCATTTTATTCTATTTTTTTTTTCCTAAAGTCTCCCTGAAAAAACAAAAACAAAAAACAAATCAGTGGGAGATTAATATTGCCCTTTCTGCTTGTGTGCCAGTCTTGACTCCTGGGTGTGCCATCTCTCTCTCTCTCTCCAATTGTGGGCCATAGAAAGCCTATTTTTTTTTTTAGCTTGATTTGGGTTCCAAAATCTACCTGAAAAAATCACTACATCAATCAGTGGGAGATAAATATTGGCCTCTGGGCTTGTGTGCCACTCCTGACTCCTGTGTGCGTCATCTCTCACTCAGTGGGCCATAGAAAGCCTTTTTTTGTTTTATTTGTTTTCTAAATTCTCCCTGAAAAAATCATTTTATTTTATTTGGTTTCTAAATTCTTCCTGAAAAAATCATTTTATTCTATTTTTTTTTTCCTAAAGTCTCCCTGAAAAAAAAAACAAAAAAAACAAATCAGTGGGAGATTAATATTGCCCTTTCTGCTTGTGTGCCAGTCTTGACTCCCGGGTGTGCCATCTCTCTCTCTCTCTCTCCAATTGTGGGCCATAGAAAGCCTATTATTTTTTTTAGCTTGATTTGGGTTCCAAAATCTACCTGAAAAAATCACTACATCAATCAGTGGGAGATAAATATTGGCCTCTGGGCTTGTGTGCCACTCCTGACTCCTGTGTGCGTCATCTCTCACTCAGTGGGCCATAGAAAGGCTTTTTTTGTTTTATTTGTTTTCTAAATTCTCCTGAAAAAATCATTTTATTTTATTTGGTTTCTAAATTCTTCCTGAAAAAATCATTTTATTCTATTATTTTTTTTTCCTAAAGTCTCCCTTAAAAAAAAAAAAAAATCAAATCAGTGGGAGATTAATATTTACATTTGTGCTTCAGTGACAGTCCTGCGTGTGTGGCATCTCTCTCATTTGTTGCCACCAACAACAGAGTGTGTAACATTGTGCCTGATTTTCGTTGTGGTCTCACTCACCTGTAAACGGGTAGCTAAATCATACTGAAGTTATAGCTCACCGTGTAATTTGTGTGACAGCAACAAATACCGTTAGTTTGTTTACGTTTTTAAAACAATGAGGAAGTATGGTGGAAGAGGTCGTGGCCGGGGGCGTTCATTGTCAGCTGGTAATGAGGGTAGTGGTAGTGGTGGAGCATCAGCTGGTCGTGGGAAAAAAAATATTGCACCTAAGTCTGGAGCTGTGGAGCCAGGTTCGTCGTCAGGCTACACAAGGCCTCGAACGCTCCCTTTTCTGGGAGTAGGAAAACCGCTTTTAAAGCCGGAGCAGCAAGAGCAAGTTTTGGCTTATCTTACTGACTCAGCCTCTAGCTCTTTTGCCTCCTCTCGTGAAACTGGTAAATGTCAAAGCAGCGCGTCGTTAGTGGATGTTCACGGTCAGGGACAAGTCGCTTCCTTGTCCTCTTCAGCAAAAACAACAACAGAGAAGAATGCAGCAGGCGACACAACGGGTTACTCCATGGAGCTCTTTACACATACCGTCCCTGGCTTAGAAAGTGAAGCAGTTAACAGTCCATGCCCATTACAAGTTGAATCTGACATGGAGTGCACTGATGCACAGCCACAGCCAGACTACTATGCTGGTCCTTTGACTCAGACCACAACATTGCCCTCGCAGGGTGCTGATCAAGAATCAGACCCTGATGAGACTATGTTGCCCCATCACGAACGCTATACCACCGACCGACACGGTGACACAGACGAAGTTGCACACGAGCTACAAGAAGAGGTAATAGATGACCCAGTTCTTGACCCCGATTGGCAGCCATTGGGGGAACAGGGTGCAGGCGGCAGCAGTTCTGAAGCGGAGGAGGAGGGGCCGCAGCAGGCATCAACATCGCAACAGGTTCCATCTGCCGGGCCCGTATCTTGCCCAAAACGCGTGGCAAAGCCAAAACCTGTTGGAGGACAGCGTGGCCATCCGGTTAAAGCTCAGTCTGCAATGCCTGAAAAGGTATCCGATGCTAGAAAGAGTGCAGTCTGGCATTTTTTTAAACAACATCCAATTGATCAGCGCAAAGTCATCTGTCAAAAATGTTCAACTACCTTAAGCAGAGGACAGAATCTGAAAAGTCTCAATACAAGTTGCATGCATAGACATTTAACCACCATGCATTTGCAAGCCTGGACTAACTACCAAACGTCCCTTAAGGTTGTAGCACCCTCGGCCAATGAAGCTAGTCAGCAACGCAACATCCCTTCCGGCAGTGTAGGGCCACCATTTTCCGCACCACCTGCAGTATCTGTGCAGGTTTCTTTGCCAGGCCAAAGCAGTCAGGGTCAGGGAATCACCAGTTTCGTAGTAGGAAACACTGCATCTAGGGCACCGGCGGCAACAATACCATCTCCCACCGTCTCTCAGTCTGCCATGTCCACCGGCACCCCCGCTAGTTCCACGATCTCCAGCTCTCCAGTCCAGCTCACCCTACATGAGACTATGGTTAGAAAAAGGAAGTACTTAGCCTCGCATCCGCGTACACAGGGTTTGAACGCACACATAGCTAGACTAATCTCGTTAGAGATGATGCCCTACCAGTTAGTTGAAAGCGAAGCTTTCAAAGCCCTGATGGACTACGCTGTACCACGCTACGAGCTACCCAGTCGACACTTTTTTTCCAGAAAAGCCATCCCAGCCCTCCACCAGCATGTTAAAGAGCGCATCGTCCATGCACTCAGGCAATCTGTGAGCACAAAGGTGCACCTGACAACAGATGCATGGACCAGTAGGCATGGCCAGGGACGTTACGTGTCCATCACGGCACACTGGGTAAATGTGGTGGATGCAGGGTCCACAGGGGACAGCAAGTTTGGGACAGTTCTGCCTAGCCCATGGTCTAGGAAACAATTGGCTGTAGCCGTTCGCACCCCCTCCTCCTCCTCTTCATCCTCCTGCAGAAGCGAGAGCTTGTCCACAGACCGCAGTCGCACAACCACTCCATCCGCAGCTGCCACTGTTGCACACCAGGTCTCCCATTATGGGGCAGCTACTGGCAAACGTCAGCAGGCTGTATTGGCTATGAAGTGTTTGGGCGACAACAGACACACCGCGGAAGTTCTGTCCGAGTTCTTGCAGAAAGAAACGCAGTCGTGGCTGGGCACTGTAGATCTTGAGGCAGGCAAGGTAGTGAGTGATAACGGAAGGAATTTCATGGCTGCCATCTCCCTTTCCCAACTGAAACACATTCCTTGCCTGGCTCACACCTTAAACCTGGTGGTGCAGTGCTTCCTGAAAAGTTATCCGGGGTTATCCGACCTGCTCCTCAAAGTGCGTGGACTTTGCTCACATATCCGCCGTTCGCCCGTACACTCCAGCCGTATGCAGACCTATCAGCGTTCTTTGAACCTTCCCCAGCATCGCCTAATCATAAACGTTGCAACAAGGTGGAACTCAACACTGCACATGCTTCAGAGACTGTGTGAACAGAGGCGGGCTGTTATGTTTTTGTGGGAGGATACACATACACGGGCAGGCAGTAGGATGGCAGACATGGAGTTGTCAGGTGTGCAGTGGTCGAAGATTCAAGACATGTGTCAAGTCCTTCAGTGTTTTGAGGAATGCACACGGCTGGTTAGTGCAGACAACGCCATAATAAGCATGAGCATCCCCCTAATGCGTCTGCTGATGCAAAGTTTGACGCACATAAAGGATCAGGCGTCTGCAGCTGAGGAAGAGGAAAGCCTTGATGACAGTCAGCCATTGTCTGGCCAGGGCAGTGTACAGGACGAGGTAGCGGGCGAAGAGGAGGAGGAGGACGAGGAGGATGATGGGGATGATTATATTTTTAATGAGGAAGCTTTTCCGGGGCCACTGGAAATTGGTGGCGCGGCAAGGCCGGGTTCTGGTTTTTTGAGGGACACAAGTGACGTGGATTTGCCTGAAACTGCCCCTCAACCAAGCACAACCGCAGATTTGAGAACTGGAACTTTGGCCCACATGGCGGATTATGCCTTACGTATCCTCAAAAGGGACACACGCATAACTAAAATGATGAATGATGACGATTACTGGTTGGCCTGCCTCCTTGATCCTCGCTATAAAGGCAAATTGCAAAATATAATGCCACATGAGAACTTGGAACTAATATTAGCAACCAAACAATCAACTCTTGTTGACCGTTTGCTTCTGGCATTCCCTGCACACAGCGCCCGTGATCGTTCTCACACGAGCTGCAGGGGCCAGCAGACCAGAGGAGTTAGAGGGGCAGAAATCAGAAGTGGCGTTGGCCAGAGGGGTTTTCTGACCAGGTTGTGGAGTGATTTTGCTATGACCGCAGACAGGACAGGTACTGCAGCATCAATTCAAAGTGACAGGAGACAACATTTGTCCAGTATGGTTTTCAAACTATTTTTCATCCCTTATCGATGTTCTCCCTCAACCGTCATTCCCATTTGATTACTGGGCATCAAAATTAGACACCTGGCCAGAATTGGCAGAATATGCATTGCAGGAGCTTGCTTGCCCGGCAGCTAGTGTCCTATCAGAAAGAATATTCAGTGCTGCAGGTTCAATACTAACAGAAAAAAGGACTCGTCTGGCTACCCAAAATGTAGATGATCTAACCTTCATTAAAATGAACCACAACTGGATTTCGAAATCTTTTGCCCCACCTTGCCCGGCTGACACCTAGCTTTCCTATGAAAAGGTCTTGCCTGTGGACTATTCTGAATGCCTTTTCCAATCTCGTAATTTTCTGCACCTGATTGTCCAGCATACGACATGTTTACACCTCACTAAATGGCCAAACTCCCCACACGGGGCCGTGGTATCGACACTTGGCGACAGCACCCGTGAGAGTGCAGTTTGTCTGAAGAGGTGGGTGAGCCCGCTTTTGGTCGACGGCACTGCCACTCGGTCCCTCCTAGTACAATAAAGTGTCTCTGGCGGTGGTGGTGCGCACCCAACGTCAGACACACCGTTGTAATATGAGGGGCCCTGGGCCTGTACCGCCGGCCACAAGACAGTTCCCCCCCCCCAGCTCAAACAGTGCTCTACCACTTGCAAAATTATCTCACAGCTCCACCAATGTTTAGTCTATGCGCTGACATCCTTCAATGCCTGCCACTGACAATACCATTGTATTGACATTTTTGTTATGTTAGGCCTTCGATGCCTGTCTGTGGTCACTCCTTCCACTAGGCCTCCACTGACCACACCACTGCTGCCCGTGTACCCCTGGAACCAATTTAAAATTGCCTACAGCCAGCCCAATTTATTATGTTAGGGCTTCGAAGCCTGTCTGCAGTCCCTCCTTCCACTAGGCCTCCACTGACCACACCACTGCTGCCCGTGTACCCCTGGAACCAATTTAAAATTGCCTACAGCCATGTGTTATTATTTTAGGCCTTCGATGCCTTTCTGCGGTCACTCCTTCCACTAGGCCTCCACTGACCACACCACTGCTGCCCGTGTACCCCTGGAACCAATTTAAAATTGCCTACAGCCATGTGTTATTATTTTAGGCCTTCGATGCCTGTCTGCGGTCACTCCTTCCACTAGGCCTCCACTGACCACACCACTGCTGCCCGTGTACCCCTGGAACCAACATCAGAAAATATAAAAATAAGTATTTTGCTTATAAAAAAGAAAATACTGGAGAGATATCAAATGCAGACATTTTAACATTAAAAACAAACACATACAACAAAAATCTGGTACAGTACTAAAAATGGCCACCAGCTACAATAACTTTCTCCTGCAAGTAGTTAACTGAAAGGTTTTTTCAATTTTAAACACAGATATGGCATCCACCGAGTGTTGTCCTGTCGCGTCTTCTTTATATTATTGCCAAGAAGATGCAAAACAATGAAAATAATAAAATCATTATTTACCAAAAAAATAGAGTAAGTCAAAACCACATTGCAAATAAACATTCATTACAAATAAAGAAGCAGGGCGCGTCCGAGGGTGAGTATATACCTAATAAGAATATAATCACCCTCGGACGCGCCCTGTTTCTTTCCGACAGCCTTCCTTCCTAAGAATCAGCCCTTCCGTGGTGTAGAGAGAGGGTTTGTTACACTCCAAGGTGTTCCCCAGGTTGCCTTTCCTGAGCTTCGATCTTCCGGCTCTCGTTTAGTAGTTGTTGGAAACTACGCTGCATTGGGCCTACAAATTGGGTATGGGGTGTAGAGAGATGGTGTGTTCCACTCCAAGGTGTTCCCCAGGTTGCCTTTCCTGAGCTTCGATCTTCCGGCTCTCGTTTAGTAGTTGTTGGAAACTACGCTGCATTAGGCCTACAAATTGGGTATGGGGTGTAGAGAGATGGTGTGTTCCACTGTAGAGAGATGGTGTGTTCCACTCCAAGGTGTTCCCCAGGTTTCCTCGCCAATGCTTCGATCATCATGCTCTCGTTTAGTAGTTGTTGGAAACTACGCTGCATTAGGCCTACAAATTGGGTATGGGGTGTAGAGAGATGGTGTGTTCCACTCCAAGGTGTTCCCCAGGTTTCCTCTCCATTGCTTCGATCTTCATGCTCTCGTTTAGTAGTTGTTGGAAACTACGCTGCATTAGGCCTACAAATTGGGTATGGGGTGTAGAGAGATGGTGTGTTACACTCCAAGGTGTTCCCCAGGTTTCCTCTCCATTGCTTCGATCTTCCGGCTCTCGTTTAGTAGTTGTTGGAAACTACGCTGCATTGGGCCTACAAATTGGGTATGGGGTGTAGAGAGATGGTGTGTTCCACTCCAAGGTGTTCTCCAGGTTGCCTTTCCTGAGCTTCGATCTTCCGGCTCTCGTTTAGTAGTTGTTGGAAACTACGCTGCATTAGGCCTACAAATTGGGTATGGGGTGTAGAGAGATGGTGTGTTCCACTGTAGAGAGATGGTGTGTTCCACTCCAAGGTGTTCCCCAGGTTTCCTCGCCAATGCTTCGATCATCATGCTCTCGTTTAGTAGTTGTTGGAAACTACGCTGCATTAGGCCTACAAATTGGGTATGGGGTGTAGAGAGATGGTGTGTTCCACTCCAAGGTGTTCCCCAGGTTTCCTCGCCAATGCTTCGATCATCATGCTCTCGTTTAGTAGTTGTTGGAAACTACGCTGCATTAGACCTACAAATTGGGTATGGGGTGTAGAGAGATGGTGTGTTCCACTCCAAGGTGTTCTCCAGGTTGCCTTTCCTGAACTTCTATCTTCAGGCTCTCATTAAATTGTGGTTAAACGGAACAACTGCATTTGGCGTACTAGTTGGTTTGGGGCCTACTATCGGTGTCTGCCGCTCCTTGCTGTTCTCCTGGTTTCCTGTCCTGAAATTCCGTTTTCAGGCGCTCGTTAAGTAGTTGTTAATGTTAGACTGCATTTGGCCTACTAGTTGGGTTGGGGCCTACTATCGGTGTCTGCCACTCCTTGCTGTTCTCCTCCACTGAACAAAGCTGTGCCGCCTGTTTACTACTGTTGCCAATTTTGAACTGCATTTCGACTACTTACTGATTTGGGCCTACTCTCTGTGTCAGCCTCTCATTCCAGTTGTCCTCCACTGCAATGCCCCCTGATTAGTCCTGTGTTACCAATTTTGAACTGCATTTAGCCCACTTTATTCTTTGGGCCTATATCTGTGTTTCCTCCTCATCCTGCCCATTGCCCAGCCAGTGATAGATGAGTCTGCTGGTACATTGACCCATAACGCAACATTTCCCGTGCACGTTACACTGCAAGATTGTGACCCTGCTGAAAGTCAGGTCCCCCTTCCCGCATACCATACCACCTTACACGGGGACAAACAGGAAGGTGCAGATGAAAGTGCAGGTTCCTTCATCAGGTGGGGGGAGGAATACTAGTTGGCGACGTCACTGGCACAGGGCCTCTCATGGTACGCAAAAGTGTTGCTGCCGGTGGGAGGCGCCCCCGCCGTGCAAACACACCGCGGTACTTTGAGGGGCCCTGTGCCAGTGCCAATGCCAACGAGTGGGCCCCCCCTGCTTGCTCAGGTTCACAGCACTTGCAAAGTTGAAATACTTACCTCTCCCTGCTCCACTGCCGTGACGTGGTCCAGATTTCCTGGGCCCACTAATTACTTGAACCAGCCCTACCCACCACAACTTTAGCCAAATGAACCCCAATTTCAAATGCCTTCCAATTATTATAAGGTAAATTACGCTTGACAAGCTTCATTAAGAAGAATGGATGGTTTTGACATTAAAATGGGCACTCTAGGTGTTTTCCTGGCCCCCACTCACTACCGACTATGCTGCCCCATTGACTTGCATTGGGTTTCGTGTTTCGGTCGATCCCGACTTTACGTCATAATCGGCCGATTTCACTCGACCCGACTTTTGAGATAGTCGGGTTTCGCGAAACCCGGCTCGACTCTAAAAAGGTCAAGGTCGCTCAACTCTAGTGTTTATTTCTATTAATGTTGATGATCCAGACCTGAACCACATTGAAAACCTCTGGAATTTAATCAATAGGAAGATGAATAGTCACAAGCCATCAAACAAAGAAGAACGGCTTACATTTTGGTACCAGGAGTGGCATAAGGTCACCCAGAAGCAGTGTGAAAGACTGGTGGAAAGCATGCCAGGACGCATGAAAGCTGTGATTAAAAATCATGGTTATTCCACAAAATATTGATTTCTGAACTCTTCCTGACTTAAAACATTAATATTGTTGTTTCTAAATGATTATGAACTTGTTTTTTTTTTTTTGCATTATTTGAGGTCTGCAAGCAATGATTTTTTTTGTTATTTTGACCATTTCTCATTTTCAGAAAATAAATACAAAATGTATTGCTAGGAGCTTTGTAGACATGTTGTCAGTAGTTTATAGACTGAAAGAACAATTTACAATTTACTCAAAAATATACCTATAAAGAGAAAAATCTGACAAACTGAACATTTTGCAGTGGTCTCTTAATTTTTGCCAGAGCTGTATGTATTTTACAGCAGGGCCTATCCATATTATGTCCTCTAACAAAATACCCCTAGTCACAAGAATAAAGGAAACAATGACTATTGCTAAATGATTTTAGGCTAGAAGATAGTTCAAAGTCTAATACTTACATTAAAGATGGTATGTGAATGTACTGGGGTAGAGTGTACATGTCCTGGCCCACCAGCCCCAACGCATGTTTCACCCAATGCTTCGTCAGGGGGCTTGTACATAAACTGCACTGTTTTGGGATTTGCCACTCATCAGTACTCAGCAGCGAACTTAAAGAGATATCTAGATGCAGCCAGATTAAACTTAGTATGAATACTTATTTTCAAAGTAATACTTCAAGGTGAAAAATAAGCAAAGGAAGTCATACCAACCAAATCAGAAATAATTTGTAGACAACACCTGTTTCATGCTTTTTACACCTCATATTAACACTAGAGTGAAGATAACTGGCAGCAGTGAGTAAACAACCATACACAGCTACTCTGGGGCCATAAACTCCATATTCTTAGCTGTAGAGTTCAGGTCGCTGTATAGGGGTTAATGTATGAAAATCAGGGCATAATTTACATTATGCACCCCCAAATTAGTGAGTGCTAGGGCAACTGCTGCACTCAAGTCTTTGTGCACAAAGTGCAGGTAAGCAATCATTACAGACCCCTAATTCATTGATTCTGGGAGCACCACTCTTCAGCTACATAAAATAACCTGAATCTAGAAATAAAATTTACTTATGCTTCTATAAAATACTAAATTCTGAAGTTTGTTTAAAAGGGTGTTCCAGTCCAAATCGATAAGTCTGCAGTTACACAGACTCAGCATACGCACTGTGTGCTTCAGGGAATCACTGGTTTCTGACCTGGATCGGAGGGTATGTATGCGTTATACATATTCTCGT
Source organism: Ranitomeya imitator (assembly GCF_032444005.1). NCBI lineage: Eukaryota > Metazoa > Chordata > Amphibia > Anura > Dendrobatidae > Ranitomeya > Ranitomeya imitator. Next base: position 73,336,696 of record NC_091286.1, on the reverse strand, counting down.
CCAGTGGGCTGTGCGTCCGAAACGCGCGTCGGGGTGCACCATACACTATTTGTCGACCAGTCTATTCAGCCCATATACCCCAAAGTAAGTGGCTTCATATGTGAATCTATAGCACTTTATTTTTATAATCTTTTGCACTTTATGCAGTTGTACTTTTCCTTCAGATTGCACTCTTATTTGCTCTTGTTCCTGGTATGCACATTGTTGCACTTTATTACGAGCTTTTATATACACTTTTTAAAAATTTTCTTGCGTTTTTTCACAAAATTTTTGTTTTTATCATAGTAAGTCCTTACGGGTACTAACATACTTATATAATATGGCAGCCAAATAGGTATGGGCACTAATTTGATGTTACATACATGTATATTAAATGATATAATTTTTTGGTTTTTAATATCAAAATAATATTTTTTTAAATTGATGTATACCATGCAATAAATAAAATATTAATTACTTACATCCTTTGCTGTGAATGATTCCTTGGGCTTAACATGTTATAAGCATGACTTTTTTCAGCTCTTCTGTAGTGTTATACTACATTATTGACACACAGATCCTGGGTATCTTGGTTTTAGGGTTTTATATATTTATTATTATTTTTTATGGTACCTCGGTATAACTAGTGTGTTTTACTAATTAATATTCTCGTCCAGTGGGCGCGGTGTCCCTTCCATACACTTGTATGGAGCGATTTTGCACTGATCATCCAGACTCACTAAATGAGGCGCGACCTCACTCCACACAAGTGTATAGTGAGAGGCCATGCCCACTAGATGGACCCCAGCTGGGAGTATGTATAACGCATACATATCCACCGGGTCAGAAACCGGCGAATCCCCACAATGCACAGTGCGTGCAATAGGGCGATTCATAAGTCTGCAGTAACACAGAGTGATCGATTTGGACCAGACAACCCCTTTAATGACTGAATAGATGCATCCTTTGCCTGTAAATGGTGAAACAAGTGTATTTCCACTCCTTCATTGGCGCTAACAGGAGAATTCACCTTTTCCCTTGTGGGCCATTCCAAGCCTGACTACAAATATTTACCTGGGGAGATGCAGGACTGTGTGATTGATTTTTGTTCTTGCACCTTTTTGCCATTAGTGTGGCTGAAAAATCTAACCTCAATAATTGGGAGAGGGATCCGCTGCCTTCTTTTTCTTTTCACCCATTTATTGTGTCTAAAATGTATGTACGATGTTGTAAAAGCAACTTTACAGTTGAAGCACTTCCATATTTCGGATGACATATTGCATGTTCTATTCAATGCTTGTAAGTTACTGCACTCATCAATGTTTTATTGCTGTACAGTGTGTTTTATGTGAGGATAGTGTGTGTAAAATACTAACCCTTTTCTCTACTTACCCTATTACAGTATGTTCTTGTCTCTGACAGATGCTACCAAGCACATTATGGTAAAGTGTTTGGAATATAATATTTTCCAGCATGAAATTTGTACGTATTTTTTGAATTCTGTTGAGAAATTACATTTAAAAGCCACTTATTACCACCCGCTTTGATTCAGCTGTGAAAGTATGAATATATTGTTCTTCCATAAAATACAATTGTGTGAAAAACTGTTTGCCTCCTTCCTGATTTCCTATTCTTTTGCATCTTAGTCACACTTAAATGTTTCAGATCACCAAGCAAATTTAAATATTAGACGAAGATAACAAAAGTAAACATAAAATGCAGTTTTTAATTTAATTCATTATTAACCCCTTAACCCCCCAAGGGTGTTTTGCACGTTAATAACCAGGCCAATTTTTACAATTCTGACCACTGTCCCTTTATGAGGTTATAACTCTGGAACGCTTCAACATATCCCAGTGATTATGACATTGTTTTCTCATGACTTATTGTACTTCATGATAGTGGTAAAATTTCTTTGATATTACCTGCGTTTATTTGTGAAAAAAAATGGAAATTTGGCGAAAATTTTGAAAATGTTGCAATTTTCCAAATTTGAATTTTTATGCCCTTAAATCACAGAGATATGTCACAAAAAATACTTAATAAGTAATATTTCCCACATGTCTACATCAGCACAATTTTGGAACCTGTATTATTTTTTATTAGGGAGTTATAAGGGTTAAAAGTTGACCAGCAATTTCTCATTTTTACAACACCATTTTTTTAGGGACCACATCACATTTGAAGTCACTTTGATGGGTCTATATGAAAGAAAATACCTAAGTGTGACACCATTCTAAAAACTGCACATCTTAAGGTGCTCAGAACAATATTCAAGAAGTTTATTAACCCTTCAGGTGTTTCACAAGAATTTTTGGAATGTTTAAAAAAAAAAAATGAACATTTAACTTTTTTTCACAAAACATTTACTTCAGCTTCAATTTGTGTTATTTTACCAAGGGGAACAGGAGAAATTGGACCCCAAAAGTTGTTGTAAAATTTGTCCTGAGTACGCTGATACCCCATATGTGGGGGGGGGACCACTGTTTGGGCGCATGGAAGAGCTCGGAAGGGAAGGAGCGCCGTTTCACTTTTCAATGCAAGATTGACTGGAATTGAGATGGGACGCCATGTCGCGTTTGGTGAGCCCCTGATGTGCCTAAACATTGAAACCCCCAACAAGTGACACCATTTTGGAAAGTAGAACCCCTAAGGAACTTATCTAGATTTGTGGTGATCATTTTGACCCACCAAGTGCTTCACAGAAGTTTATCATGTAGAGCCGTAAAAATAAAAAATCATATTTTTCCGCAAAAATAATCTTTTTGCCCCGAATTTTTTATTTTCCCAAGGGTAACAGAAGAAACTGGACCCCAAACATTGTTGTGCAATTTGTCCTGAGTACGCCGATACCGCATATGTGGGGGTAAACCACTGTTTGGGCGCATGGCAAAGCTCGGAAGGGAAGGAGCGCCATTTGACTTCTCAATGCAAAATTGACTGGAATTGAGATAGGACTCCATGTCGCGTTTGGAGAGCCCCTGATGTGCCTAAACATTGAAACCCCCACAAGTAACACCATCTTGGAAAGTAGACCCCATAAGGAACTTATCTAGAGGTGTGGTGAGCACCTTGACGCAACAAGTGCTTCACAGAAGTTTATAATGCAGAGCCGTAAAAATAAAAAATCATATTTTTTCACAAAAATGATCTTTTCGCCCCAATTTTTTATTTTTCCAAGGGTAACAGAAGAAACTGGACCCCAAACATTATTGTGCAATGTGTCCTGAGTACGCTGATACCCCATATGTGGGGGTAAACCACTGTTTGGGCGCATGGCAGAGCTCGGAAGGGAAGGAGCGCCATTTGACTTTTCAATGCAAAATTGACTATAATTGAGATAGGACTCCATGTCGCGTTTGGAGAGCCCCTGATGTGCCTAAACATTGAAACCCCCCACAAGTAACACCATTTTGGAAAGAAGACAACCTTAGGAATTTATCTAGATGTGTTGTGAAAACTTTGAACCTTCAAGTGTTTCACTACAGTTTATAACGCAGAGCCATGAAAATAAAAAATCTTTTTTTTTCCACAAAAATTATTTTTTAGCCCCCAGTTTTGTATTTTCCCAAAGGTAACAGGAGAAATTGGACGCCAAAAGTTGTTGTCCAATTTGTCTCGAGTACGCTGATACCCCATATGTGGGGGGAACCACCGTTTGGGCGCATGGCAGAGCTCAGAAGGGAAGGAGCGCCGTTTGGAATGCAGACTTACTGTAGATGGATTGGTCTACAGGTGTCACGTTGCATTTGCAGTGCCCCTGACGTACCTAAACAGTAGAAACCCCCCACAAGTGACCCCATATTGGAAACTAGAGCCCCCAAGGAACTTATCTAGATGTGTTGTGAGAACTTTGAACCCCCAAGTGTTTCAGTACAGTTTATAACACAGAACCGTGAAAATAAAAAATCCTTTTTTTTCGCAAAAATTATTTTTTAGCCCCCGATTTTGTATTTTCCCAAGGGTAACAGGAGAAATTGGACCCCAGAAGTTGTTGTCCAATTTGTCCTGAGTACGCTGATACTCCATATGTTGGGGTAAATCCCTGTTTGGGCGCATGGCAGAGCTTGGAAGGGAAGAAGCACTGTTCCCTGATGTGCTTAAACAGTGGAAACCCCCTAATTCTAACTAAAACCCTAACCCAAACACACCCCTAACCCTAATCCCAACCCTAACCATAACACTAAATACACCCCTAACCCTAATCCCAACAATAATCCCAACCGTAAATGTAATCCAAACCCTAACTTTCTCATTTGTTTAAGAATTTATTTGGATCGCGGCCTGATGTCTAGCTTTTGAGGATCTTTTGATCTACTTCATTTTGTCATTCAGGTTCTAAATAAGTGAATTCTTGATTGAGGACAGGTGTGCCAGTAATCAGTCCTGGGTGTGGCTAGGGAATTTGAACTCAGCTTCCCAAAGATGAGGCGTGTACTACGGAGGACAGAGAATGAACTTCAATCCAATATTGCGGCCAGCATGCAGCCAGCAGGTAAGGAAAGGGTGAATCAAACACCTGAAAACTCCGCCCATATGACCGAAAAATGGTCCCGCCAAATTCAGGTGACAGGTTCCCTTTAACCGCCAAATCCATGTATTTCCTTAACAATATTAAGGAGATACCGGGAGTTGTTAACAGCCGTCATCAGACTGCTGCGCATACTGGACCCATAGAAATGATGAGCCACAGTCAGTATAACAAATAGATATTTACATCCTAGTACCTTACAGATGACATCTTCTCTGATTGGAGTCGTTCTTTTTCTTTTCTTCTCCATCTGGTCCAGGCGCCATAATGACTTTTGATATGCGCTGCTCATCTCTGCAGACTGACATCTTCTCCAGTCTTCTGCAGCGTATCCTGACACAGTGCCCCTAAAAATAAGTGTCATTATAATGCTCCTGAATAAAAATATCTGCCCTGTGGTGAGCACCTGAATTAATAATTGCCCTTCTCTATGCCCTATACACAAAATATGACCCACAAACCGTCGCTATTATAGTACATGCCTTCCAGACTGCCCTCTCCAATAAAATATTGCCTCCACACTGAACGTGGTTATGGACTATAACTGCCATGGCCTTAACAGCTATGAACACACTGTCCCAATCTTAAGTGTACACTGAGTCCTCCCTATACGGCCCAGTTTTTATGCTGCGACCCCTCTTCACACTTCCTCCATATACAAACTTTCAAGTAATGACTGTGCCCTCATACTGTCATGCTGCCCCTTTTCTATATTGCCCTCACACTATCCAGTCTCTATACTGAGACCCCTCAACCTTCTCCCCCATACTGTCGCCTCACACATTTCGGCATACTATACCCTTAAACTTTCCCTCCATACTGCCTACTTATCCTTCCCCCCCATACTGTCCACTGATAATTTTGATATTTGTATACACAGTCTCTCTGACTGAGCACTCCCCCCATCAGCCTCTGGTGGTTTTAATCAAGCAGGATCTTACCTTGCCACAGAAATGTAGGCTATCAGCTCATGAGAGGAGTCCCATTAGGGTAGGTCCCAGCAGAGAGAATCGCCTTATCGTTGCTGTCGGGTATACATGAATTTGCTAATGTATGCACAAAGTATTATCAATTTTTCAAATATTCTAGACCACTAAGGCAATTTAAATTTCATATATTTCATCTTTTCATGCTTTAGCGCTACCAAGTGCTACTTAATTTGTTGGTCATATATGGAGATGGCCAGGCTCGGACTGGCCCACCGGGGAACCGGAGGATCCTCCGGTGGGCCCTGGCACTGACACCTGCTGGCAGGGCCTCCCCCCGCTCCAGGGCCTCCCCCCGCTCCAGGGCCTCCCCCCGCTCCAGGGCCCCCTCCCCCGCCGCCGCCCGCCTTGAATACTCACCCTGCCTGCTCCAGCGATGGTCTCGGCGTCTGCACTGCAGCTCGTCCTGAACGAGCTGTCACGTGACACCGCTCATTAAGATCATGAATGTGCGCATATTCATGATCTTAATGAATGGTGTCACATGACCGCTCAAGCAGGAAGAAGGTGCTGTGCCGGCGCCGCCGCCTGGAGTCGGGACAGAGCGCGAGGGATGTCGGCACGGCCGTGCAGTGGGACAGGTGAGTATGAGGGACGGGGGGGCGGGGGATGAAGGATGAAGGAGGACATAAGCCGGCGCGCCAAGCAGGAGCGGGTGCGGGTGTGGAGAGATAAGCCTGCATACAGGGGGGAATATGAGCCATGCAGGAGGGAATATGAGCCATGCAGGGGGGAATATGAGCCATGCAGGGGGGAATATGAGCCATGCAGGGGGGAATATGAGCCATGCATACAGGGGGGGAATATGAGCCATGCATACAGGGGGGAATATGAGCCATGCATACAGGGGGGAATATGAGCCATGCATACAGGGGGGAATATGAGCCATGCAGGGGGGACTATGAGCCATGCATACAGGGGCGGAAAATGAGCCTTGCATACAGGGGGGAATATCAGCCATGCTTACGGGGGGGGGGGGATATGAGCAATGCATACAGGGGTGGACTATGAGCCATTCATACAGGGGGGAATATAAGCCATGCATACAGGGGGGGGGATATGAGCCATGCATACAGGGGGGGGATATGAGCCATGCATAGGGGGGGGGAATATGAGTTATGCATACAGGAGGGGGTAATATGAGCTATGTATATGGGATAGGAGGGAGATGAGCCATGCATACAGGAGGGGGTCATTATACAGTATTGAGCATCATGTGTGGCCGTTATACAGTATGGAGCATCATATGTGGCCATTATACAGTATGAAGAACTGTGTGTGGCCATTATACAGTATGCAGCATCATGTGTGGCCATTATACAGTATGGAGCATCATGTGTGGTGGCCGTAAAACAGTATTGAGCATCATGTGTGGCCATATTTTTGTTTGCTTATAATTATTGTTTATAGAACAGTGCGATCAGCAGTGCTAAATGGCTGCGGTTGGGATGTGGATATGGGTGTGACTAGTTGTGAAATGGGTCTGGTCAGAGGCGTGGCCTAAAATTTGCCGCGGCACACTACGCGCGCCGCAAACTTAATACCTCCTTCCCTTCAAAAGTTGGGAGGTGTGGTACCACATTTGCCAGATCACGGCAAGTGCCGCAAATCCCATAGGGAATGAATGAGGCCGAACGTAGTGTTGCCATAAGTGATCCGTTACGCTGCAGATGCAGAAAAACTGCCCGATCTGCTGCAAAAGGCGACTTTCACATCAGCGATTCTTGCCAAAGTCACTGCCGATAGTGTCATACTCACCAAAAGGAGAGGCAGCGCTAAAAGTGCCTAGGGCAGCAGAAACCCTAAATACAGCCCTGGGGGGCTACATTATATTCTGTGGGGGGACTGCATTATACTCAAGGTACTACATTATATTATGGGGGGCTACATCATACTATATGAGGGGTTACAGTATACTCTATGGGGGGCTGCATTATATTCTGTGGTGGGGCTGCATTATTCTCTCAGGGGACTACATAATATTATGGGGGCTACATCATACTATATGAGGGGGCTACAGTATACTCTATGGGGGGCTGCATTATATTCTGTGGTGGAACTGCATTCTCTCAGGGGACTACATTATATTCTGTGGTGGGTGGCATTACACTATATGGGGGGGGGGGCTGCATTATACCCTATGGGGTGCTACATTATATTCTATGGTGGGGACTGCGTCATACCTGAGAGGGTTGCATTATATTTTGTGGGGTGCTGCATTATATTCTATGAGAGGGGACTGCATTATATTTTATGAGGGGGCTACATTATATTCTGTGAGGGGGCTACCCCAACCCTTGCTACATTATTAAGACGTGAACTACCTTATATTATACCCTGATATTAGCACTTTTTACCGCACAATTGGTGGTCTTGTATCTATTTCTATGTAGCTACATAGTGGGCCCCAAGAATGATTTTCTCTGGTGGGCCCAAGGTGCTCCAGTCCGACGCTGGAGATGGCTACTGTTAGTAAGTACCTGTTCACACCGGAATTCCATTTGGAAGTGACGGTCAGTCTTTTCATACTATTATCAATATGCCACATGTGAATAAAATGTCTCAAATGAAAGCCCTAAAAAAATAACACTTCCCAAAATAAGATGAAAAAATAACTGATTTATTTCAAGACAAAACAAGGAAAATTTTGCTTCTCTGCTCTCCTCATGCTGCAGCGCAGAAATCTTATACAATTGCTCCCTCTCCTGGAAAATGTTTGCACTTTCTAAAGATGGTAATTTTGGGGAAAAAATGGAATGTAGTTTGAATACATGGAATACAGAAGCATAAATGGCTAATAGTATTTTGAGTTACTGAAATGACTGTTCCAATATAAATGGTGCATGCATAAAGAACAAATGAATGCAAACTTAATACTGGGTGAGAGCAATGTTGTCTGCTTTCCCCCATACAGTGCACAAGGCGTCCTTAGGGATCTGTATTATGCACAGTAGGTGCTCCATTGTCTCCAAATTGGTACTACTGCTAAAGGTGTAATTAGAAGGTGCTAAGGCACATGACAAACGTTTGAATGGACTCCTTCACTTCTCATGCATTTGTAACCATGATCTTTTCACACCTGCTATACAACTTAAAGCATGAATTGATATACTATATGATCAAGGCATGCTGGGACAATGGTCCTACGCACTATAAGCCTCACATGTAGGGTATGTGCACACGTTCAGGAATTTTCACATTTTTTGCGTGTTTTTTCGCGATAAAAACACTATAAAAACGCATAAAAACACATACACATGCATCCTATCATTTAGAATGCATTCCGCATTTTTTGTGCACATGATGCGTTTTGTTCCGCAAAATAAACGCATTCCGGAAAAAGAAGCATCATGTTCATTATTTTTGCAGATTTTTTGCGGATTTCCCATTATATTGGAGTGTCCGGAAAAAACGCTAAAAAAATCTGCATAATATCCGCACAAAAAACACGTAAAATGCGCGAAAAAAACGCATGCATGAATTCCTGCGGAAAACCTCAGGTTTATCTCAGGAAAATTCTGCATGCATTCCGGACGTGTGTACATACCCGTACAGTGGGTATGTAAAGTATTCAGACCCCTTGAAATTTTTCACTCGTTTCATTGCAGCCATTTGGTAAATTCATTTTTTTCTCATTAATGTACACTCTGTACCCCATCTTGACTGAAAAAAAAAGAAATGTAGAAATGTTTTCAAATTTTTAGAAAAGAAAAACTGAAATATCACAAGGTCATAAGTATTCAGACCCTTTGCACAATATTGAGTGTTGCATAGCTTGGCCTCAGAAGAAACTTGTGAAAGTAGATTATATGGGGTAATTCAACTTTTATCTTCACAGAACATGTGGTACATGCATCAGCTTCTTAATACAGTAAAACAGGGAGTCTGAAAGACCTTTTACCAGAGAGAAAGTGAAACCAAAGTACAACAAGTATATGCATTACATTCAACTAAGTATATAACAGTAACAACATCACTATCTACTGTCAGAAAAATGTAAACTCCTCCTGCACACAAATAACTCTGTAACTGTTGCATATCTGCCAACATTTAGTAGAAGCACCCTTTTGAGCTAGCACAGCCATGAATTTTCTTGGGAATGATGCAACAAGTTTTTCCACACCTGGATTTGGGGATCCTCGGCCATTCTTCCTTGCAGATCTTCTCCAGTTCCGTCAGGTTGGATGGTGAATGTTGGTGGACAGCCATTTTCAGGTCTCTCCAGAGATGCTCAATTGGGTTTAGGTCAGGGCTCTGGCTGGGCCAGTCAAGAATGGTCACAGAGTTGTTCCATAGCCACTCCTTTGTTATTTTAGCTGTGTGCGTAGGGTCATTGTCTTGTTGGAAGGTGCACCTTTGGCCAAGGTCCAGAGCACTCTGAAGAGGTTTTCATCCAGGATATCTATACTTGGCTGTATTCATGTTTCCTTCAATTGTAACCAGTCGCTCTGCCCTGCAGCTGAAAAACACCCCCATAGCATGATGCTGCCACCACCATGTTTCACTGTTGGGATTGTATTGGGAAGGTGATGAACAGTGCCTGGTTTTCTACACACATACCACTTAGACTTTTCAACAAAAATGCTAATGGGAGTGGGAGTGCACATGTCCAAAAGGCTATGATTCAATAGAAAAAAAAGGACCAGCACATCTAGTCTAGTGCGAACAAGCGCCAACCAGGGTGCCAATCTATGTGCGAAGTACCTTCCTTTTATCATAGAAATTTTTGCAGATAAATATTTCATGTGTAGATTATATAGCACTTTTATTTCAATTTTTTCCTATTTCCTATGGCAGCAATGCAGTTTCAATGTTGTAGAGTAATTCTCCCTTGTATATTATGGTGCAACCTTACTATTTGTTGCATTACATATATGTTAGGATTAGTAGGACTTCATTGGAGGAGGAGTGGGGGCTGCAGCTCCTGCAAGACATACATTCATTGAGTGGAGCAGATCTGCACAGAGGTTATCACCTCTTTTGTGAATCAGAACCAAAGACACTGCTGAAGTTATGTGCACAATTGGACAGGAATATTTTTTTCCCTTCTGTGAAAGCTCTTCCACTCTGTACTGGTAATCAGTTCCAAGCTGAAGTGTATTGCAGTGCATGAGCTTGCTGAGTTTGTGTGCAACAAGACAGGCTGCTAGCCAATCAGAGGCCAGCAGCTGATGCCGGCATGCACTTGACTCGGACATCGTCCCGACATTTGGACGCCGAAGTCAGCTACCGACTTCAGAATATGGCGCCGCACGGCGTGGGAGTGCAGGGTGAGTAGGAGCAGGCTTTTTTTTATTTCTATGCATTTAACAGCAGCACCAGCAGGTTGGGGGAACGTATACCAGGATGGGAGACGTATACCAGGAAGGGTGACACATACCAGGAAGAGGGACATACACCAGGAAGAAGGACATATGCCAGGAAGAGAGACATATACCAGGATGGTGCACATATACCAGGAAGAGGGACATATACCTGGAAGGGGAACATATGCCAGGATGGGTGACATATACCAGGATGAGGGACATATACCAGGATGAGGGACATATATCAGGATGAGGGACATATAGCAGAATGAGGGACATATACCAGGATGAGGGACATATACAAGGATGGGGCACGTATACCAGGATAAGAGACATATACCAGGATGGAGCACATATATCAGGATGGGGCACATATACCAGGATGAGGGACATATACCAGAAAGGGGGATGTATACCATGATGAGTAGCATATACCAGGTTGGGGGAACATATATACCAGGATGGGGGACATATAAACAATGATGGGGCACAGGACCAGGAACATATACCAGGGGACCATGGTAGGAGAATATTTACCTGGAAAGGGCGCAGGATGACATTACTGCATAATGGGTATGGAGGAAGCGACAGGGCTGCTTGCACACTGTCCTGATTGGGGATCAAAGACATACTGATAGGGAATTTAGATTGTGAGCCCCATCGGGGACAGCAATGATAATGTGTGCAAACTGTAAAGCGCTGTGGAATATGTTAGTGCAGCGCCCCAGAGTCCTGGTCGTTGCCGTAATGTCGTTCTTCCACTAGGGGGGAGTGATGTTACGTCTGATGGCACCAAAGAAGTTCACCTTGCCAGGTTTCACAGCCACACACACACTTCACACTCCAGTCCACCAGGGGGAGCTAAGGGTTCAATCCACTAGGCCACTCATCACATAGGGTAAAACTGGTGGGTTGGTTAGGAAGTTAGTCAGTCGGAGAAGAGGAGAGTTCCTGGCTGGAGACCGACGAGGAAAGGTCTCCAGGTCGAGCTGGCTGGGGTGATCCCTGGTCAGATCCAGACTGAAGTCTGAGGAGGAAGGAAAGAAGGACACGGAGCTGCGCCTGCAACCCATGCGGCAGCATCCTAAGAAAGGACAAGAAAGGAATTGCACTGTAGTGAGTGAGAAAAGAAGTCATAGCAACAGGAGTAAAACATCAGTGGGAGACCAGCTAGGCGCAGGCTGCCTCCATCTGAAGCGCAGATCCGGTGGCCGGAACACCGAGGGAGTAATAGACTCTACTCTTTACTTCAGAGACCGGCAGGGCAGTCAATTCCAAGTTGGCTGTCTGACCTAAACACCTAAGCAGACACGGTGGCAATTGTGGAGGAGAGGCTTCTCTAGGGTCCCTATAAAATAGCCTCAGGCCACCACTGTCATACGGGGTTTGTCCTATCCATCTGGGGGACAGAGAGAGAGAAGTAACAACAGTGAGGACCTTATGGTAGCTTATGCAAGTAGGGACCTACTACTTTACTGTGCGCAAGGGGAAGGCTACTGATTTCTACCTGGATAAGGGGACTCTGGAATTGCCATCAGACCGGCCGAACCCTGCCTACCCTGTCATCCGGCACTTTGGACTGTGGATGCTGAAGCCTTCAGTAAAGGTAAAGAGACTGCACCCATTGTGTCCTCGTTATTCGCCACGCCTTATATCACCCACCATCACCATCTACACTTCTGGGAAGCCCTGGGGAAATACTTCACCTGTGGGAAAGTATACCATCTAGCTGCCATAACACCACCCCAGCGGACCCCTGAGCAGCATTGGTCACTCTGACCGAATACCACAGGTGGCGTCACGAACACTAACCCTGCCTTTTATTGGGCGCCCCTCATCTCATAGGGCCACGGTCCGGGTCGGGCCACTGTGACATCCTCGCTGAGGGAACTGAAGGACCCGGTACCGAGTACCCCATTGCCCTTACGTGGGGGCGCTACAACAATTTTGGCGTCACGAACAGGATCTACTTAAGCCTGAAAAATCGGGTCATGTGCACCTACGAACTGTGAATTGCTTAAAGAATGGTGTATTGCTGGTTACCGCCAAAATTCCTGCCAAAACCGCCGCCATTGCAGCACCATGTGGCATGCTGGAGGAGTGGGGCGTGTCATTGTGGGCGTAGCAGGGAAGAATGGCGCGAAAGTAAAGCCAGCCCCTCACAGATACTACTATGTCCGGGAAATATGCCCATCAACAAAAAAGGTGGATGGTGGAGGACGAAGAAGGAACCGCCCTCCGGAGGAGGAGGAGCAAGAACCGCTGGACGCCATTCGGCAGAACCAGGTTGGCATCATGGCAAGCGGAGGCAGTCCGGAAGAGGGGGAGAACACCTGTCGCTGCTCCAGCCAATGGGAGCTGAGTGGAACCCTGCCAGGACGTGCAAACCAGGAGGTTCTGGGAGCGAAAGTCGATGAGCTGTGTCGGCAGCTCCGGAACCTTTGCCAACGTGCAACCACCGGCCCTGAGAAGCAACCATGCAGCCAACCGTCCGAGCCCCAGCCTGCGGCAGAGAAGATTGGCACCGGAGACGCCACGGAGGCAGGTAATGACACCGACCCTGCCCTGGTAGCCGAGGGATCCCTGCTAGTGGACGTAGATTCACCCCACCACCACCACCCGGCCGGGTGTGTAGTCGCTTAGAGTGGGAGAGGCCATGGGAGACTATGAAGACCTCAGATGTTCCGCTGCAGCCCATCAGGCAGAAAGTGGACATCCAGGGAGAGTGGGTGACCTTTAAGTGGACCCGCGCCACCACCAAACTGATCGGGTTCCCTGGGGAGGACCAGCCAGAGGGGAGAGTCTTGCGGAAATCGCCCATGAAGAGTACCGCCGGCAGCTGCGTCAGAAGGAGGAGCAGTGGGCTAGGAAGAGGGAGCTCCGACGTCAGGCTGACCGTGAGAGGGACTTGCAGGCCAAAGCAAAGGCTTGGCAGATGGCCAAGGAGGACTGGGGCCCACAGCATTACGGAACCATTATGACCTTCCGTTTGCAGGGAGGTTAAGGCTTCATAAAGGAGCCCGGCCTCGACATGGAAGTATTCGTAAATCGGTGGGTTGTAGAGGCACCCCTCATTGAAGGACACCCAGGTCGGGATCTGTACCCGGGTGATCGTGTCAGGTACACGCGGCATTGGGGTGACAAGGGGTGGTATGCCCTGCACGTCCGCAAGTACAAACCTACTACTCCACACCCGAACAGGTGACCCCTGCACCGGTCACCATGTGCTCAAAGTGCACTCAGACCTCTGTGGCAAGGAGAACGGTGAGCACACAGACCCCAATTGAGTGAGGACACACTCTACGTAGTACCCGGTGGTAGCCGATACCCAACAGGACTACCTCCACCGATACTACTATCAGAACTCCAATAAACCTCGGAGTCCTGAAAAACTGTACATAGATTAAAAACATTCTCTTTTGCTGCTTCAAGACCCGTTCAGGGTTAACACTTAAAAGGATCCCTTTGTTTACCCGGGATCCCTATTGTTTCAAGTTTTCATCATTGTTTCTGAAGAACATTGGAATCATGAACTGTGCATGATTAGAACTTGTTTGTACATAGTTTGCACCTTCTTAAGGGTGCCCTCTACTAGTTTTACAAGAGAGAAGACTTTGTGAAGAGACTATCCCTGAGGACTTCGTGAAAGTTTTGTTGTTTAAGGCCGACGTGACACTCGACGTAAGACAATACGGTCCGTATTTTACGGCCGTAATACGGCCGTAATACGCAGAAATGTTCCCAAAATAGTGATCCGTATGTCATCCGTAGGCAGGGTGTGGCAGCGTATTTTGCGCATGGCATCCTCCGTATGTAATCCGTATGGCATCCATACTGCGATATTTTCTCGCAGGCTTGCAAAACCGATGGATTTATGGGCTCAAATGTTCGTTAAAACATATATACAGTATATATATATATATATATATATATATATATGTCATTGAGACACATATATATATATATATATATACACTGTATTTATATTTAATTCAGCGCGAGATATGTGAAAAGCCGGTAATTCAATTGCTGGCCTTTTCTTTCTCCTTCACAAACCCGACATGATATGAGACATGGTTTACATACAGTAGACCACCTCATATCCCCATTTTTTTTGCAAATTCCACACTACTAATGTTAGTAGTGTGTATGTGCAAAATTTGGGGGCTCTAGCTATTAAATTTAAGGGTTAAATGACGGAAAAAATTGGCATGGGCTCCCGCGCAATTTTCTCCGCCAGAGTAGTAAAGCCAGTGACTGAGGGCAGATATTAATAGCCTGGAGAGGGTCCATGGTTATTGGCCCCCCCTGGCTAAAAACATCTGCCCCCAGCCACACCAGAAAAGGCACATCTGGAAAATACGCCTATTCTGGCACTTGGCCACTCTCTTCCCATTCCCGTGTAGCTGTGGGATATGGGGTAATGAAGGGTTAATGTCACCTTGCTATTGCAAGGTGACATTAAGCCAGATTAATAATGGAGAGGCCTCAATTATGACACCTACCCATTATTAATCCAATAGCATGAAATGGTTAAAAAACACACACACACATTATTGCAAAGTTTTTTAATGAAATAAAGACACAGGTTGTTGTAATATTTTATTAGACTCTTAATCCACCTGAAGACCCTCGCTCTGTAACAAAGGAAAAATAAAAAAACAACAATATCCCATACCTTCCGATGATCCGTCACGTCCCATGCTGTACATCCATCTGAAGGGGTTAAATAATTTTACACCCAGGAGCTCTGCTAATGCAGCTGTGCTCCTGGCTGTAAAACCCCAGCGAATGAATGTAAAGTAGGTCAATGACCTGTAGCTACCTTCATTCGCGGTGATGCGCCCTCTGCTGGATGTCCCTCGAGCATGGGAAAATATTCAGAAAAGTTCCCAGGCTCGAGTTCATATGAGGACATCCAGCAGAGGACGCATCACCGCGAATGAAGGTAACTTCATTTCATACAGTAAAATCATATATTTACTTTTTTATATTTATATATATATCCTTTTCTGTTAATAATACTTAGTTCATTGGTTCCATAGGTTCTTTTAGTGTGCACCATTTATTGTTGATATCTATGTTGATAATGGTATGCACAAACCCAGGATAGTTCCTTTTTACCCTTTTTTATGTCGGACTTGCGTGCGGGAGATAGTGCGCTTACGCGGTCTTCCCTGCCGCTGGCCGCATTCGTTCCGGCATCTGTTTCCTTGGCATCACGCTGGTGATCCCCCAGTCACACGTATGTGGGCGGGGTGATGGGCCTGGTGCGCGTTGTCTGGGTGACGCCGGGCGGATGTGTTCAGCGGCTGGGCGTCCGCGCATGCGCCGCATCATATCACCCGGCGTACTATGTTCGGCATCTGATTGGCTACTATTGGTATAAATATGCAAGCCCTGGGCCAGATTGTATACGCCCCCCGGAAGAAGGCTAAACGCCGAAAAGTATGTAGGGATTAAGAAGTAACTAGGTATGAGGAACTCTGCATATTTTTGGTAATACTCTTCTGCTAGGTATATGCATGTTTAATTAATTTAGCACTACAACACTTTATAGGTCTCCAGCAGTGTCCGATATAGATTGTTCCCAAATAGGATACACTCACTGTGATTTTAGCACTACAACACTTTACAGGCTTGAGCAGAACAAAGAACCTCAAGTATGAAGATCAAGACATATCATAAACACCAGTGTGAATATGTATAAGCATCCCAATTAAAATAGTAAAAACAGGGAAAGGTACGGTAAAATAAAATGCCTTTATTACATATAATATATATAAATATACAGGGCAACAATAGGCAATCACAAAAGTGTGCCTGTAACTGGAGGACCAAAAAATATATATATAAAAATATACAGCAGCAAAAAATAGCAACAATTACTGAAAATGGACACAGAGAGGACTGGGTAAAAAAATACTAAAGAATATTATTGGAGAAATAAAGAACAATGTATATATCCTGAGTGTATAGATGGCGATATAGGTATGAAAATGATACATATATATGTATAAGACAAATGGCCATAAATGATAGAAAAAAATAAAATAAAAAGGCACTCAGCAAGCCAAGTGAGGGCTACTAAAAAACATATAAAAAGTGTAATAAAAACCATGTACGAATATAATAACCGCTAATAATATGAAAATGTGCACATTGGCAATAAAGTGCAAAATAGAGGTGTAAGAGACAATAGTCCAAACCAGTGTGAACAAGGGTAGAGGCAGACCTCTAAATAATAAACTAGAGGATACACATAGCGTGCAAAAAATAGTGAGAGATGAGCCCAGAGTCACAAAAGCTGCCAGGTGCAGAGAAAACAATGCGGCCAAAAATATATATATATATAATTACCTCTGCCAACTACGTGTCCGGTCCTCCAGGTACAGCGCACCCCGACGCGCGTTTCGGACTGTGTCCTTCGTCAGGCTTGAGAAAAGCTCATTGCGAGCTGAAATGTTGCCACAATATGTGGGTAAATTAAACCCTGCACGTTTTTACATTTACTATGGAGTGCTGCCTCATTATTGGATATCTATAAATGTGGATGATCGCTGGACAGATTGTCTTGGGGCTCTGCACCTGAAGATAAGTATTTCTGTGCTGTTCCTTTTTTCTTTTTTGGTATATATATATATATATATATATATATATATATGATTTTTTAGATATTCTATATTGTCACCATATTTTTTAGGGGTTCTTTTTGTCTCCTATTTATATTTTAATATTTTTTTGCATTGCCTAGCATGGTGTATTATATTATGAATTTTTGTATTTTCCTATACCTGTATCATTGATGATCACATGTGCTTCTATCAGCTGTTAATTAATTATTTTATATATATATTAATATTATTATTTCTTCAATAAAATATTTATTTTATAGAATATTGTCTTTTTGCACAAATTTTTGGGAGGATTTGTTTTGTTAATTAGTGCAAGACATAATTTAATTTTACATACAATTGGTTTCCCATCTGATTGGAGTAAAATCACACTGACAGGTTAGAATAGAACAGATAACATTAATGTCTACACATAGTATAGGTATATAAATATAAATATATATATGTCAGTGAGACACATATATATGTATATATATATTATTACTTCATACAGCGCTAGATAACAGAAAAGCTGGTAATTCATTTGCCGGCTTTTGCTATCTCCTTCCCAAACCCGACAGGATATGAGACATGGTTTACATACAGTAAACCATTTCATATCCCTTATTTTTATATATATATGTGTCTCACTGACATTATATATATATGTATATAATATCAAAAAAAGAAAAGCAGCACAAAAAATAATAGAAAAGGTGGACTTTATTGCCTGAGCAGGCGTGGCGACGTTTCGGATATGAGAATCCTTTTTCAAGCAGTGAACAAGTGAGTGAAACCTCTCTTTATACAAATCCTGAGCATATCCAATCAGTACATTCATTACATTCAATAACATAGATGCTGGATAGGTGTAACTGTTAATATTTCAACATTCAGTGCAAAATGTGACCTGTGTTTCAGTTATAAAAATTCATTATCTATACATACAGTGCATTACACATCCTGTGCATAATCCTAAAACATTGCTCAATGAGCAATTAACAATTATAAAATCCAGGTGCTCCAATCCCCCGAATCATGGTAATAATACACTTACAGCGTTGTATACATGCGTGCCCCTGTCTTCGGCGTCCTAGCGCACTTACTGCGCATGTCTGTGACATCACAGCCAGTGTAACCACAATGCACAGGCACGCAACTGCGCAGTATCGCAAAGCAGACAGCGGCGCCATTTTATTTAAGGGAAAAATCGCTATATGAAGCGGCGAATCTCTTATTAGCACAATGTTAATAAAAAAGGGGTAAGATATGTCCAATTTACATCACCTCGTTCTCATCATCCTAATTAACCAAGAAAATAATAAAATAAATAAAAATCAAACAAGTTATCATCTAATAGCAATATAGAGCAGTTCCATATTATGCTGGGGATGAATCAAGTTGTGCCTTCAGCAGGATTTAAAGGGCCAGAGCATAAGCCCATAACAGTCATAAGGGCCGGGATCCCCTCCCCAATCAAGTGGGGCACCCCGTACCTCCATGTGGAGAAAGAGACATTTGGGGGTGGTACCCCCCCCGCATAACTCAAACCCACCAATGACTTAATATGACCCATATCCAGTGCCACAACATATCAAACCCATAACAGAAACACACACAACATTGCAAGTGCTCCCGATATCCAAAGTTTATTATGCTCTCATATTTTTTATATATTTTTTATACATTAATTTTCAAAAACAACGAGAACCAGGGGATGCAAAGGCATTGATGTTTAATAGTCAACATCCTCGGAAAATGAAGGATTCTATTCCGTACAGCCAATTATTGCGAATAAAAAGGATTGAGAGCGATACAGGTTCTTTGGAAAAATCTACTGAAGTAACCTTAAAAAAAATTTCTGATAGAGGGTATCCAAAAAAGCTTTTGCAGAGGCAAAAGAATAAAGTGGATGCACTATCTAGGAAGGATTTATTTATAAAAAAGACAAAAGCAAATGAACTTGATCGCATTCCCTTTGTGACCTCCTTTTGTGAGGAAAGTAACAAAATTGCCGATATTGTGTATAAACATTGGAAGATGTTACACAATTGTTTACCCCAAGTAAAAGAATTTTCTAAACCTCCAATGTTTTCGTACAAGAGAAATCGTACGGTTGCCTCCACATTGATTAAATCAGACATAGGCTCCTTTAAAAAACAAGGCCAAAATACACTGACTGGTCGTAATAGAAGGGGATGTTACCCATGTTTATCATGTGTTAATTGTAGTCTGATCTTAAAGGGTTCAAGTTTTTCTCATCCCATTACTAATGAGGAGTTCAAAATCCAACATTTTTTAACGTGTGACTCTGCTTTTGTTATCTATCTATTACAATGTCCATGTTCCTTGTGGTATGTCGGTGAAACTACATGTGACTTCAAAACTAGAATCAATCAGCACCGACATACCAGAAGGAAAAAACGGATGGACTTACCTGTTTCGAAACATTTTGTAGAAAAGTCTCACACTGAAAGGGAGTTGCGTTTTCGAATCATTGATATGATACCTATACAGAGGAGAGGAGGGGATCGGGTGCAATTGCTTAAGAGGAGAGAACTGGAGTGGATAAAGAGGTTGAACACCCTAAAGCCATATGGTCTTATTGTAGACTATAAACTTAGTCAAGTCATGTAAAATGTATGAGGGTGGGTTTCCTCTCTCAAACGTATTGATTTATGTATCTATTAAATGAGGAATGATATTTATTTCCTTTTTCTTCTGCTTTTATTTTCAGATGCTCCAGTCCTTGAATTGCATGGTATTCAGAGGAATATTATTTCTTTGTTTAAAAATCTTCTGTGCTTATGGAGTGACGGATTCTCTGAGTCTTATTTATATTTTTTTCTTGTATAATTTTGATTAGGATTGTGTAAGTTTTATGGCCTTTGCATCCCCTGGATCTCGTTGTTTTTGAAAATTAATGTATAAAAAATATATAAAAAATATGAGAGCATAATAAACTTTGGATATCGGGAGCACTTGCAATGTTGTGTGTGTTTCTGTTATGGGTTTGATATGTTGTG
This sequence comes from Ranitomeya imitator, assembly GCF_032444005.1. Taxonomy (NCBI): domain Eukaryota; kingdom Metazoa; phylum Chordata; class Amphibia; order Anura; family Dendrobatidae; genus Ranitomeya; species Ranitomeya imitator. The sequence continues at coordinate 73,316,254 of NC_091286.1, read as the reverse complement.
GCACTGGATATGGGTCATATTAAGTCATTGGTGGGTTTGAGTTATGCGGGGGGGGTACCACCCCCAAATGTCTCTTTCTCCACATGGAGGTACGGGGTGCCCCACTTGATTGGGGAGGGGATCCCGGCCCTTATGACTGTTATGGGCTTATGCTCTGGCCCTTTAAATCCTGCTGAAGGCACAACTTGATTCATCCCCAGCATAATATGGAACTGCTCTATATTGCTATTAGATGATAACTTGTTTGATTTTTATTTATTTTATTATTTTCTTGGTTAATTAGGATGATGAGAACGAGGTGATGTAAATTGGACATATCTTACCCCTTTTTTATTAACATTGTGCTAATAAGAGATTCGCCGCTTCATATAGCGATTTTTCCCTTAAATAAAATGGCGCCGCTGTCTGCTTTGCGATACTGCGCAGTTGCGTGCCTGTGCATTGTGGTTACACTGGCTGTGATGTCACAGACATGCGCAGTAAGTGCGCTAGGACGCCGAAGACAGGGGCACGCATGTATACAACGCTGTAAGTGTATTATTACCATGATTCGGGGGATTGGAGCACCTGGATTTTATAATTGTTAATTGCTCATTGAGCAATGTTTTAGGATTATGCACAGGATGTGTAATGCACTGTATGTATAGATAATGAATTTTTATAACTGAAACACAGGTCACATTTTGCACTGAATGTTGAAATATTAACAGTTACACCTATCCAGCATCTATGTTATTGAATGTAATGAATGTACTGATTGGATATGCTCAGGATTTGTATAAAGAGAGGTTTCACTCACTTGTTCACTGCTTGAAAAAGGATTCTCATATCCGAAACGTCGCCACGCCTGCTCAGGCAATAAAGTCCACCTTTTCTATTATTTTTTGTGCTGCTTTTCTTTTTTTGATATTATTGCTGGAGGCCATTTGGACTGCTGGTTGGGAGAGCTTTGCACACTATTGAGGTAGTATTGGATGCTGTTCCTGTTTTTTCTATATATGTATATGTATATATATATATATATATATATATATATATATATATATGTGTGTGTTTTTACGAATATTTGAGGCCATGGATCCGTTCTATGTCAATCTTGCAAGCTGGCGAGCGTACAGATGCCATATGGATGCCATACGGATGACACACGGATAATTTTTGGAGAAAAAAATTGCATCCTCGCATTGAATACGTATCACTGTTCAGGAAATTTTCTGCGTATCTCGGCCATCAAAAACGGACCGTATTTTTATAGGTTGTGTGTGACTCTGGCCTTAAAGGGAATCTGTCTGCAGTGCACAGTTTGGATATGTAATCCAAGTGCAGCATGATGTAGGCACAGAGACCCTGATTCCAGCAATGTGTCACTTACTTAGTCTACGTTCACATTTGCGGTGTGCGCCGCAGCGTCGTCGCCGCAACGCACAACGCAAACAAACGCAACAAAACGCATGCACAACGCAGCGTTTTGCGCCGCATGCGTTCAACGCATGCGGCGCAAAACGCAGCGTTTTTTGGAAACGCAGTTGCGTTTTGACCAAAAAACGCAGCGTTTTTCGACGCATGCGTTTTTTGTGCAGTGAGTCATTCTTCATCCCCCCCCCCCCAAAAAAAAAGTGTCTACACAATAGATAAGGACCACCAATGGCTAGAAGAGGGTTGTTGTTATGTTTTGCATTTTTTATTGGAAAACGCATGCGTCGTACAACGCACCACGACGCAAGTACTTGCGTCGTCTGCGTTGTCAATACAAGTCAATGGGGAAAAAGGCGCATCGACGACGCAAGGGCCGGCTTCACACTTGCGAGTTTTACGGACATAAGAGCGCAGAAACTACGTCCGTAAAACTCGCAAAAAATACGGCACAATTATTCTCTATGCCCCTGCTCCTATCTGCCGTATTTTACTGATCAGTATTATACGGCTTTCTACGGCCGTACAAAATCGCAGCATGCTGCGTTTGTCACCGTACTGCGCAAGAAATACGCCAATGAAAGTCTATGGAAGCGTGAAAAATACGGATTACACACGGACAAGCAGTGTGACTTGCGAGAAATACGCAGCGCTGTTAGAGAGAAAAGCCGGTAATTCAGTGCGGTGTACAGTAAAATCACACTGACAGCTTACAGTCCAATAGGTAGAATAAATGTGTACACATAGAATAGGTATATATATATATATATATATCAGTAGACACATATATGTATATATATTAATATTTATTCCAGCGCTATACAGCTTGAAAGCCGGTAATTCAATTACCGGCTTTTTCTTTCTCCTTCCTAAAACCCGACATGATTTGAGACATGGTTTACATACAGTAAACCATGTCTTCTCTCCATTTTTTTTGCAGATTCCACACTACTAATGTCAGTAGACTGTATCTGCAAAATTTGGCCGTTCTAGCTCGTAAAATAAAGGGTTAAATGGCGGAAAAAATTGGCGTGGGCTCCCGCGCAATTTTCTCCGCCAGAGTAGTAAAGCCAGTGACTGAGGGCAGATATTAATAGCCTGGAGAGGGTCCATGGTTATTGCCCCCCCCCCCCCCTGGCTACAAATATCTGCCCCCAGCCACCCCAGAAAAGGCACATCTGGAAGATGCGCCTATTCTGGCACTTGGCCACTCTCTTCCCATTCCCGTGTAGCGGTGGGATATGGGGTAATGAAGGGTTAATGCCACCTTGCTATTGTAAGGTGACATTAAGCCTAATTAATAATGGAGAGGCATCAATTATGACACCTATCCATTATTAATCCAATTGTAGTAAAGGGTTAAATAAAACACAAACACATTATTTAAAATTATTTTAATGAAATAAAAACAATGGTTGTTGGAGTATTTTATTCTACGCCCAATCCAGTCACTGAAGACCCTCGTTCTGTGAAAGAAAAAACATAATAAACCAACAATATACTTACCCTCCGCAGATCTGTAACGTCCAACGATGTAAATCCTTCTGAAGGGGTTAAAACATTTTGCAGCAAGGAGCTTTGCTAATGCAATGCTACTCCTCGCTGCAAAACCCCGGGGAATGAGGCTAAATATAGATCAATGATCTATATTTAGCTTCATTTGCGGTGAGGCGCCCTCTGCTGGATGTTCATAGATCGTGGGAACTTTCCTAGAAAGCTCCCAGGCTTTCTAGGAAAGTTCCCACGATCTATGAACAGTATATATATATATTTTTTTCTTTTTGGGACACATGGATCATTTCTATAGCGGTATGTTGATTTTGCAAGCCTGCGAGAAAACCACGCAGTACGGATGCCATACGGATTACATACGGAGGATGCCATGCGCAAAAAACGCTGACACACCCTGCCTACGGAGGAGCTACGGACCACTATTTTCGGGACATTTCAGCGTATTACGGCCGTAATATACGGACCGTATTTTCATACGCTGAGTGTGAAGCCGGCCAAACACGACGCAAACACGACGCATGCGTTTTTTAAAAGGTCGGCGCCGCCCGAAAAATGCAACATGTTGCGTTTGCCGCGCCCTGACTGGTGCGCCCTAACGCCGCTTGCGGCGTAAAACGCATTACAACGCATGTACATGCGGCCCCATGCAGCGCCAATGTTAAAGATAGGGCCGCATGATGCATGCGTTTTGTTGCGGCGGCGACGCTGCGGCGCACACCGCAAATGTGAACGTAGCCTTAGTTGTGTGATATTGCTGCAGCAAAACCAGTGTTTTATTAGCAGGAAATAATCACTAGAGGACTTGTTGTCTTGTGCCATACAGTCCTTCTGCTCTGTGTAACCCCGCCCCATAACTGATTGGCAGCAGTCTGCGTATACACATTCTACACATAAAGCTGCCAATCAGTGGTGTGGGCAGGGTTATACAGAGCTCGGCATTCAGAGAAGTGGTAGATCTGCAGATACATTTTTTTTTTTAATGAAAATGACAGTATGTAACCCAGTAAGTGACATATCACTGGAATCAGGGTCTCTGTCCCTCCATTATGTGGCTCTTAGATTACAAAACAAAAACCTGGTGATTGATTCCCTTTAAACTGGAATTCTTCAAAATATTTGCTGAATAAGGGTGGACACATCCGTAAGTAAAGTACATTTTAGAAAATTGAATGGATATTAATGAGCAATTCATGATTTTACGCTGGGTTCACATTAGCATTGATTTGCGCAGCGTATGATCCGTATGCGTCGTGCTTACATATCTTTAACATGGTGTACGCAGGGACATGCGCTTGTATGCGTTCGCATCATTTCGCGGTGTCTGGCGAACGCAACATGTGGACAATTGTGGATGATTGCATAAAAAAAGCATGACTGTCTATAGGAACGCATTGGTACACATGCGTTCAATACGCATGCGTACTTTAGACTGCGCATGTCCAGAAAATGATGTCAACGCCTCCACCATGCGCATAAAAAGCGCAAAAGCATGTCTAAACACATTTAAACGCATGCATGCGCAGCGATTTTGTTTGCATCATGTGCAAGATGATGCGCAGGCGTAAGTATGCTTTTGCATGCGTTTTGGAATGTGTTTGTGCTTGCAGATGATATGCTGCGCACAGGCTCGGACTGGCCCACCGGGGAACCGGAGGATCCTCCGGTGGGCCCTGGCACTGACACCTGCTGGCAGGGCCTCCCCCCGCTCCAGGGCCCCCTCCCCCGCCGCCGCCCGCCTTGAATACTCACCCTGCCTGCTCCAGCGATGGTCTCGGCGTCTGCACTGCAGCTCGTCCTGAACGAGCTGTCACGTGACACCGCTCATTAAGATCATGAATATGCGCATATTCATGATCTTAATGAATGGTGTCACATGACCGCTCAAGCAGGAAGAAGGTGCTGCGCCGGCACCGCCGCCTGGAGTCGGGACAGAGCGCGAGGGATGTCGGCACGGCCGTGCAGTGGGACAGGTGAGTATGAGGGACGGGGGGATGGGGGATGAAGGATGAAGGAGGACATAAGCCGGCGCGCCAAGCAGGAGCGGGAGCGGGTGCGGGTGTGGAGAGATAAGCCTGCATACAGGGGGGAATATGAGCCACGCAGGAGGGAATATGAGCCATGCAGGGGGGAATATGAGCCATGCAGGGGGGAATATGAGCCATGCAGGGGGGAATATGAGCCATGCAGGGGGGAATATGAGCCATGCATACAGGGGGGAATATGAGCCATGCATACAGGGGGGAATATGAGCCATGCAGGGGGGACTATGAGCCATGCATACAGGGGGGAATATGAGCCATGCAGGGGGGACTATGAGCCATGCATACAGGGGCGGAAAATGAGCCTTGCATACAGGGGGGAATATCAGCCATGCTTACGGGGGGGGGGGGGGATATGAGCAATGCATACAGGGGTGGACTATGAGCCATTCATACAGGGGGGAATATAAGCCATGCATACAGGGGGGGGGGGATTTGAGCCATGCATACAGGGGGGGGGGATATGAGCCATGCATACAGGGGGGGGATATGAGCCATGCATAGGGGGGGAATATGAGCCATGCATACAGGAGGGGGTCATTATACAGTATTGAGCATCATGTGTGGCCGTTATACAGTATGGAGCATCATATGTGGCCATTATACAGTATGAAGAACTGTGTGTGGCCATTATACAGTATGCAGCATCATGTGTGGCCATTATACAGTATGGAGCATCATGTGTGGTGGCCGTAATACAGTATTGAGCATCATGTGTGGCCATATTTTTGTTTGCTTATAATTATTGTTTATAGAACAGTGCGATCAGCAGTGCTAAATGGCTGCGGTTGGGATGTGGATATGGGTGTGACTAGTTGTGAAATGGGTCTGGTCAGAGGCGTGGCCTAAAATTTGCCGCGGCGCACTACGCGAACCGCAAACTTGATACCTCCTTCCCTTCAAAAGTTGGGAGGTATGGTACCACATTTGCCAGATCACGGCAAGTGCCGCAAATCCCATAGGGAATGAATGAGACCGAACGTAGTGTTGCCATAAGTGATCCGTTACGCGGCAGATGCAGAAAAACTGCCCGATCTGCTGCAAAAGGCGACTTTCACATCAGCGATTCTTGCCAAAGTCACTGCCGATAGTGTCATACTCACCAATGGGGGAGGCAGCACTAAATGTGCCTAGGGCAGCAGAAACTCTAAATACGGCCCTGGCGGGCTACATTATATTCTGTGGGGGGACTGCATTATACTCAAGGTACTACATTATATTATGGGGGGCTACATCATACTATATGAGGGGTTACAGTATACTCTATGGGGGGCTGCATTATATTCTGTGGTGGGGCTGCATTATTCTCTCAGGGGACTACATAATATTATGGGGGCTACATCATACTATATGAGGGGGCTACAGTATACTCTATGGGGGGCTGCATTATATTCTGTGGTGGAACTGCATTCTCTCAGGGGACTACATTATATTCTGTGGTGGGTGGCATTACACTATATGGGGGGGGGCTGCATTATACCCTATGGGGTGCTACATTATATTCTATGGTGGGGACTGCGTCATACCTGAGAGGGTTGCATTATATTTTGTGGGGTGCTGCATTATATTCTATGAGAGGGGACTGCATTATATTTTATGAGGGGGCTACATTATATTCTGTGAGGGGGCTACCCCAACCCTTGCTACATTATTAAGACGTGAACTACCTTATATTATACCCTGATATTAGCACTTTTTACCGCACAATTGGTGGTCTTGTATCTATTTCTATGTAGCTACATAGTGGGCCCCAAGAATGATTTTCTCTGGTGGGCCCAAGGTGCTCCAGTCCGACGCTGGCTGCGCACAGAAACGCTAATGTGAACCTAGCCACACATATCTTTTTTTACCACCAACAACATGTAAAAAAACAAAATAAAGGGGTTATCCAGCTTTAAAAAAATGCTGTGATTCAGCGCAGACATTCCTGGGTTCCTCCTGATCTTTGTGTACAAACATCCAGCATGTTGTCACCGCTGACAATCTGTGGTCTCTGTGCCACATACTATACTACTGGAGCTGTGCCGTGTGGTGCTGGCAGCTGATTGGCTGCAGCGGTCACATGCTGGTTGTTTGTAGGGAGGACTGCTACATCAACAGGGAATAGAACAGCTGAATGCCATTTTTTTGTTGTTTTGCTTTACAGAATAATAATAATGCTACCTGGAGAGAAGGTAACTTGTTTAGTTTGTGGTGTTATAAGATAAGTGAAACAATGGATATTTCTGTCTTGCTGTAATGTGGAATAGGCACCAACGTTTTCCACTAAACATAATTTTGAAAATTAAATCCTAATTTACTTTGAAGTCCTTAATGTGCTGTATGCCTGACTGTGCGCTAACTGGATTGAGTATAATTATGTGTAATATAATTAAATATAATTAGATGCCTGAATGGTAGAGTTATAAACAGGAAGGCAAACAAGGTGAATAAGATATACACTGTGACAAACAGGTGTATTGTCTCCTATCGATATGAAAGTCCAGACTGCAACTAAAGTTTAGAGGCTTGAAAAAAACTTGTATTGATTCGCTTGCACCCAAATGTGTGGTAGAAGGACAATAGAGGAACATTTTAGATTAACAGATAAGTAATATGGAGATTGTGATTGGCCTCCACAGCAGTAGAACTGTATGTTTTTGTTTATGTACAATAATCCTCCGATTATAGAAAACTTCAAGTTCGCGATAGTGTAAAAAGTTTTTTGATAAGGTCTGGGTTTTAAGCTAAACCCTTGGTGCAAAAATAGCATGCTGCAAAATGCATTGCTGCCTAGATACCACGCTTAGGTATGTGGCCAGCCTCACTCCTGATTCTGGAGGAGGTGGTGACTAGTGAGGAGCGAATTTGTTTGGAAAATGATGGCCAAACATAAATTCGGCATGAATATGGCACATTCGGATTCGTGATCGGAAACACAAGCAATATAGTATAAAATCGGAAAAAATCGGTAACATTCGGTAAAAGTGCGGGAAAATATTTGCGTTGCCACAAAAGTATTTTCAGCACTTTAGCAACGATAATGGTGGTGTATCATGAGCAGTTGGCACGTGTTTGATGAAGGGAGGGGGTTTTTAGAGCTCAGAGGCACAGCGTTCTTGTAAACAGTAGTGTTGAGCATTCCGATACCGCAAGTATCGGGTATCGGCCGATATTTGCGGTATCGGAATTCCGATACCGAGATCCGATATTTTTGTGATATCGGGTATCGGTATCGAATCAATAGGGATGTGGAAAATAAAGAATTAAAATAAAAAATATTGATATGCTCACCTCTCCGGCGGCCCCTGGACTTCACGCTGCTATCCGGGAGGCTTCTTTGTTTAAAAAGCGCGCCTTTCGGACCGGTGAATGACGTCCCGGCTTCTGATTGGTCGCGTGCCGCCCATGTGACCGGCACGCGACCAATCAGAGGCCGCGACGTCATTCGCAGGTCCTCAATTCCTAGAATTAGCAGTTTTGTGAATGAGAATGACGTCGCGGCTTCTGATTGGCCGCGTGCTGCCCATGTGACCGGCGCGCGGCCAATCAGAAGCCGCGACGTCATTCTCATTCACAAAACTGCTAATTATAGGAATTGAGGACCTGCGAATGACGTCGCGGCCTCTGATTGGTGGCGTGCCGGTCACATGGGCGGCACGCGACCAATCAGAAGCCGGGACGTCATTCACAGGTCCGAAAGGCGCGCTTTTTAAACAAAGAAGCCTCCCGGTTAGCAGTGTGAAGTCCAGGGGCCGCCGGAGAGGTGAGCATATCAATATTTTTTATTTTAATTCTTTATTTTACACATCCCTATGGATCCCAGGGCCTGAAGGAGAGTTTCCTCTCCTTCAGACCCTGGGAACCATGAGAATACCTTCCGATACTTGATGTCCCATTGACTTGTATTGGTATCGGATATCGGTATCGGCGATATCCGATATTTTTCGGGTATCGGCCGATACTATCCGATACCGATACTTTCAAGTATCGGACGGTATCGCTCAACACTAGTAAACAGTCTTTTTTCCCCCTAACTTTATGTGTGCACATTGCGGCTAGCCAATCAGGGCACAGGAAACATTCATAATGCCCTGACACAACGGCTTGTGTCAATGGCTGCTGAAATCACATGTCCCTCTCCATATAAAGAGTGGACATCTTGTCTTAGCGCCATTTTGACACTGTAACAGCGCAGAGAGGATGCTCCTGATGCTGCCACTGTTAAGGCCCCGTCACACATAGCGACGCTTAAGCGATCCCGACAACGATACGACCTGTCAGGGATCGTTGCTGCGTCGCTATGTGGTCGCTGGTGAGATGTCACACAGTGCGATCTCCCCAACGACGCAGCAGCGATGCGGCGAACTGTAGAGACCTGTAGAACGATGCTATTTCATGATGATTCAATGGGACGTCCTGTCAACGAGGTCGTTGGTAAGGTAAGGTAAGGTGTCAAACACAGCGATGTGTGCTACCCAGCGGGACCTCAACGATCAAAAGATGGTCCAGGCCATTCCGACACGACCAGCGATCTCACAGCAGGGGCCGGATCGCTGCTACGTGTCACACATAGCGAGATCGCTACTGAGATCGCTGTTGCGTCACAAAACTTGTGACTCAGCAGCGATCTCGCTAGCGATCTCGCTATGTGAGACGGGGGCTTAAGCAACAAGATTTTATGTAGTTAGTTAGGCGGTTGTATATCAGTCAGATAGTGTAGCTTGCTAGTGTCCAGTGTGGCTGCTAAATTTACCTTCCAGCACTTTTTTTTGGCCATTATCAGGTCTACAGACAAAGCCAGCAGGGCACATGTTCCACAAGTGTGTTGTGCACTGCTTCTATTGTGTTCCAGGCACGAGTATAGCATTCTAGTTAATATTTTTTTCACTAGCTACACACGTGGTCAAAATTGTTGGTACCCCTCGTTTAAAGACAGAAAAGCCCACAATAGTCACAGAAATAACTTGAGTCTGACAAAAATAATAATAAATAAAAATCTATGAAAATGAACAAATGAAATTCAGATATTGCTTTCCAACCATGATTCCACAGAATTTAAAAAAAAGTAAAACTCATGAAATAGGCCTCAACAGAAATAATGGTACCGTTAATTTAATATTTTGCTGCACAACCTTTTGAGGCAATCACTGCAATCAAGCGATTCCTGTAACTGTCAATGGGACTTCTGCACCTCTCCACAGGTATTTTGGCCCACTCCTCAAGAGCAAACTGCTCCAGTTGTCTCATGTTTGAAGGTTGCCTTTTCCAGACGGCAAGTTTCAGCTCTTTCCAAAGATGCTCAATAGGATTTAGGTCAGGGATCATGGAAGATCACTTCGGAATAGTCCAATGTTTTCCTCTCAGCCATTCTTGAGTGTTTTTAGCTGTGTTTTGGGTCATTATCCTGTTGCAAGACCCATGACCTGCGACTGAGCCCAAGCTTTCTGACAGTGGGCAGCACATTTCTCTCTAGAATCCATTGACAGTCTTGAGATTTCATTGTACCCTGCACAGATTCTAGACGCTCTGTGCCAGATGCAGCAAAGCAGCCCCAGAACATAACAGAGTGTCCTCCATGTTTCACAGTAGGGACAGTGTGCTTTTCTTGACATGCTTCATTTTCTGTCTTTGAGCATAGAGCTGATGTGCCTTGCTAAAAAGTTATATTTTTGTTTCATCTATCCATAGGACATTCTCCCAGAAGCTTTGTGGTTTGTCAGCAGGTAGTTTGGCAAATTCCAGCCTAGTTTTTTTGATTCTTTTTCAACAATGGTGTCCTCCTTGGTCGTCTCCCATGAAGTCCACTTTGGCTCGTACAAGGACAGATGTGTGATCTGACACTGATGTTCCTTGAGCTTGAAGTTCACCTTTAATCTGTTTAGAAGTTTTTCTGGGCTCTTTTGTTACCATTCGCATTATCCGTCTCTTTGATTTGTCGTCAGTTTTCCTCCTGCGGCCACGTCCAGGGAGGTCGGCTACAGTCCTATGGATCTTAAATTTCTGAATAATATATGCAACTGTAGTCACAAGAACATCAAGCTGCTTGGAGATGGTCTTATAACTTTTACCTTCAACATGTTTGTTTATAATTTTCTTTCTAATCTCCTGAGATAACTCTTTCCTTCGCTTCCTCTGGTCCATGTTGAGTGTGATACACACCATGTCACCAAAGAGCACAATGAGAACCTGTAGACCTGTCATGCCGTTCTGTTTCTGGTTTTCGGCATGACAATGCATATGTTTGCTTTAACCCTTTACTCTTTTCCCCCTAATTTGAGCTAGGATACTGTTGGCTTTTACCTGAATGGAGCCTTCTCAGTTCCCTCCTCTGCTGCGCAGTCGTACATGGGCATTTAGGTATTTGCCCTGCTGTATACCTTCCTCATGTGCGGTCCCTGGTTGCTGCTGTGAAGCTGTCCGCGGGTTGTGAGGTCATTTGCGGCTGGTGCATGACTTTCCACGTGGCTCAGTGCATGCAGTTTCAGTCAGGTGCCCTTAGCCTCAGAACCTGCACTGTTGGTGCTGTAATGGTTTCTGTGTGTGCTTAGGGCATGCGCGGCCACACCTCCCTTGCTTTTATCAGGGTTAGGGTGTGTACTTCAAATGCTGTCCCCAGCCAATTGCTTAGGGGCAGCTCATATATAAAGTTCCCTTGCCCTAAAAAAGTATTTTTTATTTTCACAGCTCTACTTTATAAATTTCTGTGAAGCACTTGGGGGTTCAAAGTGCTCACCACACATCTAGATAAGTTCCTTAAGGCTGCTTTCACACATCAGGTTTTTTGTTTCAGGCGAATTCCGGCTCTTCCGACAAAAAACGGAATAGAAAACCGGAGAAGCCGGATCCGGCATTTCCCCCATTGAATATTATTGGTGCCGGATGGCGCCTGATAGCCCAGCGTTCCTTCTGGTTTGATGCCGGATCCGGCGTCAAGTCGATTCCGGCGTCTGGAAAAAACGTGTACTGTAATGTTTTTTGTCTCCGGCGAAAAAGCCGGAAAGGCCGGATCCGGTCTTTCCGGCTTTTTACAACAATGCATGTCTATGGATGCCGGAAAGCGCCGGATCCGGAAAAAATCGGATCCGGCGGCCGTATCCGGCTTTTTACACTGAGCATGCTCAAAAAACTTTGATCAGCCCCCTGGACTATATATAAAGCAGGGCCATGAGGCCTTCAGCCATTTCCAGCCCAAAAGCAGAAGAGCCAACACCCTGCCAAGACGGAAGGAGCCAGAGAGCCTGCCACAGAGCTGAGAGCCTGCCACAGAGCTAGAGCCTGCCACAGAGCTGAGAGCCTGCCACAGAGCCGGGAGCCTTCCACAGAGCCGGGAGCCGAGAGACTTCCACAGAGCTGAGAGCCTGCCACAGAGCCGGGAGCCGAGAGCCTGCCACAGAGCCGAGAGCCTGCCACAGAGCCGAGAGCCTGCCACAGAGCCGAGAGCCTGCCACAGAGCCAAGAGCCTGCCACAGAGCCGAGAGCCTGCCACAGAGCTGAGAGCCTGCCACAGAGCCGGGAGCCGAGAGCTTGCCACAGAGCCGAGAGCCTGCCACAGAGCTGAGAGCCTGCCACAGAGCTGAGAGCCTGCCACAGAGCCGGGAGCCGAGAGCCTGCCACAGAGCCGAGAGCCGAGAGACTTCCACAGAGCTGAGAGCCATGTCTCCGGGGAGGCCTCCTCCTCCTCGCCGTCCACGCACAGAGGTTAATATGAACCAAAGGTGTGTGTGTGTGTGTATCATCTATTCTTTTATGTTTCATCGTAGGAAGCTGATGAGGCTGAGTCCCCCGGAGAAGAGGTGGTCCCCAAAGATGAGGGAAGGGGTGGAGAAACCCACGGAGAGGGCTCACAATTGGTATGTATCTGTGATGTATTGCGGAAACACACCCTACACTACACACAAAACATAACACTAGATGCTTACAACAAAATACATAGAAACTGATACTTTCAAACCACACACAACACATACAAAACATATATATATCACATGGCACACAACACATAGAATGGCTACCAACAACCCCATAATTTTTTATTTTTGTATTCTAGAGTTCTGAATCTGGTGCCCAAGCAATAGGTCCTTCCAGTGGCTCCCGGGGTCGTCGGCGACATTCACGTGGCGGCCGTCGTCATGTAGGTTTTTTGTTATTTTTTGGGTGCAGGTTAGCAATGTTTCAAATTTGGTGTTAATTTTTTCCCCCTTTTCAAACAGGTTTCACAGCGTGCTCCAGATTCGGACGGTGAGGAGGTCGGCCTTGATATTGACCTCCTCATCGATCTTGTCAGAGACAGGGAGCCGTTGTGGAATATGGGTGACCGCCGCCATGCTGATCTCTCAGTGACCCGTCGACTCTGGGAGCAAATCTGCTGTGAACTGATTCCGAGGTGGGAGGACCTAGATGTTCAGGCCCAGATTCAAGAACGTAAGTATCCTCAGTTCAGTTTTGGTGATGCATTCTAAAATGCTGTTTCTAACCAAGTTGTCTTTCTCCTATTTTAACAGGTGAGCGGATTGTGAAAAGGTGGCGGTCGATCAGGGATCGCTTTAAGAAGGAGTCCAATAAAGAGATGCAGGCCCGGAGTGGATCTGGAGGACGCAGGAGCACGTACAAATACGCAAGGGCCCTGTCGTTCCTCAGGTCAACGATGGTCACCCGAAGGTAAATATTACCCACCACATGCACTAATGTTTTACATGTCTAACCTCTTTTGCTCTTTCAGCCAGGGCCATGCAATGACAGTATATTAATTGTTTGTTTCTCTCTTTTTGCACAGAACCGTTGGGAGCACTCTGGAGCCTGCAGCACAATTGAACACTTCTGGGGCGATCCCTCAAGAGGCCGCCACCGAGGGACACTTTGACAGTGAGGAACCCTCTGCACCTTCCCACTCTGCACCTTCCCACTCTGCACCTTCCCACTCTGCACCTTTCCACTCTGCACCTTCCCACTCTACCGATCCCTCTTTCCCATCCACGAGCACTGGAGCATCCTGGCCGGTTCCATTGCATGTAGCTGCTGGTGAGAACATAGCGTTTCCTGTACCCCACCCTTCTGCTGCAGCCACCTCTAGTACACCTGTAGCATCGGGGCGGTTTCGCCAGAGGGGTCAGATACATAGTTATGCTCCCGAGTTCTTCCACCTGAACTCATCGTTCCAGAACTGTCTGAAAGTTTTGTCCGAGCAAATGGCTGCAGGATTCAATTTCATAAATAAAAGTATGCTCGAGATGCATACACTTCTGGTAACGATGCGTTCAGAGGCAAAACAGTCCCCGAACAACACTTTTTTTCAGTCGGTGCTTGAGCAAATGGAGACGCTATCTACTTCTCAGCAGATGCAAGTAATGGAATCCTGCCAGTCTACTCTAGCGCTAATTGCCTCTAGAGCAGATAGTTCTTCCAACCATCCTCCAACTTGCCCCCCTTCTTCCACTGTCCACCACTACAGCCAGTACCATCCTCCTGACACGTATCGCCAAACAGACATTGCCCCATCACGCCCAACTCGCCATCATCCACATCGTGCCCCGTCCCACCAGCCACACCACCAGCCCCGTGCCCCTTCCCACCATCCACACTATCAGCATCCCTCCCGTGCCACTTCACACCCATATGATGATCCAGACCCATACAACTTCCCATCTACTTCATCCTCACCTCCTCTCCCTGCCCACTTCGAACAGACTGTATCACCCTCTTCCCAAACATCTTCTACACACATCACTCATTCTGCCACCCAGTCCTCCCAAAACATTTCGTACACCCCTCCACCCTACCAAATTTCTAACCCCAATCCCACTTTCTTGTCCACCCGCTCAATAGCTTTCTCCACTCCTTCACCCCTAACCGGTGAACATTCTCCACCACCATCACATTCCTCTCTCCACACTCCCACTGTCGAAGTGTCCCTATCAGACAGTGCCTCCGATAGTATCTCCACCCCGACGTATGAAAACATTTAGTACCCCATTTTTTTGTGTGTTACATTGTTAATAAAAGTTTTTGGTTGAAAAATCTCTTGTATTTATTCATTAGGAACAAATAACACTTTTGTAAAAAAAAAAGGTTTATTGGTAACAGTAGAACTTTGGGTATGCACATCTTGATTTAAAAATAAACTCAAACAGGTACCCAACATGGTTAAAAGGTAAACCCAAACAGGTACGCAACATGAGGGTAAAAACCAAACTGGTATACAACATGGGTAAGGTAAAAACAACAGGTACGCAACATGGGTAAAGGTTAAAGTTATTACTAGGTATACACAAAGTGTTTAAACTATATCATCCTGCCAGTGTATTCTTCCTTGGGGTGAAATAAAATATTCTGCAAAGTGATCCCATATTCTGGACACTGTGGCAGAACTTCTGTATGTATGGATGCTGTAATCCATCAAGGTGGTTTCGGCAGAATGGTCCTCAATGGAAAGCTGTTCCTTGGATATAACATAATTGTGGAGGACAACACACGCTTTCACCACCTCATCCACAGTGTTTGTGTTTAAGTTTATGGATGTCAAGAGAACTCTCCATTTGGCGGTTAGGATCCCAAACGCACACTCCACCATTCTCCTTGCACGTGTGAGTCTGTAGTTGAAAAATTTTTTGGTATTGGTGAAACCACGGCTGGAGTAGGGTTTCAAAAGATGCTCTGAAAGCTGAAAAGCTTCATCCCCAACACATACAAATGGCATTGGTGGATCGGAAGTTTGAGGCAGTGGTCTTGGGGGGGGAAATTGAAAGGTTTTTCCATATAAATGCCGCCCCATAGAAGACAGTTTGAAAACTTGCGAATCATTAGAACGACCATACGCCCCAATGTCCACCGCTACAAATTTGTAATCCGCATCGGCGATGGCCATCAGCACGATGGAAAAGTACTTCTTGTAGTTGAAATACTGAGATCCAGAACCAGCCGGTTTCGCGATACGGATGTGTTTCCTGTCCACCGCACCCAAGCAATTGGGAAACTGGCACACTTCCAGGAATCTGTCAGCTACTTCCAACCATGTCTGCATTGTGGGATGTGGAATGTATTCTTCATGCAAACAGTCCCACAGTGCACGGCAAGTGTGCCTCACTATTCCTGATATTGTGGAAATGCCCAGTCTGAATTGAAAATGTAGGGAAGACAGGGATTCACCGGTTGCTAGGAATCTGTGAAGAAAAGGAAGGAAGAAATTACTACAAATTCAAAATATCAAATAAAGAGTCCACAACAAAAGTTGATGCAAAAAGAATGCTTACCGAAGAGTCACCATCAGACGCTCAGCTGGGGTAATGGAGAATCGGCAATAGGTATCACTCCTTCTTATCAGATGTTGAACCCGCTCCACCAATATATCAAAGTTCTCCGCTTTCATCCGAACATAGCAGAAAAACTTTTCAGGGTCACCTCGAAGCTCCATATACAACGTTGAAAAGACTCCCCGGGTCATTCTCTGTGCCGTGATGGGGTGGATCCACAAACGGCGTCGTCGCAGACGCATGACACGCTGTCTCTCTTCCTCTTTCTCAATCACAATAGCTTTTAATCGATTCGCCTCTGTGATGAAATCCACGTTGTTCTGCAGAATCTTTGCAATAATGCCCTCCATCTTGCTCTGTAGCTTGCTCCTCTCCAACCCGTCACAGATGTTAAGAACACTGTATATATAGTTTTCAGCCGGCCAATCACCTTTTTAGCCTTTCAGGGGGCGTTTTTTAAAGCCGGATCCGTAAAAAACCGGAAAGAAAAACGGACGAAACGGATGCGACCGGACGAGCCGGATCAGGTTTTTTGCCGGATCCGGACAACGGATCCGGCTAAAAAACCGGATCCGGCTCGTCCGGTTGCATCCGGTTTCTTTAAAAAAAAAACGGATCCGGTGATCCGGCATCCGGCAAAAAACCTGATGTGTGAAAGCAGCCTAAGGGGTCTAGTTTCTAAAATGGGGTCACTTGTGGGGGGTTTCTACTGTTTAGGCACATCAGGGGCTCTCTAAACATGACATGGCATCCAATCTCAATTCCAGCCAATTCTGCATTGAAAAAGTCAAACGGCGCTCCTTCTCTTCCAAACTCTGCGGTGTGCCCAAACAGTGGTTTACCAACACATATGGGGTATCTGCGTATTCAGGAGAAATTGCACAACAAAATTTATGGTTACATTTCTGTTTTTACACTTGTGAAAATAAAAAAATGGTTCTGAAGTAAAATGTTTGCAAAACAAAGTTAAATGTTCATTTTTTCCTTCCACGTTGTTTCAGTTCCTGTGAAGCACGTAAAGGGTTAATAAACTTCTTGAATGTGGTTTTGAGCACCTTGAGGGGTGCAGTTTTTAGAATGGTGTCATATTTGGTTATTCTCTATCATATAGACCCCTCAAAATGACTTCAAATGTGACGTGGTCCCTACAAAAAATGGTGTTGCAAAAATGAGAAATTGCTGGTCAACTTTTAACCCTTATAACTCCCTAACAAAAAAAAATTTTGTTTCCAAAATTGTGCTGATGTAAAGTAGACATGTGGGAAATGTTATTTATTAACTATTTTTTGTGACATATCTCTCTGATTTAAGGGCATAAAAATACAAAGTTTGATAATTGCGAAATTTTACAAATTTTCACCATATTTCCGTTTTTTTCATAAATGATCACAAGTAATATTGAAAAAATGTTACGACTAAGATGAAGTACAATATGTCACGAAAAAATAATCTGTGAATCAGCGGGATCTGTTAAAGCGTTCCAGAGTTAAAACCTCCTAAAGTGACAGTGGTCAGAATTGTAAAAATTGGCTTGGTCATTAAGTACCAAATTGGCTCTGTCACTAAAGGGTTAATATTTATAGTTATTTATAGAGCGTCAACATATTTACAGTTTCAAACACAACAGTCCTAAGTAACAGTGATAACAATAATACAATAATTAAACAGAAATAAAACTACCCTGCTCGTGAAACCTTACAATCTACACTAAGTAACAACGATAACAATAATTAAACCCCCAAAAAACGATCCTGCTCATGACAACTTACAATCTACAATGAGGTGGTGGAGAAAAAACTACAGGGGAATGTATTTACAATGATATTGCTGAGGTTTGTCGAAAGTCATGTAGGCCTGAGGACAAGGAGGAGGAGGAGACCATGGTCAGTTGTCCTCTTGGTGAGGACACGGAAGTATCGACTGTTAGTAGTAATGCACGCATGGCTAAGCTTATGTTACGCTGCCTTTCCCGTCACCCTTGCATTCTCAAAATTTTGGGTGACAGTCCACACTGACTGTTGACACTTCTAGACCTATGCTACAAGGAGAACTTTATATCTCTTATTCCAGAGGCAGACAGGTGTACTACAATGTTGGAGGATCATAGGGCCCTTCTTGCTGAATTATTTAAAAAATTCCCATCTGAAAACGCTGGCAGAAGAGGTTACAGTTCGTTGGCCAAGCAAGGAGTACAGGTGAGAGAGACACAACTCCAATCCAGCAGAGGCAGTGGAACACTGGAAAAGTTCGGGGAGAGTTTTCTCAGACCCTTCCATCGCCCTGGCCCTGAGGCGTGGGTGGCTCTCACAAGGAGTGCAAAGTTGGGGAAAAGGCTGAGGGAGTACATTGCTGACTGAACCAACGTCCTCTGTCATTCCTCTGTGCCCATTAATTATTGTTTAGCAAACACGGAGCATGAACTGGCTCTCTCTACTGCACACGTGTGCTGTACTCATGGTCATGGAGCGCACGGTGCCTCGCTCTCTGGCGGTCACTTGGCACATGGCTCCTCGCTTTCTGGAAGTACCGCTTTTATTGGCGGGAGCAAACGGGAACAGTCCTTTGCAGTGCCAGTGCTCTAAGGATGGAGCACACTGCTCAGCCTCCTATTCGCTGCTTGTCCACGCCAAAAATCTCTGCTGTCGTGCCTGCTTTCTCTTAAGCTGGCCCCCCTGCCTCAAAGTCACAGGTCTGTCTGTTGCAGTTGGTCACAGCTCTGGCGCTTCAGGTGCGTAGTGCACTGTTCCCCTTGCTGCTCACACGCTGACAGCTGGGGACTCACCCCTGCTTTGCATTTTTTTTCCCTCAGCTTACGGCCAGGTTCCCTGTCTAAACACGTCCCCTCTTCCTGGGTAATGGAGCCTCTCCGTTCCCCTATTCCTTCCCATGGGAAACAGGGGATGCAGCCTTGACAGTTCTGGACCCAGCGCAGCACAGGTGCCCGCAGCCCGGTCATTCTGAGTCCGTACACATCTGACCAATCAGTTCTTTAATGCAAGCATCATAGATGGCATGTTCTTCTAATTTTCAAGATAAAAATGTACATTACATCCAGAACAGTTTCACTTTGAAGGACACTGGTCTCATACTTCAAAATTTTGGTGGTAAATCAATTCCCCACAGATAGGTTGTGTATGTTCTGACTTATGCTACATCATTTGGTTATAATTATTCATACCTATTTGCTTCTCAATATATTCATCTTTTTCTTCAAAGCTTTGGAATATAATGTTGTAAAAGTGAAAACAAGTTGGTGAAGTGTGTGTTAACTCAAATGTGAAAGTAATTGTCATCTTTACTATTTCTCCATTCCGTGTGCGGCTAACCACCTCATTGATCTTATTGAGTTTCTCTGGCAAGAAAACAACAGCTCCATCAATACCATGGGCTTTTACTATTAATTGATCATGCTGGTAAAGTAGACACTGTGACAAGCTACCAATTTGGCATAGTTTGTGCACAGCTGAAGAGAGTTGTCAGAAAAACAAGATTTTGATTCAATAACATGTCGAATGGATTGTCTAGTGGAAACACCCATATAGTATTATTATTATGATTTATTTATAAAGCTCCAGTTATTCCATGGTGCTGTACATGAGAAGGGGTTACATAAAAAGTAATAGATATCGTTTACAGTAAAAAAAATTTACAAGACAGATTGGTACAGAGGGGAGAGGACCCTATCCTTGCGGACTTACATTCTATGGGATAATGGGGAAGAGACAGAAGGTCGGGGGTGCAGTAGTTCGGGTGGTGGTGAGGCGGCAGCTCCGGTGGTGTAGAAGTCACATCTATGACCCCCAATTGACAGCTCTTGAAATACAGCCGAAATGTCAAAATATCTAGCTTCTGTTATAGAAAATAACTGCTCATATAACCAGTTCAGTATTAGTAGGTGATGAATTGTCAGAATATGGACCAGGAGCAGCAGGTTTCAGTAGTTGCGAGTCCTGTCCACGTGCTATTCCATGTGCTCTTGCTCTAGCTCTTCCATTCATGATTTAATCTAGAAGATTTTGCCTTCGTAATCCAGAGACAGAGTACAACACCACCCAAGCGTTCACACTCTGCTCCTGAGACTTTCTATGTGCGCAGTGACTGCCTTTAGGCAGAAGATGATGATGGTGGTAGTAGTAGTTGGAGCATTTAAGACAGTCATGAAGCAGCCATAACAACTTGAAAGAGATGTATTTTTACCGAGATACCACACTGTTCGATATGAGGCCTGTATTTTTTAATCTAACATAGTGTACCAAACTAGGGAAACAGACAGCAAATGCAGCAAAATGTAGGCCTGAATTTTAACAATTTGTAGGCCACAAATACATCAGACGTCTGACAGTGATACCACACTGCCAAATATGTGGCCTGTATTTTTTATTTTTTGTCAATGCCAAATAGTGCTGTATATAACTAGAGTAACAGACAGCAAAAACAATGGAAAACCATCCTAAAATGCCCAAACTTGGAGCACACAGATACTGTATATGAGGCCTGTTATGGAAATACCACACTGCCAAATATGTGGCCTGTATTTTTCTTTTTCAATGCAAAATAGTGCTGTCT
The DNA here is from genome assembly GCF_032444005.1 of Ranitomeya imitator. Taxonomy (NCBI): domain Eukaryota; kingdom Metazoa; phylum Chordata; class Amphibia; order Anura; family Dendrobatidae; genus Ranitomeya; species Ranitomeya imitator. Next base: position 73,295,496 of record NC_091286.1, on the reverse strand, counting down.
ATAGGTAGAATAACCACACTGCTTCTTCCTCCCTGTTGGGGTGATATGCCTCCTTCCCCATGTGTGCTGCTATCCTCGCTCTGCATGTCCTCCTGCCAGGTTGGGTCAGTCACTATGTCATCCACCAACTCGTCTTCCACATCCGCACCCTGCTCCTCCTCCTGACATTCTGGCAACTGTGTCTCATCATCGTCCACCTCTTGTGACACTTTCCCACCATCGCCTTCGTGTGACCGTGGCTGTTCAAATGTTTGGGCATCACTACATGTGATCTCATCTGGCCCCACTTTAAGTTGACCGGCCGAGAGTCTAGAATCTTTAAAGGGAAAACTGAACAGCTCTTCAGAGTGTCCAATTGTGGGATCAGTTGTCTTAGGGCACTCGGCATGGTGGGAGGAAGGAGAATCAGGGTAATATCCGGTCCACAATCATGGCTTCTCAGACTTGACCATGTGGAAGACATGGTGGTGGTGATAGTGGCTAAGTGACTGGAAGCATTATCCGCTATCCAACCAACAACCGTTTCACACTGCTCTGGCTTCAATAGTGGTGTGCTGCGGTCCCCTAGAAACTGGGACAGGAAGGTCAAGCGCGAACATGTGGGTCTTTGCTGTGGACCACTTTAAGCTTGGCCACTGCCTTGTTCTCTCCATGCACCAACAGCTTCATATCCACTTCCCCATCCCTTGCCCTTTGCCTTGCCCATTTTAAATGGACTACTTAACTATTTCAAAAGCTCAACACAAATATATTTATTTGGAGCAAAATTATATCTGATCAGTATGCCTTCAAAGCTATGATTTTTCCACCACAGATACAACAGGCCTCAGCCTGACATAATAGACTGTATAATTTTTTTTGTTTTGTAGAGAATTTTTTTTTTTTTTAATAAGAGTGGAACAAGGCTAGCAGACAGAACTATGAAACTTATACCTGCGAAGCTACGATTTTTCCACCACATATACACAAGGCCTCAGCCTGACAGAGCAGAATTCATAAATGTTTTTTTTGGGGTGAATTTTTGAAAAAAAAGGAGAACAAGGCTAGCACACAAAACTATGATACGTATGCCTGTGAAACTACAATTTTTCCACCAACGATACACCAGGCCGCAGCCACAGATAGCAGACTGTATATTTTTTTTTTCTCTTGTTTGTGAAATTTGGCAAAAAATTAAAAATGAGTACAACAAGGCTAGCAGACAGAAGTATGCAATTTATGCCGGCGAAGCTACAATTTTTCCACCACAGATACAACAGGCCTCAGCCTGACATAACAGACTGTATAATTTTTGGGGGATTTTGGAGAATTATTAAAATAAAACAAAAGAGTGGAACAAGGCTAGCACACAGAACTATGATACCTATGCCTGTGAAACTATGATTTTTCCACCACCGATACACCAAGCCGCAGCCACAGATAACAGACTGTATAATTTGTTTTCTCTTGTATGTGAAATTTGGCAAAAAATTAAAAATGAGTACAACAAGGCTAGCAGACAGAACTATGCAACTTATGCCTGCAAAGCTATTTTTCCACCAGATACAACACTCCTCAGCCTGACATAACAGACTGTATACATTTTTTTGGGGGGGTTGTAGAATTAAAAAAAAAAAAAAAAAGTGGAACAAGGTTAGCACACAAAACTATGATACGTATGCCTGCGAAACTACGATTTTTCCACCACCGATACACCAGCCGTCAGCCTCAGATAACAGACTGATCTAAATATGGCCTTGATTTTTTTGGGCACAACTAAATTGTGTCAACAAGTTGGCTATGACACACAAAAAAAGAAAAAAAATGTTTGGGCGCACTCACATCTGGTGTCTGGGACAAAAAAAATGTAGATTTTAACGTTCTTAGATTTCAATAACCTGGCTGTAGTAGGCAGGATGAACAAGCAAATAAATGTTAAAATAAGGGGGCTATGGATTACTTTAGAATAAAAGGAGCAAGTATCAGGTGAAGAAAAAAAAGCCACAGAAAACTGCAGCTAGATATATATTAAATAAGCAGCAGCAGACAGTAATGGAGCTTTTGGAGGTATGCAGTGAGAGCTATGTACTCACATACAGTGCCTGCAGGCCTTGCATTGATGAGGATATGCGCACATAGACTTCCCTACCTACCTAGCGCTGCAATCTCGGGACCTCCGAATTAGCCCTAAAAAGGACTGTTGGTTTCTCAGGAGTTGTGGACTGAACAGTTGCAGACCTGCACTAACTATTAAGGGGTACTTCACACTGAGCGAGGTCGCTAGCGAGATCGCTGCTGAGTCACAAGTTTTGTGACGCAACAGCGACCTCAGTAGCGATCTCGCTATGTTTGACACGTAGCAGCGACCAGGCCCCTGCTGTGAGATCGCTGGTCGTGTTGGAATGGCCTGGACCTTTTTTTGATCGTTGAGGTCCCGCTGGGTAGCACACATCGCTGTGTTTGACACCTTACCAACGACCTCGTTGACGACTCAGACACCGACACATAGGCGTGCATTTGCATTGCCTTTTCCACGCCCATTCAGTTCCGATTGGTGGTCGCTTCTGCGTTCTGATTGGCGGTCAACAGAAGGCAACATAGTAGCGCTTCCATCCTTTGTTCCTGACCGCGTGGTGGTTTGCAGATCGTTGTAGAGTTCTCCGGCCTGCGACTCCTCTTCGATTTATCTATTCTTCAACAGTTCTTCTGACACCTTTTGTGCACGGTAGGTATCATTTGGGGTCTCAAATGCGTTCCCACCGAAGGGCTATTGTGTCGCCTCATAAGGCAAGGCCGCCAATCAGAACGCAGTAGCGACCACCAATCGGAACTGAATGGGCGCGGAAAAGGCAACGCAAATACACGCCTGTGTGACTACAACGTCACACAGGACGTCCCTCATCGAGGTCTGAATCGTCATAATAGCTGCCATGTGACAGGGTCACAACGACCAACGACATCGTTGTACAGGTCGCTACAGGTCGCCGCATCGCTGCTGCGTCGTTGGGAAGAGCTCACTGTTTGACATCTCAGCAGCGACCACATAGCGATGCAGCAACGATCCCTGACAGGTCGTATCGTTGTCGGGATCGCTTTAGCATCGCTAAGTGAGACGGGGCCTTAACAGGATGATTCTGACCCTATCTCAGCAGCAGTTCTCCCTACACTCGCTAAGTCCGGAGCAGAATGCGGTGAGCAAGACGTCGCAGGTCTCTTATAGACCTGATGACGCTGTGTGGCCAGCCAATCACTGTAATACCACAACAATGATGGCTGCAGCATTACATTGCATGGCTGACAATTCCTGCACTGTCATTGGCGCTCTAAAGAGCGAAAGAATTGCAGGGCGGAGACCGGAGCTCCCGCCGAATAATCCCGGAAATACTCGCTGCTCGCCGAGTACACCGAGCATAGTGATACTCGGTACCCCATGGTTTCTAACTTAAAATACCATAGGCCACCATTGTATTCTATAACATTTTACAAAAAATTAGTGCTCTTTTTTTCTAGATATACAGAGGGAACCATGCCAGAATCCAACTGACCCCATGAGAGTGCACAGGGCTCTAGGTGCCTTTGACATTCATTGTACGATGGTCAAGCATTACATCATGCTCTCGGTGATAATGGGAAACCACAATAAATATGCTAATGCTTAATGTGCATTGGCCTACGGCAAACTGCAGGTAAATGGCAGTGTGAAATTCTCGGTCGCCCCTCTAAAGGTCATTGTTTGGACATTCCTTTGTCTATAGAGACCGAATCCAATAATAATTAAACATTTTCATTTTCACATTTTTGGAACACATGATTGTTATGGGCTGTTTGTGAGGGTAGCTAGAAGCATCCATAAAATGCTGTTTTTCTCCAAGCGTTTCATCTGACTTGAGAATGTTTAAAGAACCAATGTGGCACAGAGCTGAATAATCAATGGAAGGAATCAATATTAATCTAAAGACATTGATTCCTTATTTTAAATAATCCAAGCCTCCTGATTCCCAACTCTTCTATCGCTTCTTCATATACATAGGAAAAAGTTCAATAACTGCAGTAGACGCGTATACCTACAAGACACACACACACTGTATACAATACACACATATTAGCACACCTATGTTCACACAGAAACACTTACCATAGACACATGGTTATACAGACATATACATTCATTCACAACACACAAGTGCAAACATATACCGCATGTAAATACACACATATTAGCACACCTATGTTCACACAGAAACACTTACCATAGACACATGGTTATACAGACATATACATTCATTCACAACACACAAGTGCAAACATATACTGCATGTAAATACACACATAAATACCATAAAACAAAAGGAAGTAAACAACTGTTGAAAAAATGTAAATCACATGGGTTATATTCGAAATTAGCAAAATTAGGGACCTTTAAAACTTAACATTTATTAGTAAATTAAAATATATGGCCACAACAACCATAAAAGTCAATATCCCTGAACAAGACTCTTACATATGAACCAAAATGATCAAATCAGAGAACAGACTGTCTATCATTCTGTAATGCTGTAGATAAGCTCCCGATGTATCCTGAAAGATGAGAAAAAGAGGTTAGATTATACTCACCTGGGAAGGCGGTCCGATCCGATGGGCGTTGTGGTCCGGGGCCTCCCATCTTCATAGGATGATATCCTCTTCTTGTCTTCACCCTGTGGCTCCGACGCAGGCGTACTTTGTCTGCCCTGTTGATGGCAGAGCAAAGTACTGCAGTGCGCAAGCGCCGGGCCTCTCTGACCTTTACCGGCACCTGCGCACTGCAGTACTTTGCTCTGCCCTCAACGGGGCAGACAAAGTACGCCTTCTCCGGAGCCGCGGCATGAAGACAAGAAGAGGACATCATCGTAAGAAGATAGGAGGCCCCAGACCACGACACTCATCGGACCCGGACCGTAGCAGGACCGCCCCTGGGTGAGTATAATATAACCTATTTTTCTCATCTTTCAGGATACATCAGGGGCTTATCTACAGCATTACAGATTCCATTCCAGCCAAGACCGCTTCCCAACGCGTTTCATCCCACCGGGACTCATCAGGGAATATGGCAGCCGGAAAAAGAAAACTCCACAATAACTGGTGGTATGTATGAGTCTTCTAAGGCAAAAGCTGCTACCAGGGTCCACTTAAATAACTGTCACCCCACCAGGTAAACCCTGCCTATTTTTGATCAACTTATCAGGATGAAAATCACAGAAGTACCCATATGACAGCCAACAGCAATATTTGTCCCATATTGATTAATCCCAACACCTTACCTCATTGGTGACTCAGCCGGGTGTGCCGACCATGAACAGCACGCCACATCATAATGCGTGTCAGCTGCCATAAGGTCAAAATGTGAGCCAAATACTATGCACATGTGCTTACCCGATGAGCTGGCTGTGAGACCAGTTTCCCCTTGGATTAATATTTTATTAAGCTTGTGGTGGAACTTGGTATGAGTTGACACAATGATTTATATTTACTTATAATTTTGTCTATCAGTAGTCAGATGTACTCACTCGATGTTACATAGACAGTAATGGGTTAATGCATGCTAATTTATTTGTCCCACAATGATTCTGTATATTTTGTATTTGTGGTTGAGTTATAGAGCTGTTTTTGACCCATTTGCCTTTTATTGTTATGTCTGGTATAATTGAGTGCAGTGTACCACTTGTACCACTTGTACCACTTGCAATTAGGTCTTCTCAGCTATACGCCACGTATCCTGTTTGTCTCCGTTGCCATGGTGGCCAGGCATTGTATGCATTTCACCGCTTTGCGGGTCACGCATGTGGAGCGCCCCCAGACACAGGGCCGCGGAGTACTCGGTACCGGTCCTCTCTGTTTCGGTGCTGGGGTTGTCACGGTGGCTGGACCCGGTCCGTGACCCTGCTAAGGGGCGTCCAATGAAAGGGTGATGTAGTTTGTCAAGGGTTCGTGATGCCACCTGTGGTATTCGGTCAGGATGACCGACGCTGCTTAGGGGTCCGCTGGGGTGATGGAATGGCAGCTAGATGGTATACCTTCCCACAGGTGAAGTATATCCCCAGGGCTTCCCAGTAGTGTAGGTGGCGACGATGTGAGGCGCAGTTAATAACGAGGACACAGGGTTGCAGTCTCTTTACCTTTTACTGAAGACTTCGGGATCCGCAATCCAGAGCACTGTTAACAGGGCTGGATGAGTCCGGCCGGTCCGAAGGCACATCCAGAGTTCCCCTTACAGGTGGAAATCAGTGCCTACCAACTAGCGCCTGTGTGTTGTAGTTCTTCCCTGCTGAGCATTCGGGATAGTCCCCGCAACTTTCGTATCTGTTCTTTCTCTTTCTCTCCGTCCCCCAAGTTATTGTGTGGATAGGATGCACCCATTTGACGGGAAGATTCGGAGCTATTCTGGGACCCTAGAGACGCCCCTCTCCCACTTTGCCCCCTATGTCTGCTTAGGTGATGTAAGGTAGACAGCCAACCTAAAATCCTGCCGCTGTTTGAAGTAATGCTTGAAGTCTGTCACTTCCTCGGTGTTCCGGCCACCGGCGCCTCAGTAGGATGTTGCCAATCTCGGGGCATGACTCCTACTGGATATCTCCTTGTGCTGCGATTTCGTTTCTCACTTCTCCACAATATCCTTCGCTTCGTGTCCTTCCTTAGGATGCCGCCGCAAGGTAGTACAGGCGCGGCTCCGTAACGTTCTGTCCTTTCTGCTAGGTACCTGCCAGGATCCCACCCCTGACAGGTCCTCCCTGGAACTCTCCCAGGCTGCGTTCTGTTCTAACTTCCTATCCAACCCCCAGTTTTACCAGTGTGAGGAGTGGCCTAATACATAGTGCCTTTTGCTCCCCCTGGTGGCCGGAGTGTGAAGTGTAATGTGTGACTGTGATACCTGGTCAGGTGAACTCCTTTAGTGCAATCAGACATAACATCACTCCCCTTAGTGGCAGAGCGACATTATTGCAACGACCAGGACCCTGGGGCTCTGCACATGCGCTGCACCCCAGACGGCACCGGAAGCAGTGTTTGTGATGATCTGGATACATTGGATGTCAATTGCCGCATTGTGAAAGTTCCTGGTCTCACAGCCAGCTCATCGGGTAAGCGCATGTGCATAGTATTTGGTGCACATTTTGACCTTATGGCGGCTGACAAGCATCATGATGTGGTGTGTGTTTCATGGTCGGCACACCCGGCTGAGTCACCAATGAGGTAAGGTGTTGCGATTAATCAATATGGGACAAATACTGTTGTTTGCTCTCGTATGGGTACTTCTGTTATTTTCATCCTGATTCGTTTCCGGCTGCCATATCCCCTAATGAGTCCCGGTGGGATGAAACGCGTTGGGTGGCGGCGGTCCCGGCTGTAGGTGCTCCTTGGCCTGAATGGCAATTTTTCCTCTGAATTGGACTATGGTGTTAAGCCTTCAGCTCAACAGGAGAATTTATTAATACTGTGGAGATCTTTTTTCTGATTGGATGGGTGAGATTGTTCATATTCCCTACTATTGATCTCCATTGTATATTTGGGGAAAAGTGATTGACGTGTAACTTCTACATACAGATTACCATGGCCCTAATGGTTCATTCTTGTCTATTCTTTGCTACATTGCCAGTATTACTGATGTTGATGGCTTTATGATAGACAGTCTGTTCTCTGGCTTGATCATTTTGGTTCATATATAAGAGTCTTGTTCAGGGATATTGACTTTTATGGCTGTTGTGTCCATATATTTTAATTTACTAATAAATGTTAAGTTTTAAAGGTCCCTAATTTTGCTAATTACACACAAATACACATACAAAACAAATATACACACAAACACAAAACCAATCAAACTAAAATATCAACTAAAATGTACAACCCTGCTGAAGATAATGGGTAAAAGGGGCTTTCTGTTTTTTGAAAAGTTGTATCCCCAGGCGCAGCTTGTTGTTTAAAACAAACCTGCTCTACTCATCTCCCCCAGGTCCAGTTCTGCTTCTCTACTCCTGCTCCTGGTGTTAATTCTTGTATGAGTTTAGTAGCTTATGCCATTCACACGGGCACCGCTGCTGAGCTCAGCGATTGGCTGCAGTGCTGTTGACGTGCTGCCAGCACTGCATAGACATCAGAAGGAGCAACATGACACAGTGCTGTTCCTGGGGAGGGCAAGTGAAGCACAGTTTTGTTTTTTTACAATGAACTGCACAACTTTCTGGAAAATAGAAAACCCTTTCAACTCAAGTTCCCAACATGTAAAGATATCATATAACACATAGGACAAAGAGGAGCTTCAGCCATTGTTTGATCAGGCTCTATTAAAACACACTACTGTTTGAGAAATCTTTTTATGAATGGCCGAGATGTAAAATCCCAAGCTCGTATTTACAAATGTTCCTCGTTGTCTCGTCCACCAATGTTCTTTATTAATTGTAGAAGAACAATAGGCTGGAAGTAATTGAATATATGATGAAAGCTGTTAGCCTTCAGCTGCATAAAGGAGAACATGGTAAGCCACGATAGAACATCATTTGGGCTTCTTCCTGGCAGACTGTGATCATATCTGAAGATTTCTGTTCCGCTCCATCAAGCCTGGAAATTAGGTTGTAGATCATAGTCACATCTGTCGAGAAGTCAATAACAATCACCCCAGGTAATCTTTCCCAGTGTTTGCACCAGATGCGTTTTATTGACCCGTTTCTATTAATACGTTCTTGAAATGATCCTAAAAATGTTCTCTTTTAACCTATTGTTGACTTTAAGAATTTTTACAAACTCGTCTGATAATTGAATTTATAAACTGAGCAATGCGTATAGAAATCTAGGGTGCGGTGGGAACACTCTTTGTAGTCTGTGTGCTTTCTGTTCGTATGGTAAATTGTTGACTCCTTTTTAGTATTCTTCTTTTATCAAATGTTGAACAGTAATGATATATTTGGCACAAATTATACCAGTCCAATTCTTTATTCATGTTTAGTGCACTTTTCTATGTTAGATAAGAGCACTGAGCAGTCATGTGAAGGTACATACATTCCATTTTTATCATATACAGATTGATATCCTCTCTCCTTCTGTTCCTGTCGTGACTCGTATTGTCTATGATTACTGTACCTGTTTTTATGATGTATACCCCTCCTTGGCTCTATAATAATAACAAATAATAATAATATACAGTGCGGCATATTGACAATAGTAATTGTTGTTTAGCTGCTCTTTTCACCCCTTCCTTACTACAGGTGATCTGTGTTGGTTTTCCATCATCTACCAGTAGGGGATGTAGCTCAGTGGTAGAGCGCATGCTTTGCATGTATGAGGCCCCGGGTTCAATCCCCGGCATCTCCACTTTATTCTTGAAGAGGTAAGCTATAGGCTGGACCACGGTGAGTCATTGGACGTGGTATATCTCGATTTTTCCAAAGCGTTTGATACCGTGCCGCACAAGAGGTTGGTACACAAAATGAGAATGCTTGGTCTGGGGGAAAATGTGTGTAAATGGGTTAGTAACTGGCTTAGTGATAGAAAGCAGAGGGTGGTTATAAATGGTATAGTCTCTAACTGGGTCGCTGTGACCAGTGGGGTACCGCAGGGGTCAGTATTGGGACCTGTTCTCTTCAACATATTCATTAATGATCTGGTAGAAAGTTTACACAGTAAAATATCGATATTTGCAGATGATACAAAACTATGTAAAGCAGTTAATACAAGAGAAGATAGTATTCTGCTACAGATGGATCTGGATAAGTTGGAAACTTGGGCTGAAAGGTGGCAGATGAGGTTTAACAATGATAAATGTAAGGTTATACACATGGGAAGAGGGAATCAATATCACCATTACACACTGAACGGGAAACCACTGGGTAAATCTGACAGGGAGAAGGACTTGGGGATCCTAGTTAATGATAAACTTACCTGGAGCAGCCAGTGCCAGGCAGCAGCTGCCAAGGCAAACAGGATCATGGGGTGCATTAAAAGAGGTCTGGATACACATGATGAGAGCATTATACTGCCTCTGTACAAATCCCTAGTTAGACCGCACATGGAGTACTGTGTCCAGTTTTGGGCACCGGTGCTCAGGAAGGATATAATGGAACTAGAGAGAGTACAAAGGAGGGCAACAAAATTAATAAAGGGGATGGGAGAACTACAATACCCAGATAGATTAGCGAAATTAGGATTATTTAGTCTAGAAAAAAGACGACTGAGGGGCGATCTAATAACCATGTATAAGTATATAAGGGGACAATACAAATATCTCGCTGAGGATCTGTTTATACCAAGGAAGGTGACGGGCACAAGGGGGCATTCTTTGCGTCTGGAGGAGAGAAGGTTTTTCCACCAACATAGAAGAGGATTCTTTACTGTTAGGGCAGTGAGAATCTGGAATTGCTTGCCTGAGGAGGTGGTGATGGCGAACTCAGTCGAGGGGTTCAAGAGAGGCCTGGATGTCTTCCTGGAGCAGAACAATATTGTATCATACAATTATTAGGTTCTGTAGAAGGACGTAGATCTGGGTATTTATTATGATGGAATATAGGCTGAACTGGATGGACAAATGTCTTTTTTCGGCCTTACTAACTATGTTACTATGTTACTATGTTACTATGTTACTATCTACACTTAGTCCTCATTCTGATGTCCATTTTACACATACGTGTTCGATCTTTGATTTTCACGGATAGAATACACACGCCTTATAGTTTATTCGGCTTTTCACATATATGTGCTCTTTTGCAGACCAAGTGGTTCGTAAAATTAAAGGAGGCATCCGGTTTTGATCCAAGTCAAAATCTCCCATACATATCGATGGGTATGTGATAATCATGGGCAGCACTCGGATGCCATCCATTTGCAATCCAAGCGTTTCTGTTTTTAACATTGTAAGGCCTCTTTCACACGTCAGTGTCTCCGGTACGTGTACTGACAGTTTTTTCACGTACCGGAGACACTGACACACATAGACCCATTCAAATGAATGGGTCTATGCACACGTCTCCGTGTTTTTCATGCAAAACATGGGGAGATGTCAGCTTTTCTCTGGCAGCACGTACCACAATATGTCCCGCACACGTGCACATGGAGAACAGTGTGCACTCTCCTCCGTGTGCACGTACCGCCTGCAGGAGAGACAGCGCTACAGTAAGCGCTGTCCCCACTGCGTGTGGTGCTGAAGGTGGCATTCATCTCTTGTCCCCTGCAGGAGAGAAGAGATGAAAAATCAAGTTTTTTTTTGTGTGTGTTAAAAATAAAGTTTGGGGGTCACCTCCTGCCTCCCATCCCCTGTGCGCCCGCCCGCTTGTAGAGAAATACTCACCCAGCTCCTGCGATGTCTGCTCTCAGCGCCGGCAGCAGGTCCTGTGTGAGCGGTCACATGGTACCGCTCATTGCAGTGATGAATATGCGCATATTCATCACTGTAATGAGCGGTATCACGTGACCGCTCACACAGGACAGGTTGCCGGCGCTAAGAGCATACATCGCAGGAGCTGGGTGAGTATTTCTCGCCAAGCGGGTGGGCGCACGGGGGATGGGAGGCGGGAGATGACCCCAAACTTTATTTTTAACAAAAAAAAACCCTTGATTTTTCATTCCTTCTCTCCAGCGAACGCTGCTGGGGAGAAGGAATGAATGTCGGCTTCAGCACCAAAGGCAGGGGACAGTGCTTAACTGTAGCGCTGTCTCCTGCACGGTCCTTGTGGTCCTCAGTTGGCACACGGGCGGCACATGGCTGCCGCACATGTGCCACACCGATGTGCTACATGAGCACATGGACACACGGACACGGATAATTCCAGTACCGAATTATCTGGACGTGTGAAACTGGCCTAATGGATAAGAGAAATCTTTGGGAGGGTTTTTTTGCATACAATAAACTCAGTGATGTTCCAGTAATGGTAAAAAACTGATACTGGACAAATACTGATGAAAATCTGAAACCATATTCATAACTGCAATATGTCTTAGTGTCCAGGTCCCATAGTATCTGCTATGTCTGCCCTGCATTGGTTATTATGAGGCTACATCTGCACAGGACTGTTTTTCTTATAGGAGAGGAAATAAAAAAATTCCCTACCTAAAGCATGCTGCATTTGGAAAAAATGCTGGACACTCCAAAAATTAAAATCACTAAAACAAACAGTTGTTTGCATTGTATTTCATATTTTCCTACCGACTCCAGAGCCAACCTCTGGATTCAGCAAGTTTTACTACAAAAAATGTAAAGATTGCATGGAAAAAAAAAATGTTGCAATGTTTTGGGGGGTTTTGTACTTGCCTTTTGCCACTTTTTTTAACACCAGTCTGCAATTTTGGATGTGAATGAGTAGTGAAATATAACACTACAACATTGTGAATTTACGTGGCAGCTTCCATACCCTTGATGTGTTTTTTTTGGGTCCCTTTCTTTCATGCATTTTCGCGTAGGCTTTTCCATAAAAAAAAAAAGAAAAAACAAGTGGCCAAAAATGGGACAATTTCTGGCACAAAGCAAGCCAACTGAAAAATGGTGTAAAAGGACCACAAAATTCGGACTAGTGCTATCCGTTGTTTTGAAGGATAGCACTGGTCCCCACGTTATTCTATGAAGGATATTTAATCCAAAGCAACTTATTTCTGTGGGCCGCAATCAATCACTTGTTACCATAATAACATATGAGTACCAGGAACGCTCAGTAACTTGTGTATGATTGACCCATGAATGTAAAATGACTGTTGTACGTAACATCAGCAATTCTCCCAAATAGCTGCTGATTTATAGGAGGCCGGAAGCTGGTGTGAAAAATCACAAGTAAATACCCTATGATTGCAATGTCCACTATACAAAAAACCTGCTGCCAAAACACACTTGACTTTATTTGTAGATGAAATTTCAAGACCTATCTCCTTTTATAACATACAGTACAGACCAAAAGTTTGGACACACCTCATTTAGAGATTTTTCTGTATTTTCGTGACTATGAAAATTGCACATAGCAGTCATCAAAGCAAAAGGTGGCTACTTTGAAAAACCTAGAATATAAGAAATAATTTCATTTGTTTCACACTTTTATGTTAAGTGTATAATTCCACATGTGTTAATTAATAGTTTTGATGCCTTCAGTGTGAATATACAATTTTCATAGTCATGAAAATACAGAAAAATCTTTAAATGAGAAGGCGTGTCCAAACTTTTGGCCTGTACTGCATGTTATGACATATTTTACTGCTCACTGACAGATTCTTGCTACTGTCAATGTAGACATTTTTTTGTTGCTTTTTTTACTTTAACCCCTTTCTGTCATTGGACGTACCATTCCGTCCATGTGGGGTGGGCCTTAATTCCCAAGGACGGAATAGTACGTCCAGCGCAATCAGCCTCGCTCATGGGGGGAGCGCGGCCGATCACGGCCGGGTGTCAGCTGCCTATCGCAGCTGACATCCGGCACCATGTGCCAGGAGCGGTCACGGACCGTCCCCGGCACATTAACCCCCGGCACACCACGATCAAACACGATCGCGGTGTGCCGGCGGTATAGGGAAGCATCGCGCAGGGAGGGGGCTCCCTGTGGGCTTCCCTGAGATGCCCGCAGCAACGCGATGTGATCGCGTTGCGGCGAGGGTCTCTTACCTTCCTCCCTGCAGCAGCCCCGGATCCAAAATAGCCGCGGCATCCGGGTCCTGCAGGGAGGGAGGTGGCTTACCAAGTGCCTGCTCAGAGCAGGTGCTTGGTAAGCCTGCAGCGCTGTAAGTCAGATTGCTGATCTGACAGAGTGCTGTGCAAACTGTCAGATCAGCGATCTGTGATGTCCCCCCCTGGGACAAAGTAAAAAAGTCAAAAAAAAAATTTCCACATGTGTAAAAAAAAAAAAATCCTAAATAAAGAAAAAAAAAATATTATTCCCATAAATACATTTCTTTATCTAAATAAAAAAACAAACAATAAAAGTACACATATTTAGTATCGCCGCGTCCGTAATGACCCAACCTATAAAACTGTCCCACTTGTTAACCCCTTCAGTAAACACCGTAAGAAAAAAAAAAACGAGGCAAAAAACAACGCTTTTTTATCATACCGCCGAACAAAAAGTGGAATAACACGCGATCAAAAAGACAGATATAAATAACCATGGTACCACTGAAAACGTCATCTTGACCCGCAAAAAACGAGCCACCATACAGCATCATCAGCAAAAAAATAAAAAGTTATAGTCCTCAGAATAAAGCGATGCAAAAATAATTATTTTTTCTATAAAATAGTTTTTATCGTATAAAAGCGCCAAAACATAAAAAAATGATATTAATGAGGTATCGCTGTAATCGTACTGAACCGAGGAATAAAACTGCTTTATCCATTTTACGAAACGCAGAACGGTATAAACGCCTCCCCCAAAAGAAATTCATGAATAGCTGGTTTTTGGTCATTCTGCCTCACAAAAATCGGAATAAAAAGTAAAAAGCGATCAAAAATTGTCACGTGCCCGAAAATGTTACCAATAAAAATGTAAACTCGTCCTGCAAAAAACAAGACCTCACATGACTCTGTGGACTTAAATATGGAAAAATTATAGCTCTCAAAATGTGGTAACGAAAAAATATTTTTTGCAATAAAAAGCGTCTTTCAGTGTGTGACGGCTGCCAATCATAAAAATCAGCTAAAAAAACTCGCTATAAAAGTAAATCAAACCCCCCTTCATCACCCCCTTAGGGAAAAATAAAAAAAATAAAAAATGTATTTATTTCCATTTTCCCATTAGGGTTAGGGCTAGGGCTAGGGTTAGGGCTAGGGTTAGGGTTAAGGTTAGGGCTAGGGTTAGGGCTAGGGTTAGGGCTAGGGTTAGGGCTAGAGTTAGGGTTGGGGCTAGGGTTAAGGCTACAGTTAGGGTTGGGGCTAAAGTTAGGGTTAGGATTACATTTACGGTTGGGAATAGGGTTGGGATTAGGGTTAGGGGTGTGTTTGGATTAGGGTTTCAGTTATAATTGGGGGGTTTCCACTGTTTAGGCACATCAGGGGCTCTCCAAACGCGACATGGCGTCCGATCTCAATGCCAGCCAATTCTGCGTTGAAAAAGTAAAACAGTGCTCCTTCCCTTCCGAGCTCTCCCGTGTGCCCAAACAGGGGTTTACCCCAACATATGGGGTATCAGCGTACTCAGGACAAATTGGACAACAACTTTTGGGGTCCAATTTCTCCTGTTACCCTTGGAAAAATACAAAACTGGGGGCTAAAAAATAATTTTTGTGGAAAAAAAAAGATTTTTTATTTTCACAGCTCTGCGTTATAAACTGTACTGAAACACTTGGGGGCTCAAAGTTCTCACAACACATCTAGATAAGTTCCTTGGGGGTCTAGTTTCCAATATGGGGTCACTTGTGGGGGGTTTCTACTGTTTAGGTACATTAGGGGCTCTGCAAACGCAATGTGATGCCTGCAGACCAATCCATCTAAGTCTGCATTCCAAATGATGCTCCTTCCCTTCCGAGCTCTGCCATGCGCTCAAGCAGTGGTTCCCCCCCATATATTGGGTATCAGCATACTCAGGACAAATTGGACAACAAGATTTAGGGTCCAATTTCTCCTGTTACTCTTGGAAAAATACAAAACTGGGGGCTAAAAAATAATTTTTGTGGAAAAATTTTTTTTTATTTGCACAGCTCTGCGTTATAAACTGTAGTGAAACATTTGGGGGTTCAAAGTTCTCACAACACATCTAGATAAGTTCCTTGGGGGGTCTAGTTTCCAACATGGGGTCACTTGTGGGGGGTTTCTACTGTTTAGGTACATTAGGGGCTCTGCAAACGCAATGTGATGCCTGCAGACCAATCCATCTAAGTCTGCATTCCAAATGATGCTCCTTCCCTTCCGAGCTCTGCCATGCGCTCAAGCAGTGGTTCCCCCCCACATATTGGGTATCAGCATACTCAGGACAAATTGGACAACAAGATTTAGGGTCCAATTTCTCCTGTTACCCTCGGGAAAATACAAAACTGGGGGCTAAAATATAATTTTGTGGGAAAAAATTTTTGTTTTATTTTTACGGCTCTGCATTATAAACTTCTGTGAAGCCCTTGGTGGGTCAAAGTGCTCACCACACATCTAGATAAGTTCCTTAGGGGGTCTACTTTCCAAAATGGTGTCACTTGTGGGGGGTTTCAATGTTTAGGCACATCAGTGGCTCTGCGAACGTAACATGGCGTCCCATCTCAATTCCAGTCAATTTTGCATTGAAAAGTCAAATGGCGCTCCTTCGCTTCCGAGCTCTGTCATGCGTCCAAACAGTGGTTTACTGTTATGACCTGGTGGTTAGGACAATAATGGACCAGGTGGTAAAGAGCACACGGAAAGACCTGATAGTTAATAATAATACAGGACAAGCTCTGGGACGTGGGAACTCTGCTGACCGCAATCCCTAATCCTATCACACACACTAGAAATAGCCGTGGATTGCTCCTAACGCTCCCTATGCAACTTGTCACAGCCTAAGGAACTAGCTAGCCCTAAAGATAGAAAACTAAGCCTACCTTGCCTCAGAGAAATTCCCCAAAGGAAAAGGCAGCCCCCCACATATAATGACTGTGAGTTAAGATGAAAATCACAAACACAGAGATGAAATAGATTTAGCAAAGAGAGGCCCGACTTACTGAACAGACAGAGGATAGGAAAGGTGACTTTGCGGTCAGCACAAAACTACAAAAAAACCACGCAGAGGGCGCAAAAGACGCTCCGCACCGACTCACGGTGCGGAGGCGCTCCCTCTGCGTCCCAGAGCTTCCAGCAAGCAAGACAAAAATCAAAATAGCAAGCTGGACAGAAAAATAGCAAACAAGAGAAATACAAGCAGGAACTTAGCTTCTGTTGGAGAAGACAGGTCACAAGAACGATCCAGGAGCGAACAGACCAATACTGGAACATTGACAGGTGGCATGGAGCAATGATCTAAGTGGAGTTAAATAGAGCAGCCAACTAACGAATTAACCTCGTCACCTGTGGAAGGAAACTCAGAAGCCGCAGCCCCACTCACAACCACCAGAGGAAGCCCATGGACAGAACCAGCCGAAGTACCATTCATGACCACAGGAGGGAGCTTGACAACAGAATTCACAACAGTACCCCCCCCCCTTGAGGAGGGGTCACTGAACCCTCACCAGAGCCCCCAGGCCGACCAGGACGAGCCAAATGAAAGGCACGAACCAGATCGGCAGCATGAACATCAGAGGCAAAGACCCAGGAATTATCTTCCTGACCATAACCCTTCCACTTGACCAGGTACTGGAGTTTCCGTCTCGAAATACGAGAATCCAAAATCTTCTCCACCACATACTCCAACTCCCCCTCAACCAATACCGGGGCAGGAGGATCAACGGATGAAACCACAGGCGCCACGTATCTCCGCAACAACGAACTATGGAATACATTATGGATGGCAAAAGAAGCTGGAAGGGTCAAACGAAATGACACAGGATTGAGAACCTCAGAAATCTTATACGGACCAATGAAACGAGGCTTAAACTTAGGAGAGAAAACCTTCATAGGAACATAACGAGACGACAACCAAACCAAATCCCCAACACGAAGTCGGGGACCCACACAGCGCCAGCGGCTAGTGAAACGTTGAGCCTTCTCCTGGGACAATGTCAAATTGTCCACCACATGAGTCCAAATCTGCTGCAACCTATCCACCACAGTATCTACACCAGGACAGTCCGAAGACTCAACCTGCCCTGAAGAGAAACGAGGATGGAAACCAGAATTGCAGAAAAACGGCGAAACCAAAGTAGCCAAGCTGGCCCGATTATTAAGGGCGAACTCAGCCAAAGGCAAAAAGGACACCCAATCATCCTTATCAGCAGAAACAAAGCATCTCAGATATGTTTCCAAAGTCTGATTAGTTCGTTCGGTTTGGCCATTTGTCTGAGGATGGAAAGCCGAGGAAAAAGACAAATCAATGCCCATCCTAGCACAAAAGGATCGCCAAAACCTCGAAACAAACTGGGAACCTCTGTCCGAAATGATGTTCTCCGGAATGCCATGTAAACGAACTACATGCTGGAAAAACAACAGCACCAAATCAGAGGAGGAAGGCAATTTAGACAAGGGTACCAAATGGACCATCTTAGAGAAGCGATCACAAACCACCCAAATGACCGACATCTTTTGAGAGACAGGGAGATCCGAAATAAAATCCATAGAAATATGCGTCCAGGGCGTCTTCGGGACCGGCAAGGGCAAAAGCAACCCACTGGCACGAGAACAGCAGGGCTTAGCCCGAGCACAAGTCCCACAGGACTGCACAAAAGAACGCACATCCTGTGACAAAGACGGCTACCAAAAGGATCTAGCCACCAAATCTCTGGTACCAAAGATTCCAGGATGACCAGCCAACACCGAACAATGAACCTCAGAGATATCTCTACTAGTCCATTTATCAAGGACAAACAGTTTCTCCGCTGGGCAACGGTCAGGTCTATCAGCCTGAAATTTTTGCAGCACCCGCCGCAAATCAGGGGAGATGGCAGACAAAATTACCCCTTCTCTGAGAATACCCGCCGGCTCAGGAACACCCGGAGAGTCGGGCACAAAACTCCTTGACAGGGCATCAGCCTTCACATTCTTAGAGCCCGGAAGGTACGAAACCGCAAAATCAAAACGGGAGAAAAATAGCGACCAACGAGCCTGTCTAGGATTCAACCGTTTGGCAGACTCAAGATAAGTCAAATTCTTGTGATCCGTCAAGACCACCACGCGATGCTTGGCTCCTTCAAGCCAATGACGCCACTCCTCGAATGCCCACTTCATGGCCAACAACTCTCGATTGCCAACATCATAATTGCGCTCAGCAGGCGAAAACTTTCTAGAAAAGAAGGCACACGGTTTCATCACCGAGCCATCAGAACTTCTTTGCGACAAAACAGCCCCTGCTCCAATCTCAGAAGCATCAACCTCGACCTGAAACGGGAGCAAAACATCTGGCTGGCACAACACAGGGGCAGAAGAAAAACGACGCTTCAACTCCTGAAAAGCTTCCACAGCCGCAGAAGACCACTTGACCACATCAGCACCCTTCTTGGTCAAATCAGTCAACGGTTTAGCAACACTAGAAAAATTACTGATGAAGCGACGATAAAAATTAGCAAAGCCCAGGAACTTTTGCAGACTCTTCACAGATGTCGGCTGAGTCTAATCATAAATGGCCTGGACTTTAACAGGGTCCATCTCGATAGTAGAAGGGGAAAAAATGAAACCCAAAAATGAAACCTTCTGAACTCCAAAGAGACACTTTGACCCCTTCACAAACAAAGAATTAGCACGAAGGACCTGGAACACCATTCTGACCTGCTTCACGTGAGACTCCCAATCATCCGAGAAGACCAAAATATCATCCAAATATACAATCAGGAATTTATCCAGGTACTCTCGGAAGATGTCATGCATAAAGGACTGAAATACTGATGGAGCATTGGAAAGCCCGAATGGCATAACCAGGTACTCAAAATGGCCCTCGGGCGTATTAAATGCTGTTTTCCATTCATCGCCCTGTTTAATACGCACAAGATTATACGCCCCTCGAAGATCTATCTTGGTGAACCAACTAGCCCCCTTAATTCGAGCAAACAGATCAGACATCAGCGGCAAAGGATACTGAAATTTGACCGTGATCTTATTAAGAAGGTGGTAATCAATACAAGGTCTCAAAGAACCATCCTTCTTGGCCACAAAAAAGAACCCTGCTCCTAACGGTGATGACGACGGGCGAATATGACCCTTCTCCAAGGATTCCTTTATATAACTCCGCATAGCGGCGTGTTCTGGCACAGATAAATTAAACAGTCGGCCCTTAGGAAACTTACTACCAGGAATCAAATTAATAGCACAATCGCAATCCCTATGAGGAGGTAGGGCACTGGATTTGGGCTCATCAAATACATCCCGGTAATCCGACAAAAACTCCGGGACTTCAGAAGGGGTGGATGACGAAATAGACAAAAATGGAACATCACCATGTACCCCCTGACAACCCCAGCTGGACACAGACATAGATTTCCAATCCAATACTGGATTATGGACCTGTAGCCATGGCAACCCCAAAACGACCACATCATGCAGATTATGCAACACCAAAAAGCAAATATCCTCCTGATGTGCAGGAGCCATGCACATGGTCAATTGGGTCCAGTACTGAGGCTTATTCTTGGCCAAAGGCGTAGCATCAATTCCTCTCAATGGAATAGGATACTGCAAGGGCTCCAAGAAAAAACCACAGCGCCTAGCAAACTCCAAGTCCATCAAATTCAGGGCAGCGCCTGAATCCACAAATGCCATACCAGAATAGGATGACAAAGAGCAAATCAGAGTAATGGACAAAAGAAATTTCGACTGTACCGTACCAATGGTGGCAGACCTAGCGAACCGCTTAGTGCGCTTAGGACAATCGGAGATAGCATGAGTGGAATCATCACAGTAAAAACACAGCCCATTCCGACATCTGTGTTCTTGCCGTTCAGCTTTGGTCAAAGTCCTATCACATTGCATAGGCTCAGGTCTATGCTCAGATAATACCGCCAAATGGAGCACAGCTTTACGCTCACGCAAGCGTCAATCGATCTGAATGGCCAAAGACATAGACTCATTCAGACCAGCAGGCATGGGAAATCCCACCATGACATTCTTAAGGGCTTCAGAGAGACCCTTTCTGAAAATTGCTGCCAGGGCACATTCATTCCACTGAGTGAGTACAGACCACTTCCTAAACTTCTGACAATATATCTCTACCTCATCCTGACCCTGACACAGAGCCAGCAAGATTTTCTCTGCCTGATCCACTGAATTTGGTTCATCATAAAGCAATCCAAGCGCCAGAAAAAACGCATCAACATCACGCAATGCCGGATCTCCTTGTGCAAGGGAAAATGCCCAGTCTTGAGGGTCGCCACGTAACAAAGAAATAATGATTTTCACTTGTTGAACAGGGTCACCTGAGGAGCGAGGTTTCAAAGCAAGAAACAATTTACAATTATTTTTGAAACTCAGAAACTTAGATCTATCCCCAAAAAACAAATCAGGAATTGGAATCTTAGGCTCTGACATCGTATTCTGAACCACAAAATCTTGAATGTTTTGTACACTTGCAGTGAGATTATCCATCCAAGAGGACAGACCTTGAATGTCCATCTCTACACCTGTATCCTGAACCACCCAGAGGTCTAGGGGAAAAGAAAGGCAAAACACAGTGCAAAGAAAAAAAAATGGTCTCAGAACTTCTCTTATCCCTCTATTGAGATGCATTAATACTTTGGGCCACCTGTACTGTTATGACCTGTTGGTTAGGACAATAATGGACCAGGTGGTAAAGAGCACACGGAAAGACCTGATAGTTAATAATAATACAGGACAAGCTCTGGGACGTGGGAACTCTGCTGACCGCAATCCCTAATCCTATGACACACACTAGAAATAGCCGTGGATTGCTCCTAACGCTCCCTATGCAACTCGTCACAGCCTAAGGAACTAGCTAGCCCTAAAGATAGAAAAATAAGCCTACCTTGCCTCAGAGAAATTCCCCAAAGGAAAAGGCAGTCCCCCACATATAATGACTGTGAGTTAAGATGAAAATCACAAACACAGAGATGAAATAGATTTAGCAAAGAGAGGCCCGACTTACTGAACAGACAGAGGATAGGAAAGGTGACTTTGCGGTCAGCACAAAACTACAAAAAAACCACGCAGAGGGCGCAAAAGACCCTCCGCACCGACTCACGGTGCGGAGGTGCTCCCTCTGCGTCCCAGAGCTTCCAGCAAGCAAGACAAAAATCAAAATAGCAAGCTGGACAGAAAAATAGCAAACAAGAGAAAAACAAGCAGGAACTTAGCTTCTGTTGGAGAAGACAGGTCACAAGAACGATCCAGGAGCGAACAGACCAATACTGGAACATTGACAGGTGGCATGGAGCAATGATCTAAGTGGAGTTAAATAGAGCAGCCAACTAACGAATTAACCTCGTCACCTGTGGAAGGAAACTCAGAAGCCGCAGCCCCACTCACAACCACCAGAGGAAGCCCATGGACAGAACCAGCCGAAGTACCATTCATGACCACAGGAGGGAGCTTGACAACAAAATTCACAACAGTTTACCCCCACATATGGGGTATCGGCGTACTCAGGACAAATTGTACAACTACTTTTGGGCTCCAATTTCTCCTGTTACCCTTGGTAAAATAAAACAAATTGGAGCTGAAGTAAATTTTTTGTGAAAAAAGTTAAATGTTCATTTTTATTTAAACATTCCAAAAATTCCTGTGAAACACCTGAAGGGTTAAAATACTTCTTGAATGTGGTTTTGAGCACCTTGAGGGGTGCAGTTTGTAGAATGGTGTCACACTTGGGTATTTTCTATCATATAGACCCCTCAAAACGCTTTCAAATGAGATGTGGTCCCTAAAAAAAAAATGGTGTTGTAAAAATGAGAAATTGCTGGTCAACTTTTAACCCTAATAACTCCCTAACAAAAAAACGTTGGTTCTAAAATTGTGCTGATGTAAAGTAGACATGTGGGAAATGTTACTTATTGAGTATTTTGTGTGACATATCTCTATGATTTAAGGGCATAAAAATTCAAAGTTGGAAAATTGCAAAATTTTCAAAATTTTTGCCAAATTTCTGTTTTTTTCACAAATAAACGCAGGTAATATCAAAGAAATGTTACCACTATCATGAAGTACAATATGTCATGAGAAAACAGTGTCAGAATCACCAGGATCCGTTGAAGCGTTCCAGAGTTATAACCTCATAAAGTGACAGTGGTCAGAATTGTAAAAATTGGCCCGGTCATTAACGTGCAAAACACCCTTGGGGGTAAAGGGGTATACCCATCTCCAAGATCTATAGATGATAATAATAATATTAGCAAATACCTACAATTAGAAATGTAGTACAGTGTTTCTGATTCGCTATATCTCTTTCCTCATGTGCAGGCATTACAGGACCTTAGGTATCCATGGTTACAACCACTGATATGGTGACAGTTAGTTGGTTGCTTGTGGTCGTAACCATGGATACCTAAGGTCCTCCAATGTCTGCACATGAGGAAAGAGACGTATTGAATAAGAAAAACTATACTACATTTCTAATTGGAGATATTTGCTAACATTATTATTATTTCACCTACTACATATTGGGATAGGATCTTGGAGATGGCATTACCCCTCTAATCTTCCCAATAAAACCAGTAGAATCCTGGTATTATCATAAGCGAGCCATGACTTCATTTTTCCATATGGAAACTGTTAAATGGTGACATTGAATCTATCCTGAGAACTTAGTATATGGTGACAAAAAAAGGTCATGGTAACCCTAGATTTTACTGGGACTATGGGAAAATATATGTTGGAGTGGAGCCATGAACCAGAAAACAGAAAAAAGTAACTAAAACATGTAAGATTCACAGGCGCAGTTTTCCATCAATGTAGTTACCTATAGGAACAATTATGGCAACATTTCCTTGAATGGTCCCTTTGAAGCAAGTCCTATAAGTGTTTTTTTGACAGTAGGCATGTTATAATTAGTGATGTGTACTGATGAGCAAACGTGCTTGGATAACGTGTTATCTGAGCATGCTTATGTGCTAATAGACTATCTTGGGCGTGCTTGAATACTATGTTCCAGTCACCGCAGCTGCATGTGTCGCAGCTGTTAGGCATGCATGGATAGTCTGTTTTTCCTATGGAATCTGAGAGAAGCATGAGGTAGGGATTGAGAGCCTGATTCCAGTCACTTGCTGGACTGTTTGGTGCAGTTTTGATAAAATTCTTGTTCTCTGTGCTGCAGATCTAGCAGTGCTCTAAATGCTGAGCTGTGTATAGCCCCGCCACACCACTGATTGGTAGCTTCCTGTGTACACTGTGCACTGTCAGCAAGCCGCCAATCACCGATTAGCTGGACTGTCTTGCATGTGACACCTAATCCAATAGTGATAATCTCCTGCTATTAAAACACTGATTGTATTGAAACCACGGCAAGCTGCTGAGCAAGTGACACATCCCTGGAATAAGGCTCTCTGCCCTTACATTATGATAGTCTCTGATTAAATTAATTGCTGACAAATTCCCTTTAAAAATATACACAGGATAACTCTATAAGGGACACTGCTCAAGTGTAGTGTTTTGTGTGTAGAAAAATACCAATCGACTTCCAAACATTTACATGGAGTGGCAATTAAATCATAAGCTGCGAAGTGCAATACAATCCATAAATGAAGTGGTAAATAAATGATTATCAGGCAGAAATCAGCTATAGCATTATAGTGATTAAGAGTAATAAATATTAGTAAAGGCAGTGTAGTAGCACAATAGCAATACAGATATGTAGTATATATAAAGTTATTGCACCCAGGAAAGTCTTAGCTATAGAAACCCTAGATGGGTGTTGGTGCAAAATATTGAAGGAGACAATAATCTATGTTAAAAATATTACGTACTTACATTACAGCTCCGAGCAATAAAGTGTCTTTGTGCGGATGTGCGCAGAGGTACAATATGATCCCATTGAAATGTATGGCCATGGTATTCAAGATCCATGTGACACATGCTGTTTGGATGAGACCTGAGAAACCTTCTGCTGTCCCCTAATTTTACAATCACAGAGCTCACACCTTATAATATGAACACAAAGATCACTTTTGTATTTTGCAGTAGAGTGGATATAATGATAAAACCTTCCCTCATTCTTCTTTACTCCATGGAGGCCATTCCCACCGGGGACTATAAGAGAATCGTATTAGGAGCAGCTGTAATAGGAATGGCTGCTGGCCGTCTACAGTGGAAGATACATAGAAATGTTCACAAACCTGCTAATCATGGGGGCACGATCAAAAAGATGCAAAGCAGACACATTAAAGGGGTTGTCCGGTCTGTATTGATAACAGAGCAGTCACTGTGTGACTGCCGACTTATGAATCTCGCCAGTGCACGCACTGTCGGATACGTCCGTTTCTGAGCCGGGACCAGAGGGTATGTATGCAGCGCCCACTGGACATATAACTGACACATACTCTCCGCTCCCGGCTCAGAAACTGGCGAATCCTCACAGTGCACAGTGCATGTGCTAGGGGGATGCATCAGTCTGCAGTCACACAGAGTGACTGCACACTTATCGATTTGGATCAGAAAACCCCTTTAGGGTATGTGCACATGCTGTGGATTTTGCTGCGGATCCGCAGCGTTTCCGCAGCTGCGGATTCGCAGCGGTTTCCCATGAGTTTACAGTACCATGTTAGCCTATAGGAAACGAAAACCGCAGTGCACAGCGGTTTACATTCCGCAGCATGTCAATTCTTTGTGCGGATTCCGCTGCGGTTTTA
This sequence comes from Ranitomeya imitator, assembly GCF_032444005.1. NCBI lineage: Eukaryota > Metazoa > Chordata > Amphibia > Anura > Dendrobatidae > Ranitomeya > Ranitomeya imitator. Next base: position 73,270,194 of record NC_091286.1, on the reverse strand, counting down.
CACCTGCTCCAATAGAAAACTGCAGGTGTAAAGCCGCAGCGGAATCCGCAGTGGAAACCGCGATAAATCCGCAGGAAAAACCGCAGCGGTTTTGCACTGCGGTTTTTCCAAATCCGCTGTGGAAAAATCGGCAGTCCTCCAGAATACGTGTGCACATACCCTTAATATAATTGCAGAAGTGAAGAAGCTGCCTAGGACTCCGATAAGGCAGATTAAACACTTTAAACTATAGTATTGTGACTGCATCAGTGTGGCATCATGAGGTCACGGACAAGGCATTACTGGAATGGCCAGGGGTAGGAAGGGGCATAGGTAGGGGCTCAACACAGGAGAAAGCAAAAGACCCCTGAATGACCCCACAATCTGGCCAGCCAATGGTTGCAACTGCAGAGGAACATCCTAATTATAGCAATTTATTATGCGGGTCATTACAATTATGGCAATGTGCAACATAAAGAATCAATATCAACTGAACCAAGGACATTTACATATAGCTCAATATGGCTAAATGCCTATAAAATGGCCACAACATGTTGTCCCAAAGGACTGGGGCTGTAGGTAGAGCTCATCATAGAGGTGGAAGGTGGGTAAGTGAGTCCTGTACATGAGATCATATTAATCATTGTCCCTTTAGTAGATTGCAGTACTTTGTATAGATGTGATCTTTCCCTCTAGTTATGGACTATTGATGCCTGGTTGTATTCTTACACTAGTATTTCTAATAATAGAGGCGGCATTTGTGCACGATATGTGTGCACTAGTGATGAGCGAATATACTCGTTACTTGAGATTTCTCGAGCACGCTCGGGGGTCCTCCGTGTATTTTTAGTGTTCGGAGATTTAGTTTTTATCGCCGCAGCTGAATGATTTACATCTATTAGCCAGCATAAGTACATGTGGGGGTTGCCTGGTTGCTTGGGTATCCCCACATGTACTTATGCTGGCTAACAGATGTAAATCATTCAGCTGCAGCAATAAAAACTAAATCTCCAAGTACTAAAAAATACTCGGAGGACCCCCATGCGTGCTCGGGAAATCTCGAGTAACAAGTATATTCGCTCATCGCTAGTGTGCACACATTATACATGGATGGTACTGTATTGGTTGTCCTCTGGTTTATGGCACAAGTACACTAAGCACTTTATGCATTTCTATAATGATAATGAATATTATATGTTGATAGAGGGGCTCACTATTATCCCACCCTTTCATATTACTGATGATCACTCAGCTGTCCTAAACACCAGACTTTTTTTTCTTTTGACTTCTATGATTTCTGTGATATCTATTTATGCCTTGTATTGATACAGTACGCTTTTTTTATTTTATTAGTTTATTACATATTAGTGGACTTGGACTCCATGTTTACTGTAGGAATAAAATGTTTACCATAACTTTTTTTTTTCCTTTTGTAAGTCTTCATAATAAAAAAAAACAAAAAAAACTGTTGTTGTTAAAAAAAAAACAAGTGCTGAGATTTAGGCTAGGACTACAGGGGCTCTATGCCTATGAATGAATTCAATTTAGTTGTAGTAAATCCAATGTAAGTCAATGGGAAAGTCGAATATTTTTCTGCTGGACCCAACAAACGGGTCTGGAGCATGAGAAAAAAAGCTGATATGGTTGGGATAGATAGATAGATAGATACAGTTAAGTTCATATATATTTGGACAGAGACAACATTTTTCTAATTTTGGTTATAGACGTTACCACAATGAATTTTAAACAAAACAATTCAGATGCAGTTGAAGTTCAGACTTTCAGCTTTTATTTGAGGGTATCCACATTAAAATTGGATGAAGGGTTTAGGAGTTTCAGCTCCTTAACATGTGCCACCCTGTTTTTAAAAAGACCAAAAATAATTGGACAATTGACTCCAAGGCTATTTTATGGACAGGTGTGGGCAATCCCTTCGTTATGTCATTCTCAAATTAAGCAGAAAAAGGCTTGGAGTTGATTTGAGGTGTGGTGCTTGCATTTGGAAGGTTTTGCTGTGAAGTAAACATGAGGTCAAAGGAGCTCTCCGTACAGGTGAAACAAGCCATCCTTAAGCTGCGAAAACAGAAAAAACCCATCCAAGAAATTGCTACAATATTAGGAGTGGCAAAATCTACAGTTTGGTCCATCCTGAGAAAGAAAGAACGCACTGGTGAACTCATCAATGCAAAAAGACCTGGGCGCCCACGGAAGACAGCAGTGGTGGATGATCGCAGAATAATCTGCATGGTGAAGAGAAACCCGTTCACAACAGCCAACCAAGTGAACAACACTCTCCAGGAGGTCGGCGTATCAATATCCAAATCTACCATAAAGAGAAGACTACACGAAAGTAAATACAGAGGGTTCACTGCACGGTGCAAGCCACTCATAAGCATCAAGAATAAAAAGGATAGACTGGACTTTGCTAAAAAACATCTAAAAAAGCCAGCACAGTTCTGGAAGAACATTCTTTGGACAGATGAAACCAAGATCAACCTCTACCAGAATGATGGAAAGAGAAAAGTATGGCGGAGGCGTGGTACAGCTCATGATCCAACGCATACCACATCATCTGTAAAACACGGCAGAGGCAATGTGATGGCTTGGGCATGCATGGCTGCAGGTGGCACTGGGTCACTAGTGTTCATTGATGATGTGACACAGGACAGAAGCAGCCAAATGAATTCTGAGATATTCAGAGACATACTGAGTGCTCAGATCCAGCCAAATGCAGCCAAACTGATTGGTCGTCATTTCATACTACAGATAGACAATGACCCAAAACATAAAGCCAAAGCAACCCAGGAGTTTATTAAAGCAAAGAAGTGGAATATTCTTGAATGGCCAAGTCAGTCACCTGATCTCATCCCAATTGAGCAGCATTTCACTTGTTAAAGACTAAACTTCAGACAGAAAGGCCCACAAACAAACAGCAACTGGCAGAGCTTCAAAAAGAAGGAAACACAGCGTCTGGTGATGTCCATGAGTTCAAGACTTCAGGCAGTCATTGCCAACAAAGGGTTTTCAACCAAGTACTAGAAATGAACATTTTATTTAAAATTATTTAATCTGTGTAATTACTTTTGGTCCCTTTAAAAACAGGGTGTGAAGGAGCCGAAACTCCAAAACCCTTCATCCAATTTTAATGTGAATACCCTCAAATGAAAGCTGAAAGTCTGAACTTCAACTGCATCTGAATTGTTTCGTTTAAAATTCATTGTGGTAATGTCTATAACCAAAATTAGAAAAATGTTGTCTCTGTCCAAATATATATGGACTTACAATGCCTACAAGTAGTATTCAACCCCCTGCAGATTTAGCAGGTTTAATAAGATGCAAATAAGTTAGAGCCTTCAAACTTCAAACAAGAGCAGGATTTATTAACAGATGCATAAATCTTACAAACCAAAAAGTTTTGTTGCTCAGTTAAATTTTTATAAATTTTAAACATAAAAGTGTGGGTCAATTATTATTCAACCCCTAGGTTTAATATTTTGTGGAATAACCTTTGTTTGCAATTACAGCTAATAATCGTCTGGAGTTATCTTGGCCCACTCCTCCATGCAGATCTTCTCCAAGTTATCTAGGTTCTTTGGGTGTCTCATGTGGACTTTAATCTTGAGCTCCTTCCACAAGTTTTCAATTGGGTTAAGGTCAGGAGACTGACTAGGCCACTGCAACACCTTGATTTTTTGCCTCTTGAACCAGGCCTTGGTTTTCTTGGCTGTGTGCTTTGGGTCTTTGTCTTGTTGGAAGATGAAATGACGACCCATCTTAAGATCCTTGATGGAGGAGCGGAGGTTCTTGGCCAAAATCTCCAGGTAGGCCGTGCTATCCATCTTCCCATGGATGCGGACCAGATGGCCAGGCCCCTTGGCTGAGAAACAGCCCCACAGCATGATGCTGCCACCACCATGCTTGACTGTAGGGATGGTATTCTTGGGGTCGTATGCAGTGCCATCCAGTCTCCAAACGTCACGTGTGTGGTTGGCACCAAAGATCACGATCTTGGTCTCATCAGACCAGAGAACCTTGAACCAGTCAGTCTCAGAGTCCTCCAAGTGATCATGAGCAAACTGTAGATGAGCCTTGACATGACGCTTTGAAAGTAAAGGTACCTTACGGGCTCGTCTGGAACGGAGACCATTGCGGTGGAGTACGTTAGCTATGGTATTGACTGAAACCAATGTCCCCACTGCCATGAGTTGGGGACCACTGATATATACACATAGAATAGATAGATATATAGATGTCAGTGACACATATATGTATACATATTACATAGATAGAATTAAAACCGGCAATTCAGCAGCCATGTACTATAAAATCACAGCAGGAGCTGACAGCATAGAATAGATGGATTGCATACAGTAAATACACATACTGTAGAATAGATAGTTATACAGATGTCAGTGACAAATACAATTAGTACACTGTGTGTGCAGCTTACTGTAAATGCATTTAATTATTAAAAGATTATTCTGAAAAAAATAGCGTGGGCTCCCTCGTAATTTTCTTAACCAGGAGAAGGAAAGCCAACGGCGGGGGGCTGATGTTTATAGCCTGGGAAGGGGATAATACCTCTCTGCTCTCTATCTAACTTCACCACCTCCCCTCTCCCTCTATCCGACCACCATCTGCTCACCTTCTCATCCTTGTCCTCCCCACCGGTCATCCATGTCCAGCAAAATGCGCACGCCCGCAGAAACCTTGCACACCTAGACACCCACACACTCTCTGACGCTATCCTACCACTAGCATCCATATCCTCACTCCACGACACAGACAGTGCCACTGCTTTCTACAATGCCACTCTCGCATCAGCTATTGACACAGTTGCCCCTCTCGTCCATCGAAGAGTGTGACGTATCAATAGACAACCTTGGCACAATAACACCACTAAAAAGCTCCAGCAAGTGTACAGGGTTGCGGAGCGGCGTTGGAAGAAAACACACCTGCAAGACGACTTCACTGCATTCAAACAGGCAACACTCGCTTTTAAATCTGCTCTCACCTCTGCTAAACAGGTCTACTTCACAACCCTCGTATCTTCCCTATCCTACAACCCCAAACAGTTATTCAAAACCTTTAACTCCCTCCTCTGCCCTCCACTGCCCCCTCCAACCTCCCTCATCTCTGCTGAGGACTTTGCCACACACTTTAAAAATAAGATCGACCAGACAAGGCAAGTCTTCATTGTTCCACCACCACAACCCCTTTGTATACCAGACCAATGCCCAAACCCCATAACCTCCCTATCCAACATCACTGAAGGGGTGCTTAATTGTCTCCTCTCCAAATCGCACCTCACCACCTGTGCGCTCGACCCCATCCCATCCCACCTCCTCCCCAACCTCACCACCACACTTATCCCATCCCTAACCCACCTCTTCAGCCTATCACTATCTTCTGGCACCTTCCCTTCTGCTTTCAAACATGCCACAATCACGCCTATCCTTAAAAAGCTAACCCTCGCTCCAACTGCTATGTCCAGCTATCGCCCAATATCACTGCTCCCATTCGCTTCCAAACTCTTGGAGCACCACGTCCACTCTGAACTTTCATCTAACTTGCTCTTTGACAATCTACAATCTGGTTTCCGCCCCCATCACTCAACTGAGACAGCCCTGACCAAAATCACTAACGACCTACTTACCGCGAAAGCTAATGGACAATACTCTGTACTCCTCCTTCTAGACCTGTCCTCTGCTTTCGACACGGTTGACCACTGCCTCTTACTACAGATCCTCTCCTCCTTTGGCATCAAAGACCTCACCCTATCCTGGATCTCCTCGTACATTTCCAACCGCACATTCAGCGTCTCCCACTCCCACACTACCTCCTCATCCCACCCTCACTCTGTTGGAGTCCCCCAAGGCTCTGTTCTAGGACTCCTACTCTTCTCAATCTATACACTTGGCTTCGGACAACTCAAAAAAGTCCCATGGATTCCAGTACCACCTCTATGTTGATGACACTCAGATCTACCTCTCTGGCCCAGACGTCACCGCTCTGCTGTGCAAAATCCCAGATTCCCAGTGCCTATCAGCCATATCTTCTTCTCCTCTCGCTTCCTCAAACTCAATGTGGACAAATCTGAACTCATCGTCTTTCCTCCATCCCATAGATCTTCCTTACCTGACCTATCTATCGCAATCAATGACATCATGCTTTCCCCCGTACCGGAAGTCCGCTGCCTCGGAGTGACCTTCTACTCTGCCCTGTCCTTCAAACCGCACATCCAAGCTCTTTCCACCTCCTGTCGCCTCCAGCTCAAAAATATCTCCAGAATCCATCCTTTCCTCAACCGTCAATCTACTAAAATGCTTGTGCACGCCCTCACCATCTCCCGCCTTGACTACTGCAACATCCTTTTCTGCGGCCTCCCTGCTAACACCCTTGCACCTCTCCAGTCCATTCTTAACTCTGCTGCCCGACTAATTCATCTCTCTCCTCGCTACTCCTCTGCTTCCCCTCTCTGCAAATCTCCTCACTGGCTCCGATTCCCTCAGCGTATCCAGTTCAAATTACTAATACTGACCTACAAAGCCATCCACAACCTGTCTTCTCCATATATCTCTGAACTAATCTCCCGATATCTTCCCTCACGTGATCTCCGGTCCTCCCAAGACCTCCTTCTCTCCTCCACACTTATTCGCTCCTCATCCAACCGCCTCCAAGACTTTTCCCGAATATCCCCATCCTCTGGAATTCTTTGCCCCAACACGTCCGACTATCGACCACATTCGGATCCTTCAGACGGAACCTGAAAACCCATCTCTTCAGGAAAGCCTACTGCCTGCACTGACCCCGCTACCGCCTCATCACTACCGAAGCTACCGCCTCACCAACACCGGAGCTCCTGCAACCCTCAACCTACTGTCTCCTTCCCCATAATCCTGTAGAATGTAAGCCCGCAAGGGCAGGGTCCTCGCCCTTCTGTATCAGTCTGTTGTTGTTAGTTTGTTTACTGTAAGTGATATCTGTAACTTGTATGTAACCCCTTCTCATGTAAAGCACCATGGAAACAATGGTGCTATATAAATAAATAATAATAATAATAATACCCATGGAGCTTCTCAGGCTATTAATATCAGCTCACAACTGTATACTTAGTTTTGCTGGCTATTAAAATGGGAAACCCCCCCAAAAAATAGGGTTCCCCTATAATAACCAGCAAAGGCTATGCAGAAAGCTGTGGACTGATATTAATAGCCTAGGAAGGGGCCGTGGATATTGCCCCCCCCCAGCTAAAAACATCAGCTCTCAGCCACCCCAGAAAGGCGCATCTATAAGATGTGCCAATTCTGGCACTTAGACTTGCTCTTCCCACTTGCCCTGTAGCGGTGGAAAGTGTGGTGATAGTTGGGGGGTTGATAAGTATTCAAGAATAACCCGGCACTCAAAAATTGTGAAAAGCAACAATTACAGTTTATTATTATCCAGACATAGACCCAGTTTGTTTGTTGAACGTTTTCGGTCCCAGGTGGACCTTCTTCAGAGCAGTTCAATTTATCTAGTGTTTAGAGGTATTAAAACAGAAACAAAATTAAAGACATTATGGAAAATAAGGGGAAAAAAAGGGGGAAACAACATCAAAATAGAACCACAAAGCGTGTCCAGCATTTTATAGTGATGAATACAAAGGATAACGTCTATATGTCATGGTATTCAATACATAATACGGTCGTGCAGCCCTAGACGTGCCCAAGGGGGAGGTATTATTTATATGGGAGTAACCCATGAAAAGGTTGGAAAAGAGGACAACCATAGAGGGTGCCGTAATCAACCCCTGGGGTAAGGAAAAAAAAGATGATACATGGAAACAACATTGCAATTCTGTTACCTCTATACACTAGATAAATTGAACTGTTCTGAAGAAGGTCCACCTGGGACCGAAAACGTTCAACAAACAAACTGGTTCTATGTCTGGATAATAATAAACTGTAATTGCTGCTTTTCACAATTTTTGAGTGCCGGGTTATTCTTGAATACTTGTTGTGACTGAGGGTTGGATACCCTACTCGAGCACCAAAACTCATATCCTCACAGAGTGCCGTGTTTATCGACTTTTTTAATTGGGGGGTTGATGTCACCTTTGTATTGTCAGGTGTATTGCGTTTTTGCTGTTTTTTTCTGCATACAAAACCTGCTCTCATGGCAGTAAAGCTGCTGCTTACAAAAAGCAGGTTTTACTGCGTATTTACTGTGTTTTTTTTATTGTCTCTTGTCTAGGCCCCACCAAAAAAAAAGGCTGACAAAAAGGCTCAAAGAAGTGACATGCTGCAGTTTTCATTTAAAAACGCAGCAGTTTTCCAATTCAGTGAGGAAAAAAACCAATGTGTGTGCATGAGATTTCTGAGATTTCATAGCTGTTTGTACTGTAAAACACACATTAAAATTTGCATAAAAAAAACAACAACGAAAAACAGAACGTGTGAACATAGCCTTATCTATTAAATGACAGCATGCCTGCCAGGCTTCGCAAGCAGAAAGAGCTTCAGGAAAACACTGACAGCGTCCTTCATGAAGCCTCTTTTTTTGTATCTTTTTGGTCATTTTTTACAATGGCTTTCCAGCTGGCATTTTTTTTTACTTGTATGTAGAATCTAGTGAGCAGTTTGGAAGCAGAAGCCCCCTAAAGAATAGTCAGGCCACTTCTTTTAACCTATTCGAGTCTTTCCAAACGTGAAGAGGTTAAAAGATTTTTCCATTGTAGTGCCTATTTTTTATTTTTTCATTGCTTCTTTGGCGCTTTTTCAGGCATGTTACGGAGCGTACCCACCTGAAAAAGGTGCGGTGTGCGCATACCCTGAGGGTACGTTCCCACGTGGCATAAATGATGCAGATTTTCTTTGCAGTATGGCTGTGAACCATCTGCACATTTAACCCTTTGCATTGCAGTTGGAGCACAGACATCCACAGAATAAGCTGACATGCTGCAGATTTTTTAAGACTGATTTTTAGCTTAATATCCACAATGCTGGTCCTGTAACGTGCTGTGGATTTTCTCCAAGCGAATCAGTAAGAGAAAATCCGTAGCATCTACTGCGCGTGGGGACTTACCCAAAGCAGATCTGTAATCATTTATGTGGTCATATGAAAAGCTTGGCATTTTCTGGGGAGGGCTGCTTCCTGTGAGCCAAAAAAGCACAAAAAGTATTGTGTCAGTTGGCTAAAAGGAGCGAGGAAAGACTACACTGGATACAAAGCATTGTGTCTTTACATGTGCCACACATAGGAAGCCGGGGCTGACCTTTTCTGGGGGCATGTTGTTTTCTTCCCCTGCATAATGCCTCCTGTTTATGATTGGGAAACATCATGCAGTAGACAAAGTAACCGCCCCTGAGGGACATCTCTGCTAACGCCTCTATGGTCTTAGCGAAAATTAGAATCTAAACTGTACAAACTAATATCTCCACAGCCAACATTCCATGTCCTGGCCAGTTTACCACGCTCACACTGGTCTACGTCCTCTTTAAGCACACAATAGACCTTCTAGCCTTTTATCATTATATAAATAAAATGTGTATGATTTTACCCAGTTTTAAAAGGGTTTACCCACAAATAAAACTTAATTTTAATCAATAGGTCTTGGAATAATAATGATTTTCACAATCGGATATGTTTAAATATAATGTTCCTGTGCTGAGATAATCTTATAAATGTGCCCCTGCTGTGTACTGTGTAATGGCCGTGTCTGACCGTACAGGAACATGGTCTGAACCTACCACAGCTCCTGGGCAGGGGAGGAAGCAAAAGAGTATACAGACAGGACAGCACGGGAGCACCACTGATTCTTTCTGTGAGGTAAAACTTTTCAATACCTGTTTTTAAACAATGTTTTACTTCAAAGAAAGAATAATTTCCAATCCTGTGCTGTAATGTCTGTATCCTCTTTTGCTTCCTCCCCTGCCCAGGAGCGGTGGTATGTACAGACCATGTTCCTGTACGGTCAGACATGGCCATTACACAGTACACAGCAGGGGCACATTTATAAGATTATCTCAGCACAGGAACATTATTTTAAAACACATCCAATTGCGGAACTTGTTATTATTCCAAGATCTATTGATTAAAAGGAACTTTTGTTTGTGGGAAAATCCCTTTAAATTCCTCTCTACTACAACTGTAGATAAATGTGGCAAAATGTATCACAATTATTATATAATGAGCAGAACAGTTGAGGGTCAGGTTTTCTTAGTACGGCTTTGGTGCAGCTTGGAATGCATCTTTTTGGGACGAAACTAAATTTTTTCATGCCCTTAGGATTCTTTCCTGCCCCACGTGAATCTCTATTATTTAGTCTCTGGTGTAATAAAAACTGAAGACAAAAGGCAAGAACAGACACAATAGGTTCACATCTCTCAGCCACAAAATAAAGGTTAAGCTGCAGTTGTAACATAGCCACCATCAGAACCTGGCCAAAGGCTGACTATTCATTAAAAGGGGACATTTTTGTGTTGTGCCCATGTAATATGTTATAAAGAAAATAAAAAAATAAAATTGTATTTTTTTAAGACACGTCTCATGTTTGCTGCTCCTAAAGGGAATGGTCTAGGTTTTATTCACTATAAGAAATTGCAAAGTGTTTTAATGTCAAAACAAAAATTAATAATGCAATAAAACACTCTCATAGTTGACATTTTCTTTTGATGGGTATATAGAAAACGTCCTTAATAAAGATGTCTAATGTCTACGGCGGCAGTCAAGAAATATATTACTATATTATGTCTAACAGAACTATATACAGTATGTACAAATCATACTGTATATATATATTTACTATATATACGTTCATATTTCTAGCTCAGCACCATGGTGCTCTATCATATGGGGAAAAGGAACACAAATTACATACACATAATAATGCATTGTTCACATTGATGGTTGGGCCACGTTATACAAGAAAAGCCAGACAATAACTGATCTGTATTTCCTTTATGCATTCTTTATTTGTTTTATTAACACTTGATATTATTTTCCTGTGACAAAAGTTCATGTTAGAAGTGATTTGCTAAAACACAATAAGAGAATGCAAAAAACGTGTAAAATGTCTCCATACACTAATTTGTATGGTCTGTAAGCAGGCCTGATGAAGATGACATGAGGCCAATGCCGTCATCTTTTTTAGTTGGCTGATAAATAGTATTAACTACTGAGGACTGTCAATTTTCTGAAAACTGTGTTTTGAGGCCCACAAATAGCAAAAGCACAACAACAACAAAAACAAAAACCACCCTTGTGAATATATGACGCATCAGTAGTATAACCCCTAAGTAAGATTTTACAGTGGTTGTATAGTATCTATGAAAAACTACAGGAACTATGGAATTATACATTATCAGAAAATATGATTTTACTAAAAAAAAAGTACTTTAAGCATGGAACAAATTTTAAGTAGACAAGAAAGAAAGATCAAAGTGAAATCACAAATCTACACATCTGAGACATATATATATATATATATATATATATATATATATATATATATATATATAGTGCAAGCTAGATGGACCATGTGGTCATTTTCTGCCACCAGTTTCTATGAACTATTCTATGTAAGATTGCAGATCTTCGCCTCTGACAAAGTTGTCTCTGCTACATCCAGCTATAGCCAAATAGTATAAATAGCTGCATAGAAAGCCACCGTACTATAGTAATCCAAAGAACAAAAAAAGCAGTAAACCACTATATTTACTAAAATGTTTAATATTTACAATAAATAAGAAAACCAAATGAAAACATATCACAAAGAGGACAGAATTGTAGCATTTCTATAGTATCACATCATTGTACATAAATACTAGACTGAAATACTAATCAGCGATATTTTACCTATTTTATTACTTTATTTCCTAATATTTTACTCTGTAGACGGCTCAGTAGTTTACTAATTGTATCTCTAATGAAGAGATTGTCCAGGATTGCTTCCAGTAATACTATGAATATATTGCGGAGCCGCTGCTGATCCTGCTACATACTGGCACAAGCTTTATGTAGATTATGTTAGCACAGTGTTATTATTCTTACCAGATTTCCTTGACAAACTTTCTGGAAAGAAAAATTTAAATTTTACCGGCAAAACAAAGTATATCAAGCAAAGATCCAGAAAGGTGAGTCACTAAATGTGAGCTTTATTCTTTTGCTGATGATCCATTTCTTCTAGGTTCATCAGAGGTGGAGGTCGATGGGTGCAATATTCTCCATGTTGTGTAGTATTGTCCATGTGCTGGATATAAGCTCCAGACAGCTCCTGTATAAACCATCACTGGAGGCTAGAAGAACTGAATGTCACCATGTTGGGGCCAGGTCGTCCTCTTGTTTTCTGCCTTCTTTCTCACCCTAAGATGCTTTGTCTAGCTGGGTTCAGTACAGTCTACTGTTCTCCACAGCCTGGGTAGACTGAATCCAGCCCCAGTGTGTAAACTCTGCTTCAGCTACCTGCTTCACCCATGGCAGGCATCCCTCAGAGATGATCAGGCCAGCCCACATTTCATGCACTCTGCCTGGCTAGATGGGGATTTTGTAATAATTAATCACTGTATTGCCACAATCACGTATGTAATAGTTTGTAATGTGAGTATCCAGAAAACAAAAACATTTGAAATGGGTGTTACTAGATTCTACAAGACCCAGGCTAAAGACACAAGCCAGAGAAATGTTAGCGACACTATGGCTCATAAATAATATTCATAGTACAAATACACGTATGTTCAGACATATCTACATGTGCACATACACAAAGAAAAAGAATACAGCAGCTTCTGTAAGTGCCAAGATGTATGCAAACGTTGTATTTAAGACATTTAGTCTGCTTTACATATACATAGAATATACATATAAAATGAAGATGCATAGAGCACAGATTAGCCAGTTCATGAGCCCAACAGCCACGACAAGGAGTACCTTTCTCTGGTAGGACCTTAAACCTAATATTTATCAAATAATTGTTCTGTTTGCAAGTGCTGCTCAGTTTTGTAGTATTCTGTCGGAGATGATGGCTTCCTTCACATTTGGCTTAGCTACTCCTATGTTTTAAATTAGTGCTGGATCCCACCCATCCTTTGTATGCTTTTAGTCCAGAAAAGGCATGTTTGCTGAATATTAGGTTAGGGTGCCAACAAAGAAAGGTCACCTTACCGTGGCTGATGGGCTCTCATGAATTGGCCAATTTATGTACTAAGTATATTCTTTATAGCAGTAATACAGTTCAATTTTCATATAGTCAATACGTGCACATCTTAGTGCTACTGTATTCTTTTGTTTGGATATTATGCAGTCATAGCAGCTTGCACTTGTTCTGTTCAGAAGTGCTGGTGAGTTTTTTGCCAGGCATCATATGCCCCTCATATATATTAAAAGAAAGTCACCATGGGCAACTCCATCAAATTATGTAAAAAAAAAAAATCATGCAGTCATTGAGAGCAATTAAAACTATTCATCTGCATTATTACATATAGTTTAACCCTTTAACCCCTTTACCCCCAAGGGTGGTTTGCACGTTAATGACCGGGCCAATTTTTACAATTCTGACCACTGTCCCTTTATGAGGTTATAACTCTGGAACGCTTCAATAGATCCTGGTGATTCTGACATTGTTTTCTCGTGACATATTGTACTTCATGAAAATGGTAAAAATTATTTGATAGTACCTGCGTTTATTTGTGAAAAAAACGGAAATTTGGCGAAAATTATGAAAATTTCGCAATTTTCCAACTTTGAATTTTTATGCAATTAAATCACAGAGATATGTCACACAAAATACTTAATAAGTAACATTTCCCACATGTCTACTTTACATCAGCACAATTTTGGAACCAAAATTTTTTTTTGTTAGGGAGTTATAAGGGTTAAAAGTTGACCAGCAATTTCTCATTTCTACAACACCATTTTATTTTAGGGACCACATCTCATTTGAAGTCATTTTGAGGGGTCTATATGATAGAAAATACCCAAGTGTGATACCATTCTAAAAACTACACCCCTCAAGGTGCTCAAAACCATATTCAAGAAGTTTATTAACCCTTCTGGTGCTTCACAGGAATTTTTTGAATGTTTAAATAAAAATGAACATTTAACTTTTTTTCACAAAAAATTTAATTCAGCTCCAATTTGTTTTATTTTACCAAGGGTAACAGGAGAAAATGGACCCCAAACATTGTTGTACAATTTGTCCTGAGTATGCCAATACCCCACATGTGGGGGTAAACCACTGTTTGGGCGCATGGCAGAGCTCGGAAGCGAAGGAGTGCCATTTGACTTTTCAATGCAAAATTGACTGGAATTGAGATGGGACGCCATGTTTCGTTTGGAGAGCCCCTGATGTGGCTAAACATTGAAACCCCCCACAAGTGACACCATTTTGGAAAGTAGACCCCCTAAGGAACTTATCTAGAGGTGTGGTGAGCACTTTGACCCAACAAGTGCTTCACAGAAGTTTATAATGTAGAACCGTAAAAATAAAAAATCATATTTTTTCACAAAAATTATCTTTTCGCCCCCAATTTTTTATTTTCCCAAGGGTAAGAGAAGAAATTGGACCCCAAAAGTTGTTGTACAATTTGTCCTGAGTACGCTGATAGCCCATATGTGGGGGTAAACCACTGTTTGGGCGGATGGGAGAGCTCGGAAGGGAAGGAGCGCCGTTTGACTTTTCAAAGCAAAATTGACAGGAATTGAGATGGGACGCCATGTTGCGTTTGAAGAGCCACTGATGTGCCTAAACATTGAAACCCCCCACAAATGACAGCATTTTGGAAAGTAGACCCCCTAAGGAACTTATCTAGAGGTGTGGTGAGCACTTTGACCCACCAAGTGCTTCACAGAAGTTTATAATGCAGAGCCGTAAAAATAAAACAAAATTTTTTTCCCACAAAAATTATTTTTTTAGCCCCCAGTTTTGTATTTTCCTGAGGGTAACAGGAGAAATTGGACCCCAAAATTTGTTGCCCAATTTGTCCTGAGTGCGATGATACACCATATGTGGGGGGAACCACTGTTTGGGCACATGGGAGGGCTCAGAAGGGAAGGAGTGCCATTTAAATGCAGACTTAGATGGAATGGTCTGCAGGTGTCACATTGCGTTTGCAGAGCCCCTAATGTACCTAAACAGTAGAAACCCCCCACAAGTGACACCATTTTGGAAAGTAGACCCCCTTAGGAACTTATCTAGATGTGTGCTGAGCGCTTTGACCCACCAAGGGCTTCACAGAAGTTTATAATGGAGAGCCGTAATAATAAAACAAAAATTTTTTCCCACAAAAATTATTTTTTAGCCCCCAGTTTTGTATTTTCCCGAGGGTAACAGGAGAAATTCGACCCCACAATTTGTTGTCCAATTTGTCCTGAGTGCGCTGATACCCCATATGTGGGGGGGAACCACTGTTTGGGCGCATGGGAGGGCTCGGAAGGGAAGGAGCTCCATTTGGAATGAGGACTTAGATGGAATGGTCTGCAGGTGTCACATTGCATTTGCAGAGCCCCTAATGTACCTAAACAGTAGAAACCTCCCACAAGTGACACCATTTTGGAAACTAGACCCCCTAAGGAACTCATCTAGATGTGTTGTGATAGCTTTGAACCCCCAAGTGTTTCACTACAGTTTGTAACGCAGAGCCGTGAAAATTAAAAAAAAAAATCTTTCCCCCCAAAATTATTTTTTAGCCCCCAGTTTTGTATTTTCCCGAGGGTAAGAGGAGAAATTCGACCCCAAAAGTTGTTGTCCAATTTGTCCTGAGTACGCTGATACCCCGTATGTTGGGGGAAACCAACGTTTGAGCGCATGGCAGAGCTCGGAAGGGAAGGAGCGCCATTTGGAATGCAGACTTAGATGGAATGGTCTGCAGACGTCACATTGCGTTTGCAGAACCCCTAATGTACCTAAACAGTAGAAACCCCCCACAAGTGACCCCATATTGGAAACTAGACCCCCCAGGGAACTAATCTAGATGTGTTGTGAGAACTTTGAACCCCCAAGTGTTTCACTACAGTTTATAACGCAGAGCCGTGAAAATAAAAAATCTTTTTTTTCCCACAAAAAATATGTTTTAGCCCAGAGTTTTGTATTTTCCCAAGGGTAGCAGGAGAAATTGGACCCCAAAAGTTGTTGTCCTATTTGTCCTGAGTACGCTGATACCCCATATGTTGGGGTAAACCCCTGTTTGGGCACACGGGAGAGCTCGGAAGGGAAGAAGCACTGTTTTACTTTTTCAACGCAGAATTGGCTGGAATTGAGATCGGACGCCATGTCGCGTTTGGAGAGCCCCTGATGTGCCTAAACAGTGGAAACCCCCCAATTATAACTGAAACCCTAATCCAAACACATCCCTAACCCTAATCCCAACAGTAACCCTAACCACACCTCTAACCCTGACACACCCCTAATCCCAACCCTATTCCCAACCGTAAATGTAATCTAAACCCTAACTGTAACTTTAGCCCCAACCCAAACTGTAGCCCTAACCCTAGCCCTAACCCTAATCCTAACCCTAGCCCTAACCCTAGCCCTAACCCTAGCCCTAACCCTAACCCTAGCCCTAGCCCTAACCCTAGCCCTAACCCTAGCCCTAACCCTAGCCCTAACCCTAACCCTAGCCCTAACCCTAGCCCTAACCCTAGCCCTAACCCTAACCCTAGCCCTAACCCTAGCCCTAACCCTAGCCCTAACCCTAGCCCTAACTAACCCTAGCCCTAATGGGAAAATGGAAATAAATACATTTTTTTAATTTTTCCCTAACTAAGGGGGTGATGAAGGGGGGTTTGATTTACTTTTATAGCGGGTTTTTTAGCGGATTTTTATGATTGGCAGCCGTCACACACTGAAAGACGCTTTTTATTGCAAAAAATATTTTTTGCGTTACCACATTTTGAGAGCTATAATTTTTCTATATTTTGGTCCACAGAGTCATGTGAGGTCTTGTTTTTTGCGGGACGAGTTGATGTTTTTATTGGTAACATTTTCGGGCACGTGACATTTTTTGATCGCTTTTTATTCCGATTTTTGTGAGGCAGAATGACCAAAAACCAGCTATTCATGAATTTCTTTTGGGGGAGGCGTTTATACCGTTCCGCGTTTGGTAAAATTGATGAAGCAGTTTTATTCTTCGGGTCAGTACGATTACAGCGACACCTCATTTATATCATTTTTTTATGTTTTGGCGCTTTTATACGATAAAAACTATTTTATAGAAAAAATAATTATTTTTGCATCGCTTTATTCTCAGGACTATAACTTTTTTATTTTTTTGCTGATGATGCTGTATGGCGGCTCGTTTTTTGCGGGACAAGATGACGTTTTCAGCGGTACCATGGTTAGTTATATCTGTCTTTTTGATCGCGTGTTATTCCACTCTTTGTTCGGCGGTATGATAATAAAGCGTTGTTTTTTGCCTCGTTTTTTTTTTTTTTTCTTACGGTGTTTACTGAAGGGGTTAACTAGTGGGCCAGTTTTATAGGTCGGGTCGTTACGGACGCGGCGATACTAAATATGTGTACTTTTATTGTTTTTTTTTTTTTATTTAGATAAAGAAATGTATTTATGGGAATAATATTTTTATTTTTTTTTTTCATTATTTTGGAATATTTTTTTTTTACACATTTGAAATTTTTTTTTTTTACTTTTTTACTTTGTCCCAGGGGGGGACATCACAGATCAGTGATCTGACAGTTTGCACAGCACTCTGTCAGATCACTGATCTGACATGCAGCGCTGCAGCCTTCACAGTGCCTGCTCTGAGCAGGCTCTGTGAAGCCACCTCCCTCCCTGCAGGACCCGGATCCGCGGCCCTCTTGGATCCGGGGCTGGAGGGAGCAGGGAGGGAGGTGAGACCCTCGCAGCAACGCGATCACATCGCGTTGCTGCGGGGGGCTCAGGGAAGCCCGCAGGGAGCCCCCTCCCTGCGCGGTGCTTCCCTGTACCGCCGGCACATCGCGATCATGTTTGATCGCGGTGTGCCGGGGGTTAATGTGCCGGGGGCGGTCCGTGACCGCTCCTGGCACATAGTGCCGGATGTCAGCTGCGATAAACAGCTGACACCCGGCCGCGATCGGCGGCGCTCCCCCCGTGAGCGCTGCTGATCGCATATGACGTACTATTGCGTCCTTGGGAAGTAAAGCCCACCCCACATGGACGCAATAGTACGTCTAATGGCAGAAAGGGGTTAAGGACCTGGCAATTTTTTTTTCATTTTTGCGCTTTTGTTTTTTTTTCCCTCCCCTTATTACCAGAACCATAACTGTTTTATTTTTTTGCATCGACATAGTGATGTCAGGGCTTGTTTTTTGCGGGGACGAGTTGTCGTTTTCAATAACACCATCCATTTCATCATGTGATATATTGGAAAGCAGGAAAAAAAATTCCAAGAGTGGCAAAATTGAAAAAAAAAAGCGCAATTCCGCAATTGTTGTTTGGTTTTTTTTATTTATAGCATTCATTTTACAGTAAAAATGACCTGGAAGCATGATTCTACAGGCCAGTGCAATTACGCAGATACCAAACATGCATAGTTTTTACTTAAGTGATGATCGCTACTTCCAACAGGTGGCGCTATAGAGTTTAAGTCCTCTTTTTCTCAGAAGAGGCAATTTGCATATGAAAAAAATTCAGAAATTTGTAAAAAAAAAATGACTTGTGACTCTATTGAATTTTTTACATTTTTGGAGTTGTCTGAGAGCTTGTTTTTTTGCACAGGTCTGATGATTTTATTGAGTTCATTTTGGGGTATATTCAGTGTTGGACTGGGGTGCTAAAGGCCCGCCAGTAACATCAACTCCTGGGCCGCACTTTTCAGCTACATGCAAATAATTGAAAAAATGCTGCCAATCTCTGTATATAGCTAATCAAGTGTATTGTGCCAAGAACTATTCATATAAGGGGGGCCCACCAGAGGATTCTCCGGTTCTCCTATGGGCCAGTCCGAGCCTGGATATATTTGATGTTTTGATCGCCTATTATTACAAATTTTGATCTTGTTGCAGAGGCCGATAAAACGCAATTCTGGCGTTTTGATTTTTTTTCTGGCAACTCCATTTACCAATCTTATTAATGTATTTTTTATTTTGATACAACAGACTTTTACGAAAAAAGCGATACCGAATACGTGATTGGTTTATTTTTTGTATTTCTTAATTTTAATGGACGAAAAAGAGGGGTGATATGAACTTTTTATATTTTTTATATTTTTTTCATATTTTTTAAAACATTTTCTTTTAATTTTCTGTATTTGTTAGTCTGCTTAGGGCACTTGAAGCTGTGATCGTCCGTTACACGTAGCAGTGCATCATCACAGCTATGTACAGCAATAATAACGGTCCCCTATGAATGCCAGCCACGGGTTATCTTTCACAGGAGTACCGTCATGACAGACCAAGGGGTCTTCAGCAGACCACTCACTGTCATGGCAACCCATTAATGCCCCTAGATCACATCATGGGCAAGCTCATAGAACAGCGTGCCCCCGTTGGCATACTGTAAAATGCTGCTGTCACAGATTAACAGCAGAATTAAAGCTGTCAAAATCCACCCTTGCTTGTTACAGGCAGAAGATGGCTGATTATTACAGCCATCATCTGCCAGCAAAGATGTGAGCTTAGTCCTGTGTTTCACATGACATTAAGGGGTTAAAACATCTAGAAAGATAAAAAATACATTTAGGGCAATAATTCTAATCCTAATATTCATTTGTGTGATAATTCAGAAATGTTATAATATTCACACTTAGTTATAAAAAGGGAAATCTGTAATTTGTAAATGGCAGACATTACCCATAATGTATTGTGCCGAGGGGTCAGCCACCTATTGCGCGCTGACAGGCGTCCAGCTTTTTTAACCTCTTGCTTCCCCTATATACAGCAATTATGCCTGATAGCTCACAAGTATCTCTTCTATGATTGATATTTTCTTTAGCAGATCAGATGAATTCTCGTTTACCTTTCCATGAATTTTAATAACAATCCAGTTTCTAACAATACGCAGTATATTTCATACATTTTATGTAATTAAATGCACAAAATATTAGCAAAATCCTTAACAAACTGCAAAACACCTGACAACCACTGGGTGGCCACACGTAGACATATACTGTATGCTTTCAGAGTGTGGGAGGAGACCGGAGAACCCAGAGGAAACCCACGGAAACACTGGGAGAACATACAGACTTCTTGCAGATGTTGTCCTTGGTGGGATCTGAATCCTGGACCCCGGCGCTGATAACCACTGAGCCACATTTGGTCCACAAGGCGATGTCTTCCAGCACCAAAGGAAAGGAGTTAAAATTTAAGACAAGACTTTAGTCATATAGGATAAAAATGGCATAATGTGCACATATTAAAAAATGCATGATTTTTAGGCATTTCAGATAGAAAAACCTTCAATCAAAATTAAGGTTTATGAGTTTTTTATTACTTTGTGCGCATTTTCCCCATTTTTTTGGTCTCCTGTGTGATTAGAGGTTAAGTTTTTACTATTTTCCTTTGGTGCTGGAGAACATCCCCTTTTGGACCATAAAGAGCTAGTTGACCTGAAAGCCAGACCAGTGCGTACTCCGTGCACCTCACCCAGACCACAGAGCTGAGCTGACACTTTTTCTATTTTTTGTACAGTATATACTGCAGCTACTGTAAGCGTTGTCCACCCACGTGTGGTGCTGAAGCCGGTATTCATCCCTTCTTCCCAGCAGCGTTCGCTGGAAAGGAACTAATCTTTTTTTTTTCTTTCCCCTTAAAAATAAAGTTTGTGCGTCCCCTCCCGCCTCCCATCCCCTGTGCGCCCCCCACCCGCTTGCCAGGAAATACTCACCGACACCCAGCTCCAGCAATGTCTCCTCTCAGCGGCTGCAGCCTGTGCTGTGTGAGCGGTCACGTGGTCCCGCTCATTACGGTGAGGAATATGCGCATATTCCTCACTGTAATGAGCGGGACCACGTGACCGCTCACACAGCACAGGCTGCCGGCGCTGAGAGGAGACATCGCTGGAGCTGGGTGTCGGTGAGTATTTCCTGGCAAGCGGGGGGGCGCACAGGGGATGGGTGGCGGGAGGGGACGCACAAACTTTATTTTTAAGGTGAAAGAAAAAAAAAAAGATTATTCATTCCTTCTATCCAGCGAACGCTGCTGGGAAGAAGGGATGAATACCGGCTTCAGCACCGCACGCAGGGGACAGCACTTAACTGTAGCGCTGTCTCCTGCACGGTCCGTGTGGTCCTCAGTCGGCACACAGGTGGCACACGGCTGCCGCACGTGTGCCACACTGATGTGCTCCATAAGCACACGGACACGGATAATTCCAGTACCGATTTTTCCGGTACCGGAATTATCTGGACGTGTGGGACAGGCCTTAGGCTGATTTCACACTTGGGTGTGGCTGGTCTGCATATGGCTGTGTGCATCCTCCCTTAAGCTCCGCCTACTTCCGCATGCATCCTGCGTCATCCTGCGTACCTATCTTTAATATTGGGTACGCAGGGACATGCGTTGTATGCGGATGCCTCCGCATGCGGCGTATTGACGTGCCCGCCGACCGCACGGGAGCGCAACGCCTTAAAATGATGAAGCAACTTTACAGAAGGTATAAATTGAATCATAATAAATAATAATAATCTGTATTAATATAACGCCAACATATTTCTCAGCTCACTTGATGTCATAAACCTAATAGAAAAGAGAAGAATTGTCTGGGTAGAAAGGCAAAATGAGCAATTGTAAGTACACAGCGCTGTATGATATGATGATTGCAATAGGGGATGAAAAGTTTGATGCAAGTGCTTGTTTATCAATGGTGTAACGTGAGTAGGGTGAACCAACGGTGTCAGACTGGGGTGCCAGGGGCCCACCAGTACCATAGATTCTGGAGGTGCACTGTTCACAAATTTCCCTACCCCTTCTTTACAATAATAATAATAAATAGGGTAGTTTGGTAATGAATGATGAGATGCTGCCCTGGTCTGTACATAGTGAACTAAGTGTATTGTGCCAGTTACCTCTCATTAGCAGTGGGGGTGAGGAGCCCACTCCTGCACTGGGGACCACCAGATTCACCTGGGTCCCTGCCTGAGCACAAGCACTAAAGCTGAGGAGGTCACACAAGGTCACCTGCTTTTCCATATGGGGGGTTCACATACTTTTTCTGATAAGCCTGTACCAATATTGGACTCCTTGCTTTTGCATGCTGGAATTAACCCCTGATGGAATGCATAGGAAACATGAAGGAAGATGAATTAGTGGCCATAGCTTTGGACAGAAGTAATCACAGTAGCCATTCACTAATTGTCAAGGGATGTTTTACTACCAAGTGCTATAAATGATGGCAAGAAAAAGAGGCGAGTCCCTGCAGCAGCTGTTCCCCACAGACATCCACACAGTCACCCGGTGCAGCATATGGGGGGCTGGGGTCACTTCTCCTGCCCTTGTCCCCATGCCGGCTTCTCTCCTGACAGATAGTAGTAACCTCCCTCCATAGCAGAGTCCTGGCTGCGCCCCCTGCAGTGACTCACTACACTCACTGACTCCCCCACACACAGTCCCTACAGGGTCTCCACATTCCCACACTGACACACGGTGCAGCATATGGGGGGCTGGGGTCACTTCTCCTGCCCTTGTCCCCATGCCGGCTTCTCTCCTGACAGATAGTAGTAACCTCCCTCCATAGCAGAGTCCTGGCTGCGCCCCCTGCAGTGACTCACTACAATCACTGACTCCCCCACACACGGTCCCTGCAGGGTCTCCACATTCCCACACAGTCACCCGGCTGCAGCATATGGGGGGCTGGGGTCACTTCTCCTGCCCTTGTCCCCATGCCGGCTTCTCTCCTGACAGATAGTAGTAACCTCCCTCCATAGCAGGGTCCTGGCTGCGCCCCCTGCAGTGACTCACTACAATCCCTGACTCACCCACACACGGTCCCTGCAGGGTCTCCACATTCCCACACTGACACACCGTGCAGACAAAGGCAGCACGCCTTCAGCATGTATGTCGTGATATAGACTGGGTGCAGTCACGACTCAGGTCATTAGTGACATGCCTCTTCCTTTATATATCCCCATGACACGCAGAGGGGATCGGTGCCTGCTGCACTACTGATCCCAGCACCTGGGACAGTGCACACCCGGCCGGCGATGTGGATGTGAAGCGCTGTCAGCAGCAGGAGCAGCGATCGCTCGTGTGTCCGGAGATCTGAGGCGACCTCATACCTTGGAAAGCGATCGTCAATAAATATACAGATGTAACCTTCAGCAGATCGGGGGCGATCACTCGTATCTATAGGGATCTAACCTCCGGCAGATCGGGAGTGATTACTTGTGAGTACACACCTCTGCACAGTGATCACATCTCTATAGAGAAGCTTCTCAGCACCTTGGACACCGATCACTTCTATTTGAGAGATCTGACCTCCAGCAGATCGGCAACGATCACTCGTGCATATAGGGATCGATTCTAACATTCTTCCGAGATCTGCAGCAATCACTCCTATCTATAGAGATCTAACCTTCTCCAGCAGATCGGGAGTGATCACTCCTATCTATAGAGATCTAACCTTCTCCAGCAGATCGGCATGGATCACTCCTATCTATAGAGATCTAACCTTCTCCAGCAGATCAGGAGTGATCACTCCTATCTATAGAGATCTAACCTCCAGCAGATCAGCAGGGATCACTCCTATCTATAGAGATCTAACCTGCTCCAGCAGATCGGCAGGGATCACTCCTATCTATAGAGATCTAACCTTCTCCAGCAGATCGGCAGGGATCACTCCCAGTGATTACTTGTGAGTACACACCTCTGCACAGTGATTACTGGCTGCACATCTCTATAGAGAAGCTTCTCAGCACCTTGGACAGCGATCACTTGTATCCACAGAGATCGCTTCAGCAGATCGGCAGCGATCCCTTGTATCTACAGAGATCTAGCCTTGGTCCTGTCTGTATCTCACTTATATCTATAGAGATTTTCCCTTTCCTCATCAGAGATCTATAGAGATCGATCTTATAGCAGCGGGCTGGACAGTGACTAAATCTACTAAGATCTAACCTCCCTCAGAAGATTGCACAGAGATCCTTGTGTGTTCGGAGATCTAGTGGTCGCACGCTGCCCTTGCCTGTAGCCATCCCACCCTTTTGTGGCATCAGTGGAGGGTGCACCCTCCTCAGCACCTTGGACCGCCAGCTTCAGCCTGTGTAACCCTCTTCTGACTGCAGCGATCACTTTTGGTGCCTGACAGATCCCGGTGAATCAGTTGGAGGCTGTAAAGACTGAAGGTGGATGCCAGTGGGCGAGCACTGCGCACTGCACAACCTCCTGCCCTGGTGGAGAACTAGCAGTGCCAGAAAGCTGCAAGAAGTCATCCCAAGCATGGAGCGCTGCATCTTCATGGAGGTCCAGGGACTGCACCTGCTGCTGCTCCTGTCATGTAAGTGTCCTTGGGAGCCATGGCTGGGAGCAGAGTAAGGCATGCAGGGGGGCTACAGCAGGGGTAAAGCTGGCTTCTTCTTTGTTTTCCAGACATTCTTTTTCCTAGCATGGCAGAACAAGAAGTTGAGAATCTCTCAGGGCTGTCTGCTAATCCTGACAAAAATATCTTTGCAATTCGAGAAAATGGGACAACCTGTCTTATGGCAGAATTCTCAGCTAGGATCGTGGTTCCTTATGAGGTCCCCTCCAGTAATGAAGTGGATGTAAGTAATCCATTATTAATGCAGTAACTACCATAGACTCAGAAACTGGATGGGAAAACTTTCCTTTCTTCTCAAGCGATAAGGTTATTAAGTGGGTTATCTAAGGGTTAACCGAAGCACATTGTCATCAGTGATAGACATAAAAATGGTAACGGAATGATCTATAAGGATCTATGAACATTCGGTGAGATGTAATACTGATAGATATGCAAGTGACTGCACGCTTGGTGCAATGGGACTAGGACATTGCACTGTACAGTCAGGTGAACGAGGTCCTATAGCATGATGATGATGATGATGATTGACTATGGTGATGGTGATTATAGTGATTCATGATGATCATGATGATGATTGATAATGGTGATTGATGATGATTGGCAATGGTGATGATTGACTAGGGTGATGATAATGATTGATGATATTGATGATGATGATGATAATGATTGATGATATTGATGATGATGATGATGATGATTGATGATATTGATGATGATGATGATGATTGACTAGGGTGATGATAATGATTGATGATATTGATGATGATGATGATAATGATTGATGATATTGATGATGATGATGATGATTGACTAGGGTGATGATAATGATTGATGATATTGATGATGATGATTGATGATGATGATAATGATTGATGATATTGATGATGATAATGACTGATGATATTGATGATGATAATGATTGGTGATATTGATGATGATGATGATGATGATGATTGATGATATTGATGATTGACTATGGTGATGATAATGATTGATGATGATGATTGATGATGATTGGCAATGGTGATGATGATGATTTCCCCTTTTCAGTGGAATCTAGAAGATGCTACTATCCAGCTGCCCAGAGATACAGAAATAAGGGGGAAATGCTGGAATAATGAGTCTGAACTGCACCTGACATGGTTAGACAAGTCTTACACCCTGAAATTATTCTTTATTAAGGTAAGGCGCCCAACCTTGCATTATATCAGCAGCCATAGCTGTAGGATGTTAGATTGAAACAGACACATATATTTACAAACAATAGCAGTTTATGATAATAGCAGAGCTGAGTTTGTCATTTGTCTCAATCAATCTCCGCGTGAGTAATCATGGCGCACACAGGACTTTTGGACGACCGCACGTTTTCTACATCTGTAAACTCTATAATTGTATTATTTAGTCATTTACCAATGGTACAACTTCATTTTCTGTCATTTGAGTCTTGGGGTTTTTTTATTAGCCAGCGTTGACTATGTCAATGGAAAGGTTCAACAATGATTTATGTCATTCATAGGATGGGCAAGATTCTACAAAATCCAGTGGGAGAAGCTGGAAATTGAATAAAATTCAGTTCATCTATGACTTATCCGACCGCACAAACTTCAAAAATGGTGCAAGACGTGAGTATTTGCAGCCACTGCGGCATACGCTTCCCTTTTTATTATCCAAGCTCCAATCACGCTTGTCTACTCCAGCGCACAGCGAGGGGCCAGGAGCTCGCTGCATAGGACTTACCAGACATGGTGCAATGTGCGACGTGGCCTGGAAAACACTTAGGGGTTTTTTCACAATGAAAAAGAGACCTCTTTAATTTGTGAAAACCTACAATTTCGGAATTATTTACAGAAGAGTAAGTAAGAGAAAGCTAATATGGTGAGAGGAGCAGGATCTGCTGGAGCGGAGTCATTTTGTTCAGTTGACTGCGGATTTTCCACCAACAGATGTTCCTCCAGTGCGGAGCGCAGTACATTGCTTGCTTTGCTGCCCCAGGCGCTCCCATCTGGGCCCTATTTCTATGGACTAAAAAGTAGACTAAAAAGTATTACATTTGTAAAAAAAAAAAAGTAACACATTAAAAATGATAAACATATGATTCATAGCACTAGATAAAAATATAGAGACAGCAAGGAGCTTCTTGGCCCCCGATAACAGGGCCCCCCATGTACCTTTCATAATAATGATGTGTTTATTATGTGGCAGAAAGACCTTGAGACTCCTCATGCTCTGTGTTCTGGATGTGACTGCTACCTCTGCAGTTCCTAAATCTGTACCCTGGCATCAGGAAACCCCTCAGGTTTTGTGACAAATCTGTGCAGAAGATTAAACACGATACATCAGCGACAAATCAGCAACGTGTGCACAAGCCCTTAAAACATATACCGTAATCATCTTTTGTGAAGCTACGGAAAAATATAAGCGAGTCACTAAAATATCAATCCACCTATATAATATTGGAAATGCTCCGTTCAGCTGTATGACCGATCCAATAATCATGAACGAGGGGAATACAGGGAATTATGAGCCAGTACTGGAAACCAGACAATGGGCACAGGGAGTGTTTTAAGATCCAATAGCAAAAGCAAGCTCAGGATGATGTAAATGGCGGCATGTTTATTAAAAGGGTTATCTGATATTGACCAGTAGTGGGTGATAAATACAGAAGTGGTGCATATGTTTCTATGATACTTTTCCTCTAATTGTTCCACTCCTGGTTTTGGCTACAAATACTGATGTAAAATACTGACCAAATACTGCTAGTGTGACGGCAGCCTGACAGATCTTCTCCAGATCTTTCAAGTTTCAGGGCTGTCGCTGGGCAACATTGAGTTTCAGCTCCCTACAAAGATTTTCTATTGGATTAACCCCTTCATGACCTTGGGATTTTCCGTTTTTCCGAGTTCGTTTTTCGCTCCCCTCCTTCCCAGAGCCATAACGTTTTTATTTTTCCGTCAATATGGCCATGTGAGGGCTCATTTTTTGCGGGACGGGTTGTATTTTTGAACAACATCATTGGTTTTACCATGTGGTGTACTAGAAAACGGGAAAAAAATTCCAAGTGCGGTGAAATTGCCAAAAGAAGTGCAATCCCACACTTGTTTTTTGTTTGGCTTTTTTGCTAGGTTCACTAAATGCTAGAACTGACCTGACATTATGATTGTCCAGCTCATTACAAGTTCATAGACACCAAACATGACTAGGTTCTCTTTTATCTAAGTGGTGAAAAAAAATTCCAAACTTTGTTAAAAAAAAAAAAAAAGTGCCATTTTCTGATACCCGTAGCATCTCCATTTTTCATGATCTGGGGTCGGTTGAGGGCTTAGTTTTTGCATTCCAAGCTGATGTTTTTATTGATACCATATTTCTGCAGATACGTTCTTTTGATCGCCCATTATTGCACTTTAATGCAATGTCGCGGCGACCAAAAAAACATAATTCTGGCATTTCGAATTTTTTTCTCGCTACGCTGTTTAGCGATCAAGTTAATGCTTTTTTTTATTGACAGATCGGGAGATTCTGAATGCGGCGATACCAAATATGTGTAGGTTTGATTTTTTTTATTGTTTTATTTTGAATGGGGCGAAAGGGGGTGATTTAAACTTTCATATTTTTTTTAATTTATTTCACATTATTTTTACTTTTTTTTTAAACTTTTGCCATGCTTCAATAGCCTCCATGGGAGGCTAGAAGCTGGCACAACTCGATCGGCTCTGCTACATAGCAGCGATCATCAGATCGCTGCTATGTAGCTGAATTGCAAGCTTGCTATGAGCGCCGACCACAGGGTGGCGCTCACAGCAGGCCTGCATCAGTAACCATAGAGGTCTCCGGATCATGTGAGAGGGGGTCGGCGATGCGCTCATTTCCGACCCAATGGACGGAAGCGCTGGTTAAATGCCGCTGTCTGCGTTTGACAGTGGCATTTAACTAGTCAATAGCGGCGGGTGAAATCGCAATTCACCCGCCGCTATTAACTATTGCGGGCACATGTCAGCTGTTCAAAACAGCTGACATGTCCCGGCTTTGATGCAGGCTCACCGCCGGAGCCCGCATCAAAGCGGGTGTAATAGGATGCAGGTACTGAGTGTGTCACCACAGAACAGACAGACCAACAGTTGAGGGGTTTAATAACAGGAATCAGGTTCTCCTCGCAGGGAGGAAGCAGTAGAATATAACTAGCAATAAAACAGTGCAAAAATATGGGCGTCAAACAGTGTAACAGAATTAAGCAGGATTTCTTGAGAAAAAGAACACTTATCAGTCTGATGAGGACTCGCTTGAAGGGTTGTCTTTTCCAACACAGGCGCCGAGAAACAGCGGCACTTGTCGTCACTCTGTTGTTCGTGGGCTGAGTAGTCTCTAGGAGCCTGCTGCCTGGGGTTTCGGGAGTTAATGTGATATGCACAGGCTTTGAGTCTTTAGCTTTTACAGCACATGATGGAAAATGATGGTCAGTCTATTATTAAGTCTCTCACCAGGAATCAAGGGCTCTGCACTGATACCGTGGGTACCAGGGGTCACAGTCTCTGTACTGATATCGTGGGTACCAGGGGGGTCACAGTCTCTGCACAGGCCAATGTCTCTGCACGGGTCTCAAAGCGCCCCTCTCCAGTCACAGCAGAGTCCGCTTTCATGTACTCACAAGATGCAGTCTTTCTAGGCAATCTCCCTGTATTGGTCCTCTCACCGGGAGCTCGCTCTCCCGCTGCGCAGCTCCGCCCTGCTCTGTCCGCTGCTCACGCTGCTCTGCTCCTTGTGCGCGCGCTTTTCCCGCCAAGGTCAGAAAGGGGTTAAGGTCTGGACACTGGCTAGGCCACTCCAGGACCTTGAATTGCTTCTTATGGAGCTATTCCTTAGTTGCTCTGGCTGTGTGTTTTGGCTCATTGTCATGCTGGAAGACCCAGCCACAAACCATCTTCAGTGCGCTTACTGAGAGAAGGAGGTTGTAGGTCAAAATCCCGTGATTCATGACCCCATCCATCCTCCCTTGAATACTGTGGTGTCATCCTGTCCCCTTTGCAGAAAAGCACCCCCAACGTATGATGTTTCCCCCACCATGCTTCACGGTTGGGATGGTGTTCCTGGGGTGGTACTCATCCTTCTTCCACCCGGCACGGCAAGTGGAGTTGATAACAAAAAGTTCTATTTTGGTCTCATCTGACCAGACGACCCTCTCCCATGCCTCCTCTAGAGAACTTCATACGGGCCTGAACATGTGCTGGCGTGAGCAGGGGGACTTTGTGTGCAGGATTTTAATCCATGATGTGCTACTAGCGGTAATGTTTGAGACTGTGGTCCCAGCTCTTTTCAGGTCATTGACCAGGTCCTCCCATGTAGTTCCGGGCTGATTCCTGACCTTTCTCAGAATCATCATTACCTCACGAGGGGAGATCTTGCATGGAGCCCCAGACCGAGAAAGAATGACAGTCATCTTGTGTTTCTTCCATTTTCTAATAATTATGGCAACAGTTGTTGCCTCTCACCAAGCTGCTTATATTGTCCTGTAACCCAGGGGTGTCAAACTGTATTCCCCGAGGGCTGCAAACATGTCATGTTTTCAGGATTTCCTTGTACTGCACAGGTGATTAAATTATCACCTGTGCAGTACAAGGAAATCCTGAAAACATGACCTGTTTGCAGCCCTCGAGGAATGCAGTTTGACACCCCTGCTGTAGCCCATCCAGCCTTGTGCAGGTCTACAATTTTGTCCGTGGTGTCCTTTACAGCTCTTCTGGTCTTGGCCATTGTGGTTGGAGTGTGATTGACTGAGTGTGTGGACAGGTGTCTTTTATACAGATAACAAGTTCAAATATGTGCAATTAATACAGTTAATGAGTGTAGATTGTCCTGATAGTGCCCAGTCATATAGAGTGACTAGATAATAGACACATACCATATCTATACCCTAATACACCTGTCTAAGCAGGTGACCCCTGCAACATGCATATTGGTAGCCCTCGCTATGGTCTCAACTTTCATTTCACTAAGTGTGGTAGCTTTGACCAATTTCTTGGAACAGCTTTTATGCATGGGGCCAGTTACTGTACATTCAGTTTTATTTCTGGTTTGCCAATATATACCTACTGATAATATTGTATTCCTCTTAGCTGGGAAGCACACTGCCAGCCGCCATCACCTGTCTCTCATGGTCACACCACTGGGAATGTCATATGAATGTGAGGCCCCTGAGAAAGTCAGCCTGACCTCCACTGACCAGAAGAAGACTGTGGTTTTGTACCTATCTGAAGTCCACCTTCAGCCATTTGATATTAAGAGTGACTTTGTCTACAGTGAAGGTAAATCATTTTTTACTTTTAGGGTTCGTGTGATAATTATTCATGCACAAGAACTCGGTTTTACAACATGATTGGGTAAACTGGGACATGTAGTTTCTATTGACTGTGAATGAAAAGTTTCAGATAGATTTAACCAATGGTTTAAGTATCTCATAATTGGGTTTCTGGTATCTGTAATGCATATTTTGAAGCACTAAATAAAAGAAAATTCACCCGAAATTGAAAAATTAGGCTAATTACAAAGTTATTTCTTCTTGAGAGCCAGAACAAACCTTTGGAGCAGAAATTTTGAAAGTAGTCACTAACGGCAAGACCATGTACAATACAATATACAATAACATATCATACTGGTTTTATGTCTCCAACAAAGTGTAAAGGGTGTATACTTTTTACACTATTTGTATAATTATTAGGTAATTTGTCTTTTTGATGATTAATTTTATTATTGAACAAGTACGGTGCTGTAGGTCAGTCCAATAAGTTAATAAACCTAAATATTTCAGAATATAAAAGTGAGAATTTGTCTTTTTTAGGAGAATATCTGTGTGCGGAATTATTGGGCGACTATTTGCGTGCAGAATTGTAATGCAACTAAATGAAAAACGTAAATATTCCCATCTTAACTTTAAAGGGAACCTGTCACGTCCTTTTTTGCTATTAAACTGCCCCAATGTCTTGTTGATGAAGCATATTGCATCACTAAGCAAAACAGTACTTATTATAAATATAACTTTTTATACTTTGATGATCGCCCTTCATACGTTTTGTTTCACTCATATGGTGTGGAGATTTCAAGCTTTTCGGTCACGGTCAGTCAAATGCCTTTTTTCGAATTCCCCAGCCCATCGCAGCATAATTGTTCCCCGTCACTGCTCCCTACGTCACCCAATCTCCCAGCAGATCCCGCTCCTGCGCAATGACGCTCAGATTTCTAGGCATGGCATGGCACTTAATCTGGGTGTACGTCCCAGCTTCATATCCTATGTGCGCACGCTCCGGAGCCGCTGAGCGTCAGTGACCACATGATAGTTTGTGAGCGCGCATGCTACGGTGCCATTATCTTCCCGCTCGCCACTGTGACTCTCTGCGGCTTTGGAGCATGCGCACATAGGATATGAAGCTCGGACATACACCCAGATTCAGTGCGCATGCTCAGAAAGCGATAAATACTGGGACTTTTGCTTGAGATAAACATGTTAGTGATGCAATGTGCTTCACCAACAAGACATTGGGGGTAGTTCAATAGGAAAATAAGATGTGACAGGTCCCCTATAAGCCCTTTACTGGCAGTCAAGCAGTGGAGACTTTGATGCTGCGATGGAGCATTGTCCTGCATAAAAATCTTGATATTCTTGAAAGATTCCTGTATCACTGCTTGAAGAAAGTTTCTTCTAAAAACTGATGGTAGGTTTGGAAGTCGATTTTGAGTCCATCTTCAACCCCAAAAGGTCCAAGTAGCTCATCTTTATAAATACCTGCCCATAGCAGTACCCAATCTCCACCTTGCTGGTGTCTGAGTCGAAGTGGAGGTCTGTGCCCAATCTGTGCCCATCACTGATCCAGTCACTGGCCCATCCATCCGGTCATCAAGCATCAATCTCATCTCATCTATTTATATAATTACCTTGTAATGTTTTCATTTCCTGTTCTGTCCAGATGTCACCTTATCCCAGAATTACAAGAAGAGGAAGTTCACCGACCGCCATACTGGGACACCCAAGTGATGGGTATCCCAATATGGAAACTGCTGCTGGTACCAATCTATTGCGTGGTACCACCAGCAGAACACCGTCGCACCACACAAACACACACTCTATACGCCGTACGCACCACACACACTCACACTCACACAATCACACACTCATAGTAACATAGTAACATAGTTAGTAAGGCCGAAAAAAGACATTTGTCCATCCAGTTCAGCCTATATTCCATCATAATAAATCCCCAGATCTACGTCCTTCTACAGAACCTAATTGTATGATACAATATTGTTCTGCTCCAGGAAGACATCCAGGCCTCTCTTGAACCCCTCGACTGAGTTCGCCATCACCACCTCCTCAGGCAAGCAATTCCAGATTCTCAGTGCCCTAACAGTAAAGAATCCTCTTCTATGTTGGTGGAAAAACCTTCTCTCCTCCAGACGCAAAGAATGCCCCCTTGTGCCCGTCACCTTCCTTGGTATAAACAGATCCTCAGCGAGATATTTGTATTGTCCCCTTATATACTTATACATAGTTATTAGATCGCCCCTCAGTCGTCTTTTTTCTAGACTAAATAATCCTAATTTCGCTAATCTATCTGGGTATTGTAGTTCTCCCATCCCCTTTATTAATTTTGTTGCCCTCCTTTGTACTCTCTCTAGTTCAATTATATCCTTCCTGAGCACCGGTGCCCAAAACCGGACACAGTACTCCATGTGTGGTCTAACTAGGGATTTGTACAGAGGCAGTATAATGCTCTCATCATGTGTATCCAGACCTCTTTTAATGCACCCCATGATCCTGTTTGCCTTGGCAGCTGCTGCCTGGCACTGGCTGCTCCAGGTAAGTTTATCATTAACTAGGATCCCCAAGTCCTTCTCCCTGTCAGATTTACCCAGTGGTTTCCCATTCAGTGTGTAATGGTGATATTGATTCCTTCTTCCCATGTGTATAACCTCACACACTCACGCAGCCTCTTGCGCAGTACCACCAGCGGAACACTGTTGCAATCACGCCGCCGCCGTGATCAGCCGCATGATTCACTGACTGCCGACATATTTGTACAGGAGGAGCGCATGTGCAGTTTTAATGTGACCACCGCTATCTGTCTGCACAAAGATGATGGCCGTCTGATTACTGCGCCTGTGTGAATTACGTGCAGGCGCAGTGAATCATTCAGCTGATCCCGGCACCGGCAGGTGCGCAACGAGTCTACAGGCAGAGGAAGGCGGTCACATTAAAGGGGTTTTCCCACGAACGAAAGTTCATTTTAAAAATTGTGTCTGACCGTGTATGGAGCATATCACATCTCCTGGGCAGGGGAGGAAGTAAAAGATAATACTGACATTAGAGCAGGGGATCACAGTGGATTCATTTTGTGAGGTTAAATATTTCTCTGACTGTTTTTTAAAAATATTTTACCTCACAAAATGTATCCTCTGCGACCTCCTACTGTAATGTCAGTGTTGTCTTTTGCTTCCTCCCCTGCCCAGGAGCTGTGGTATGTTCAGTACACGGTCAGACACAGACAATTTTTTAAATGAACTTTTGTTTGTTTGTGGGAAAACCCCATTAAAAAGCAAATATCAATGGAAACATGGCTCCTCCTAAAAAGTATGCCAATGACAATGAAAGGAAAGCAGCAAAGGCACAACCTCGAAGGCAACAAAGGGCAAATGAGACTCTTGAAGAGCAACAGCATTGCTGGGACAAAAACAATGCTTATAAGCGTGGGGATCAAGCATATGAGTCCCCTGATGCAAAAATAATTACATTATCACAGCATGCCATTAGGCAACAAAGGCACCGCATGCCTGCCCCCATCGTGACATTACCGCCCTCCCGATGCGATAGCATCGGGCCTCCATCTAGTCTGTAGATAAAACCTTTTATAAATCTATCTTCAGGTATTTCTTGGCCCAGTCTTGACATTTCCACTTCTGTGTCTTGATCAGTGGTGGTCAAGTTTAAGCCTTCTCACCTTGGCTGTGTCTCTAAGCACTAAACACTTCATATTTCTGGGCCTCCAGGGAGGTTACAGTTCTGGAATATGACAGCAATGGAGGATAATGGCTTCCTCGTCGCTTCACGTTTGATTCTTCTCAAATCTTTGATAGTTAATCTGCGTCTGTGACCATGTTGACTAGAAGTCATAACATTTTTTATGACTCTGTGATTTCCCCCAATATCTTTGACCTGAGGAAAACAAGCTGACCAATAATTCTGCACAGCTTGGTAAAGGGTGTAGTATCCTTAGGCCACATCCTCCTCATTACACCAATACACATCACCTGATCTGTATCATCTAATAAGCATTCAAGTTTATACAGCTCAGAGTTGGAAAACCTGAATAAAAATGATGATATGGTCAAACACGCACTACCTAATAATTCTGCACACAGTGTAATGGTTAAGTACATCTAAAAGAAAATCTGAAACATCTTAGTAAATAGTGTAAATTCAGAAGCTATTGTTTTATTGTGTACACAGGGGGACTTATTCTAGGAGCTGTAGACATGAAATAGCACATGCATTGGTGGCAAATGTGCCTTTAAAAGTCATCACACCTTCTGCAAGGTAAACTCAATAGGTTCCCAAACAGATTAGATAAAAGTCTGTAGAGTAGTCATCACCAGAGGAGTGTGACAGTGGCATACTCCATTCTCCCTACTGAAAAATAAAGCGTGCATGCTCGGCTGATCTGAGCTTGCATGTCAATCTGGAGGTCTGTAGAGGTAGCATTTGGCTGAGCAATTCAATTGACATTCATTATCAGTTGAATTTGGCAACTTTATTGGTATGTTAGGCTCAAAAGATTACCTGTAGAATTGAGCAAAATGATTCACAGGATGAATGCCAGGAGCCAAGTTGGTAGTCCATGTCCGTCATAGTGGAGCCCTGGGAACCTCCTCCTATCTCCTGGCTTCCATGGTGCGCCTTCTGATTAGTAAGTCCGGCACAACGTCATTCATGCATCGCGCTACAACAATGACCTTACACCAGGCTTAC
The DNA here is from genome assembly GCF_032444005.1 of Ranitomeya imitator. Lineage (NCBI taxonomy): Eukaryota > Metazoa > Chordata > Amphibia > Anura > Dendrobatidae > Ranitomeya > Ranitomeya imitator. The sequence goes on along the minus strand of NC_091286.1, from coordinate 73,234,762 downwards.
TAATCAGAATGGGGGTTGGGATTCCAGAAGATAGAATGAGGTTCTCAAGGCTTTCGTCCAGTGACTACCAACATGGCCATTGGACCAGGGTAATGCAAAACTTCTTGCTCAACTCCACTTACCAGCTATCTAATTCACAAGGGAATGTCTAATGACAGACGTAGGTGGCATATTGTTAAGATCTGCAACCAATGTCCAGCTCTCCAGATTAGTCCATTACGGCCTCGGCTGAGCAGTAGAATGAAATGGCAGCAGTGTTGGGAAAGCTTTATCTCAAGTCTAGGTGGTCGAATGGAAAGCCATTGACATCAAACAGACATTGACTCCTGGGAATATGCCGCCAATATCTGATAACTACTTTAGTCCCTAATTTCACTATTTTCCTTTACTCTAGTCAGTAACGCTTGATGATATTTACGTTTGGTGGAAGAGTAAAGAATAGAAGATTTTACTTAACTTTGTTTCTTTGCCTTTTTCAGAGTACAAATGCCTTACAGATCAGAGAAAACAACTGGAAGAGACCCTACCTCTCATTTTAGGTCTCATCTTGGGACTGGCCATTGTCATCATCCTGGCAGTATATCACGTCCACCATAAAATGACAGCAGCCAACCAAGTGCAAATTCCACGAGACAGATCTCTATATAAGCACATGGGATAGACCAATGACTTATTAATGCAAAGCACATTGATTATCAGGTAGAAAAGCAAGCAGCACTTTCCTGATATTCCTTCCACTGTCTTCCTTCAAGCTGTATCCTACAAACATCCCCCATTTAGCTGTGATGTGCGGGTAGTGATTACTTTTACTGCACTGGAAAGCAATCATCTGCTTTAAGCCTCATGCACATGGCAAGGTGAATACTCCACCCTATATGTGGTGTCCCTGTGGTCCTGTATTATTGGGCAGTAGACACTCCATGTGCCACAGTTTGCTGCCTTCTTACAGCATCATAATACAGAGGAACAAAATTTTAAGGAATATCTCCATAATAACCAGCAGAAAATAGCACACTACATTGGAGGCATGCAGAGGTACAAGAAGGCCTTGTATACTTATATTGGTGCTGGATTATGGCCCTGTACATTGTCTAAAATGAGTACATGAGGCTTAAAGCAAATCTGTCATTAAATTTCATAATACAAACGCACTAAATTATTAAATAGATGTCTTAGACCCAATGAGGCAGGCATAGTTACTATGATAATCCATGTTATAATGTAATCCTCATCCAGCTCTAACTCGTTTTTAAAATACAGATTTTAATACTATGTGAGCCATTCTGACATAGATTTACAAAGTAAGTACACCAGCATCATCAGGTCTGATAGATCTATTTAATAGAGTGTGCAGTGAAATATGGTGACAGATCCGCTTTAAAACTTCCAGTGTCGAATCCATGCTAGTTTAAGTGTACGTTTCTTTCTAATACTTTTTATTAGGACCTAATGATGAGCACTAATGAAAAAACGTTCTATCCAATGCCATACAGTTAGGTCCATATATATTTGGACAGAGACAATATTTTTCTAATTTTGGTTATAGACATTACCACAATGAATTTTAAACAAAACAATTCAGATGCAGTTGAAGTTCAGACTTTCAGCTTTCATTTGAGGGTATCCACATTAAAACTGGATGAAGGGTTTAGGAGTTTCAGCTCCTTAATATGTGCCACCCTGTTTTTAAAGGGGCCAAAAGTAATTGGACAGATTCAATAATTTTAAATAAAATGTTAATTTTTAGTACTTGGTTGAAAACCCTTTGTTGGCAATGACTGCCTGAAGTCTTGAACTCATGGACATCACCAGACGCTGTGTTTCCTCCTTTTTGATGCTCTGCCAGGCCTTCACTGCGGTGGTTTTCAGTTGCTGTTTGTTTGTGGGCCTTTCTGTCTGAAGTTTAGTCTTTAACAAGTGAAATGCTGCTCAATTGGGTTGAGATCAGGTGACTAACTTGGCCATTCAAGAATATTCCACTTCTTTGCTTTAATAAACTCCTGGTTGCTTTGGCTTTATGTTTTGGGTCATTGTCCATCTGTAGTATGAAATGACGACCAATCAGTTTGGCTGCATTTGGCTGGATCTGAGCACACAGTATGGCGGCTCTGAATACCTCAGAATTCATTCGGCTGCTTCTGTCCTGTGTCACATCATCAATAAACACTAGTGACCCAGTGCCACTGGCAGCCATGCATGCCCAAGCCATCACTCTGCCCCGCCGTGTTTTACAGATGATGTGCTATGCTTTGGATCATGAGCTGTACCACGCCTTCGCCATACTTTTCTCTTTCCATCATTCTGGTACAGGTTGATCTTGGTTTCATCTGTCCAAAGAATGTTCTTCCAGAACTGTGCTGGCTTGTTTAGATTTTTTTTAGCAAAGTCCAGTCTAGCCTTTTTATTCTTGATGCTTATGAGTGGCTTGCACCGAGCAGTCAACCCTCTGTAGTTACTTTCATGCAGTCTTCTCTTTATGGTAGATTAGAATATTGATACGCCTACCTCCTGGAGAGTGTTGTTCACTTGGTTGGCTGTTGTGAAGGGGTTTCTCTTCACCATGGAGATTATTCTGCAATCATCCACCACTGTTGTCTTCCGTGGGCACCCAAGTCTTTTTGCATTGATGAGTTCACCAGTGCTTTCTTTCTTTCTCAGGATGTACCAAATTGTAGATTTTGCCACTCCTAACATTGTCGAAATTTCTCAGATGGGTTTTTTCTGTTTTCGCAGCTTAAGGATGGCTTGTTTCACCTACATGGAGAGCTCCTTTGACCGCATGTTTACTTCACAGCAAAACCTTCCAAATGCAAGCACCACACCTCAAATCAACTCCAGGCCTTTTATCTGCTTAATTGAGAATGGCATAACAAAGGGATTGCCCACACCTGTCCATGAAATAGCTTTGGAGTCAATTGTCCAATTACTTTTGGTCCCTTTAAAAACAGGGTTGCACATGTTAAGGAGCTGAAACTCCTAAACCCTTCATCCAATTTTAATGTGCATACCCTCAAATGAAAGCTGAAAGTCTGAACTTCAACTGCATCTGAATTGTTTTGTTTAAAATTCATTGTGGTAATGTCTATAACCAAAATTAGAAAAATATTGTCTCTGTCCAAATATATATGGACCTAACTGTATATCGAGATACATTCATTGTTGTGAAACTCTACTACAGAAGCTATGCATGTTAGATATTGAGAAAATATTCAATTCTAAGTCAGAAACCCTATAAATATTGTTACATAATATCAAGAATATTATTACGTTTTACAAACAGTTTTTATGGACAATTGTAAACACCAAAAATTGTCGAATGCTTTTCTAATACAGATAGGCTTCAAGTGTTTCCCTTTAATAGATATTTTAATGTTATGACAATTATTTTGCAAAGAAAAAAAAATGGACAAGAATCAAAAACAAGTGCAAACTAAAAGTGGAGCAGATATTTGTAGCAATCAGCCTTTATTTTGTATTCTGCACTGGAAACATCACAGTCAATCAGTTGTTATAAGCGGGTGCTCCACTATGTCTGCACCAGTCTTGATACATGAGGCCATAGGAGCCCCGGGGCATGCTGCATGCTTTGGTATTGTGCAATTCTTTACATTATGACATCACACTGTAAAATACAGCTTTAGCTACTATGCATCTCCTTCCTTGCTGTGAAAAGAAAATGGTTGCTTTCCTTAAAAAATCTATTTGCTGGAAATGATTTGCTTCTGCGAAGATATAAATTCCATACAGATACAGCAGAGCTCAATTTGCTACGTGTCGGAGGATTATAGCACAATGGAGGGGATAATTTTTAGACGCTCAAAAATTCAACTTAAAAGTGTCAGATTTATCACAGTGACTCATGCTGGATGATAAACTTGGTGCAAATTTAGGCTGTCCAGTCTACGTTGACATTGTCGGTTGGCTTCATTTTCGCATAATTTTAGTACACGGTGTTGGAAACCACGCTCCTTTTCTGCAATGCGGCATCCCTTCCTGAGCAAGATGTCAGACTTCTGGTGCATTGAGCTTAGTAAATCTCAATGTAGTGTTATGTTCAAGTATTTGTCCCATCAGGACATTTTCTCTCTATATGCTCTGATAGGACATATGTATGGGGGCATAACTATAGTATGAAGCCTAAGAAAAGGAGATCCGGCACTCTTCTGAACATAATGGATTTGCAGCTTTATTGTCCACAAGTTAGAATCCAGCTTACACTGGCAAGAGATTCACTGATGCTTTTCGAACATACAAATGTTCTTAATTATAGTATAAGTATAATGTGTGCAGGGGCTGACGGCCCACCCAGGCCCTGGGGCATTGAAAGGTGGAGGGGATTGACAAATGGTGCCTTTTGTCTACATGAGAAGACCAGAACTATTAAAGACATATAACAGTTGGGGGTCCATAAGCTTTAAGTTAACCAATTGTATATGGACATCATAGAGTGCAGGAGAGGTTCTCCCCTAGGGACCCTCAGTACCTACCAGATCCAAAAGGACCTCTGTAAGGACTCGTGTACACGACCGATTAAATTAGACGAGTGCTGTCCATGGTTTTCACAGATAGCACTCATACCCATAATATTCTATGGGGTACCTGCCCTATGTGCACATGCCCGACCTTTTCATCGGACTGAGTGGTCCAAGAAAAAAATCAGAGACCCATCTGATTTTGATCCGATTGTCAAAATCGTCAATGTACGTCTAAGGGTCCATGAAAAACATTGGACCATAGACTTCAGAGTGTGGTCCAATTTTCATGGACTGACAGTGGAGAAACTTTTGTTTCCTCTCCACCTTAGAGAAAAACTGAAGGCACTCTGATCAAACCTGGATCAGCATAATCAGACCGTTTTTCTCGAATACAGAGAAAACCATTGCATGCCCCTACCCCAAGGCCATGGTCACACTCTCAGTATTTGGTCAGGATTTTACATCAGTATTTGTAAGTCAAAACCAGGAGAGGAACAATCAGAGGAAAAGTGTAATAGAAACATATGCACCACTTCTGTATTTATCACCCTCTCCTGGTTTTGGTTTACAAATACTGATGTAAAATACTGACCAAATACTGAACGTGTGAACGTGGCGTAAAATTGATAGTAGCTGTGTCAAACCTAACATGTTTAAGTAGTACATGGAAAATCATTGATTGCAATGGCTGGCGTGTAATGCTCGAGAAACCTGCTGCAGAGAAAAATGTGTGGATGGCTTCTCCCAGCGAATTGCAGGAAGAGAGTGAAGCCGAAGACGTGGTAATCAGCCGATCTCTGCAATAGCGTCTTATTGAAAAGGCACATTATTCTTTAATAAAGGTGGCCAGTGGCCACCATTTCTTTATTCTCCTCGTAGACAAGTGTCCCAGAATAACACAGAACATAACCTGTGTATATGCCACAAAAGCTTAATGTGAATACTTTTATAAAGGGAATCTGTCACCAGGTTTTTGAGATCCCCATCTAAGGGCCTAAGAGCAGCATGATGTAAGGGCAGAGACCCTCATCCCGATGTGTCACTTACAGAGCTGCTTGCTTCAGTTGTGATCAAATCACTTTTTATTTGCTGCAGATCTACCTGGTCCTTGAATGCTGAGCTCTGTATAACCCGCCCATACCATAGATTGGCAGCTTTCTGTGTAGACTGTGCATAGGCAGAAAAGTACCAGTGGTGGGGCTAAAGTTATGCAGAGCTCATCAATAAGGAGACAGCAGGTTTACTAGACCTTTAACAATAATCTCCTGCTAATAAAATTGTCATTTTAGGGAGAGAGAGGGCTAGGGAAAGTGAGAGGGAGCCTTTTGCAGCCCCATAGCCTTTACTATGACTATTATACAGCACCAAAGTTCAGATCCCCATTGAATTCTATGGGGTTCGGATTTAAGTTCGAGTAGATTTCTGGTACCCAAACCGAACTTTGCACTAAAGTTCGCTCAAACCTGATCATCCACAGTCCGCTCGTCCCTACTCTCTGCACATTGGACAATTGCTGATCACAGAGCAGTTTGGAGGTGTATTCTGCACATTATGCCTCCTTCACTTGTCAATATAAAAAAACGGTTCCCTGAAAAATGCCCACAGGAAAATTGCCCACATGGAAAATTGCCCTCACCTATAATTATTTATTATTCTTCTGCCCTGCAGAGCATCTCATGAAATACATGCATATACTATCCCCCTGTCCTACAGAGCATTTAACCTATAATTCAGCCTATAGGCAATTTTCTGTGGGCATTCTTCACCTTGCACCTCAAATATCATGGATCTGAAACTTTGTGATGCTGCAATTGGCAATTTTTTGTGTGGGCAATTTTCCGTGTGGGCAATTTTCTGTGTGGGCAATTTTCTGTGTTGGCAATTTTCCATGTGGGCAATTTTCCGTGTGGGCAATTTTCCATGTGGGCAATTTTCCGTGTAGGCAATTTTCCATGTGGGCAATTTTCCTGTGGGCATTTTTCCTGTGGGCATTTTTCCTGTGGTCAGTTTTCTGGTCACCATAAAAAACATATGTGAAAAAATGGTACCCAGGTATCAACATTTTTTTCCATTCATGTCATCAGTGTGTCCATTTTTACCATCAGTGTGTAATTCAGGTGACAGGATGCAAAGCACAGAAAACGCAAGGCAGGGACAGTCAGTGAACGATATGACAGCAATCCTCGACAGTTGTAGTAACAAGATGAATCAAACAAATCAGATACTGCTATGAGCAGATTAGCAACGGAAGTTCTTCACTATGCAATACTAAAGTTTTCTGCGCGGATGTGGCCCGCCCATTCACATGATTTACCACGTAGGTACTATCACACTCTCTGGATTTCTGGCCCTAGTAGGGGTCAACAGGTCTGCAAGTCTCTCTCTGATGTAGTCTATTAACACGCATTCAGCCTCCCAACCTGTTATCCTAACCCCGGCCAATCCTGGAACCGTATGTTCAGGCTAGAAGTCACGCCCCTATCCGCTTGTGCTGCCTCACTGTGGTTGCAGTCGTGCCTCCTGTGACATCGTCTCCTCGCGGCTTGACCGTTGTCAAGTATCTGCTGGGCCTGGAGTGGGGAGGACTGAAACTTGGGTCTTGCCTGGCAAAGTCCACCCTCTGCGTCCTCCCTAACGTGGTCTGACCCTTGAAAGGCGGTGTCCAGCACTCCGGTTGCATAGGCTTCCTGCTGAGCTCAATCACACTGGCTTCCACACCATCCCGGGCATTTTCTGTCTTGCCATTGCCGCCAAATCCTCCCATAATTTGGCACCCCAGGTTTTTATACCCCAGGGCTCTCCACGTGAGTCACCTGACTAGGAACAGCACATGAAGCTGCCCCCTCCCCTAAACCCTTCCCCTACAAATTGGTTCCACCTGATTGAGCCCGGCCAGTTGATGGTGGTCCTTCCTCTCTATAGTCACATCCCGCAATGATTCTTCAAGGGTATCCTCACTTCCTCTTATAACTGTGGTCATCAGGGTTTTTCTGGTATGGGTAAAGAGCAATATAAATTACAAAGCTTCTCCCATACTTTGCAATGTTAAACATATACAGCACACATAGAGAACACGGATGCCATAGACTTGTACTAGGACCCATTGACTTGAATTTACCCTTGCCCACCATGCGACCGAAAAGAAATGGACATGTTTTCATGTGTCTTGCACAGACACGTGGTCTGTGTAAAAGCATGGACATGTGCATAGCAACATAAGTTATAATGGGTACGTGTGGTATCTGCGAAGAAAACCGTTAGCACTTACTGGAAAAACGGACGCGTGATGGAGGCTTTAGAGAGCAGGAAACCTGGAGAAGAAGCAGGTGGTTGTGGGAAATGTTGCCTCAAACTGGCAACACATTTTGGAGAAACTGGAGCCAGAAAGAAAGGTAAGAAAGGTGTCTTAATTCATATTTTGGTTATTAGACTGAAGGGAGTTTGAAATAATAATAGATATCTTTGCCCAGAGTTGTCAGGATGTGAGGCCTACATGAATAATTTTGCACAGACAAGTTGCCCCATACAACACCTCCCACCATGGATCAACAATTAATATGGTGTACTATCTGAAAATCACTCCATGCTGAGCAGACGTAAAAGATCAAAAAGCCTCTCCATAAGAGAACAATCATCACATGATCCACAAGGGAATGACTCCACACAAGGGCCAAGTGACCCAAAATGAAACTGGGGCCCTTGTTGAACATAGTGACTCTGAACAAAAATATCTTTAAAAGATCTCAACCTTCTTGGGGTAATCCAAAGAACAGATAAACTTACTGTATATATTCTTATATAAACTGAGTGTTTCAGCACATTTTTTGTGCTGAAAACGCCTCCTCAACTTATACACGAGTCATTGTTCCTGAAAGACTGTGGGGAAGGGGGAGCGGCTGAGGGAGCAGGTCGCACAGGCAGGAGCTAGCTGCTGCAGCTAAAGCCAGTGCCTGCTGCTAAAAAGAAATTAATATTCACTGCACTGGCAGTGAATATTCATTCTATTATAGTGTTCAGTTACAGCCACAGCTGCCGGCTTCCAGCACACATCCTACTTACCTTCCCTGAGCCAGCAGCTCTTCCGGCCAAGCGATCACGTGTCCCCCGCTCATTAAGGTAATGAATAGTGATGAGCGAATATACTCATATAGATTTCTCGAGCATGCTCGGGTGACCGAGTATTTTTTAGTGCTCGGAGATTTCATTTTCCTCACCTCAGCTGAATGATTTACATCTCTTAGCCAGCTTGATTACATGTGGGGATTTCCTGGCAACCAGGCAACCCCCACATGTACTTATGCTGGATAACAGATGTAAATCATTCAGCTGCGGCGATGAAAACTAAATCTTTGAACACTAAAAAATACTCGGAGCTCACCCAAGCGTGCTCGGGAAATCTCGAGTAACGAGTATACTCGCTCAGCACTAGTAATGAATATTCACATCCGTCCACTACCATAGGCGTGGAGTGAATATTCATTACCTTAATAAGCGGTGACAAGTGATCGCTCAGCAGGAAGAGCTGCTGGCTCCAAAACAAGATACAGCATGGGCACGCAGGGAAGGTAAGTAGGATATGTTTTTTTTAATAGGAACCATGCATACAGGGATGGGGAATAAGGAGCCATGCATACAGGGACAGGGAGCCATGCATACAAGAACAGGGATGGGGAGCCATGCATACAAGGATGGGGATATGGAGCCATGTATACAGGGATGGGGAGCCATTTCTATTTATATTTCGATCAGTTTGTAAAATGAGTCAGTATCCTATCACAATTTGCACCATTTCCCTCCATGGGACATAAGAGGTAATTAATCATACGTGATTGTTACTTGTATGATGCTTTTTTTTTATACCAAGAGTTGATCCCATAATATTCCCTTTGACTATTAATACCCCTGTTCGATTCATTGTCTCTGTAGTTACAAAATTTGAAGGCTCTGCTTAAATGGGTTGCCCAGTTTTAGTCTACAAGTCTGCAGTCACTCTATATGTGAATTGCACATGCCGACTAGACATGCACAGCCTCGCTCAATGCAAGTGTAGTGAGTGAAGCCAGACAGGTCTAGTCGGAATGTGGCAGGAAGTATAGAAATTGCATACTTGCGGTCACATGACTGCCTGCTCGCAGTGCCAGCGCCCAGGAATCCTCACAGGGCACAGAACAAGCAATGTGAAAATTCACAAGCTGCAGCCAGATAGAATGATTGCAGTCTTGTACCCCAAGGCCAGAAAATTCCTTTCATTATTAGGATTAAATTGAACAAATCTGTCACACTCTTAGGAATTGACCTGTAGGTATTTCTTACAAAACCTTTGGTGGGTGAGACGGTGGGACAATCCGCCTATACTGTTGAGTTCTTTCTAGTATAATGTATCAGAGTATTATTGAGTTTTGGGTTTATTAGTCCAGGATTAGTTTCTAGTTGTACACAGCATTGCAGCCCCTCTATCTAACAATATGTGGCTCATCGAGATATTATTTACTACTACTATCTATTACATGTCTGAAGATTTTTGGTTGGACTTTCCCTTTAAATTTCTATAAAGTAATTTCTAAGATCTGTTAAATTTAGCAATATGCTGTGTTCTCGAAATTAAACGAGTGAATTCCCAGTGCTGTGGGGAAAATATAGTGTAATTGTTTCTTCCAGAAGAGAAACGTGCGGGGTCTCCCTGTAATCAGCAGTTGTCATGTGATGGATACGATTCATTGCACACGTGTTGTGCCGCACAAGGGACTTGCTGAGGCTGGCATTCTTTCTTGTGTCTGCCTAATGTGCCAATAATCAGAGACTGATCTCCCATGTCAGGCCTCCATGTGCTGAGGGACATGAGGCTTTATTTTGGATAATGGCTACTAAGTGAAACTGTGATCTTGATTTTAAGTTGCCGATCAGTCCAAAATTCTAGTTCTGTGACCAAAATGTAAAGAATGATCACATTAACTTCATCAGCTCTGGAAATAGGAGAAAACAAATGTTTGATTTTGTTTTAACTATAAAAGAGATGGACGGAGGCCATTACTACAGTTTTATACTGGACTCATTCCTCAGTGATAATGTGATGTTTTGTGCATTATATTCTCTTATATAAACGTGAAGTTAGAAGAATGCTACATTACATGGCGACAATCTAAGAACAGTGGTCTAAACAATTTAGCAGAAAACCACTGTTGTAACCAAGCACAGGCGCTTGATGTGCCCTTCTCTGCCTTTCTTTTGGCTCCTGTAAGGACCGAGCTGTCAATCAATGAAAAGGAAGGTGACATAGATGGAAAACAAGCGGGTGGGACGGTGTACTGAATTGTTTGGACTCACAAAGGGTGCAATGAGCACCTGTGCTTGGTTTGAACAGTCAATTTATGCTGACAGACTCTTTTTAAGGCCGGGATCACACATACGCGAGATACAGCCGAGTCTCGTAGGTGAAAACCCAGTTCTGGTGCTGGCACTCCGGAGCGGAGCGTGCAGCCGCACAGCAATACATGGAGCTACACGCTCCGCTCTCAAGTGCCGGCGCCAGAGGAGGGATTTCACCTGCGAGACTCGGCCGTATCTTGCGTATGTGTGATCCCGGCCTAAGTCTATCGCCAGTTGCCTTAGATTATAAGTTCAGGTATAATATAGATTGTATAGTATATGAAGAGCATATGTTCTATGTTCACATATATTCAACGTGTATCAAAGGTGAAGTCAACTGGAAGATTCCTTATCAAAGGTGGCTACTATATTGTACATTGCAGTCCTCCAGTAGATCTCACTGTAAGAACCAAGGAAGGCACGGCTGTGGAGCAAGGGAAATAAGTAACTGCTGGTATGACTGTTATGAGGACACTGGGAATCCTGTAAAAGTACCTGTGTGACTGGCGTTCTATTCAAGCCTCATTTGTGTGCATTTCTTACTACGCAGCCACCCCCTCTATGAATTGGTAGGCTTGTGATTGGTGCTTTGTATCAGTAGTTTGCACCTGTGTTGCTTGTGATTGGTGCTTTGCATTAGTAGTTTGCACATGTGTTGCCCCGCCTTTATAATTGGGGTCTGCTGCATCCTGCTTGGGCACTTGTGATCTGACTTGGTGTTGATAAGGCTGTTTTTTTTTCTGGTTTTTAATTCTATAAAAGGATCATGACAACGTTTGTAACTTTGATCGCTCAATTTTTGGCAGCTTTTATTTTTCTCCTGTGTCCTGCAGCCGCCAAACGTTGATCAGTGATCAATGTCCGAGCTTGCTGTTTTCAAGGACTTTTTAGTCCTTGCCCATGTTCCCCCCTTTTACACCACCTCCGTGCATGCATCTTGAAGACGCCGAGTGTTGATCAGCGACTCAAATCACTGATCCGCACTCGTGCTTGCTGTTTTCCACAACTTTTTTTTTCAGCAACTATATCTCCCACCTTTGCACCACTCCATGTGTGTCCTGCAGCCACTGAGCTGCTGATAAGACGAACACCACTGATTAGCACCCATGCTCATTTTTGGCAAGGACTTTTTTCTTGTCTATTTTTTTATCCCCTTTCTGCACCTTTGTGCATGAGTCCCTACAGCTATTGAGCGCTGGTCGGTGATGAATATCACTGACAGGCCTCTGGATGTTTTGTTTTTTTGGTGAAAAACTAATTGGATAAAAATCATTTAGATTAGTTGATAGGACTAGATTAGGGACAGTAAAAATATACTGTAGCAATCGTCATTTACTACAGTATTTTTTACTTAATTGAGTTAGGTTTAGTGTGTGCGTGGAAAAAAAAGAATCATCTGAGCGTCCTACAGCAGTGAAGCAGTGATCAACCTCCGGTTGTTGTTTTTTTTGAGGGGGGGGGGGGGGGAGGGGGAGGAATAAAAATACAATTTAGAATAGGGACAGCAAAAATATACCATAGTAATTGTCATCTAATATAGTATTTTTTACTGAATTGAGTTAGTGTCAGTACAAAAAAAAAATCAACCGTGCTTACATCATACAGCCGTCGAGTGCTGATCACTGACGCATATCAGTGATCAACCTTTGGTTGTTAGCTTATATTTTTTCTTGAAAAAAGCATAAAAAAAAATTAGATTAGGGACAGTAAAGATATACCATAGTAACATAGTAACATAGTAACATAGTAACATAGTAACATAGTTAGTAAGGCCGAAAAAAGACATTTGTCCATCCAGTTCAGCCTATATTCCATCATAATAAATACCCAGATCTACGTCCTTCTACAGAACCTAATAATTGTATGATACAATATTGTTCTGCTCCAGGAAGACATCCAGGCCTCTCTTGAACCCCTCGACTGAGTTCGCCATCACCACCTCCTCAGGCAAGCAATTCCAGATTCTCACTGCCCTAACAGTAAAGAATCCTCTTCTATGTTGGTGGAAAAACCTTCTCTCCTCCAGACGCAAAGAATGCCCCCTTGTGCCCATCACCTTCCTTGGTATAAACAGATCCTCAGCGAGATATTTGTATTGTCCCCTTATATACTTATACATGGTTATTAGATCGCCCCTCAGTCGTCTTTTTTCTAGACTAAATAATCCTAATTTCGCTAATCTATCTGGGTATTGTAGTTCTCCCATCCCCTTTATTAATTTTGTTGCCCTCCTTTGTACTCTCTCTAGTTCCATTATATCCTTCCTGAGCACCGGTGCCCAAAACTGGATACAGTACTCCATGTGCGGTCTAACTAGGGATTTGTACAGAGGCAGTATAATGCTCTCATCATGTGTATCCAGACCTCTTTTAATGCACCCCATGATCCTGTTTGCCTTGGCAGCTGCTGCCTGGCACTGGCTGCTCCAGGTAAGTTTATCATTAACTAGGATCCCCAAGTCCTTCTCCCTGTCAGATTTACCCAGTGGTTTACCATTCAGTGTGTAATGGTGACATTGATTCCTTCTTCCCATGTGTATAACCTTACGTTTATCATTGTTAAACCTCATCTGCCACCTTTCAGCCCAAGTTTCCAACTTATCCAGATCCATCTGTAGCAGAATACTATCTTCTCTTGTATTAACTGCTTTACATAGTTTTGTATCATCTGCAAATATCGATATTTTAGTATTTTTTACTGAATTGAGTTAGGTTTAGTGTCAGCGGAAAAAAGAATTACATCGGTGCATCCATCCTACAGCACTGATCAGGAACACATCACTGATCGACCAACCTCTGGCTGTTTTTTTGTTTTGTTTTTTTTTTCTTTAGTTACAAGAGAGTAAAAAAAATATTTTTCATTAGTTGATTGAATTGGATTTTTTTCTTTTAAATAAAAAAGTTTATACTGTACCAAGCACTCACACAGACACACACACACCTGAATAAAGTTTGGCATCTATACAAACACTACATACTTGAAAAAATATCATCCCACTTGTCCCAAACCCAGTATTCAGTGTATTCAGTAAACTTTGCTTGCCTCCGACACAGGCAATGAGTCAGAAGATGCCACCTTCCTTTTGTTTTTCGGACTCATCCTCTTCCTCAAGTGATACCGAACCGCCACGTAGATGCCCCAGGACAGAAAATGAACCAACGGCCACCATTCCTGACCTCATATGAACCTCACCCCCTGAATACTATGAGCCACAGATTCCTGAATTTGTGGCACAATCAGGAATCCAATTTGACACCACTGGCTTCATAGAAATTGACTTTTTCAAAGTCTTTCTCTCTGAGGATTTTGTAAAACTCATGGTGACCGAGACAAATTTTGTATACCCAACAATTTTTGTCTAACAACCGCCCATCATCATATTCTATCTGGACCACTGCAAATGCAGTAAAAATTATAACATTTTTGGGCCTGGTTCTTCACATAGGGTTAGCGAAGAAACCAGAACTTCGGGCAATATTGGAGTGTTGACGTTTTGTATAACACTCCACTGTTCCACATGGCCATGACCCGTAAACGTTTTGAGGCCATCCACAAATTTTTTCATTACAATGATAATGCATAGTGTCCTCCCGAGATGACCCCAACTTTGACTTTTCAAAGTTCGGCCGGTCATTGGTCACTTCAGTAACATGTTTGCTGAGGTATATGTGCCCCAAAGGGGCTCAAATCCTGACAACTGCCCAGTAAGAGGGTCAGGAATGGAATTAAACTCTACAAGCGGTGCAAGAGTACATCAGGGTACACCCACAGATTTAAAGTTTATGAAAGGAAGGATGCCCGGATTCAACCCCCT